>NC_056741.1:141052727-141727727 GCF_019279795.1 Protopterus annectens
TAAATTTAAAAATCCAGTGCATTCATTCAAATGCATATTGAAATAGTAATAAAGAACACATAAAATATACCATATCAACCCAATTAAATAAAGGCAGCACACATACAAGATGCCACCCACCAAACTGATTCCCCTTCTAAACACATTTAAGACCATGTCATCTTAAAAACAGTATACATGTCAGTAAAGCACTGTACTTTTGATACTTAGGTGTACTCTTCTACAGTGTACATGTCTGTAATGCACTGTACTTCGGATATTTAGGTGGACTCTCCTACAGTATACGTGTCTGCAAAGGACTGTACTTCTGATATTTAGATGTATGCTTCTACAGTGTACATGTCTGTAAAGCACTGTAATTCTGATCATTTATGTGCACTCTTGTGCAGTATATATGTCTGTAAAGCAGTGTACTTCTGATAATTTAGGTGTAATCTTCTACAGTATACATGCCTGTAAAGCACTATACATCTGATATTTAGGTGTACTCTTCTACAGTATACATGTCTGTAAAGCTCAGTACTTCTGATATTTAGGTGTACTCTTCTACAGTATGCATGTCTGTAAAGCACTGTACTTCTGATATCTAGGTGTACTCTTCTACAGTATGCATGTCTGTAAAGCACTGTACTTCTAATATTAGGTGTACTCTTCTACAGTACACATGTCTGTAAAGCACTGTACTTCTGATATTTAAGTGTACTCTTCTACAGTGTACATATCTGTAAATCACTGTACTTCTGATATTTAGGTATACTCTTCTACAGTATGCATGTCTGTAAAGCACTGTACTTCTGATATTTTGGTGTACTCTTCTACAATTTGCATGTCTGTAAAGCACTGTACTTCTGAAATTTAGGTGTAGTCTTCAACAGTATACATGTCTGTAAAGCACTGTACTTCTGATATTTAGGTGTACTCTTCTACAGTATGCATGTCTGTAAGGCACTGTACTTCTGATATTTGAAGTACTCTTCTGCAATATACATGCCTGTAAAGCTCTGTACTTCCGATATTTAGGTGTACGCTTTTACAGTATACATGTCTGTAAAGCAATGTACTTCTGATCTTTAGATGTACTCTTTTACAGCAAACGTCTGTCTGTAAATCACTCTACTTCTGATATTTAGATATACTCTTCTACAGTGTACATGTCTGTAAAGCACTGTATGTCTGATATTTAGTTGTACTCTTCTACAGTATACATCTGTAAAGCACTGTACTTCTGATATTTAGGTGTACTCTCCTACAGTATACATGTTTTTAAAGCACTGTACTCCTTATAATATAGGTGTACTCTTCTACAGTACACGTCTGTAAAGCACTGTACTTCTGATATGTAGGTGTACTCTTCTACAGTGTACATGCCTGTAAAGGACTGTACTTGTGATATTTAGGCATACTCTTCTACAGTATACATGTCTGTAAAGCGCTTTATGTCTGATATTTAGATGTACTCTTCTACAGTTTACATCTCTGTTAATCACTGTACTTCTGATATTTAGGTGTACTCTTCTACAGTATCCATGTCTGTAAAGCACTGTACTGCTTTTATTTAAGTGTAATCTTTTACAGTGTACATGTCTTTAAAGCATTGTACGTCTGATATTTAGGTGTACTTTTCTACAGCGTACATGTCTGTAAAGCACTGTTCCTCTGGTATTAGGTGTGCCCTTCTACAGTATACATGTCTGTAAAGCACTGTACATCTGATATTTAAGTGTATTCTTCTACAGTATACATGTCTGTAAGGCACTGTACTTCTTTTATTTAGATGTACTCTTCTGCAATATACATGCCTGCAAAGCTCTGTACTTCTGATATTTAGGTGTACTCTTTTACAGTATACATGTCTGTAAAGCAATGTACGTCTGATATTTAGATGTACTCTTTTACAGCGTACATGTCTGTCTGTAAATCACTCTACTTCTGATATTTAGATGTACTCTTCTACAGTGTACATGTCTGTAAAGCACTGTACATCTGATATTTTGGTGTACTCTTCTACACTATACATGCCTGTAAAGCACTGTACTTCTGAAATTTAGGTGTACTCTTCTACAGCATGCATGTCTGTAAAGCTCTGTACTTCTTATATTTAGGTGTACTCTTCTAAAGTGCACGTCTGTAATGCACTGTACTTCTGATATTAGGTATACTCTTCTACAGTACACATGCCTGTAAAGCACTGTACTCCTGATATCTAGGTGTACTCTTCTACAGTATGCATGTCTGTAAAGCACTGTACTTCTAATATTAGGTGTACTCTTCTACAGTACACATGTCTGTAAAGCACTGTACTTCTGATATTTAAGTGTACTCTTCTACAGTGTACATATCTGTAAATCACTGTACTTCTGATATTTAGGTATACTCTTCTACAGTATACATGTCTGTAAAGCACTGTACTTCTGATATTTAGGTGTACTCTTCTACAGTATGCATGTCCTTAAAGCACTCTGCTTCTGATACATAGGTGTAATCATCTACAGTGTACACGTCTGTAAAGCACTGTATTTTTGATATTAGTTGAACTCTTCTAGAGTATACATGTCTGTAAAGCACTGTACTTCTGACATTTAGGTGTACTCTTGAACAGTATGCATGTCTGTAAAACACTGTACTTCTTATATTTAAGTTTACTCTTTTACAGTCTACATGTCTGTAGAGTACTGTACATCTGATATTAAAGTGTTCTCTTCTACACTGTACATGTCTGTAAAGCACTGTACTTCTGATATTTAGGTATACTCTTCTACAGTACACATGTCTGTAAAGCAGTGCACTTCTCGTATTTTGGTGTACTATTCTACAGTGTACATGTCTGTAAAGCACTGTACTGATATTAGGTATAATCTTCTACAGTAAGCATGTCTGTAAAGCTCTGTACGTCTGATATTTACGTGTACCCTTCTAAAGTGTACATGTCTGTAATGCCCTGTACTTCTAATATTAGGTATACTCTTCTACAGTTCACATGTCTGTAAAGTACTGTACTTCTGATATCTAGGTTTACTCTTCTACAATATGCATGTCTGTAAGCACTGTACTTGATACTTAGGTGTACTCTTCTACAGGGTACATGTCCTTAAAGCACTGTACCTCTGATATTAGGTGTACTCTTCTAATGTATACATGTCTGTAAAGCACTGTATTTCTGATATTTAAGTGTATTCTTCTACAGTATACATGTCTGTAAGGCACTGTACTTCTGATATTTGAAGTACTCTTCTGCAATATACATGCCCGTAAAGCTCTCTATGTCCGATATTTACGTGTACGCTTTTACAGTATACATGTCTGTAAAGCAATGTACGTCTGATCTTTAGATGTACTCTTTTACAGCATAAGTCTGTCTGTAAATCACTCTACTTCTGATATTTAGATATACTCTTCTACAGTGTACATGTCTGTAAAGCAGTGTACGTCTGATATTTAGGTGTACTCTTCTACAGTATACATCTGTAAAGCACTGTACTTCTGATATTTAGGTGTTCTCTCCTACAGTATACATGTTTTTAAAGCACTGTACTCCTTTTATATAGGTGTACTCTTCTACAGTACAAGCATGTAAAGGACTGTACTTCTGATATGTAGGTGTACTCTTCTACAGTGTACATGACTGTAAAGCACTGTACTTCTGATATTTAGGCGTACTCTTCTACACTATACATGCCTGTAAAGCTCTGTACTTGTGATATTAGATATACTCTTCTACAGTATACATGTCTGTAAAGCACTTTGTCTGATATTTAGATGTACTCTTCTACAGTGTACATGTCTGTTAATCACTGTACTTCCGATATTTAGGTGTACTCTTCTACATTATCCATGTCTGTAAAGCACTGTACTGCTTTTATTTAAGTGTAATCTTTTACAGTGTACATGTCTTTAAAGTATTGTACGTCTGATATTTAGGTGTACTTTTCTACAGCGTACATGTCTGTAAAGCACGGTTCCTCTGATATTAGGTGTACCCTTCTACAGTATACATGTCTGTAAAGCACTGTACATCTGATATTTAAGTGTATTCTTCTACAGTATACATGTCTGTAAGGCACTGTACTTCTTTTATTTAGATGTACTCTTCTGCAATATACATGCCTGCAAAGCTCTGTACTTCTGATATTTAGGTGTACTCTTTTACAGTATACATGTCTGTAAAGCAGTGTACGTCTGATATTTAGATGTACTCTTTTACAGCATACATGTCTGTCTGTAGATCACTGTACTCTTCTACATTCTACATGTCTGTAAAGCACTGTACGTCTAATATTTTGGTGTACTCTTCTACACTATACATGTCTGTAAAGCACTGTACTTCTGAAATTTAGGTGTACTCTTCTACAGTATGCATGTCTGTAAAGCTCTGTACTTCTTATATGTAGGTGTACTCTTCTAAAGTGCACGTCTGTAATGCACTGTACTTCTGATATTAGGTATACTCTTCTACAGTGCACGTCTGTAAAGCACTGTACTTCTGATATCTAGGTGTACTCTTCTACAGTATGCATGTCTGTAAAGCACTGTACTTCTAATATTAGGTGTACTCTTCTACAGTACACATGTCTGTAAAGCACTGTACTTCTGATATTTAAGTGTACTCTTCTACAGCGTACATATCTGTAAATCACTGTATTTCTGATATTTAGGTATACTCTTCTACAGTATGCATGTCTGTAAAGCAGTGTACTTCTGATATTTAGGTGTACTCTTCTACAATATGCATGTCTGTAAAGCACTGCACTTCTGAAATTTAGGTGTTGTCTTCAACAGTATACATGCCTGTAAAGCACTGTACTTCTGATATTTAGGTGTACTCTTCTATAGTATGCATGTCTTTAAAGCACTCTGCTTCTGATACGTAGGTATAATCATCTACAGTGTACATGTCTGTAAAGCACTGTATTTCTGATATTAGTTGTACTCTTCTAGAGTATACAACTGTACTTCTGACATTTAGGTGTACTCTTGAACAGTATGCATGTCTGTAAAACACTGTACTTCTTATATTTAAGTTTACTCTTTTACAGTCTACATGTCTGTAGAGTACTGTACGTCTGATATTAAAGTGTTCTCTTCTACACTGTACATGTCTGTAAAGCACTGTATTTCTGATATTTAGGTATACTCTTCTACAGTACACGTCTGTAAAGCAGTGCACTTCTCGTATTTTGGTGCACTATTCTACAGTGTACATGTCTGTAAAGCACTGTACTGATATTAGGTATAATCTTCTACAGTAAGCATGTCTGTAAAGCTCTGTACTTCTGATATTTACATGTACCCTTCTAAAGTGTACATGTCTGTAATGCCCTGTACTTCTGATATTAGATATACTCTTCTACAGTTCACATGTCTGTAAAATACTGTACTTCTGATATCTAGGTGTACTCTTCTACAATATGAATGTCTGTAAGCACTGTACTTGATACTTAGGTGTACTCTTCTACAGGGTACATGTCCTTAAAGCACTGTACCTCTGATATTAGGTGTACTCTTCTAATGTATACATGTCTGTAAAGCACTGTATTTCTGATATTTAAGTGTATTCTTCTAAAGTATACATGTCTGTAAGGCACTGTACTTCTGATATTTGAAGTACTCTTCTGCAATATACATGCCTGTAAAGCTCTGTACTTCCGATATTTAGGTGTACGCTTTTACAGTATACATGTCTGTAAAGCAATGTACGTCTGATCTTTAGATGTACTCTTTTACAGCATACGTCTGTCTGTAAATCACTCTACTTCTGATATTTAGATATACTCTTCTACAGTGTACATGTCTGTAAAGCACTGTACGTCTGATATTTAGGTGTACTCTTCTACAGTATACATCTGTAAAGCACTGTACTTCTGATATTTAGGTGTACTCTCCTACAGTATACATGTCTTTAAAGCACTGTACTTCTTATAATATAGGTGTACTCTTCTACAGTACACGTCTGTAAAGCACTGTACTTCTGATATGTAGGTGTACTCTTCTACAGTGTACATGACTATAAAGCACTGTACTTCTGATATTTAGGCGTACTCTTCTACAGTATACATGCCTGTAAAGCTCTGTACTTCTGATATTAGATATACTCTTCTACAGTATACATGTCTGTAAAGCAATGTACGTCTGATATTTAGGTGTACTCTTCTACAGTGCCATGTCTGTAAAGCACTGTACTTCTGATATTTAGGTGTACTCTTCTATAGTATACATGTCTGTAAAGCGCTTTATGTCTGATATTTAGATGTACTCTTCTACAGTGTGCATGTCTGTTAATCACTGTACTTCTCATATTTAGGCGTACTCTTCTACAGTATCCATGTCTCTAAAGCACTGTACATCTGATATTAGGTGTACCCTTCTACAGTATACATGTCTGTAAAGCACTGTACATCTGATATTTAAGTGTATTCTTCTACAGTATACATGCCTGTAAGGGACTATACTTCTTTTATTTAGATGTACTCTTCTGCAATATACATTCGTGCAAATTTCTGTACTTCTGATATTTAGGTGTACTCTTTTACAGTATACATGTGATAAATATGATATTTTAGGAATACTCTTCTACAGTACGCATCTGTAAAGCAATGTATGTCTCACATTTAGATGTACTCTTTTGCAGTGTACGTCTGTAAATCATTGTACTTCTGATATTTAGATGTCATTTTCTACAGTGTACGTCTGTAAAGCATTGTACTTCTGATATTTAGGTGTACTCTTCTATAGTATACATGCCTGTAAAGCTCTGTACTTCTGATATTAGATGTACTCTTCTACAGTATACATGTCTGTAAAGTGTTGTACGTCTGATATTTAGATGTAGTCTTCTACAGTGTACATGTCTGTAAAGCACTGTATTTCTGATATTTAGGTGTACTCTTCTACAGTGTATATGCCTGTAAAGCTATGTACTTCTGATATTAGATGTACTCTTCTATAGTATACATGTCTGTAAAGCACTGTATGTCTGATATTTAGATGTACTCTTCTACAGTGTACATAACTGTAAATCACTGTACTTCTAATATCTATGTGTACTCTTCTACAGTATACATGCCTGTAAGCTCTGTACTTCTGACATTAGATGTACTCTTCTACAGTATACATGTCTGTAAAGCATTGTACGTCTGATATTTAGATGTAGTCTTCTACAGTATACATAACTGTAAATCAGTGTACTTCTAATATTTAGGTGCACTCTTCTACAGTATACATGTCTGTAAACCACTGTACTTGTGATATTTAGGTGTATTCTCCTACAGTATGCATGTCTGTAAAGCACTGTGCTTCTGATACTTAGGTGTAATCTTCTACAGTGTACATGTCTGTAAAGCACTGTATTTCTGATATTAGGTGTACTCTTCTAGAGTATACATGTCTGTAAAGCACTGTACTTCCGACATTTGGGTGTATTCTTTTACAGTATGCATGTCTGTAAAGCACTGTACTTCTCATATGTAGGTAGACTCTTCTGCAGTATACGTGTCTGTAAAGCTATGTACTTCTCATATTTTGGTGTACTCTTCTACAGTGTACATGTCTGTAAAGTACTGTACTTCTGATATTTAGGTGTACTCTTCACAGTGTACATGTTTGTAAAGCACTGTACGACTGATAATTAATTGTACTCTTCTACAGTGTACATTTCTGTAAAACACTGTACTTCTAATATTTAGGTGTACGCCTCTACAGTGCACATGTCTGTAAAGCTATGTACTTCTCATATTTTGATGTACTCTTCTACAATGTACATGTCTGTAAAGCACTGTACTTCTGATATTTAAGTGTACTCTTCACTGTATACACGTCTGTAAACCACTGTACTTCTGATATTTAGGTGTACTCTTTTACAGTGTACATGTCTGTAAAGTACTGTACTTACAAAAAACAAGTAATCTCCGTGGCACCCCTGAAGTCTCAAAACAACCCACTAAAGTGTAGTGGGTCTAAAAACAAAACAGTGTAAGAAACTTCTCTGTGTGGAAGATTTTCAGTCCATATATTTCTAGTTAATCACTGTATATTAATCAGATCAGACAATAGTAGTAGAAGTAGCGAACGTAAACTCGTCAAGTCAAAAAGTAATAATAGAAAATATATAATTCTACAACATTACTAAGTATTTGAAAGTAATCCAAGCAAGGCAGGCAGTCTGTTTCCAGTCGAAAATCCTTTATTGAGTACACAGACAAGCGATCCAAGTAAAACAAAAATAGAGTAATAATTTCCTCACAAGCTTTCTAAATATATATATATATACTTTTTATCAGGCATGGGAGTGGTTTATTGTGCTGTAAAACAAAGTGTTATTGGTACACATGTTAAATTCACATCCCTTCCCCCATCAGTGTAACATTCGAGCTGGTCCTGCCCTACCTAGTAGCTGTCATAATAATATATAGCCCTAATGTACTTTAATGGTACATCTTATTTAACCAAATTAAGTCTGTGATTTTATACAAGGCAATATACTACATGGTAGTAGTAGTTTAGTCTTTTAGAAAGCCTGGACTACTACTGTTCAATTAAAAGTGCACTGGAACTTAGAAAATTGCCACATTGTTTACATGACTAAGTGTATTTTATTTTTTTTCTACAAATTGGTTTTAAATACCATTTCAATCATTTAAAATTTAAGTGTATATTTTGTTTCCATCATTATACATATATATATTTTTTTACTTTTTTCTGGTTCTCTTTTTTCCACTTTATTCAAAATAATGGTAATAACAATACTAACTAATTATACAATTATATACGTTTTTAGGGTTCTTGTACACAGACCTGAAGAAGTCTAGAAGGACGAAAGCGATCTTTGTTAACAATAGGTTATGAAAATAGAAACTGATTTTTACATGCAAAATGTATATGTATATATTTATATATAATTTTTGATCGCAACATGAACTAAAATTGATATATTTCCAGCCATGTAGTATATTGCCTTGGATAAAATCACAGACTTAATTTGGTTAAATAAGATGTACCATTAAAGTACATTAGGGCTATATATTATTATGACAGCTACTAGGTAGGGCAGGACCAGCTCGAATGTTACACTGATGGGTGAAGGGATGTGAATTTAACATGTGTAATAATAACACTTTGTTTTACAGCACAATAAACCACTCCCATGCCTGATAAAAAGTATATATATATTTAGAAAGCTTGTGAGGAAATTATTACTCTATTTTTGTTTTACTTGGATCGCTTGTCTGTGTACTCAATAAAGGATTTTCGACTGGAAACAGACTGCCTGCTTTGCTTGTATTACTTTCAAATACTTAGTAATGCTGCAGAATTATATATTTTCTATTATTACTTTTTGACTTGACGAGTTTACGTTCGCTACTTCTACTACTATTGTCTGATCTTATTAATATACAGTGATTAACTAGAAATATATGGACTGAAAATCTTCCACACAGAAGTTTCTTACACTGTAAAGTACTATACTTCTGGTGTTTAGGTGTACTCTACTACAGTATGCATGTCTGTAAAGCACTGTAATTCTGATGCTTAGATGTCCTCTTCTACAGTATACATGTCTACAAATCACTGTATTTCTGATGTTAGGTGTACTCTTCTACAGTATACATGTCTGTAAATTACTGTACTTCTGATATCTAGGTGTACTCTTCTACAGTATACATCTGTGAAGCACTGTTCTTCTGATATTTAGGTGTATTCTCCTACAGTATACATGTCTTTAAAGCACTATACATCTGATAATATAGGTGTACTCTTCTACACTTCACGTCTGTAAAGCACTGTACTTCTGATATGTAGGTGTACTCTTCTACATTGTACATGACTGTAAAGCACTGTACTTCTGATATTTAGGCGTACTCTTCTACAGTATACATGCCTGTAAAGCTCTGTACTTCTGATATTAGATATACTCTTCTACAGTATACATGTCTGTAAAGCACTGTACATCTGATATTTAGGTGTACTCTTCTACAGTGCCATGTCTGTAAAGCACTGTACTTCTGATATTTAGGTGCACTTTTCTACAGTATACATGTGTGTAAAGTGCTTTATGTCTGATATGTAGATGTACTCTTCTACAGTGTACATGTCTGTTAATCATGGTACTTCTGATATTTAGGTGCATTCTTCTACAGTATCCATGTCTGTAAAGCACTGTACTGCTTATATTTAAGTGTAAACTTTTACAGTGTACATGTCTTTAAAGTATTGTACGTCTGATATTTAGGTGTACTTTTCTACAGCGTACCTGTCTGTAAAGCACTATACCTCTGATATTAGGTGTACCCTTCTACAGTATACATGTCTGTAAAGCACTGTACATCTGATATTGAAGTGTATTCTTCTACAGTATACATGTCTGTAAGGCACTGTACTTTTTTATTTAGATGTACTCTTCTGCAATATACATGCCTGCAAAGCTTTGTACTTCTGATATTTAGGTGTACTCTTTTACAGTATACATGTCTGTAAAGCAATGTATGTCTGATATTTAGATGTACTCTTTTACAGCGTACATGTCTGTCTGTAAATCACTCTATTTCTGATATTTAGATGTACTTTTCTACAGTGTACATATCTGTAAAGCACTATATGTCTGATAATTTGGTGTAATCTTCTACAGTATACATCTGTAAAGCACTGTACTTCTGATATTTAGGTGTACTCTTCTACAGTGTACATGACTGTAAAGCACTGTACTTCTGATATTTAGGCGTACTCTTCTACAGTATACATGCCTGTAATGCTCTGTACTTCTGATATTAGATATACTCTTCTACAGAATACATGTCTGTAAAACACTGTACGTCTGATATTTAGGTGTACGCTTCTACAGTAGCCATGTCTGTAAAGCACTGTAGTTCTGATATTTAGGTGTATTCTTCTAAAGTGTAAATGTCTGTAAAGTACTGTGCATCTGATATTTCGGTGTGCTTTTCTACAGCATACATGTCTGTAAAGCACTCTACTTCTGATATTTAGGTATACTCTTCTGGAGTACACATGCCTGTAAAGCACTGTAGGTATGATATTTAGGTGTACTCTTCTAAAGTGTACATGTCTGTAATGCAATGTACTTCTGATATTAGGTGTACTCTTCTACAGTATATATGTCTTTAAAGAACTTTACTTCTGATAATTTAGGAGTACTCTTCTACAGTACACATCTGTAAAGCAATGTATGTCTGACATTTAGATGCACTCTTTTGCAGTGTACATGTGTGTAAATCATTGTACTTCTGATATTTAGATGTAATTTTCTACAGTGTACATCTGTAAAGCATTGTACTTCTATAGTATACATGCCTGTAAATCTCTGTACTTCTGGTATTAGATGTACTATTCTACAGTATACATGTCTGTAAAGTATTGTGCTTCTAATATTTAGATGTAGTCTTCTACAGTGTACATGTCTGTAAAGCACTGTACTTCTGATATTTAGGTGTACTCTTCTACAGTATACATGCCTGTAAAGCTCTGTACTTCTGACATTAGATGTACTCTTCTATAGTATACATGTCTGTAAACCACTGTATGTCTGATATTTAGATGTACTCTTCTACAGTGTACATAACTGTAAATCACTGTACTTCTAATATTTACGTGTACTCTTCTACAGTATACATGTCTGTAAAGCACTGTACTTGTGATATTTAGGTGTACTCTTCTACGGTATACATGTCTGTAAAGCATTGTATGTCTGATATTTAGATGTAGTCTTCTACAGTGTACATGTCTGTAAAGCACTGTACTTCTGATATTTAGTTGTACTCTTCTACAGTATACATGCCTGTAAAGCTCTGTACTTCTGATATTAAATGTACTCTTCTACAGTATACATGTCTGTAAAGCATTGTACGTCTGATATTTAGATGTAGTCTTCTACAGTGTACATAACTGTAAATCACTGTACTTCTAATATTTAGGTGTACTCTTCTAGAGTATACATGTCTGTAAAGCAC
This sequence comes from Protopterus annectens, assembly GCF_019279795.1. Lineage (NCBI taxonomy): Eukaryota > Metazoa > Chordata > Ceratodontiformes > Protopteridae > Protopterus > Protopterus annectens. The sequence continues at coordinate 141,064,685 of NC_056741.1, forward strand.
TGTACATCTGACATTTGGGTGTATTCGTTTACAGTATACATGTCTGTAAAGCACTGTACTTCTTATATTTAGGTGTACTCTTCTACAGTACACATGTCTGTAAAGCTATGTACTTCTCATATTTTGGTTTACTCTTCTACAGTGTACATCTCTGTAAAGTACTGTACTTCTGATATTTAGGTGTACTCTTCACAGTATACATGTCTGTAAAGCACTGTACGACTGATAATGAATTGTACTCTTCTAAAGTGTACATGTCTGTAAAACACTGTACTTCTGATATTTAGGTGTACTACTCTACAGTACACATGTCTGTACAGCTATGTACTTCTCATATTTTGGTGTACTCTTCTACAATGTACATGTCTGTAAAGTACTGTACTTCTGATGTTTAGGTGTACTCTACTACAGTATGCATGTCTGTAAAGCACTGTACTTCTGATATTTAGGTGTTCTCTTCTACAGTATACATGTCTGCAAATCACTGTATTTTTGATGTTAGGTGAATTCTTCTACAGTATACATGTCTGTAAATTACTGTACTTCTGATATCTAGGTGTACTCTTCTACAGTATACATCTGTGAAGCACTGTTCTTCTGATATTTAGGTGTACTCTTCTACATTGTACATGACTGTAAAGCACTGTACTTCTTATATTTAGGGGTACTGTTCTATAGTATACATGCCTGTAAAGCTCTGTACTTCTGATATTAGATATACTCTTCTACAGTATACATGTTTGTAAAGCACTGTACGTCTGATATTTAGGTGCACTCTTCTACAGTATACATGTCTGTAAAGTGCTTTATGTCTGATATTTCGATGTACTCTTCTACAGTGTACATGTATGTTAATCACAATACTTCTAATATTTAGGTGTACTCTTCTACAGTGCCATGTCTGTAAAGCACTGTACTTCTGATATTTAGGTGCACTCTTCTACAGTATACATGTCTGTAAAGTGCATTATGTCTGACATTTAGATGTACTCTTCTACAGTGTACATGTATGTTAGTCACGGTACTTCTGATATTTAGGTGTATTCTTCTACAGTATCCATGTCTGTAAAGCAGTGTACTGCTTATATTTAAGTGTAATCTTTTACAGTGTACATGTCTTTAAAGTATTGTACGTCTGATATTTAGGTGTTCTTTTCTACAGCGTACATGTCTGTAAAGCACTGTACCTCTGATATTAGGTGTACCCTTCTACAGTATACATGTCTGTAAAGCACTGTACTTCTGATATTTAAGTGTATTCTTCTACAATGTACATGTCTGTAAGGCACTGTACTTCTGATATTTAGATGTACTCTTCTGCAATATACATACCTGCAAAGCTCTGTACTTCTGATATTTAGGTGTACTCTTTTACAGTATACATGTATGTAAAGCAGTGTTTGTCTGATATTTAGGTGTTATCTTCTACAGTGTACATCTGTAAAGCACTGTTCTTCTGATATTTAGGTGTACTCTCCTACAGTGTACATGTCTGTAAAGCACTGCACTTCTGATATTTAGGTGTAATCTTCTACAGTTTACATCTGTAAAGCACTGTAGTTCTGATATTTAGGTGTATTCTCCTACAGTGTACATGACTGTAAAGCACTGTACTTCTGATATTTAGGTGTACTCTTCTACAGTATACATGCCTGTAATGCTCTGTACTTCTGATATTAGGTACACTCTTCTACAGAATACATGTCTGTAAAACACTGTATGTCTGATATTTAGGTGTACTCTTCTACAGTGTACATGTCTGGTAATCACGGTACTTCTGATATTTAGGTGTATTCTTCTGCAATATCCATGTCTGTGAAGCACTGTAGTTATGATATTTAAGTGTACTCTTCTAAAATGTACATGTCTGTAAAGTACTGTACGTCTGATATTTAGGTTTACTTTTCTACAGCGTACATGTCTGTAAAGCACTGTACTTCTGATATTTAGGTATACTGTTCTGGATTACTCATGCCTGTAAAGCACTGTAGTTCTGATATTTAGGTGTACTCTTCTAAAGTGTACATGTCTGTAAAACACTGTACTTCTGATATTTAGGTGTACTCGTCTACAGTACACATGTCTGTAAAGCTATGTACTTCTCATATTTTGGTATATTCTTCTACAATGTACATGTCTGTAAAGCACTGTACATCTGATATTTAGGTATACTCTTCACTGTATACATGTCTGTAAAGCACTGTACTTATGATATTTAGGTGTTCTCTTCTACAGTATACATGTCTGCAAATCACTGTATTTCTCATGTTAGGTGTACTCTTCTACAGTATACATGTCTGTAAATTACTGTACTTCTGATATCTAGGTGTGCTCTTCTACAGTATACATCTGTGAAGCACTGTTCTTCTGATATTTAGGTGTACTCTCCTACAGTATACATGTCTTTAAAGCACTGTACATCTGATAATATAGCTGTACTCTTCCACAGTACACGTCTGTAAAGCACTGTACTTCTGATATGTAGGTGTACTCTTCTACATTGTACATGACTGTAAAGCACTGTACTTCTTATATTTAGGCATACTCTTCTATAGTGTGCATGCCTATAAAGCTCTGTACTTCTGATATTAGATATACTCTTCTACAGTATACATGTTTGTAAAGCACTGTACGTCTGATATTTAGGTGCACTCTTCTACAGTGCCATGTCTGTAAAGCACTGTACTTCTGATATTTAAGTGTAATCTTTTACAGTGTACATGTCTTTAAAGTATTGTACTTCTGATGTTTAGCTGTTCTTTTCTACAGCGTACATGTCTGTAAAGCACTGTACCTCTGATATTAGGTGTACCCTTCTACAGTATACATGTCTGTAAAGCACTGTACTTCTGATATTTAAGTGTATTCTTCTACAATATACATGCCTGCAAAGCTCTGTACTTCTGATATTTAGGTGTACTCTTTTACAGTGTACATGTCTGTAAAGCACTGCACGTCTGATATTTAGGTGTAATCTTCTACAGTATACATCTGTAAAGCACTGTACTTCTGATATTTAGGTGTATTCTCCTACAGTGTACATGACTGTAAAGCACTGTACTTCTGATATTTAGGTGTACTCTTCTACAGTACACATGTCTATAAAGCTATGTACTTCTCCTATTTTGGTGTACTCTTCTACAGTGTACATGTCTGCAAAGCACTGTACTTCTGATATTTAGGTGTACTTTTCACCGTAAACATGTCTGTAAAGCACTGTACTTCTGATATTTAGGTGTACTCTTCTAGAGTGTACATGTCTGTAAAGTACTGTACTTCTGATGTTTAGGCGTACTCTGCTAAAGTATGCATGTCTGTAAAGCACTGTACTTCTGATATTTAGCTGTTCTCTTCTACAGTATACATGTCTGCAAATCACTGTACTTCTGATGTTAGGTGTACTCTTCTACAGTATACATGTCTGTAAATTACTGTACTTCTGATATCTAGGTGTACTCTTCTACAGTATACATCTGTGAAGCACTGTACTGCTGATATTTAGGTGTACTCTCCTACAGTATACATGTCTTTAAAGCACTGTACTTCTGATAATATAGGTGTACTCTTCTACAGTACACGTCTGTAAAGCACTGTACTTCTCATATGTAGGTGTACTCTTCTACAGTGTTCATGACTGTAGAGCACTGTACTTCTGATATTTAGGTGTACTCTTCTATAGTATACATCCCTGTAAAGCTCTGTACTTCTGATATTAGATATACTCTTCTACAGTATAATGTCTGTAAAGCACTGTACGTCTGATATTTAGGTGTACTCTCCTACAGTGCCATGTCTGTAAAGCAGTGTACTTCTGATATTCAGGTGTACTCTTCTACAGTATACATGTCTGTAAAGTGCTTTATATCTGATATTTAGATGTACTCTTCTACAGTGTACATGTCTGTTAATCACGGTACTTCTGATATTTAGGTGTACTCTTCTACAGTATCCATGTCTGTAAAGCACTGTACTGCTTATATTTAAGTGCAATCTTTTACAGTGTACATGTCTTTAAAGTATTGTGCATCTGATATTTAGGTGTTCTTTTCTACAGTTCATGTCTGTAAAGCACTGTACCTCTGATATTAGGTGTACCCTTCTACAGTATACATGTCTGTAAAGCACTGTACTTTTGATATTTAAGTGTATTCTTCTACAATATACATGTCTGTAAGGCACTGTACTTCTGATATTTAGGCGTATTCTTCTACAGTATACATGCCTGTAATGCTGTGTACTTCTGATATTAGATATACTCTTCTACAGAATACATGTCTGTAAAACACTGTACGTCTGATATTTAGGTGTACTGTTCTACAGTAGCCATGTCTGTAAAGCACTGTAGTTATGATATTCAGGTGTACTCTTCTAAAGTGTACATGTCTGTAAAGTATTGTACGTCTGATATTTAGGTGTACTTTTCTACAGCGTACATGTCTGTAAAGCACTGTACTTTTGATATTTAGTTATACTCTTCTGGAGTACACATGCCTGTAAAGCACTGTAGTTCTGATATTTAGGTGTACTCTTCTAAAGTGTACATGTCTGTAATGCACTGTACTTCTGATATTAGGTGTACTCTTCTACAGTATACATGTCTTTAAATCACTTTAATTCTGATACTTTAGGAGTACTCTTCTAGAGTACACGTCTGTAAGGCAATGTACGTCTGACATTTAGATGTTCTCTTTTACAGTGTACTTGTGTAAATCACTGCACTTCTGATATTTAGATGTAATTTTCTACAGTGTACATGTCTGTAAAACATTGTACTTCTGATATTTATGTGTATTCTTCTACAATATACATGTCTGTAAGGCACTGTACTTCTGATATTTGATGTACTCCTCTACAGTATACATGTCTGTAAAGCATTATGCATCTGATATTTAGATGTAGTCTTCTACAGTGTCTGTAAAGCACTGTACGTCTGATATTTAGGTGTAATCTTCTACAGATTACATCTGTAAAGCACTGTACTTCTGATATTTAGGTGTACTCCTCTACAGTATACATGTCTGTAAAGCACTGTACTTCTGATATTTAGGTGTATTCTCCTACAGTATGCATGTCTGTAAAGCACTGTGCTTCTGATACTTAGGTGTAATCTTCTACAGTGTACATGTCTGTAAAGCATTGTACTTCTGATATTTAGGTGTACTCTTCACCATATACATGTCTGTAAAGCACTGTATGACTGATAATTGTACTCTTCTACAGTGTAGATGTGTGTAAAACACTATACTTCTGATATTTAGGTGTACTCTTCTACAGTACACATGTCTGTAAAGCTATGTACTTCTCATATTTTGGTGTACTCTTTTACAGTGTACATGTCTGTAAAACACTGTACTTCTGATATTTTGGTGTACTCTACACTGTATACATGCCTGTAAAGCTCTGTACTTCTGATATTAGATGTACTCTTCTACAGTATACATGTCTGTAAAGCACTGTATGTCTGATATTTAGGTGTACTCTTCTAAAGTACCCATTTCTGTAAAGCACTGTACGTCTGATATTTAGGTGTACTCTTCTACAGTATACATATCTGTAAATCGCTGTATGTCTGATATTTAGATGTACTCTTCTAAAGTGTACATGTCTGTAAATCACTGTACTTCTGATATTTAGGTGTACTCTTCTACAGTATCCATGTCTGTAAAGCACTGTACTGGTTATATTTAAGTGTAATATTTTACAATTTACATGTCTGTAAAATACTGTACGTCTGATATTTAGGTGTACTCTTCTAAAGTATCGATGCCTGTAAAGCTGTGCACTTCTGATATTAGATGTACTCTGTACGTCTGATATTTAGATGCAGTCTTCTGCATTGTACATGTCTGTTAAGCAGTGTACTTCTTATATTTAAATGTACTCTTCTACAGTATACATGCCTGTAAAGCTCTGTACGTCTGTTATTTAGATGTAGTCTTCTACAGTATACAAGCCTGTAAAGCTCTGTACTTCTGATATTAGGTATACTCTTCTACAATACACGTCTGTAAAGCACTGTACTTATGATATCTAGTTGTACTCTTCTACAGTATGCATGTCTGTAAAGCACTGTACTTCTGATACTTAGGTGTACTCTTCTAAAGTGTACATGTCTGTAAAGCACTGTACTTCTAAAATTAGGTGTACTCTTCTACAGTACACATGTCTGTAAAGCACTGTACTTCTGATATTTAAGTGTATTCTTCTACAGTGTACATAGCTGTAAATCACTGTACTTCTGATATTTAGGTATACTCTTCTACAGTATGCATGTCTGTAAAGCACTGTACTTCTGATATTTAGGTGTACTCTTTTACAATATGCATGTCTGTAAAGCACTGTACTTCTGATATTTAGGTGTACTCTTCTACAGTATGCATGTCTGTAAAGCACTCTGCTTCTGATACGTAAGTGTAATCATCTACAATGTATATGTCTGTAAAGCACTATATTTCTGATATTAGTTGTACTCTTCTAGAGTATACATGTCTGTAAAGCACTGTACTTCTGACATTTAGGTTTACTCTTGAACAGTATGCATGTCTGCAAAGCACTGTACTTCTTATATTTAAGTTTACTCTTTTACAGTCTACATGTCTGTAAAGTATTGTACGTCTGATATTAAAGTGTTCACTTCTACAGTACATGTCTGTAAAGCACTGCACTTCTCGTATTTTGGTGTACTATTCTACAGTGTACATGTCTGTAAAGCACTGTACTGATATTAGGTATACTCTTCTACAGTATGCACGTCGGTAAATCTCTGTCGTCTGATATTTAGGTGTACCCTTCTAAAGTGTACATGTCTCTAATGCCCTATACTTCTGATATTAGGTATACTCTTCTACAGTATACATGTCTTTAAAGCACTGTACTTCTGATAATTTAGATGAACTCTTCTACAGTTTACATGTCTGTAAAGTACTGTACTTCTGATATCTAGGTGTACTCTTCTACAGTATGCATGTCTGTAAAGCACTGTACCTCTGTTACTTAGGTGTACTCTTCTATAGTGTACGTCTTTAAAGCACTGTACCTCTGATATTAGGTGTACCCTTCTACTGTATATATGTCTGTAAAGCACTGTACTTCTGATATTTAAGTGTATTCTTCTACAGTATACATGTTTGTAAGGCACTGTACTTCTGATATTAGATGTACTCTTCTGCAGTATACATGCCTGTAAAGCTCTGTACTTCCAATATTTAGGTGTACGCTTTTACAGTATATGTCTGTAAAGCAATGTACATCTGATATTTACATGTACTCTTTTACAGTGTACATTTCTGTAAAGAACTGTACTTCTGATATTTAGGTGTACTCTTCTACATTATACATCTGTAAAGCACTGTACTTCTGATATTTAGGTGTACTCTCCGACAGTATACATGTCTTTAAAGCACTGTACTTCTGATAATGTAGGTGTACTCTTCTACAATACACGAGTGTAAAGCACTGTACTTCTGATATTTAAGCGTACTCTTCTACAGTATACATGCCTGTAAAGCTCTGTACGTCTGTTATTTAGATGTAGTCTTCCCCAGTATACAAGCCTGTAAAGCTCTGTACTTCTGATATTAGGTATACTCTTCTACAATACACGTCTGTAAAGCACTGTACTTATGATATCTAGTTGTACTCTTCTACAGTATGCATGTCTGTAAAGCACTGTACTTCTGATACTTAGGTGTACTCTTCTAAAGTGTACATGTCTGTAAAGCACTGTACTTCTAAAATTAGGTGTACTCTTCTACAGTACACATGTCTGTAAAGCACTGTACTTCTGATATTTAAGTGTATTCTTCTACAGTGTACATAGTTGTAAATCACTGTACTTCTGATATTTAGGTATACTCTTCTACAGTATGCATGTCTGTAAAGCACTGTACTTCTGATATTTAGGTGTACTCTTTTACAATATGCATGTCTGTAAAGCACTGTACTTCTGATATTTAGGTGTACTCTTCTACAGTATGCATGTCTGTAAAGCACTCTGCTTCTGATACGTAAGTGTAATCATCTACAATGTATATGTCTGTAAAGCACTATATTTCTGATATTAGTTGTACTCTTCTAGAGTATACATGTCTGTAAAGCACTGTACTTCTGACATTTAGGTTTACTCTTGAACAGTATGCATGTCTGCAAAGCACTGTACTTCTTATATTTAAGTTTACTCTTTTACAGTCTACATGTCTGTAAAGTATTGTACGTCTGATATTAAAGTGTTCACTTCTACAGTACATGTCTGTAAAGCACTGCACTTCTCGTATTTTGGTGTACTATTCTACAGTGTACATGTCTGTAAAGCACTGTACTGATATTAGGTATACTCTTCTACAGTATGCACGTCGGTAAATCTCTGTACGTCTGATATTTAGGTGTACCCTTCTAAAGTGTACATGTCTCTAATGCCCTATACTTCTGATATTAGGTATACTCTTCTACAGTATACATGTCTTTAAAGCACTGTACTTCTGATAATTTAGATGAACTCTTCTACAGTTTACATGTCTGTAAAGTACTGTACTTCTGATATCTAGGTGTACTCTTCTACAGTATGCATGTCTGTAAAGCACTGTACCTCTGTTACTTAGGTGTACTCTTCTATAGTGTACGTCTTTAAAGCACTGTACCTCTGATATTAGGTGTACCCTTCTACTGTATATATGTCTGTAAAGCACTGTACTTCTGATATTTAAGTGTATTCTTCTACAGTATACATGTTTGTAAGGCACTGTACTTCTGATATTAGATGTACTCTTCTGCAGTATACATGCCTGTAAAGCTCTGTACTTCCAATATTTAGGTGTACGCTTTTACAGTATATGTCTGTAAAGCAATGTACGTCTGATATTTACATGTACTCTTTTACAGTGTACATTTCTGTAAAGAACTGTACTTCTGATATTTAGGTGTACTCTTCTACATTATACATCTGTAAAGCACTGTACTTCTGATATTTAGGTGTACTCTCCGACAGTATACATGTCTTTAAAGCACTGTACTTCTGATAATGTAGGTGTACTCTTCTACAATACACGAGTGTAAAGCACTGTACTTCTGATATTTAAGCGTACTCTTCTACAGTATACATGCCTGTAAAGATCTGTACTTCTGATATTAGATATACTCTTCTATGGTATACATGTCTGTAAAGCACTGTATATCTGATATTTAGGTGTACTCTTCTACAGTACCATGTCTGTAAAGCACTGTACTTCTGATATTTAGGTGTACTCTTCTACAGTATACATGTCTGTAAAGCTCTTTATGTCTGATATTTAGATGTACTCTTCTACAGTGTACATGTCTGTTAGTCACTGTATGTCTGATATTTAGGTGTACTCTTCTACAGTATCCATGTCTGTAAAGCACTGTACTTCTGATATTTAGGTGTACTCTTCACCATATACATGTCTGTAAAGCACTGTACGACTGATATTTAATTGTACTCTTCTACAGTGTACATGTCTGTAAAACACTGTACTTCTGATATTTAGGTGTACTCTTCTACAGTACACATGTCTGTAAAGCTATGTACATCTCATATTTTTGTGTACTCTTCTACAGTGTACATGTCTGTAAAGCACTGTACTTCTGATATTTAGGTGTACTCTTCACCGTATACATGTCTGTAAAGAATTGTACTTCTGTTGTTTAGGTGTACTCTACTACAGTATACATGTCTGTAAAGCACTGTACTTCTGATATTTAGGTGTTATCTTCTACAGTATACATGTCTGCAAATCACTGTACTTCTGATGTTAGGTGTACTTTTCTACAGTATACATGTCTGTAAATTACTGTACTTCTGATATCTAGGTGTACTCTTCTACAATATACATGTCTGTAAATCATTGTACTTCTGATATTTTGGTGTACTCTTTTACAGTGTACATGTCTGTAAAGTACTGTACTTCTGATGTTTAGGTGTACTCTACTACAGTATGCATCTCTGTAAAGCACTGTACTTCTGATATCTAGGTGTACTCTTCTACAGTGTATATGTCTGAAAAGCACTGAATTTCCAATATTTAGGTGTACTCTTTTACAGTATACATGTCTGTAAAGCAATGTACGTCTGATATTTAGATGTACTCTTCTACAGTGTACATGTCTGTAAAGCACTGCACGTCTGATATTTAGGTGTACTCTTCTACAGTATACATCTGTAAAGCACTGTACTTCTGATATTTAGGTGTACTCTTCTACAGTGTACATGTCTGTAAAGCACTGTACGTCTGATATTTATGTGTACTCTTCTACAATATACATGCCTGTAAAGTTCTGTACTTCTGATATTAGATGTACTCTTCTACAGTATACATGTCTGTAAAGCACTGTAAGTCTGATATGTAGGTGTTCTAAAGTACCCATTTCTGTAAAGCACTGTATGACTGATATTTAGGTGTACTCTTCTACAGTATACATATCTGTAAATCACTGTATGTCTGATATTTAGATGTATTCTTCTACAGAGTACATGTCTGTAAATCACTGTACTTCTGATATTTAGGTGTACTCTTCTACAATATGCATGTCTGTAAAGCACTGTACTTCTGAAATTTAGGTGTAGTCTTCAACAGTATACATGTCTGTAAAGCACTGTACTTCTGATATTTAGGTGTACTGTTCTACATTATGCATGTCTGTAAAGCACTCTGCTTCTGATACGTAGGTGTAATCATCTACAATGTATATGTCTGTAAAGCACTATATTTCTGATATTAGTTGTACTCTTCTAGAGTATACATGTCTGTAAAGCACTGTACTTCTGACATTTAGGTGTACTCTTGAACACTATGCATGTCTACAAAGCACTGTACTTCTTATATTTAAGTTTACTCTTTTACAGTCTACATGTCTGTAAAGTACTGTACGTCTGATATTAAAATGTTCTCTTCTACAGTGCATGTCTGTAAAGCACTGCACTTCTCATATTTTGGTGTACTGTTCTACAGTGTACATGTCTGTAAAGCACTGTATTGATATTAGGCATACTCTTCTACAGTATGCATGTCTTTAAATCTCTGTACTTCTGATATTTAGGTGTACCCTTCTAAAGTGTACATGTCTCTAATGCCCTGTACTTCTGATATTAGGTATACTCTTCTGTAGTATACATGTCTTTAAAGCACTGTACGTCTGACAATTTAGATGTACTCTTCTACAGTTTACATGTCTGTAAAGTACTCTACTTCTGATATCTAGGTGTACTGTTCTACAGTATGCATGTCTGTAAAGCACTGTACGTCTGTTACTTAGGTGTACTCTTCTACAGTGTACATGTCTTTAAAGCACTGTACCTCTGATATTAGGTGTACCCTTCTACTGTATACATGTCTGTAAAACACTGTACTTCTGATATTTAGGTGTATTCTTCTACAGTATACATGTCTGTAAGGCACTGTACTTCTGATATTTAGGTGTACCAAATAATCCAAAAAATCAGTAAGGGAAGACCGCAACCACTAGCTTTATTAATGTCAGCAAATTGCAATAAAACGTTTTCGTCAATCCAAATCCTTGACTTCATCAGATACATGACAAATACTCAAAACCTCTCTTATATAAGTAATACAATCAACCATCCAATTAATTAATTAAAATTTAAAGGGGTGCTTACACCTATACTGCATTTAAGAACTCTTAATAAATATCTCATACCTTAAAAAATTGAACACAATATATATGAAGTACATATTATGTAAATATAAAATATTAAAATACAAATTGTATTTAAAAAAATACATATATGTTATATACACATAGAGATACCATGTGATAACCATATGTAAAACACAAGGAAGATAATTAGTCGCAATCTCCCAGCTTTTAATTTGAGAAGAGGTACTATAGATATAGTGTCATTTAAACCTGGAACCCTATTTGCTTCCAGTAAAATCTGCCAATAGGTTTCCCTGTGTTCCATTTTCGTCTCCCAGGGACAACCCCGGATGTCTCTAACCATAGTTTCTAAAACAAAACCTTCATATCTTGCCCTTGGACAAACCAAAAGATGTCGATAAAGGGCATTATTAGAATTTTCTTTCTGGATTTCATAAAGATGTTCATTTATTCTCCTCTTGAGATGTCTCTCAGTTTTGCCAACATAAAATGCTTGGCATAATTGGCAGGATGCTAGGTATGTAACCCCTTGACTGTTACAATTTATAAACTTAGTGGACCCTATCCACCTATTTCTGGCTGAAAGAAATATTTTGTCCGTATGGGAAATATATTTACATTGTGAGCATGTGCCACACCTGTATGTACCCTTACTCTGAATAGAAAATCTATTAGTACTGGGTTCATATTCTAATAGATTCTTAATATTACTCCCCTTACAGAATACCATTTTAACAGTCTTTCCTTTTAAATTATTGAGGTCTGTAATATCTTTGAAGATATCCCATTCCCATTCAATGATGTTTCTAATAGTGCCAGAATTAGCACTATACTCGGTAATAAAGGCCTTATTGAACTCTAACTGGGATTCATTCGGCCCTTTATTTTTTTCCAGTTCCCCTGTACCTAAAATGGGTCGATACTTGTTGTTCCTGCCTTCCTGGACCTCCTGACAAATGGTGGTAATAAATTCTTCAGGGTAACCCCTATCCTGAAACATCTCAGTACGTTTAAGACATTCTAATTGATAGTCCGTATCATTCGATGTCATACGGGATGCCCTGATGAACTGGCCCTTGACAATACCTTTTTTCTGGTGTCTTGGATGTGAACTTTTATAATGAATATAACTGTTGGAAAAGGTAGGTTTTCTGTAGATAGTTGATTTAAAACCATGGTCGTGAATGCTTAATGACACGTCTAGATAATTAACCATTCCAGAATAAACTTGGTATGTAAAAGTCAAAAAGTCAGTAGTGGAGTTTAGATAGTTCATAAACTCCACTATAGTACCAGTTGACCCTATCCAAAAAATACAAATGTCATCCAAAAACCTTGAATAAAATATCCAATTATTTTTGTATTCACTGTTTGTTATATATTTCTTTTCCCAAACAGATAAAATAATATCGGCATAAATAGGTGCACAATTGGCACCCATGGCCACTCCAGAAATCTGTTTGAAATATTCACCAGAAAAATAAATAAAGTTGTTGTGTAATGCTAAATCTGCCAGCTCCAGAATTAGAAAGATATTATTCTCGTTAGTCCTTGGGCACTCCCTGAGTGCCTCTTCCAGCCAAAGTAGTCCCTTCTCATGAGGTATAACAGAGAAGAGATCTACTACATCTATAGTAAGAAACCGTAAGTTAGGTACATTAAACTCCGGCATAACTTTGCATAAAAATTCCCAGGAGTCCTTAAGTAAATAATGCTCCCTAGGCCACAAAAATTTAAGTTTCCAATCCAAAAACTTTGAAAGAGGTGAAATCTTTTATCCCTGAGCAGCTACAATGGGCCTCAAGGGTGGATCCACAATGTCTTTGTGAATCTTGGGTACTCCAAATATAGAGGGTACCCTCGGGTTCTCGTTTTCTAAGTATCAGTATGTACTGTAATCAATAACTCCCTGATCAAATAGGTCCTTAATAGCTAAATCTATTTTTTTTGTAAGAGATGTGAATTTCATTAATAGAGACAGGTGTATAACGAGTGTCATCATTTAACACTGCATGCATTTTACTTTCGTACGTAATTTTGTCCATAAGGACAGTGCCACCCCCCCCCCCCCCTTGTCTGGCTCCATGATTCTAATATTGGGGTTGTGGCTTAGTTTGAAAAGTAGGTCATTTTCACCTCCAGTTAAATTAGGAGAAAATCTATTGTTTCTGGTGAGCTTCCTTATTTGTTGCTCTATTCTATTTTCTAAATTCCTCAGTTGGGGGTGTACCGGAGGGTTGTAAATACTAGGCCTGGTAGGAAAGGAAAATTCAGCATGTATGTTGTTGCCAAACAGATTCTCCATTTTAAGTTTTCTTATAAACATTTTAAGGTCCAAAATGACCTTAGCAATATTACTATTCTTTTGCGTCACATACTTAAAGCCTTTAGTGAACAAGTTAAAAAATGTATCAATGACTGTAAGGTCACTGTAATTATATATATGATAACCTGCTCTACTAAGAACACGTAGATTGTCCCTTTCTTATTCAACGACAATAACTGGTGTTCCTTTTACCATTTATGGTTCCTGTTCTGTTTCACACTCCTGTTGTGCCCCCCTCCCCCCCTGTAAGGGTAATGGCCTGGGGAAAAATGGTTAGAATCATGTTTGTTACGCTGATTGCGTATTCTCTCTGACCTCCTAGGAAGGGGTTCCTGAACATAGTGATCGTCAATGACCTCTTCATCATCATAATTATCTCCACTTTGTACTAAATCATGGGCATAAGGAATATTGTCATATCTATCTCTATTTTTGCCAAAATGTGCAGGTGGATGTGCTGGGTACTGACACCCCTCCTGGTATTCCTTGGTATCTCTACTGAGCTTCTTATACTTTCTTTTAAGTATTCCATCACATTTTTTATCAATCTGTGTTCTAATGTTATAATATTTTTTCTTTTCCAATTCGACATTGAACAACAAATCATTAACCACAACTTGATTGTATCTATCTATATCTTTATGCAATTTACCAATGTCTCTTTCATTTCTATTGATAATGGCTTGCACTATTTCAAGTCCACAAAGCTCTAACCAGGTCTTTATAAAAATCACTGCCAACAGTTACATTGTTAGGATATTTAAATAAACGGAGCCCTTTAGGCACTATTCATCTTTTAAGACATTCATTCAGGTACAAATTATCCAGTTGTAAACTTTTGTACCTGTATAAAGATGTTTGTAATGCTGCCAAATTGTCCAAGTAAGTGCTGTTGTCAACCAAAGTAGTGGAACTGCCTTCGTGAAAGTGAAAAATAGGCTTGCCCTGGAACCAATCCTGAAAAGACGTGGACGGTGTGCAATAATTATCGTTTCCCAAGGTTGATTGTTTGTCTTGGCCACTGCTTTGAATTCGCAAAGCTTGGGGCGTCTGTAGGAAATCCGTTGGCTCTGTACTGCTTCCGCTCACAGGCTGGTGGACTGTACCATTGTCCCGCTCAGCCATAGATGGTGCGCTGTTCTTGTTAGCTCCTGTGGAAATAACATCGCTGTTTCCCTATATAATGGACCTAAGCCCTTGTCCCAGGGGTAAAAGAAGATAAATAAGTTGGCTCAATTGACCAGTCAGTTTACGTATTTCGCCCACTTCTGAGCGAAAAATAGAGTCAGAAGTATCTGTGAATTTGGTCTCCCCTGAACGAGTCTCCATACCCAAAAACAACCAAAACTAAAATGGAGGCTCTACTGATATTTAGATGTACTCTTCTGCAGTATACATGCCTGTAAAGCTCTGTACTTCCAATATTTAGGTGTACGCTTTTACAGTATACGTCTGTAAAGCAATGTACGTCTGATATTTAGATGTGCTCTTTTACAGCATACGTCTGTCTGTAAATCACTCTACTTCTGATATTCAGATGTACTCTTCTACAGTGTACATCTCTGTAAAGAACTGTACATCTGATATTTAGGTGTACTCTTCTACATTATACATCTGTAAAGCACTGTACTTCTGATATTTAGGTGTACTCTTCTACATTATACATCTGTAAAGCACTGTACTTCTGATATTTAAGCGTACTCTTCTACAGTATACATGCCTGTAAAGATCTGTACTTCTGATATTAGATATACTCTTCTACGGTATACATGTCTGTAAAGCACTGTATGTCTGATATTTAGGTGTACTCTTCTACAGTACCATGTCTGTAAAGCACTGTACTTCTGATATTTAGGTGTACTCTTCTACAGTATACATGTCTGTAAAGCTCTTTATGTATGATATTTAGATGTACTCTTCTACAGTGTACATGTCTGTAAAGAACTGTACTTCTGATATTTAGGTGTACTCTTCACCGTATACATGTCTGTAAAGCACTGTACGACTGATATTTAATTGTACTCTTCTACAGTGTACATGTCTATAAAACACTGTACGTCTGATATTTAGGTGTACTCTTCTACAGTACACATGTCTGTAAAGCTATGTACAGCTCATATTTTTGTGTACTCTTCTACAGTGTATATGTCTGTAAAGCACTGTACTTCTGATATTTAGGTGTACTCTTCACACTATACATGTCTGTAAAGCACTGTACTTCTGTTGTTTAGGTGTACTCCACTACAGTATGCATGTCTGTAAAGCACTGTACTTCTGATATTTAGGTGTACTCTTCTAAAGTACCCATTTCTGTAAAGCACTGTATAACTGATATTTAGGTGTACTCTTCTACAGTATACATATCTGTAAATTGCTGTATGTCTGATATTTAGATGTACTCTTCTACAGAGTACATGTCTGTAAATCACTGTACTTCTGATATTTAGGTGTACTCTTCTACAGTATCCATGTCTGTAAAGCACTGAACTGGTTATTTAAATGTAATGTTTTACAGTGTACATGTCTGTAAAGTACTGTACGTCTTATATTTAGGTGTACTCTTCTAAAGTATACATGCCTGTAAAGCTCTGTACTTCTGATATTAGAAGTACTCTTCTACAGTATACATGTCTGTAAAGCACTGTACGTCTGATATTTAGATTTAGTCTTCTGCATTGTACATGTCTGTAAAGCAGTGTACTTCTTATATTTAAATGTACTCTTCTACGGTATACATGCCTGTAAAGCTCTGTACGTCTGATATTAGATGTACTCTTCTGCAGTATAAATGTCTGTAAAGCACTGTACGTCTGATATTTAGATGTAGTATTCTACAGTGTACATGTCTGTAAAGCACTGTGCTTCTGATATTTAGGTGTACTCTTCTACAGTATACAACCCTGTAAAGCTCTGTACTTCTGATATTAGATGTACTGTTCTACAGTATACATATCTGTAAAGCACTGTATGTCATGTATTTAGATGTACTCTTCTACAGTGTACATATCTTTAAATCACTGTACTTCTGATATTTAGGTATACTCTTCTGCATTATATATGTCTGTAAAACACTGTACATCTGATATTTAGATGTAGTATTCTACAGTGTACATGTCTGTAAAGAACTGTACTTCTCATATTTTGGTGTACTCTTCTAAAGTGTACATGTCTGTAAGGCACTGGACTTCTGATATTTAGGTGTACTCTTCTATTGTATACATGCCTGTAAAGCTCTGTACTTCTGATATTTAGGTGTACGCTTTTACAGTATACGTCTGTAAAGCAATGTACGTCTGATATTTAGATGTGCTCTTTTACAGCATACGTCTGTCTGTAAATCACTCTACTTCTGATATTTAGATGTACTCTTCTACAGTGTACATGTCTGTAAAGAACTGTACGTCTGATATTTAGGTGTACTCTTCTACATTATACATCTGTAAAGCACTGTACTTCTGATATTTAGGTGTACTCTCCTACAGTATACATGTCTTTAAAGCACTGTACTTCTGATAATATAGGTGTACTCTTCTACAGTACACAAGTGTAAAGCACTGTACTTCTGATATTTAAGCGTACTCTTCTACAGTATACATGCCTGTAAAGATCTGTACTTCTGATATTAGATATACTCTTCTACGGTATACATGTCTGTAAAGCACTGTATGTCTGATATTTAGGTGTACTCTTCTACAGTACCATGTCTGTAAAGCACTGTACTTCTGATATTTAGGTGTACTCTTCTACAGTATACATGTCTGTAAAGCTCTTTATGTCTGATATTTAGATGTACTCTTCTACAGTGTACATGTCTGTAAAGAACTGTACTTCTGATATTTAGGTGTACTCTTCACCGTATACATGTCTGTAAAACACTGTACGACTGATATTTAATTGTACTCTTCTACAGTGTACATGTCTATAAAACACTGTACGTCTGATATTTAGGTGTACTCTTCTACAGTACACATGTCTGTAAAGCTATGTACATCTCATATTTTTGTGTACTCTTCTACAGTGTACATGTCTGTAAAGAACTGTACTTCTGATATTTAGGTGTACTCTTCACCGTATACATGTCTGTAAAACACTGTACGACTGATATTTAATTGTACTCTTCTACAGTGTACATGTCTGTAAAGAACTGTACTTCTGATATTTAGGTGTACTCTTCACCGTATACATGTCTGTAAAACACTGTACGACTGATATTTAATTGTACTCTTCTACAGTGTACATGTCTATAAAACACTGTACGTCTGATATTAGAAGTACTCTTCTACAGTATACATGCCTGTAAAGCACTGTACGTCTGATATTTAGATTTAGTCTTCTGCATTGTACATGTCTGTAAAGCAGTGTACTTCTTATATTTAAATGTACTCTTCTACGGTATACATGCCTGTAAAGCTCTGTATGTCTGATATTAGATGTACTCTTCTGCAGTATAAATGTCTGTAAAGCACTGTACGTCTGATATTTAGATGTAGTATTCTACAGTGTACATGTCTGTAAAGCACTGTGCTTCTGATATTTAGGTGTACTCTTCTACAGTATACAAGCCTGTAAAGCTCTGTACTTCTGATATTAGATGTACTGTTCTACAGTATACATATCTGTAAAGCACTGTATGTCATGTATTTAGATGTACTCTTCTATAGTGTACATATCTTTAAATCACTGTACTTCTGATATTTAGGTATACTCTTCTGCATTATATATGTCTGTAAAACACTGTACATCTGATATTTAGATGTAGTATTCTACAGTGTACATGTCTGTAAAGAACTGTACATCTGATATGTAAATGTACTGTTCTATAGTGTACATGTCTGTAAAGTACTGTACTTCTCATATTTTGGTGTACTCTTCTAAAGTGTACATGTCTGTAAGGCACTGTACTTCTGATATTTAGGTGTACTCTTCTATTGTATACATGTCTGTAAAGCACTGTACTTCTGATATTTAGGTGTACTCTTCTACAGTGTACATGTCTGTAAAGTACTGTACTTCTGATGTTTAGGTGTACTCTACTACAGTATGCATGTCTGTAAAGTGCTGTACTTCTGTTATATAGGTGTACTCTTCTGCAGTATATATGTGTGTAAAGCACTGTACGTCTGATATTTAGGTGTACTCTTCTAAAGTACCCATTTCTGTAAAGCACTGTACGTCTGATATTTAGATGTAGTCCTCTGCATTGTACATGTCTGTAAAGCAGTGTACTTCTTATATTTAGGTGTACTCTTCTACAGTACACAAGCCTGTGAAGCTCTGTACTTCTGATATTAGATGTACTCTTCTACAGTATACATGTCTGTAAAGCACTGTATGTCATGTATTTAGATGTACTCTTCTACAGTGTACATATCTTTAAATCACTGTACTTCTGATATGTAGGTATACTCTTCTACATTATACATGTCTGTAAGGCCCTGTACTTCTGATATTTAGGTGTACTTTCCTACAGTGTGCATGTCTGTAATGCACTGTGCTTCTGATACTTAGTTGTAATCTTCTACAGTGTACATGACTGCAAAGCACTGTATTTCATATATTAGGTGTACAGTTCTAGAATATACATGTCTGTAAAGCACTGTACTTCTGACATTTAGGTGTACTCTTGTGCATTATCTGTAAAGCACCATACTTCTCATATTTAATTGTACTCTTTTACAGTGTACATGTCTGTAAAGTACTGTACGTCTGATATCAGCACAAGACTCTGGTAGTCTATTGGCCATTTTGGGCCGATTTCTAGCTCTTTCAAGTCCCCCTGTATAAAGCCCGCTTTAGTGTAGCTTTGCACGATTTTGCGTATAGCGCAGCATCAGGCAGCCCCGCTTAATTGGGTTTAAACCATTCTCGGCTTCACAAAGTCTGCTCTTCACTTTTTCCCTTAGAACTGATCTAGTTCTCATAATAAACACTCTATTCCCACTCTAAAGCCTGGCACTTGCTCACTAAAGCAATTATATAAGTCATCACTAAAAACTTAAAAGCACTACACCCTCACAAACTCCCCTTGAGTACTTTGTTCCCCAGTGGCCCTTTTTTTCAATTATAAAGGAATTCCCAATACTATTCTAGCATGTCCAAAGATCAGTTGTCAATCTCCTCTCCAGTCCAGCTGGTGAATCTGGGAATCTTGAGGCAATGTTACAACTGCCTCATGTACACAGACAACCCTCTCCTCCTCCCAACAAATTCCAACACATGTGAGAGATGCAACCATATAGCCAAACTGGAGGGTAAGCTCTCTCAACTCAGTACTGACATAACCAGTCAGGAGTAGAAGGAAACCACACTCACTACAATTCTAGTCTCACATAGACCTACCATGACAGCAAACCAAACACATAAACACACAAAAACATACTTGGAGGCTCTAAATAAAAATCTGCCCAAGCAGCAGAGACCTCCAAAGCAAACACCCAAGCAACCGCTACCTCAAAACAAAACACGTGCAACACATAGCTCACAAAGCTAGTGTGCCGAACAGTCACAGCCCTTAAGGCTAAACAACACACCTGATACACTTGTAATAGGTGACTCTATCATCAGGCACACTGACGTCCCTCTCACCAGGCTGAACAAGGAGAAGGTCACGGTGAGCTGCCTGCTGGGTGCTAGGATCCGCCACATAACACAAGCACTCAGGTCACTCCAAGGGAAGTACAAATATGACTCAGTCATTGTCCATGCTGGTGTGAATGACCTGAGATGTACCTCCCTGGACTACATGAAAAGAGACACAGAGGCGCACTCTGAGCATGTAGCCCAGGCCGGTATGACCCTGACCTTGAGTAGCATCTTACCCTCACCAAGAATGATGCCACAATATGAAGACAAGATGATCAATTTCAACAATTGGCTTAAGTATTGGTGTCATTCAAAGGGGATCCAATGCCTGTCTGCCTGGGATGACATGCTCGACAAGCCACAATGCTTCGCTAGGGCCAGCTTGCACCTGTCACCCCTGGGCTTTCCGATATTGGCAAAGGCTCTTGTCACCCCCATAGTGCCTTTTTAGGCAAGGCTCAAAAGACAAACCCACCTCTATAGGTATCACAAGGGATAAGAAACTAAGAGTAATGCTACTCAAAGCCAGAAGTCTAAACCTCAAGATGCATGCACTTGAAACTCTCCTTAGCATGGAGAACATCGATATCTGTGCAGTAACAGAAACCTGGTTCAAGGCTCCTGAGAGCACCCCAGCACTACCAGGTTATACCTCATACCATGTTTTTCGGCCCCAAAACTTGGACAGAACCACAAAAGGAGGGGGTGTATCAATATTCCTCAAAGATACCCACACCTCCAGGTTGGTGGTACAGCACGAAGAATCACAGACTATCCATGTGCAACTAACAGTGGGTAAAACTGCCTTCCAGTTTATAGCCTGCTATAGACAACCCTCCCAAACCCAGGAAACCTACTCAGCCTTCCTGAGAACACTGGAAAATATGAAGGTCTCTCCAAACACCATTATATTGGGAGACTTCAACTACCCTAACATAGACTGGGAGCATTACTCTAGCTCCAACACCCTAGCCCAAAGGTTCCTAGAATTTATAAACTCAAATGCTGTGGAACAACTTGTTGCCACTCCCACAAGAGGGGAAAACATACTGGACCTGATCATCACCAACATGGGGACTCTATGCTCCAGACCAGAAGTGTATCCCTCACTGTTAAGATCAGACTATAAACTAATCTGACTAGATATTCACATTCCGACCCCAGCCCCTGCCCAGAAAACCACAGTGAAAAACTTCTCTAAAGCAAATTTTACACTCCTCAAAACCGAGGTGGAATCCTTCAAAGCCCCTGTGCCTGTGGAAAATACGGCCCAGACCACAGAATCCTTTATAAATGCATTCTATGAACACCTTCAGGAATGCATGGATCATGCAATCCCAAATAAAACCAAGACCCAATCCTCCAAAGTTAGGCATCCTGTCTGGTGGACCCCAGCCATAAACAAACTATGCAATAGAAGGAGGAAGCTACTACATGATAGAGCAAAATCCCAAAAAGGGAAGGCAGCTCTGATCAGTATTATCAAAAAACTACGGGCACTCATAAAATCGTCTAAGGCCAGCTTTAAGCGAAAAATTGCACAGGACACTAAGGATAATCACAAGGCTTTCTTTAGTTATGTTAGGAACCTGGGTGGGAATTCCCAGATATGCTCAGAATTAGTCCATAATGACAAAAAATACACCGAACCCACACACATTGCAAACATCTAGCTGACAGGTTCAGCACAAACGTCCCCCCCCCCTTCCCCACCAAAAGGGCAACTATCTATCCCAGCAGAGTGCTGCCCCCCTGACATCTCAGATGCTCAGGTAAGAGCCGCCCTCTCCGAAGCAAAAAACACAACATCAATGGGATCAGACGATGTCCCGGGCTGCGTCCTACATGAACTCAAAGAAGAACTAAACCCAAACATAAAACTACTGTTCAATCTCAGCCTTACTACAGGATATGTACCCAAAGAGTGGCGTACAGCAACAGTGGTCCCTCTCCACAAAGGTGGTGCCTCAATGGATCTTGGAAACTATCGCCCCATAAGCCTAACTAGTTTGGTCTGCAAAGCTATGGAAAGGATCATCATGGACCTCATAAATAAAGATATTGGGGACCTAATGACACTGGATTCTACCCAGTTCGGCTTTGTTAAGGGCAGATCCTGCCTCTTAAACCTGGTTGATTTCTTTGAAACAGTCACCAAGGCCATTGACGAGGGGAAGGTGGTCCACACAGCCTACCTGGACCTTGCAAAAGCCTTCCATACAATACCCCACTCGGGCATTATAGATAAGCTCACCAGCTTAAATATAAACCCCTATGTCACTAGATGGGTTGCAAATGGTTCAAGGACAGAACCCACATGGTTAGAATTGCTGGAGCCATGTCAGACTCCAAACCAGTTACAAGTGGCAGTTACAAGTGGCATCCCACAAGGCTCAGTCCTGGGACCTCTCTTGTTCGGTATATATTTCTTGGAGGTACAAGCTAAAACGGAAGGACTGTAGCTGACCAAGTTTGCAGATGACTGCAAACTGGGCACCATAATCGACTCTCCAGGTGACACAAGCATCCTACAAAAGGGCCTGATAGAAACAGACAACTGGTGCCAGAGCTATGGCTTCAAGCTAAATGCCAAAAAGTGTATAGTCATCCCCTTTGGCAAAAACAAAGTGCCCACAAATTACCACATAGGTGGTAATCCATTAAGTACGGAAGAAGTAATTAAGGACCTGGGGACCCAAGTTGATAGCAATCTCTCATTTGACAACAATGTGGCCAAAGTGGTTAGAAAAACATTTTATATAGCCCACCTAATCATGAAGGGATTCACATCTAGATCAGGGGAGGTCATCGTGCCTCTTTACTCATCCCTCATCAGGCCCATAATTGAGTACAATGCCCCTTTTGGGATGTACCTTACCAGACACCTGCAGCAACTGGAAAGACCCCAAAAGTACCTCACCAAGAGGATCGAAGGGCTCAAACAGATGCCATATGCTGCCCGGTTAAAGAAACTCCGGCTGTACTCAGTGGCATACCGCCTGCTCAGAGGTGATCTGTGCCTGACGTATAAAGCCATGTCCAACCCAGAATTAATGGACATGCTGCACCTCAGAAAATCCAAATCCCATCAAGCTACGCGCTCGAGAGACTTGAACCTCAGCACTGAAATAAATTGGACATGCTGGAGGGAGAGATTCATAACCCAGAGGCTCCCTTCACTCTGGAATAAAATCCCAGTCCAGGTTAGGCAGATTCCCTCCTTGACTCTCTTCAAGAGGAATCTTGATGAGTGGATGGGAGATAGTAGGTTTACCCCGGGTATCACTTCTGTGTCACTGTTAGACAGAGGCACAGTATACTAACCTCGAAAAAGGGCATAGCAAAATTCATTAAAAATGGGTGGCGAAAGCCAGACACACTCTGGCTAGGCTTATAAATGCCCTAGGGCAGATAGCCTAGTATGAACCTTTGAACCTATATTTAGGTGTACTCTTCTACAGTACACATGTCTGTAAAGCACTGTACTTCTCGTATTTTTTTGTACTCTTCTACAGTGTACATCTCTGTAAAGCACTGTACTTCTGATATTTAGGTGTACTCTTCTACAGTATGCATGTCTGCAAATCACTGTACTTCTGATATTAAGTGTACTCTTCTACAGTATACATGTGTGTAAATCACCGTACTTCTGATATTTAGGTGTACTCTTCTACATTATACATGTCTGTAAATCATTGTACTTCTGATATTTTGGTGTACTCTTCTACACTGTACATGTCTGCAAATCACTGTATTTCTGATATTAGGTGCACTCTTCTACAGTATACATGTCTGTAAATCACTGTACTTTTGATATCTAGGTGTACTCTTCTACAGTATACATGTCTGTAAATCATTGTACTTCTGATATGTAGGTGTACTTCTACAGTGTACATGTCTGTAAAGTACTGTACTTCTGATGTTTAGGTGTACTCTACTACAGTATGCGTGTCTGTAAAGCACTGTACGTCTGATATCTAGTTGTACTCTTCTACAGTATACATGTCTGAATAGCACTGTACTTCTAATATTTAGGTGTACTCCTTTACATTATTCATGTCTGTAAATCGCTGTACTTCTGATATTTTGGTGTACTCTTCTACAGTATGTATGTCTGTAAATCACTGCACTTCTCATATTAGGTGTACTCTTTTATACTCATTCATCTTCCATCACGCATTTAATGATATGACAAATTCCTGTTTGTTTGCTGTCTGGACACAGAAATTTCTAGTAAGCTCTGAATCACAGTAAATTTAAATATGATAAATGCTTTTGAATAGAACAAGTAGACCAACCCTTTGCCTTGCTTGGTCATCACAAATTATTTTCTCACATTAAAAATAAGAAACAAAGCAAAGATCAATAAAATGCAAAGTAAACAAATAAACAAGAAAACGATGCAAATATAATTATAACAAAATACTTAAATCTATGCAACACAGTTTAGAAAATTCAGGATTTTTGCTTAAGAGTGTTTGCATAGGTATTTTTATACCCCAAGCAGGCCACAAATAATTTTTCTTCAGGTAGATTGTAAATGTTAGAGG
This sequence comes from Protopterus annectens, assembly GCF_019279795.1. Classification (NCBI taxonomy): domain Eukaryota; kingdom Metazoa; phylum Chordata; order Ceratodontiformes; family Protopteridae; genus Protopterus; species Protopterus annectens. The sequence continues at coordinate 141,089,774 of NC_056741.1, forward strand.
TGTTATAAGGAAAAAAATGATAATTGGGAACATATTTTCAGGTGTGTAATGAGTTAGCACACTTAAAAAAATCCCTGCACACTACTCTGTTAGAAATACTGGGTGAGCAAATTGATGTAACTAAGGAAATTTTCAGCTGTGATACAGAATCAGAATTGTCTAGACATAGTAAGGCCTACCTGAGTTTAATTCTGGTGGCTACCAAAAGAGCAAGAATATGGAAGCCAAAATCTAAACCAACTGAACTAGAAGTAGTGAATATAGTAAGAGAGATAAAAGAAGTGGAAGTGGGATCTTTAAAAATGGGTAGGAGCAAATTACATAGAAAAAATGGGAATTAGATGAACAATACATGCAGAATAATGTTTTGGAGGAGGAATGATGTTTAAGGGAAGGCAGGAACTGAATTAGCCATGTAAAGATTGATTGACACTGACTATATAGATTATACTTGATGTATAATGCGTGTAAATGAAAATATGCCAGTATGGTTTGTTTTCAGTTATATAAATATATGATTGCCTATGTCATAAGTGATAATTCAATAAAGATGTTTCTTGATAAAAGCAAAGCAAAACAAAATAATTAAAACCATTTTTCTTTTTTTCTTAACATTATCAGGAGGAGAAGAATGCTACATCATGAAATTACAACTCAGTAAATCTAAACATATGTTGTACAGTTATATCAATGTAATAATTAATGTTTCACATGACTGTTATTTTTGATTAACATAAAATATATAGACTTTTTATATTTCGTTATGTATAATGTTTGAATTGTCTTACATCCAACAGCTATCCACTTAATAAAATATATACTTAAAGAAATAGTGTAATCCTTGTTACAGCAAACATTACCATATGATATGAAAGTGACTGTTTTGTCAAAACAAGTAACTATGCTCAAAAAGACATACACAAAAAATGCAATACATAGAACCACAATATAAACAGACACAAAAACAGAAGCCATTTGCTGAACTCATTACTGCCATCTAGGGTAGATGTTATAGGGAAATCATTGTCCTTCCAGGGGTAAGGAAGCCAAACACCTCTGAGTAGTCTGCTGTTTAATTATAATGCCCATCATGTTAGGCATTACTCATTGGAAAATACACACTGAATCTAATATCATACAATGCACATGTGCAATCAGCAATGTGAAAATGCAAAGTCAACTGAAAAATAGACACTTAAGAAACTGGTGACATCCGATGGACCACCCAACAATTCCAACTTCTCTTACACAATTTATTAATGTCTAACACAGTTTAAAAACAGAAAATAAAAATAAGTATTGAGCACTTTTGTCGTGCTAACAAGGACTTCATCAGAATACAACTAAAACCATTTGTTACCTAGTTTATGTACTCCCACTAATTAACTATTGAGCTGGTGAATTAAATGTTAACAGTCATTTAATGAAATATTCTTTAATTAAAGACATTCAATTGTTAGGTAAAATGTAAGTGACTGGAAAAAAGTAAACCATATAAACAATATACAGTTATATGCCTACATAAAATGTTACATAAATATATAGCTGCACTTAAAAACTTGCTAAAGACCACAATAAATATAGTGCTAGCAGTTCATTTTACTGTTGTTGACTTAAACGTTGACTTAAAATTTAACCAGGCCTGAACAGTAATATATCCATTTAACCCTGGAGCATGTGATGCTTGCAGTCTTAGCTGCCATCTGATTTCTTTTACTTCAAGGAGTGTTCTAAAATCCACCCCCTTGGATTTACCTTTACCTTATCCAAGATAGTGAATTTAAACTTACTAAAATGGGAACATAATTTTGTGTGTTTGTAATGGGCATTATTTTGTTTTGCTTAGCAATATCGTAATAATGTTTGTAGATCCTTCTAGGGTGGCACATTTCAGTTTTTCCAATATGTAACTGGTATATCCCTTACATTTAGCAAGGAAAACAATATTTTTGGACTGACAATTCCCTTTTAAAAAATACACGTTGGACCCTATCATATTGTCCAGTTTTAAATTAACAGAAAATGAAACTGATACCAAACCAAGTAGTAAAGAAATAAAGCCCAAACCACCACACTGGTAATAAAATCGATTCTTTTTACTTCCAACCACAACAGATGAGCACTTTCGTCTAATAGATAGACTTCATCAGATGAAAGCACTAATATCATGATACACTTATATATAAAATCACAAACAATTAAGAATCCATTAATTATAATTTAAAGGCATACAGGTTCAAAAACCTAATATCCAATTTTAAAAAAGACTTCCCAACTTTCAAGACTTTAATAAACACATATATATTCTATATGCAAACATTAATAATATAATTGTTCAGCTGATAAAATACAAGTAATAATAATGTGCAACAATTTTAAAAAAATATATAAAAATTTTATAGTCTTTTGGTTTATTATATACTTTCAGCTTTTTTATGTAGCACAGATTTTATACTGATGTAGTCATTTAAACCTGGTGGTGAGTTTGAATTCAGCCTGAGCTGCCATATCAGCTCTTTGTATAGTAAATGGTTCTTGAGGTCTCCCCCTCCCTTGTGCAAACCATACCTAACTGTATCAATAATACCAAACCTAAAACTGGATGCACCTGAACATGCAGTGCTGTGTTTATATAGAGCATTGGTCTCCCTATGAGTTCTAATTTCATATAGATGTTCATAAATTCTATCCTTGAAGGGTCTCTCGGTTTTACCAATATAATATGCCATACATGTAGTACAGATAGCAATATATACTAACATGTTGGATCTACAATTCCCCTTAACAAGCTTCACCACACTTTTAAGACTATTAAGTCTGATGGTATCCTCAGTCCATATAAAAGAACACATGCTACATGCACCTTCTTTGTTGTAACTATTGGCCTGAGGATCCCGTCCTTGGTTGAGTAAAATATCTAAATTAAGCTTTCTCAAATATAGTTTTAAATCCACTAACAGTTTAGTTACATCACCCTTGTATGTTTTTACAAACTTGAAACCCTTGGAAAACAAGTTAAAATGTAATTTAGTCAATTTGTAATTAGTATAATTGAATATTTTGAAACCTACCTCACTTCAAGAAGGTGTCTTTGTGAGACACAGTGTGTTCAATCCCCCATTGCACCCCACCCTTTTATTATTTGAAAAGATGGTAACCGAAGAAGTGTATGAAAAATATGGTAGTAAGGAAACAGGGTTTATTTCTAACCTGACGGTGGAAGAAAATACTTTGTTACAGGACCTGCAGAGGCAGAACGAGTTACGAATTATAAAACCATATAAGGGTGGGGGAGTAGTCATTTTTAATGTGGAGGACTACAATAAAGCTATTACTAACATCTTAATGGACAGTACCACTTATTCTTTGGTATCGATTAATCAAATTAATATAGCCTATGGTAGGATTGATTCACTTTTTGAGGAATATCTTGTAGAAAAAAGAATAGATTTAAAAACTTACAATTTTTTGAAGCAGACACACCCTAATATTCCAAGTTTCTTTGGTATACCAAAGGTACATAAGTCTTTGGTTACTCCCTCTTTGAGGCCGATTGTGGCTGCAAAAAATTCCAAAACACATCCTTTGGCTGTTTTTGTGGATAGAAATATTAAGGAGGTTGTTCTTGACACCCCACACCTCCTGAGGGACTCTTGGGAATTTTTGAGTAAGATCACTGGACAATTATGGAGTGAAGGAATATTATTCCTCACCATCGATGTAAAGGAATTGTTTACTTGTATTCCTAGGAAGGAAGGACACAAATATTTTTGTGACAGTTTATATAAATATTCAAAACTATCCACTGACAGTATTCTTTTAGTGGCAGAACTGATGGAGGTTATTTTGGACTCCAACTACATCCAGTTCCAGGGAGAATTCTTCCAGCAGATCAGTGGGGTTGTGATGGGGGCAGCATGCGCCCCCACCTACGCTAATCTCATACTGCTGGAATGGGAGAACAGGACAATTTTCCCTTCACCATTTTACCACAACATTAGACTTTATCTAAGATTTTTGGATGACATTTTTGTGTTGTGGGATGGTACTAAGGATGAATTACACCATTTTATGGGTTACTTGGAGTCCAGCACTAGCTTTCTGAAATTCACTTATACTATTAATGATAAAAGTATTGACTATTTGGATGTGACTATTTCTAAAACAAAGGAAGGTTTCAAGTCTAACATTTTTAGGAAATCTACATGGTGCAGTAGTTACTTGCATTTCACTAGTCACCATCCTTTTACGCAGAAGAAAAGTCTGATCAAGGGACAGGCTGTAAGAATAGCCAGAATGACATCAGATCCTCAGGATTTAGAAAAAGAATTTACATTTCTTAGTAAATGCTTTGTAGAAAGGGAATACCCATGGAATTAGTTTTTGGGATTTTGGAAGAAGTGAAGAAGGAATGGGGTAAGAAGTATAAAGCACTTTTAGGTCACTCATTTACTAAGGACTACAACACACAGGATAGTAAAACTAAATATAATACAGCCTGTATTGTTGAATACAGCACTTTTTCAGACACTTTTACACATATAGTTAGAAATAACTGGAATCTTATGAAAACTAACAAGGATGTGTACACGAGGGTAGGTAAAGAACCCATTTTTACATACAGGGTAGGAAACAACTTTAAGAAACTCTTGGAACAAGGAGAAAGAGGGAAATTACCATACAAAAAACTGCACCTTGTGGGGCATGTAGCGTGTGTTCTTTTATATGGACTGAGGATACCATCAGACCTAACAATAGTCTTAAAAGTGTGGTGAAGCTTGTTAAGGGGAATTGTAGATCCAACATGTTAGTATATATTGCTATCTGTACAACATGTATGGCATATTATATTGGTAAAACCGAGCGACCCTTCAAGGATAGAATTTATGAACATCTATATGAAATTAGAACTCATAGGGAGACCAATGCTCTATATAAACACAGCACTGCATGTTCAGGTGTATCCAGTTTTAGGTTTGGTATTATTGATACAGTTAGGTATGGTTTGCACAAGGGAGGGGGAGACCTCAAGAACCATTTACTTAACACATAAAAATATGATTGTAAATAACTCCATGTTATGGTTACTAAAGGAATTTTGTACTTCACCTATTACACCTAAACATATGGTTTGTTACCCATTAAATATTATTATTAGTTATCGTAACTTTATATTCATGCACCCTAAGTATAGGGAATGGAATTTTATTGTATTTCCTATAATGTATACTCAGGGTATGCTTTTGTCATCTACTTCTGAAGGAACTCATTTAGCTATAGATAATGATCTAAAGTACTGGTATCAGTTGATATCTGATAATAAAGTTAAAAATCTAGATTTCTTAAAACAAGAATTTGATCTAAGAGAAACTTGCTGGTTAGAGGTTCAGACCTTTAGACAACATCTCATTAATAAAATAGATTTAATGTCTATAACTGTTAAAGAATCTATTCCAACACTGATTGATTACTTGATATTAAATTTACAACATAAAGTTTCTGATAAAGGTAAACTTTCATACATACATAAATTTATCAGACAATAAACTTTTTACAGTGTAGATTCATACTGGAATTATTTCACTTCTATTAATGGGGACCCACCAAATCAACAAGATAAACAATATATATTGGAATCTGCTTATAGAACTACGTCTTCCATTGTCTGGAGACTGTATACATGGAAAATTTTACATAGATCTTTTTATACACCTTTGATGATGAATAAAATAAATAATAAAGATAATCTATGTAAGAGATGTAATGTAGAAATTAATGCTGACTGGGCTCATATGTTTTATGACTGTATAAAATTGAAAGAATACTGGAAGTCAATTAATGAATTTTTGCAGGCTCTTTTTACAGATAATTTCATTATTTCTAAATCTCTTATATTATTCAACACACCTGTACCTCAAAGTGTTAAAAGGTTAAGCTTCCCTTGTTATGGTCTATTCTAGCAGTGGCTAGGAAAATAATAACTAGAAATTGGATTTCAGATACACCTCCTTCGTTCAATGAATTTAAAATGTTATGAATATAGTGTGCCATATGGAAATAAACACAATTAGGACTAGAACAAATAGAAAAACATCTTATTTTATTGTATGGGATAATTTACAAAATTTGTTAAAAAATTTTTAATTTCAATAGCATGGTATTTTAGTTTAATTAATTGATCTGATTGTAGTGGATGTCTTTGTAAATACTTTAGTTGTTTTGTTGAATATTATAATAATACCTATTTTTAATTACTTGTATAAAATTGTTATGATATTTCTCTTATATGTTAAAACAATAAACCTGTTTTGAAAAAAAAAAAAAAAAAAAAAAAAAAAAACATTTACTATACAAAGAGCTGATATGGCAGCTCAGGCTGAATTCAAACTCACCACCAGGTTTAAATGACTACATCAGTATAAAATCTGTGCTACATAAAAAAGCTGAAAGTATATAATAAACCAAAAGACTATAAAATTTTTATATATTTTTTTAAAATTGTTGCACATTATTATTACTTGTATTTTATCAGTTGAACAATTATATTATTAATGTTTGCATATAGAATATATATGTGTTTATTAAAGTCTTGAAAGTTGGGAAGTCTTTTTTAAAATTGGATATTAGGTTTTTGAACCTGTATGCCTTTAAATTATAATTAATGGATTCTTAATTGTTTGTGATTTTATATATAAGTGTATCATGATATCAGTGCTTTCATCTGATGAAGTCTATCTATTAGACAAAGCTCATCTGTTGTGGTTGGAAGTAAAAAGAATCGATTTTATTACCAGTGTGGTGGTTTGGACTTTATTTCTTCCAGTTTTAAATTAACACCTTCTAAAATATAGGAACATTGGACACACCTCCCACAACTCTTCATTCCGTCCCTATTTCTACTTTTTTTTTTGTTCATTGTTTAGTACTAAGCTAACTGCCCTTGTGAGCCATTTTTTAAGCCTAGCCAGTTATCCCTTGTGAGACTCAAACCCTGCACCTTGTGTTTCTAAGGCAAACACCTTAGCCATTAAGCCACCCTCCCAACCTACTAGCCCCCACTATCCTTATCTTGCATATTTGACCCTCACTCAAAAATTTCTTTCAAGTTTCTCACCATTTTGTGTACAAAGGAGGTGTTAAATCTAAGATCTTCAGAAAGCCCACCTTCACCAACTCTTATTTGGACTTTGGAAGTTGTCACCCTTTGGCTCAAAAGAAAAGTTTAGTTAAGGGGCAGTGCATAAGAGTTGCTAGGATGACTTCCCATCAAGAAGACCTCCCTACGGAATTAGATATGGTGGAGGACATGTTTCTAGCAAGAGACTATTCCCAAAAATTGGTGTGGGAGATTCAGAATTATGTACAATCCCAATGAGGACTTAAGTACAAGCTCCTCTTGGGTGCAGGATTATCACCCGCCATTCAAGACAAAGGGGAGGTAAAATATGGGAGGTCTTTAGTGTTGGAATGTGGTCACCAGGCAGAGGAAATTAAAAAAATAGTGAGATCAAATTGGAATATCTTGACAACATATCCTGAAATTTATCAAATATTAGAGACTAAACCCTCCTTTGTACACAAAATGGGGAGAAACTGAAAGGAAGTTTTGAACGAGGGTCAGATATGCAGTATAAGGATAGCAGAAATAGGGCTGGAAGGAAGAGGTGTGGGAGGTCTGCCCATTGTTCATATAGTTTAGAGGGTGTTAGTTTAAAACTGGACAATATGATAGGTTCCAAAGTGTATTTCTAAAAGGGAATTGTCAGTCCAAAAATATTGCTTACCTTGCTAAATGTATGGGATGTACCAGTTTTTATACAGGAAAAACTGAAAGGTGCCTCCCTAGAAGGATCTATGAACATTATTATATTGCCAAGAAAAATGAAAATAATGCCCTTTACAAGCACACAAGATTATGTTCCCAGTTTACTAAGTTTAAATTCGCTATCTTGGAAAAGGTAAAGGTAAATCCAAGGGGGGGGGGTGGTTAGAACACTCCCTGAAGTAAAATAAATCAGATGTCAGCTAAGACTGCAAGCATCACATGCTTCAGGGTTAAATGGGTATATTAGTGTTAAGCCCTGGTTAAATTGTAAGTCAAGAACAGTAAAATGAACTGCTAGCACTATATTTATTATGGTCTTTACAAGTTTTTAAGTGCAGTTATGTATTTATGTAACATTTTAAGTAGGCATATAACTTTATTTTGTTTATTTGGTTTACTTTTTTCAAGTCACTTACACTTTAACTAACAATTGAATGTCTTTAATTTGAGAATATTACTTTAAATGGCTTTTAGCATTTAATTCACCAGCTCAATAGTTAATTAGTGGGAGTATATAAACTAAGCAACAACTGGTTTTAGTTGTATTCTGATGAAGTCCTTGTTAGTAGGACGAAAGTGCTTAATGCTTATTTTTTAAACTTATAAAATGCAACAAAAAACCAGGCTTAAATAATGGGAAGTATACTTGCTGTGTTCAATTCAAGTCAGTCACAAACGGTAACCAAATGTTCCACAAAAAGATACGAAGCTGTAACCTACAAACCGCTTTACTTTGCGAACTCTTAATCCAAAAAAAGAGTCAAAATCACCATAGAGTGTTCATTCGAACCTACTCATCCACTGGGCAATAACTTGTAGAAAAAACACGCAGCCAGCATGTAAAAATAAATCCAAGCGTCCAGTAGAAACCACGTTTATTAAAATAATTAGAACACAGGGCTAGCGCTTTCAACGAATCTTCATCAGGCCACTAACAAACAAACATACTAGCATCCATTTTATAGCAAAATGCTAGAGTCAACTACTGATGTCACATCCTGTTTGCACATACTGAAGTCAACTCTGATGTCACATCCTGTTATACATAAAATATTTAAACTGACATCACTTTTGTAGTAAAACGCTACAAGCAACTCTGATGCCACATCCTACTAAATGTAAAATCTTATAAAATGTTTTAAATTATTTAAAATATTTAAAATATATATGCAGACATTTTGTAAACAGTGTGCCAAAAATGTTCTAAAATAACATTTCACCCTACTTTAACTGCTGCTGCATGTAACATTCAAAATGTTTTAAAATAATTTAAATATCTATGTAACCATCTCATAGACAGTATGCAGCAAATAAAGTGTTTCACAATTACATACTATCTTCCTATAAATACTGCACTTATATGCATACTAGTAACAAAATGGCACGCATGTTTAGTATTTAATAATAAGCGATATAGTCCCATTTGAAATACTTGTATGTATAAATACATGTTTAAAATAGGGATCAAATTAATAAAGATATTAATATCTACACATAAGCTATTTAGCATAATTATAACTGTACAAAAATGATCATTCAAAAGACTGCATCTAAAATATGTACAGCGTGTGCTTCTAAATATCATAATATCTGTAACAGCAAAATCATTCAAAACAGATATGTGCACATAAAGATGTTGATAACAGCTGATATTATAAACATAAAAATATATGAGACTAAAAGTGCAAAATCAGGTGAAATATGTATACTGGATGAAAGTGGAATACATGGTATATCAGCATCTTTCATAACAATTGGCCCCTAATAAGCCTGCAGAGTAAAATACAGAGACAACAATGGAGACAGAAATGGAAAAATGTGAGGTATGAACATGTTATAAATATAAAAGTAAAACCAGCCAGAAGTTGATAAAAGGGTGGCAAAGGGGTGAAAAGCTTCAATGAAGTTTCCTAGCTTTAAGTATGGGTTTGATGGAGACTCTGTCATTGAGACCTGGGTACAAATCAGCCCTAAGCCTGATGATCCATTTGGCCTCTATCTGTTCCGTGGTGTTAAAAATATCTCCTCTTCTATGAGATAGAACATTGTTTTGAATCACTTGAAACAAAAAGCTATGTTGGGTAGATGTATTAATTACATGCCTAGACAGAGCATTTGAAGAACATCTAACTTTGATTTTATATAAGTGTTCCCTAATTCGGTCTTTAAACTTTCTGTCCGTCTTCCCTACATAAAATGCAGGGCAGTGTACACAGGTTGCCAGGTACACCACATGGCAGGTCTCACAAGTGGCAGAGACTGTGAAATGAAATTCTTGTCCTGTAATAGGATGATTGAATTTATCAGTTTCTTTAATGAATTTGCAATAATTGCATTTTTGACATTTTTTAGTCATTTTATGATTACTGGTTGTATTTATGTCAAACCTATTCGGACCACATAACATTCTGTGTAAATTCAACTTATTTTTATATGTAAATTTTGGTTCTTGGCTCAATATCTCAGAAATAACTGGATCTGTTAGCAAGATGTCCCAATGTTTTCGATATATGCTTTCAATACTATTTACATCTTGTGTAAAATGTATCGGTATTCTGATAACTCCACTGCTAGTTTTGGTGATGCTACTATCATCTCATTTACTAGAGAAGTAGGGAGAAGCCCTACCATCTCTCAATTCACCTATGATACCTAAAGAAGCATCAACTTCTGTTACCGTGTAAGACCTGTCTATAAATTTATTCCTCAAGTCTTCTATGCCTATTTTAAAGCATGAGTCTTCAGAAAACAGCCTAGATACCCTCATGGCTTGACTTTTGATGATGTTACCAAAGACATGCTTAGGATGCATGCTGCTTTGATGGAGAAAGTTATTTCTATAGCAATCCTTTCGAAAAACTCCAGTGTTAAGTATACCATTTGGTAGTTGTTCAACATATACATCTAAATAGGGTATGACATCTTTGGAATTAACCATAGAAAATCTTAAAAAACTGGTGTCTTGATTTATTTTATCATAGAAAGACCTCAATTGTTCTTCATCACCCTTCCAAATAAGGAAGAGGTCATCTACAAACCTAGTGTAGAAAGAAACATTCTGACAAAATTCCTCCATCTGAAATAGAGAAGAAACTTCCCAGTAAGCCATAACCAGGTTGGCGTAGCTATTGGCACAAGAAGTGCCCATAGCTACGCCATCCCTCTGAAGATATACTTGACCATTAAACAAGAAAATATTATTTGTTAATACAATTTCCATCAATTCCGTGATAACTTCTATCCTTCCTTCGGAGAATGTGCCATCTCTAGTAACTATTGAGTCCCTCATGATTAGGAATAACAGTAAAAAGAGAGTTGACATCAAGTGTCACAAACAGTTTATGCTGGAAACCATCACTCACCGAGGTATTCTCATATAGTTTAATTAGGAATTGTTTAGTATCTTTCAGTATGTGTGTATACTTGTCCACTATGGGTCTTAATAAGGACTCTAAATAGATGGAAATCGGCTCGGTGATCCAGCCCTTTCCTGCAACAATTGGCCTCATAGGTGGATCCAAGCCATTTTTGTGAATCTTGGGTATTCCCTGTATAATGGGTATTGTTGGATGTTCCACTACAAGGTATGTGAATAATTCTTGATTTATCTTACCCTCATTTAACATAACATTTAATCTACTAGAAACATCTGATATGATCCTATTAACTCTACTATCATTGATTTTCAAATAAAAGACAGAATCATCCAGCATATTGCACATTTTATCAATATAAAACTCCATATCCATGATAACTACAGGTTCCAAAGTGTATTTCTAAAAGGGAATTGTCAGTCCAAAAATATTGCTTACCTTGCTAAATGTATGGGATGTACCAGTTTTTATACAGGAAAAACTGAAAGGTGCCTCCCTAGAAGGATCTATGAACATTATTATATTGCCAAGAAAAATGAAAATAATGCCCTTTACAAGCACACAAGATTATGTTCCCAGTTTACTAAGTTTAAATTCGCTATCTTGGAAAAGGTAAAGGTAAATCCAAGGGGGGGGGGGGTGGTTAGAACACTCCCTGAAGTAAAATAAATCAGATGTCAGCTAAGACTGCAAGCATCACATGCTTCAGGGTTAAATGGGTATATTAGTGTTAAGCCCTGGTTAAATTGTAAGTCAAGAAAAGTAAAATGAACTGCTAGCACTATATTTATTATGGTCTTTACAAGTTTTTAAGTGCAGTTATGTATTTATGTAACATTTTAAGTAGGCATATAACTGTATTTTGTTTATTTGGTTTACCTTTTTCAAGTCACTTACACTTTAACAATTGAATGTCTTTAATTTGAGAATATTACTTTAAATGGCTTTTAGCATTTAATTCACCAGCTCAATAGTTAATTAGTGGGAGTATATAAACTAAGCAACAACTGGTTTTAGTTGTATTCTGATGAAGTCCTTGTTAGTAGGACGAAAGTGCTTAATGCTTATTTTTTAAACTGTTTTTTGTTTTATTTTTTGAACTCTGTTGGACATTAATAAATTGTATATTAGAAGTCAAAATTGTTGGGTGGTCCATCTGATGTCACCAGTTTCTTAAGTGTGTGTTTTTCAGTTGACTTTGCATTTCCACATTGTTGATTGCACATGTGCATTGTATGTTGTTGTTGTTGGTGAGTCTTTCGGCTTTATGATATTATTAAATTCAGTGTCTAGACATTTTCTGACATTCCAAGTAAGGAAGGAAATTTTCATTCTTAAAGCAGAACTTTATTTTATTATAAATAAAGCTCTGTCTTACTTCCCAATAAAATAAATATGATAATCTAGAAAAAAAAAGAAAAATGAGGAGTTTTCTTTTCTTTTCTTTTCTTTTCTTTTCTTTTTTTGCAGTCGACTAATTCCTCTGCACCACAGACATGGTCTTTATTTATTCTAAGTGTGAGATATTTCAACCAAGGAGATAAGTGAAGATATGGTCTTCAATAAAATGCAACTTTCTTTTCATCTCTTCATGGTTACACTACCTTGGAAATAGAATATGTAAGCAGGAAAAATGTTTGTCTGTGTATCTGCACTTGGACATGCACACAATTGACCTTTGGTTATTGATACATAGACTGGTATAATTGTTATATGTTATAGATCTGGCATTTTGTTCTATATTTACCCCATATGCTTTGGTTGTTTTACTTCTGACAGTTTTGAATATGATGTGAAATTGTGGGGTGTTACAGTTCAGTGCATGTTAGAATTTGATGTAGTTTCCTTTAGTAAGAAATAGCAGAAGCATTTAATTTTATTCTACAAACCTTTAATTTTACATTCTACAGTAAATGCATTATCTGTTCTATGTGCATAATTGCACTACCTGTCTTTTTTCTAGATATACTTTCTGTGCCTCTTTCCTGTTAGTACTTGCCATTTGCCTAGAAACACAGCCTGTATTATTTTATTATTTGTATTGAACGTTTATATAATTCTTCTGTCTTATGTGATTCTTCTATCTTATGTGATTTGTAAGTGTTTCTGACCCAGATCACAGCTAAAACTGTTATGTGATGTCTCAATATATTTAAATTTACCTAGTCAATAAATAAATAATAGGCTTCATCTTCTTTCGGCTGCTCCCATCAGGGGTCGCCACAGCAGATCAACTGTTCCATTTCTTCCTGTCCTCTGCATCTTGCTCTGTCACACCAACCACCTGCATGTCCTCTCTCACCACATCCATAAACCTTATCTTAGGCTTTCCTCTTTTCCTGTTACCTGGCAGCTTCATCCTTAGCATCTTTTTCCCAATATACTCTGCATCCGTCCTCAGCACATGTCCAGACCAACGTAATCTTGCCTCTCTGGCTTTGTCTCCAAACCTTCCAACCCGGGCTGACCCTCTAATATACTTATTCCTAATCCTGTCCATCCTTGTCACACCCAGTCCAAATCTTAACATCTTCAACTCTGCCACGTCAAGCTCTGACTCCTGCCTTTTTCTCAATGCCACTGTCTCCAACCCATATAACCTAGCTGGTCTCACTATCCTCTTATAGACCTTCCCTTTCACTCTTACTGGTACTCGTCTGTCACAAATCACTCCTGACACTCTTCTCCACCCACTCCATCCTACCTGTACTCTCTTCTTCACCTCTCTTCCACACTCACCATTACTCTGAATTGTTGATCCCAGGTATTTAAACTCATCCACCTTTGCCACCTCTACTCCCTGCATTCTCACCATTCCTCTATCCTCCCACTCATTCACGCACATATATTCTGTCTTAGTCCTGCTGACCTTCATTCCTCTTCTCTCTAGAGCATATCTCCTCCTCTCCAGGGTCTCCTCCACCTGTTCCCTACTCTCACTACATATCACAATGTCATCTGCAAACATCATAGTCCTCGGGGACTCCTGTCTAATCTTGTCTGTCACCTGTCCATCACCATTACAAATAAGAAAGGGCTTAGAGCTGAACCTTGATGTAATCCCACCTCCACCTTAAATGCATCCGTCACTCCCACCGCAGACCTCACCTCTGTCACACTACCCCCATACATGTCCTGTACCACTCTTACATACACTCCCGACTTCCTCATACAATACCACAACTCCTCTCTAGGCACCCTGTCATATGCTTTCTCTAAATCCACAAAGACACAATGCAACTCCTTCTGACATTCTCTGTACTTCTCCATCAACACTCTCAAAGCAAACATTGCATCTGTAGTGCTCTTTCCTGGCATGAAACCATACTGCTGATCACTAATCATCACCTCCCTTCTTAACCTAGCTTCCACTACTCTTTTCCATAACTTCATACTGTGACTGATCAATTTAATCCCTCTGTAGTTACTACAGCTCTGCACATCACCCTTATTCTTAAAAATCGGTACCAAAACACTTTTTCTCCATTCCTCAGGCATCCTCTCATTTTCCAAGATTTCATTAAACAATCTAGTTAAAAACTCCACTGCCATTTCACCTAAACACCTCCATGCTTCCACAGGTATGTCATCTGGACCAACAGCCTTTCCGTTCTTCATCCTCTTCATAGCTATCCTTACTTCCTCCTTGCTAATCCACTCACTTCATGATTCACTATCTGCACATCATCCAACCTTCTCGCTCTCTCATTCATCAGCCCTCAAAGTACTCTTTCCATCTGCTCAACACTCTCCTCACTTGTGAGTACGTTTCCCTCATTATCCTTTATCACCCTTACCTGCTGCACATCTTTACTAGCTCGGTCCCTCTGTCTAGCCAGTCTGTACAGGTCCTTTTCTCCCTCCTTAGTGTCCAACCTTTTATACAACTCATCATACACCTTATACTTAGCCTTCTCCACCTCTTTCTTTGCCCTGTACCTCATCTCCTTTTACTCTTGTCTACTTTCTTCATCTCTCTGACAATCCCACTTCTTCTTCGCCAACCGCTTTCTCTGTATACTCTCCTGTACTTCTTCATTCCACCACCAGGTCTCCTTGTCCTCCTTCCTCTTTCCAGATGTCACACCAAACACCTTTCTAGTCATCTCTCTTACTAGCTCTGCTGTAGTTACCCAGCTATTCAATAACTCTTCACTGCCACCCAGTGCCTGTCTTAACTCTTCCCGGAACATCACCTCACAATTACCATTTTTAAATAAATAAATAATAGGCTATCATCTGCATATGACAATGGTATCTGACGGTGCTTGAATACCACTGTCCCTTGAATGTCATGTATTTACCTGACCTATATTAGTTAAGCGCTTCAGCTGTATCTCAAAGAGAATGGTAACAAGCGACCTTAACTCATGCTAGAGCATAGCGATATGCTACATGTATCCAGTCCACTGAATATCTCTGCGCCTGTGGTGTACATGTGGAAGACCTACACCAACTATTAGAGTATGCCGAGCTACTCCTTCATCCAACACTCCAGTCATGGAATTCCAGTTATCATGAACTTATGTGAGGAATTCCATTGGCCGTAAACATTGAGGAGTTCAGTAGCTTGATATATATACCTATTTTCTTAAGTAAACAGTGGTCACCTCACATAAGTTCATACATAGTTACTAGGCAAGTGGTCTAGGAGACCACTGATGAGTTTCACCCAGTTTTCCCAACTGCCCAAGAGTACTGTCTAGTTAATTGGCTTGCTGAAGATAACATATTAAGCAAGGAAGACTCAGGGAATCAAACATTGGACAACAAGAATCAGGCCACTGTGTGCTAACTTTCAGGGCCAGATTTCAAAAGGGTTACTTTCAGTGTAAGTCTGCCCTGTTTTTAAATAACTTTCTGTAAGTTTGAGTTACTTGCTTCAGCGGAAAGCTTATCTATAAACAGGCTTACACCATGGACCTGCCTTCAGCCTACTCTCAGTGTAAGTGGCCACTTACATTGAGAGCGAGTCTTTTGGAATAAGGCCCCAGACTTGGCATGTAGGTATGTTGCATTGCCAGGATGTCAGCCAAGATTCCTGTGACTGCTTCTATTGAATGATTTGAGCCATAAATCTACATGGCACAAGTGTGACTTATCTTTTCTCAGAATAGTTACTATAATTCTAGGATTGAATCTGACAGAATCCTTGTGCAAGTGGTGATACAGACATATGTACAGAGACTATTTGTTAAATACCTCTCAGAAGTTGCGTAACAGTCATCATGACACTTACATTCTATTCAGGAGTGGGTCTTCAGTGGCTTCCTCAGTCATCCAGAGTTCAATGCTGTATTTTCTGCTTTAGCGTGAACCTGCCTTTCTTCCTTAATCATTGATGTTTGGCTCCAGTCCTGAAGTGCTCTATCTTTCCTCCTACCATGGGTAAGTTCCCTTGGTTGTTTACATTTTGACAATATTCCTTGGATATCTTTTTTATGCTGTGGAGATTTATGACCTTTATTTTTAACAATAGTCATTAATATCATTTGTTTACTGCTTATTTCCAGTGATCAGATACAGCTGTGATACTGCAGTGAGCACATTAGTCTGATTTAGTGTTCTTACATGTATTTAAGCTGGAGTGGACTGCCACCACTAGGCATATAATGTATATGTCAAAATAATGCTTTTACTTTTTTAGTAAGAATATACTGTCTTCCCACAGACAAAAATAGGGGTATTTAGTGCCGAGCGATCTGCTTAATGTTTGTGGTGAGGGTGTTTGTGCCTCTGACTATATTTTTCTCGTTGATATAGGTTCCACTGACCAAATTGACAAACTTGACTATGACTGACCTGATGAGTTGTGAATGCTATGATATCAATTGAGGTAGTGGAACAACCATTTGAGTGGTTTATATCAATCAAAAACATTCACGCCAGTGACAGAGCTGACATTATTTTATATGACGGTCATAGAAAAAGTCTCTTTTCCCTAGTAACTCAAATACCATAAGAATGCTTTTCTTGTCTTAGCTCTTCAGCATTCCTGAGATGTTCTCACACCTCCTAAATTATTTTTAGCAATGCTGTACCTATGTATCTGTGTTTCTTTGTTTTATAAGAGATCACCTCTTCTGTAAAATCCTTAATTTCTCTTGTTTGTCCAATTTCTTTGATTTTTTAATACTGTAGGTCTGTGTTTGTGTCTCAAAACATATTTTGACATGAGAACAGTGTTTCTAGGTTCAAGTGTTTAAGCCTAAGCATGATTGCAAAAGAAGCAAATTGCTAATACATACTGAATAAAAATAATAGAACAGACTATGTCTTTCATGTCAAGTAATACAGACTATGTTTTCAAGCACTTGTGCAAAACGTAAGCATTTATCTAAACCAGGCAGGCAAGAGATTCTACATGCAGGGCTCCTGATACATGATGGCACAAGCCCCAGAGGTGAACAAATGCAACTGGCTGTAGCGTAGTCCAAGCAAGACAAACTGTTACAAAGGTAGAAACCTTTATTGTGATTAGATACAAGGCGTACTGCATGAAGCGCTTTTCGTATTCTGGCTGAATACTTTGTCAAATGCACACTACGCTATGAATCAAATCATTTAAATGGCTTAAAATTTGATAAAACAGGAAGTAACATCAATGACTAAACCTTCCCATTATCAACAAACTTAACATATTCACGCCCATTCAACCACACTCATCCATGAGAACTAATCATGAAAGGCAAAGTTATACTATAAAAATGTGAGGACTGTTGCATTGTTACTTGGAACCATCCTACTTAACTATATATTATACATGATTATTAAAAACATTTTATAAAATCCTTACATCACTAAAAGGCATCTCTATATCTGCAAGGACTAGTGCATATGTGTAATAAATAATAAAATGTATCTAACCGATAAATAAACTAACAGTTAACCCATATGGACGAATCACAAAAATAGACCCGAAGAATGGGTTACCTAAACAGACTTTTAATTTTCAGTATAGATTTAAGTGAACTGGCATCATTGATCCCAGGATGATGGCATGCATCCAATTTAATCTGCCATTTCAATTCAAGTTCTTCCAGTTTTAGTTGAGTTGGACCATTCCTTATATCTTCACTAATCTGGTCAATAACCTGAAATTTAAACTTATGATCAGGAGCCAACCTAACATGCTTCGCTAGTGCATTTGTAGCACTCAGTTTTTTTATGGCATATTGATGCTCATACAACCTGTCTCTCAAGCGGCGTTCCATCTTGCCAACGTAATATACTGGACATATTTGACATTTAGCTAGATATACCGCCATCCTGGAATTACAATTAATTTTTTTTGGTCAATTTATACCTAGCCTCACAGACTGTGAAACTGTTACCTGTATCCGTGTAATTACAAAACTTACAGTTTTCACATTTTAACATCCCTTTCATTTTGGAGTTCAGTGATGTTTTATTTTCCAAAAGACTTTTTAAATTATTCCCCTTCCTATATGTTACCTTTGGGGTTATATCAAACTTATTGTGCATGTTCAAATCATTTGTAATATACGCCCAATTTTTCTTCAATATATTAAACACCTCTGAACTCTCTAAATTGTATGTTGAAATAAAATTTATTTTATAATTATTTTCTATTACTTTTGATGTAATAATTGAGTCACACTTTTCTATCCCTTCATTGTTGTGATGTAAAGCTTCTGACCATAGTTTGAGAATACTACTAAAAACTCCTGTTGTCCACCACGGCAGTAAAACTTGATATTAAAATCAAAACTTTAATAAAAAAAGAATATAACATAAAACAAGCAGTCCTCAGTCTTCAGATAAGCGCCCTCGGCAAATATGCCTTCCTCAGTTTGGGGATCCTTACGATCTGAGGAAGACACATTTACCGAGGGCGCTTATCTGAAGACTGAGGACTGCTTGTTTTATGTTATATTCTTTTTTTTTATTAAAGTTTTGATTTTATTATCAAGTTTTACTGCCATGGTGGACGACAGGAGTTTTTAGTAGTGTTTGCCTTTTCTTTTCCTCATTGTTGTCCTTCACAGTGTAAGAAAGTTTTTTACCTGTTGGTTTGAGAATAGGTGAATACATCCCAACCTTCCTTTTATCATGAAATTCCTTAATTAGATCCCTCACTAACCTGTCTGGATATGCTCTTGCTAGAAACATATTTTGTAGGAGGTTGCATTCGATTATGAAATCAGTGTCTGAAGACACAATGCGAGCTGCTCGGACTAGTTGTCCTTTTACTTCTGAGCGTTTTTGTTGAAAGGGATGGCTACTGGAAAAATATAAGAATGAGTTTGAATGAGTATTTTTTCTAAAGATTCTAGCTAAGTAACAGTTGTTGAATCTATCCTTCCATAGACTAATATCCAGATAGTCTATTTCTTCCATATGGAAGTTGGCTGTGAATCTGAGGAAGTTAGTATTATTATTGATGTAGTCTATAAATTGTTGTATCTTGCATTCCTCTACTTCAAGGATGATAAAAGTATCATCCAAATAACGCATGTACATTTTCAACTTGTCCTTGAAGGCATTGTTCTCCAATACAAGCAATCTTTCCCATCTTGCCATTACCATGTTGGCGAAACTAGCACCACATGGTGACCCAATGGCTACACCCACTCTTTGTAAGTAGAATTGTCCTTTAAATATAAAATAATTATAGGACAAGATGGTATCCAATAATTCTACTACCGGAGAGATTTCAGAGGGTGCTGCCCCTTTTACTACCAACATTTCTTGTACCCATTCAATACCCTGAATGTGTGGAATAGAAGTATATAAATCCTTCATGTCTATTGTTAAAAATATATCCCTTTCATCATATGGCAGATTGTTGATTTTTTTCTAGGAAAGACCAAGAGTCTTTACTCACATGAGCCCCTGTGAGATATTTTTTTTAATAATCATGTCCACACATTTGGCACAGGCATATGTAACTGAGCCCCTGCCATCCACCAATGGTCTCATAGGTGGGCTCATCAAATCTTTGTGGATTTTGGCTATACCAAACATGACAGGGATTCTTGGGTATTGAACCGAGAGGTAGTTTAGAGTATTAATGTCTATCCTCGCTTCAATAAGTAGATCATCTAAGAAACTTTTAATCCATTGATAGTCTCTATTCAACTCATTCCATGAGGCTAGGGTATATGACTCAGTACTTAAAATTTCTAACATCCTGTTAACATAGTCTATGTTATCCAGTATTATAATCCCACCCCCCTTATCTGTTTTACTAATTCTAACATCAAGTGATCTCAGGAAGTTCAATTCATCCCATTCGTCTCTACTAAAATTATTGTGTTGATCTTGATGCCTACTTATTTTATGGAGGAATCTCAAATCTAATTCACACATACACTCAAACATATGTAGTGCTGGATTTAAAGGTGGATTAAATGTACTTGGCACGTGTAATTGAAACTGTGAGTTAATTACTTCTGGCTGTTCTTCATTAAAAAGCAATTTTAAATTCGGCTTTCTAATGTACATTTTGACATCAATAATAGTTTTTGCCAAGTTCATATGCTGGCTTGGAATAAAAGTATATCCTTTTGCTAAAATGTCAGCCAAGTTTGAATTAACAGTCACAGATGAATAATTATAAATCTTGAAATCACCAGATGAATTTTGTACAATCTTGAGGGGGTTTACTAGCATTTCCGCTTGTTGGATTTCTTGTTCGTATATCTCTGTTGGCCAAAGTTCCCCCGTTTCGGCACTGTCCCCGAATTCATGTTGTTCTGAAAATGTACATGGTGGGGGGCTCCTGCAAAATTGCCTACTTTGTTATTTTGTATCCCCCTGTTACAATTCACTAGTCTGTCACTTCTCCTTGGTCTAGGAGGGTCAATGTTGTCATTCTGACTATTATTGGAGGCTACATGGTCATCATTCAAGGACTCTACTTCTTGCCCTACTCCAGGGTACTCCGAAGAACCTTGGAAACCACTGTTGGGTACCCAAGTTTGTGAAGTAGGGGGACAAGGATACGCTGTACCATGAGAATATGCCAGTTTATCACGTGATTTTTTTTTAGTCTTTATACTTTTTAATTTCAACATGTACTGATCTATACTAGACAAAATTATATTGTAGTCAAATTGGTACCTATTAAAGTCACCATTTGTTTTGATTTTATTATTATAGATCAGTGACTTTGTTGAGTAAAATGTCAATCAAGTTATTATAGTGTTTAATGATTAAATCTAAAAGTTTGAAACCTTGTTTGTCAAATAAGTGAATCAGTTCTTTATGGAATAATGAATTATTCTCAAGGCCCGTGGGGTATTCCCACCTTCTAAGGCCTTTTGGAATAATCTGCTGTTGGATACACTCCTTAAAATACCCAATTTCTAGTTGCAGTTTTTTTACTTTGACTAATTTAAAATCCAAAGTTTTCAAATCATCAGCAATGCAATATGGGTCGATTACGTTACCTTCACATGGTTCTCCTATCTGTGTACCATGGTTCATGGAAAATAAAAAACCTCCGTTCAACCAGTCTGAAAAAGAAGAAGGAGCCCCTATTAGCCCCGAGGCACCGGGAATCTGATTAACATTACACGCATTGCTCCATGTGTCTAATGATTCATGTTGTCCGTTAGAAGAAACATTAATGTGACCTGGTACATTCATACAGTTTCCTATATTGTTAAAAGATTCCAAATGTGGTAAAACCTGGTTCCAGTGGACAGAGGTACCAAGGAACACCCTGAGAGCCTGAAGCAATCCACGTGAAACAGAAAGTAGGGTGTATTTTAGCTGGTACCACCTGAGATATTCCTTAACATAAAGAGGGTCCAGATCACTGAGGGCTAAATAAATCCCAAGACAGAAGATTTATAGGCAGCACAAGACTGACTAAACATCTCTATAGCACCAGCGTAGTATGACGACGATGCCTGGGCACCCCACTTAGTAGATGGGCAGCAGAGTTTTGCACCAATTCTAATCAGTCAAGTTCAATGTCTGGTACCCCTGTGAAGAGGGCACTAGAATAGTCCAAACATGAAAAGACCAGTGCATGCACCGCTTAGAGTAAATAAGTGGATGGAATAAAGTGCTTCATCAGCAAGATGCTGTTCAGGGGTAACACGATTAGGAAATGGCTGAAACCTGGTCCTTAAAGGTAAGCTATTTGTCAAATACTATGCTAAGAATGTATACTTTAGACCCAAACTCTGGCTTACTGTCACTATAGATAATATGCGGCACTAAAATTGGTAGCATGAATCATCAGGCCAGTTGTCTGGTCAGTGCTGAATCTGAAACAAATACAAATCAACTGTTTGTAAATCCATTCCATATGTAAGGCATATGTATCTAGGATGCCGTAGAGTGTTGAGGGAAGCAGAGGTATTGCTGCATACTATCAGCATAAGAGTGAAAATTTATACCTCTGCTTTGAATAGTGTCTACAAGCCATAAACAGGTTCCTGAGATAACCAACATATTAAGTATTTTGTTGCTGGTATATAATTCAGTAATTAGCTGCTGTCCTTTCTGTTGCCTCTGCCCCTTATGTGGTTTAAAAGTAGCTTTTTCTTTGAAAGAAATTTGTCCTGATTTTTTTCCTCTAATTATGTCTTTGCGAAGAGTGGTTGGTAATGGTGTTAGACACTGTTGATTATAACTTCTACATATTACTGCACTGAGTCTAAAGGTATGACAGCTTACTTCTGTTTATGTTAGCTGTGATTCAGTGTAAAGGGTAATTCAGAAGGAAGCTACTAAATTAAGAAATCTCATCCTACATTTCTGATGATCTTTATAACTGAACAGAAATTAAGTCACATTACCCATTAGTAAGACATTGAATTGTGCTTATTTTGTTATGGCTGTTGAGAATGTTTTTCCCTCTTTATTCCAGGACACAGTTGTGGCCCTTCAAGCTCTGTCCAAGTATAGTGGATGGGCATTTAATGGCAAAAGTCATGTGACAGTGAGTATCAGGTCTAAGAAAAATGTAGTGGAAAATTTTGTGGTGAACAACAACAACCGTCTACTGCTTCAGCGAGCAACTCTGACAGATATTCCTGGAAACTACACAGCTGAAATCAGTGGAGATGGATGCATACTTCTTCAGGTTTGTAATATAAAAATATTTACAGATATTTTGTACTTTCTTTTTAAGTGATACACAACAACAATCATATTATGAGTGGTAAAGGCACCTGTAAGAGTAGTGTGATTCAAACACTGTTGATTTGATGAGCAAAATCTCCTGAAATAAACTAACAGTCGTAAGTTTAGCATATATCTGACTAAACATTCCGGGGTTGTATGTGAGAAACTGCAATGAGTTATTCAGGTAATGCATATGTTTCTTCTGTGTTAAACAAAATCTATACACATGACTAGTATGCTATTATTCTGTTCTCTCTTGTCACAGTTTGATTCCCTCAGCCCTCATCTGCCTATTGTGGGAGCCTTGAGCAAGTCACTTAACTAGGCACTGCTTCCAGCTCTCCCCTGAAAAGGAATCTGGTGTCCACTTGGCCTACCAGGTTAACAAGCATGTATTTATTTGTTTGTCAGTTAGTTTGTTTGTTTGCTAGTTTGTTTATTTATTTTATTTTTGTTCCTCACTCTCTGACCTTGTAAAGAAGGCACATGGCTATGAGTTCTTCTGATAAAACAAAAAAGATGTTTGTTCTGTTTCTGTCCCACTATACTATAGCAGGATCATTTATGCACTCTGCATTTGCGTAAAGACTCCCTCATCTATCATCTGCATGCTGTACCTCCATCCATGGTATAAAGTAATATTTGGGATCATGTGTTAACAAAAGAGAGTTTCGCTTATGTTCTCTTTGAATCATAATGCACTTTTCACACATGTCCCCCCTCATTGAACTTCCCATTTTTAGGTTTAGGGTATTCTATTTTTTGACTATATTCATATTTCTCTCTTTCTATTTTGGATCGCTTTCGAAAATAGAAAGAGACAAATATGAATATAGTCAAAAATAGAATACCCTAAACCTAAAAATGGGAAGTTCAGTGGGGGGGGGGGGGGGTTAATGGTAATGAATGGATGCAGAATACAAATGGAGATATGGTGGAAGAATTTCAGGTTGAACACCCTTTAGAGTATCCCCAGCCAAGGAGATCAGAAAGTACAAGGATCCAGTAAATTATTGGCAGGGGAACCAACCACACAGGGGTCAGTTTGGCACAAACAGAGGGTGGTGGACACAGAAATGTTGGACTTAATTACACAAAATGGTTGTATCCTGTCATGAAAAGGCTTTAAAATATTTAATTATTCCAACATAGATATCACACTGGATCATTTTGATTTATTCATTAAGGGGTTTACTTTTATTCTAAGGACTAAAGCGAATATAGTCAATTTGTTGATAGATCTCAAAATGTTTGAGACAGAAGAACTTACAATTATTTTTTCACAATTGTGATAGTAATACCAAAAGAAATAATTCAGAACTGTCTAAAAAATCACTTTTTAATCCACCATAACACTCACAACTAAGAAACTTTGAAATGGTGGCAGAAAGTGAAATAAGGAAACACCTACAAGAGAATAAGGTACCCTCCAACCTCACAAAGCAGGAGCACACTGTCCTTACTGATTTGAGAAAAAACAGAAATGTCAGAATTATGAAACTGGACAAAGGGGGAGGGGTAGTCCTCATGGATCACATTCCATATGAGGCAAAGATTTTGGATTTATAAAATGATGAGACAACTTACAAAAGAGTCTCTTTAAACAAAGTACACATAGCTTACAGAAAGATTTATATTCGCTTAAAATTAACTTTTATTGGAAGGGCTCATTGACTTAGAACTATACAATTTCTTGTATGTAGAGAAACCTCGGGTACCTAGTTTCTTTGGTATACCCAAGAAATACAAAAATTCCACCGACCCACCTTTGAGACCCATTCTTTCTCAATGACTTAGAACTATACAATTTCTTGTACGTAGAGAAACCTCGGGTATGTAGTTTCTTTGGTATACCCAAGACACACAAAAACCAAGTACACATAGCTTACAGAAAGATTTATATTCGCTTAAATGAACTTTTATTGGAAGGGCTCATTGACTTAGAACTATACAATTTCTTGTACGTAGAGAAACCTCGGGTACCTAGTTTCTTTGGTATACCCAAAACACACAAAAATTCCACCAACCCACCTTTGAGACCCATTCTTTCTCATTGACTTAGAACTATACAATTTCTTGTATGTAGAGAAACCTCGGGTATGTAGTTTCTTTGGTATACCCAAGACACACAAAAATTCCACTGACCCACCTTTGAGACCCATTCTTTCG
Source organism: Protopterus annectens (assembly GCF_019279795.1). Lineage (NCBI taxonomy): Eukaryota > Metazoa > Chordata > Ceratodontiformes > Protopteridae > Protopterus > Protopterus annectens. Next base: position 141,115,247 of record NC_056741.1, read on the forward strand.
GTAGAAGGTTCTGTGACTGCCCCCTTGGCAAAATTTATTGACAATGCACTAAAAAAGTTAGTAATGGCTAGTACACATCTGTTAAGAGACTCATGGGAATTTTTGAAACTCATTAATGGAATCAATATTGCAGACACCACTAGGTTTTGTACCATGGACGTTGTAGATTTATTCACATGTATTTGCCACGATACAGGTCTGATTTGGTTTGAAGAATCTATAGACTGTAAGGACATCCCTTTTAAGGTGTTTCGTACTTGTCTGGTTTTAATGGAACTTGTATTACAGAACAATTTCCTATTTTTTAATGGACTGCTAAGAATAAGTAGCATTTTATTATAGAGAAGTTTACCACATGTTATATAATATATTGTAATATAATGTATGCTACATATGAGCAGGGTGACTTTACGAATTTTAAATAATGTATTTTTACTGCTTTTTTATTGGTTCCTTTTGATGTGATGCAGCATTTAAATGGAATTGGATTGCCTTTGTATTTTAAAGTCTGAGGAAGCATTGTTGGAGACGTGAAAGCACTTACTTTGTGAAATAAAGAGTTTGATTTTTAACATTTTGAGGTTTGCTTCGATTGTCGTGGAGTACCTGCCAATGTTTCAGGGATGATTATTCTAATAACAAAAGAGGCACATTCAAATGTGGTAGATGTAGTCAGCGTAGGTTTACCTGATAAGTAGGGAAACACACATCAAAACTAGGGGGTACGCCAACTGTGAATCAAGTGGTTTGGTTTATTTGGCAACATGTTGACAATGTAGTTCTTTTTATGTAAGCAAGACTGAGAGAAAGTTGAAACAAAGGATTTAAGAACAACTACAACATTAGAAAAAACAATGAGACTAGTGCCTTGTACAAGCACTCTCAGAACTATACAAATGCTAACTTTAGATTTTTTGTAATAGAGGTAGTCAATATCGATCCGAGAGGTGGTCTTTGGGAAACTAGGCTTGAGTACAGGGAGTTATACTGGCAGCTAATTTTAGAAGCCACTAAGAGCCCTGGTCTAAATGACATGGTTTCATTGAAACCTGTACTCAATTATGACTATTAGATACACATTTAAGGTTTTTTACTGCTCTGTACTTATATTTTAGTACATTTTTAAGGTAGAAATAATATTTTAACATGAGAACATTTTAATATGAGTGTTTTTAATACATTTTAAACACTGCTATTTTAATATATTATATTTATTCACTACACAGTTTTTTACAGAAAACATTCCCACACTGAAGGGGTTATATACACTACAATATCCTGAATACATATATTTTATTTAACAACACAAGTATTATAGTTTTCTAGCATTTTTAGATTGTCTTTGACATTATTTATTTATTAATTTATTCAATGCTTATGCTCATCAGATTGGTTGTTAGAGAATTTAAATTAACCTCGTTTGTTGTAGCTTTTACATCTGATGAAGTTTTTGGAAGAAAACGTGTGGATAATATAGGAGAGTTAATGTTTTCTTGTCTGGGTTGACTTTGTGCTTCACTGTTTGGTGCTTTATTAAACATTGTGTGATTTTGGAACGAGACATGGTATCCGATGCTTTTTCTTTGCTTCGATTTTACCAACTGGTGTCCTGGCTGCTGTCAAATACCATCAAACAATTATCACCTTGAATGTTAGGTTGATGTACAGGAGGGCCACAATATTGATAGTTGTTAGCATTATGCTTCAGTTAACAAAATGACTATAGTGACCAGAGATATGACTTTTCAGCCTTTTATTCGGGTCTATATTATAAGACTGACGGTTGGAAACATCGAACAACATATGGTCGACACCATATGTTCGATGTCTTCTAACGTCAACCTTATAAAAAGACAAAAAAGAAAAAAAGTACCCTAACGGGTTTAATCAGGGGGGAAAGCCTCCCTGCACCCCCCACACCCCCAGCTACTTAAATATACCAACACCGAGACCGCACTACATTGCAGTAAATGGAAATCTCCCCTTATGGAGATTTCCGTTTACACGCTCGAGATTCTGAGCGTTCAATATTCTCATGCCAACAATGTCAAATCTGACATTGTTGGCTTTTGAGAATATAATATAGACCCTTTTATTCAGCACAGAAGCGTGCTTTGTCTTGATCCTACTCCTTCTATTTCTTATAGTTCTGACTCTCTTATTCTTCTTAAATCCCCTAAACTTTGTACAGAAAACAAAAAGTTAAAACTTGTAAAGACATATAGGTTCCCCTGGGTATCAGGCAGAACTACCAGATTATTTAACCCCCCCCGCAGTAAACAAACTAAATAAGCTAAGTAGTGGCTGTTGGTCAAGGTTTTCTTGGGTTTCAAGGAAAGAATGACGGAGTCCGATGTTAAATATGACAAATCCCATGAGTTCTCAAAGACAAAGGCCATCAGATATTGACCATACATGCAATTCTTTTTATACAGAATGTTTAGTAATCTTAGGCACAAGACAAATACCTCTTTCTATATTCCTAGTGACAATGCCATCAAACAGCTCCTAAAGGTGAGGGTAGGTAACAACCATTATCAATTCACTTCCTTGACATTTGACCTCTTTTTTACTGTACTGTTGGAATTTACTAAATAACTATCTTCAGTTTTACCCACAGAAAAGTTCAAATGGTATATATTTACCTTTATCACAATGACTGTCTGATACAGGCTGAATCTCTGGATAATATAGAACTGACTACCCCAAACTCTCCAGTGGAGAATATAGAACTGACTACCTCAAACTCTCCAGTGCTTTCATAGCCTGCGGATCTGACGATTTCAGTCACTCATTAAAAAAGCAGACTTATTTACTCCCTTCTCATACAATCAGCCTTTCTAAACATTACAGCCTGTGTCTTTTCTCTTCCTGTAGACAGACTGAAGTTAATGATAAAATTTTTTTTCTCATGTTTCTCAAAAAAACCCAAAAACTGACAGCAAGGGGTTTACTGAAAGCCCAAGAGTGCACCTCCTTCTCCATTCTCTTGGAACTCAGTGATGGATTTCAGCTACGGAAACTGCAGTGGTATCTGCAGTCTTTGGAGTTGGAGTGCTCAGTCACTATGTTATACTCCTACATATACTCCATATCTGGTAAAACAGTTTCAACAACAGCTCAAATAGACTGTAATCAGTCAAGGGTTATTGTTTGATCTTCCAGTGTGAAGTCATACCCGGAAAGCAAATGCTTTATATTCTGTGTGAAGAACTCTTCTGAGGGACCTAAAGGTCTAAGGGCAGTGGTCTCCATCTCAAATGAAGTGGGACATGAACCTCAAAGAGATATTAGCCATCTATCTAAATCTGACAGCTTTTAAGTCAAAATTTAAAACCAAGGACTTGCTAAATTGTAACAAGTAATTCAGCAGTAGGGTGGTGCTATGATCATTTGGGAACAAGCTATGCAGAAGACTCTTGCCTCCCAGATGATTTACAAACCAAGTCATTGGAACACCCAGGTAGACACTCTGATTAGGCAAGCCTCAAGCTGTCATTAGTGGACAAAGTACAGGGGCATATTCCAAATATTAGCAAAGCTAAAAATTCATCCCAATATGTATGTTCTTTTTTTCTGGCCTGTCATTTGAATCAACACCTTACACTGATCTGTTCCTTGTTTTGTCAGGGACTAGCAGTGATGATTAATGACTGCTCAGTCATTTGGGGTCAAAACCTAATTTATGCTTTTCCAATCTATCCAGATAGTAAGAGTGCTGTTAAAGGTAGAAAGAAGAAAAGGCAAAAGTAATCCATGTAGCTGCATGCTAGCCCAGATAGGCTTGAGTTACGCTCTTAACCTAGGTGGTTCTTCCAATGTGCTGGCTCTTGCATAAGATTCCTGTCTCATCATGACAGAGTTCTGTTTTCATATCTCAAGTTTCTGAATATAATGGCTTGGAGGACTTCAGGTTAATCATGAACAACAACCATTTTTCTTGATAGGTACTGTATACTGCAGAGGTGAAGAGAAAAAAAATAGAAAATCACCCCTTTCTAAACTGATCAGATTTTATAACTGCAGTGAAAACAAAAGCTTAGACCTTGTAGCATGTCTACTTCCTCAGGGTCTTGAACAACTTTTGTTTTTCAAGAATGGCCTGATGTATCCATCCTTAATGAGCTTATCTGATATTTAAGCTTGTATGACTGTTTTTCTAGCTATACCATCTCAACTCCCTGAAAAACACTGCTTGAATGGTATTCTTCATCTCAAGCCTCCACGATTTCTGGCTGCTCTTTCTTGGGACATAAATGTTGTGATTCAGAAACTAACTTTAACTCCTTTTGAGCTTATCACTACATCAGACCTAAAACACCTTTCCTGTAAATCTCTTTTCTTAGTAGTAGTCACTTCATCCAGGAGGGTTTACTATGTGCAAGTACTCAGGTGCATAAAGAACAATACAAATGTTTTTCATATGTACAGGGTAGAATTAAGTTTAAATCTCACCTTCATCCCTATAGCATACTGTTTTAGTATAGTTACTGGTATTATATAGGTTTCCTTTGTACTTTGCTGTCTGATTTTAGACTTTCAAAGTTCTTATGTATTATGACTGTATGTTACTTCTTATTACCCAAACAGAACAGAGTTGGATGCATTGCATCTTCCTAGTCAAAGTGAGGTTTCCCCTAATGGCCACTGCATGAGAGTGCAGTTGCTTATCCTAATTTCCTGCTGTAAAAGATCTGACTAGCAGGCTGTCATCTGTCTCCAGCTTAACTCACACATATTTTGAATTCCTGAAGCAGGGGTCCTATTATTTGAAAATCTGCTGATCCTACATTATCCACTCTGTGTAATTCAACAGGTTTGACTGGTCTCTGCCAAGCAGTCTTGACTGCCAACCAGATATTTTCATCCGAGCTCAAGTTTCTCCCCTGACTCCCATAATGCATTCCTCCTCACTCAACACTGTGCACTGAGCTATTGAGTGTGTGTTATTTTTTTCTAGGAAAACTTAAGTCAGACCCATTTGGGTTGGTGTTTACTTTGTAATGTTTGCAGATATTGATGTTTTATTTAGCCATGGACAAGGCCTCCAGTTTCCAAAATAAAGCTGATGCTGCCACAAGACTGCTGTCCAGGTCACCCATGACCTCTGATGGTGATCTTGAGACTACACTACATTAAGGAGTCCTATAAAATTGTAAGGACTTTCATTCACTGCATCCTCCAAGAAAGGAGGAACAAACTCGGTTTAAAAGGTTTACTGCCTTCTGAAAAAAAAATGAAACACATAGAGAAGAAAGACAAAGAAAGAAAGAGAGATAATATAAAGGCAGACCCCCCCACCAGACAGCAGACCTTCCTTCAGTAAGACCCCAAGCATAGAGATGCAGCAAATCAGGTGGACATAACCTTTTCCTCAAACTCAGTCAGAGTCCCACCTGGACAAAGTAGTGCAGACTCCAGTTCAGCTTTCCCCCTGGTGGGTTACCCAGCTGAGGGTTTCACTGGTTCTGGATTCTTCTCCAACAAGAGGGCAGGAAGTTTTTCCTCAGAGAATGAACTATCTAAGTTTCATGAATATCATCCTTCCCTGGCACTTTCAGCTAGGTCTGTAAGATATATCAGCAGCCGTTCCATGACAGTTGACTGGGAGTCAATGGTGCATGATTTTGTCAAGGCACAAACTGATTTGGGTGTATTTCCATTTCCTCCATTATCAGGTGGGACAGGGTAAGTCCAGTTGTGTTAACATCTCAGACTCCTTCCTCTGGCTTTATTTTGGCTGTGGGAGTATCACAGCTGACTGTCCTCCTGGTGTATTCCTCATTAACATCAACAGGATTGGATCCTTCATTGCTAATGCCTTTGATTCCAGTACTGACAACCATCATCTCCTTAATACACAGAGTGTCTAGACACTGGTAGGGTGCAGTAGAGGATTCTGTGTCAGTATCAGGTCTGACCCTTATAGGGTTTTCCATATCCAAATCTTCAGTGTTTGACTTATCAATGTCAAAGTTAATTTTGAGGCTGACTGTGACTCCAGGGTAACATTGCTTGATGCCAAAACTTTGGTGCCAGCACTTTTGGCATTTGTATCAGGTATGGTACCAGCCTCTTTGGCACTGACAGGCACACTGTAGGTATTCAAATACTCTAAGCTATTAACCTCTCTTCCCTGTAGGTCAGGCAGAACAGATGCCTAATTAACTTCAGTTCTACCCAAAGTCATCAAACAAAACTAAGCTAATCTTGCTTCTTTCCAAAAACATTAATCAGAACAACACTGAATCTTAATATTATCTCCTTAAACAACCCCAAAATTCAAAATGTCACCAATATAAAATTACTAGGCGTTATTACTGATAATAAGTTAAATATGATCTGCACGTTGACAATGCAATTAAAAAGACACACTGCAAACTAGGCTTTATTTACACAGCAAAGCACCTGCTAAGTGATCATAGTAAAAGAAAGCTGCCACCTCCCTTCTCCTTCCTACCCTCCTGTATGCCTCAACAATATTAACAAATCTCAACTATTACATGAAACACAGACTAGAAAGCACCTAGAACAAAATTAGTAAATTCGCCTGCAGCCTTGCCTACCACTCCCATCACTGCATGGTACAAAGTACCATCAACTGGCTTGAACTTTGTCAACAAATTACCATACCCCAAGTACTCACAGCACACAAAATACTTCACCAACCACTTAGAACACCCTCACTGTCAAAGCTCATGCAGTGGCATGTACCAAAAAGAACCATAAGTGCCACAAAATGTAATCTAACTTTTGCTAATAAATCAAATAATTATTACAGCACCTCACTATTCTCTGTCACGATCTCCAAGGCATGGAACAAACTTCCAGACTGAATCAGGTTTTTAAATAACTTGCAAGAATTTAAATTTACCCTAAAATATCACCTGGTAACTAATAAACTATGCAACTGTACCTACAGTTTGAAGTATGCAGTTCTAACTCTGACCACTATGGATGCTATAGAAATCTATTAATATAGTAGTTTTGATTTTACCCACAATATCCTGAAAACATATATTTCCTTTCTGTGGTATGCTTTGGAAATTATGTTTGATGAACATTTGCTTTGAAGTAGTTTACAAATAATAAAAATTAAAAATTAAAAATTCGTATTTTTATAGTTTATTTTCTTCTCTGAAGTGCTTGTTTTTTATTTTTAACTACTTTGTAAATAATGTTTGCTGACCATTTTTGTTTTAAATTGTCAAAAATGTATTCTTGTCTTGGAGATTTTCTCCCCAGGCCACCACTGAAAATGGGCATTTCAGTTCCCAGGTGAACTTTCCCAGTAAACAAAAGCAAATAAAATAAATATATAAAGTTTACAGCCTTAAGTATTAATAATAAATCCCACAGGCAGGACTTCCAAGATGGCTCCACATTGATGAATAGCTTAATTCTAGGTCTCCCAGTGTGAAAACAAAAAACTTAGCAGAGAAATCCAGTGAGACTAGATTTCTGGATAAATTTCAGTAACTGGTTAGTAAGTGCATTGTCGGGATGGTAGGAAAAAAGAAATACAGAGGCCCTGAAAGAAAATCGGCTACAAACAATGACAAAAAAACACTGACTGGGGAAAGTACTGTAGATGTTCAGCAAAAAGCAGTGCAAGCTCCAGACATGACTTCCAGTAACATAAAGGAAAGTATAAACCAACTGTACACAGACCTGAATAAATTAAACGAAGCACTGGAGTATATCAATTCCAACAATAAAAGTCTGAAAAAATGGAAGAAGCTTTAATCAGATATTCGGATAAGGTGATAAAACTGCAAAACTCAAAGGTTAAAATAAAGAAAACGCTGTCTGAATATGAAACTGCACAAGAGATGTTTCAAAAAATAAAAAATAATAGAATTAGAGAACAGAGCATGTAGGGAAAACCTGTGATTTTCTGCTGTACCTGAGAAGCTGGAAGGAATAGATGAATTCACAAATAAGCAACTGGACTGGTATTCCACAACAGGAATTGTTAATTGAAACAGCGCATTGTGTGTATGCTGCAAATCTGGATATGAGAAAACAACCTAGACATTTAATATTAAAGATGTCATCTCACCAACAGAAGGAGTTGATTCTGAAAAAACTGTGGCAGAAGGACACAATCTAAAAGTGGGAGACAGCAGAGGTTCGTGCAGAGTGGCTACTCATTGTGCACCAAGTAGAAGAGGAGCACATTTATCCCATTATTCGGGGAATGCTGAGAAACGGGCATGAGATTCAAACTGCTGCACCCTGCTATCTTTAAAATATATTTCCCTGTAGGAACAAAATCATTTGTGATGAAGTTTATGCTAAAGAAGATATACAAAAGTTTGCCCAACAAAAAGTGAGCTGTGAAACAGAAGGTGATTTGGCTTCTTGTTCTTCTAGTAATAAAGACCACAGAGAGACTGTGCCATTTAAACATTTTCCAGTGTTTCAATATAAAATGCTTGAGAGAGGGAAAAAAGCACAACAGTTGACTAGAAGAATTGGGAGTACACTGGGAATTAAGCAGAGACAGGGTATGGGAGAAGCAGATGAACAGGAATAGAACAAGAAAATCTGGAAATATTGGACTTTCTTGGACTTTGTTAAATGTGTAGGGGATTCTAAAGTATATTCTCTACTTCATGTCATTAATGTTTGGAAAAATACTCAGGAGGGGAGAAGAGGAGGGAGAAAATTAGCTGTAAGTAAAAAATTGTTCATGATTTTCTTTGCATGTTACAAAGTAAAGTTTTTTCAGTTACATTTTAAGTGTAAGGGAACAAATTGAAACCCTTTGGTGAACAGATGAAAGTGTTTATCAGATATATTAATATCCGTAAAACTGAATATAATGAAATTCCCTCTTTTATAAACTCTATTCTGATGTTGAAATTCATTTCTTATTTCACTGAAGACATACTCTTCTAACGTTGGATGAATTAGGTAATTTAATTCCGACCATAATTCCAACCCCTCCCTCTGAATCCCCCCCCTCCCCCCCGATACTGAAAATCCTGTGTTGAGTGTTTCCTTTCCTTTTCAGCTAACCTTTCACTTCTTCTTAATGTGGGGGGTCCCCCTGATGGGTCATTAATGTGGTCATTGTTGGAATAATCATCCTCTTTCCCATTAATGAACACTTTGTCTTTGTTATTAAAAGAATGGTGTGTTTTAGTCAATGGGTAGGCCCTTCCTTCCTGATATTCTAACAAGTCTTTCTCCAGTTTTCTTAATTTCCTTTCAATAATCTTTTCACAATGATGATCAACCTCTCTAAATACATTCTCGTATTTGGTTTTCTCTCTCCCATTTAATTGGTCATTTAATAATTTCTGATGTACATGATTAAGTTCCTATCATTAAATTCATAACTTCTATGCCAGTTCTATTAAACACTTCACATAACTGCTGGTATAAATTACTATCTGGTTTTACATTGTTAGGAAATTTGAATATCCGTAGTCCCTTAGGGACTCTATTGACTTGTACACACTCTCTTAAATTATTTATTTTATTATTTATTGACATTTGTTGACCGGGTTAGTCCAACTGGGATTTTGTCCCATTTTCAGTGGAGACCCGAGGAGAAAAGCTCTAGAATAGTACAATAAAAATATTACAGTAGTATACAAGCACAGCAAACAGTAGTATACAAGCACAGCAAACTAGTCTTACAATAGTAACACAATATACAAAACAACATCAACAATAGTTATATGACAGTACAAGGCTTTTTTTTTTTTTTTTTTCGCTATGTAACTGAAGTGGGGATAGACAGAGTGATTCCTAAGTGGGGGGGGGAGAGACATTATGTTGTGTCATAGCAGGGGCAAATTTTGTAATTGAGTAAATGAGTCTTTAGTTTCTTTTTAAATAGTGGGGTGTGAGAGATTGAGCGAATGTCAAGGGGTAGTTTGATTCAGGCTTGGGCTACAGAGTGTTTGTAGAGTAGCTTACCTACTGACTTGTTTGGGTGGTAAATTTCAAGCAATTGTTGATTACAGGTGTAGAGGGGTTGAGATGGGGTGTAGACAGAGACAAGGAGAGATAGGGATGGACAGTTGGATGGTTTAAAGAGCATAGAGTGCAACGTGTGAAATTGATAGAGATGTAGTAGTTGTGGGAGTTCTAGCCATTGTAGAGACTTCAAAGCAATACAGTGGTGTGTGTTGTTTGGGGAGTTGGTGATGAATCTGGCTATTTTGTGGTAGGATTGTTGGAGTTTACTCAGGGTAGTTTTTTGGATATTTGTAAGGAATGGGGCTGCATAGAGGAGTGAGGGGAGGAGAAGTGCTTGTCCTAGGGTGAGTCTAGCTTCGGGACTGAGATACGTTTTGTTTCGGTATAACAGACCTAACTTCTGATGTGTTCTCTTTATACATTGCTGTATGTGTTGATTGAATTTTAAGTTATCGTCGATAATGACTCCAAGGAGTTTTGTGTGGGTGTCAGGTATGATAGTTGTGTTATTGAGAGACTTAATGACAAAGGAGGGTTTATGATGATTAAGGGAGTGGGGCAGGAAGAGTAAGAGTTTGGTTTTGGTAGGATTGAGAAACAGTAGGTTTTGTGAAAGCCACTGTTCAGAGGAAAGTAGAGCTGTTTGGGTTAGGGAGTGTAGGTCGGAGATGTTGTTGGCTGTAGAAATGATTGTGGAGTCATCTGCATATTGTATGAGTGAGGACAGATGGCAAGAGGTGAAAAGGTCATTTGTGAAGATGTTGAATAAGAGGGGACACAAAATGGAACCTTGTGGAACACCAGTAGAGATAGGTAAGAAAGGATAAGGGGAAGAGAGCCATTTGACTGATTGTTTGCGTTCTGACAGATAGCTGGCAAACCAGTTGAGGGTGGGGGAGGAGAGGTGAATGTTAGAGAGTTTAGATAGTAGTAGTGGATGAGATACTGTATCAAAAGGTGAGGGGACAGGTACTGAGGAAGAGGTAGGTTGAGAGGGTAGGAGATTTTGGATGGAGGAGATAAAGTGTGAATTAAGTAGGGTAGCTGTTTCCTCAGGAGTTGTGTTTGGGTAGGGCGAGGGGTTAGAGGGATTACCAGGGTAGAGGGTGTTCTTGAGTGTTGTCCAGAATTTATGAGGGTTTGAGGTACATTTGTTCTGGTCTGAGTTATAGAATGACTTCTTGTCTATTATTACCTGTTTTTTAACAAGATTGCGTAGTTGTTTGTATTTGAGTAGAAGAGGAGTTTGTTTACATTTGCTCCAGGCTTTCCAGACACTGTCCCTTTGTTTCATGATGGACTTAGTTTCTTTGAAAGCCAGGGAGCATGATTGGATTTCACTTGAATCTTCCTAGAGGGAGCTAGGGAGTCTAGAGTGTTTAGGAAAATGTTGTTATAAGTGTTTACAGAATCATTTAGAGGGAGGTGTTTAAGGATGGACCAGTCAATGTTATGTAGTGTAGAGTTAAACTGTGAAGGATTAAATGTAGATAGTTTTCTGCAGTCTTTGAAAAGGTGGGGTTTAAGTGTGTGAGAGTTGTATCTTAGAATGGAGGTAGGGAGGTGATCACTAAGGGAGGCAGATAAGGTTGTGGGCTGGTGGTAGTGATGGGGGGTGTTGGTGAGAATCCAGTCTACTGTGGAGCTGGAGGCTAAGGTTTTGTGGAAGCGGGTTGGGGTAGAAATGAGTTGGTGGAAACCATAAAGGTGAATGCTATGTAAGGGAGAGTCAGTAGATAGTTTTGCCCAGTCTATATTGACGTCTCCAAGAATGAGTGTTTCATAGGGTATGTTGAGGGTGAACCAGGATAAGATGTTTTCCAGTATGGGTATACTGTTGCCAGGAGGAATATAAATGGAAGCTGCAGCTATTTTTTTGTGGGTGTTTAGATGGATATTTAGGATGAGAAGTTCAGCAGGGTGGAAGCTGGGAATAGATGTGGGGTAAGGTGATAGGTTAAGGGTGTTAGAGTAGAGGATGGCTACGCCACCGCCTTTCGTTGAAGGTCTGTCTGAGAGGTAGATGTTATAGCCAGGAGGGAGGATTTCACTGTTACTGATGTGTGGTTTGAGCCATGTTTCAGATAGGGATAGGATGTGAGGGGTTTTGTAAGCAATCCATGAGTGTAGCTCAGTAGTTTTATTAGCTAAGCTTTGAATATTTAGTGAATAGAAGGTTAGTTGTTAATCTGGAAGTGAGTTATGAGATAGTGGATGTGTGTTTGATAAGTCTTTGGGAGAGACTTTTGAGAAGGATGTTGATAAGGTAGATGTGGGGGATGGGGAGAGGGGAGGTGTAGGGGGGCCTGGGTTTGGGTGGATGTCCCCAGCGGAGAGTAGATCTTTTGTGAGAAGAGTAACAGATGTGAAAGGTTGATAGTATTTGGGTGGTTTAGGTTTAATCTTATTAAATGGTTTGAGAATGTGTAGTATGTGTCTTTTATATAGAGTTGAGGTAGGAGTGTTAAATAGGTTTGGAGAGATGGTGAAAGAAGAAGGAGTAGGAAAGTCGTAGATTGAATGAGATGTTGGAGAATAGAGGAATGGATATGTGAGGTGGTAGTGATAGGAGGTAGAGATACAGAGAAGGGTGAGTAGTGTTGCAGATATAAGTATATATAAGTAGATGCAACATGTTTAGTAGTTTGGATTGGGTGTGAAGAGAGGAAGTTTGGAAAGGAAGGTAGTGTGGATTGGGTGTGGGGAGAGGAAGTTAGGTATGAAATAATCAATTTCTAGTTGATTAGCCTTAAATAAATATAATTTGTCACTAACCCTCTGAAATGGTCATCAAAATTAGTCATTTTACGAGAAAAAGTACCTTCATTAAAATTGAATCTTTTCGTAGTCCAGGTCTCAAAATTAAAATTAACATTCCTTCCGTTGTTCCCAAAATCAACCCCTCCACAGTCCGGTGAATTCTTATTGTTGTTAATGTTCCCCCCTTGTAGAATTCACAGCCAATTCGCCGTTACTAGTACCACCAGAGTGAGTTTCGCCATCTGTGACTGCCCGTGAAAACGTCGTCGCACATCCATTACGTGTATTGAGAGCGTCGGAAAGTTGCTGTGGGTTACCCGGGAAACAAGAAGCAGTGTCTGATCCCCTTTCTCGCATACTGCCCATCAATTGAGTTAACAAAGCTATTACTTGGTTCTTGTAACCGGGTAATTGTCCGTAACCTCATGGTTGTCTCTCAAAACGATAGGAGTATCAATAAATTTGTCAGAATCCTGTCCTTCGGCCATCAGAACCAAAAAACAACAAGTTGTTTGAAGAGCCCCGGGATTAAATGACAATATTAATATTGGCAGTGTTTTAAAACTATGAGCTGCCAGACTATGATTGGGAATGTGAATTTGTAATTATTATTAAAGTGGTCTGTTTTTGTTGTACGAACCACACATTTCATTTACATCATGCATTTATTTGTATTTTGTGGTGTTCACAATGTTTTTCACTATTTAGAATTTAATGTTTTTTAATTTAGTGGACCAGGTCTCAATTAAAATATGAATGCATTGTGGTTTTAAACAATTGAATTGTTGTGGGAGGGTTGTCACATGATGTAATTCAAGCTATTTAAGGGGACAAATTATTCTGTTCAGAGTTCTGAAGAAGCCTGGTATTTGAACTAGGTGAAAGCGCTTAACTTTACTGTGTTGTTTCTATTGGTTGAGAACTCTGCTGTGCTGTTTTTATCATTTGAGGTGGAATTTTATTAAAGAAGTTCTTTCAGTACTACTGAGTGGAGATCGTTTGTGGATCCTTCCTTTGGCAGAGTGGTTCTTGGTTGCTGTTTCTTTCAACTTGTTATATTAATAGTGATGTATAATGTTTGCAGCTTCAGTTGTGTCTGGCTGATTTGTATTGTATAATGTTTGCAACTGAGATTGTGCTGGTATGGTTTATTTTCATTTGTATAAATGTAAGATTGTCTATGTCATACATGATAATTTAATAAAGATGTTTTCTGTTAAAAAAATGAATCCCACAGACAGAAAGTTACAATGGGCAACAAGAAACCCTGACCCTGAATGTTATGCAACTGCTCTGGTTATTTGGATGATTCCCTGCTGGATGAGCCCAGGAAGAGATTGTGCAAAAGGAGACACATCAACTCTCCCAGAGAGTTTCTCACATGTGATTCAGACCTTGATGAGGGGAGGGATCCCCACAGTCCCCTCCATATGATCCCAAGTTTGTAGAGATATTAAAACTGATGAGGCAGTTGGAAGCTTAGCCCATAGACCCATTTGCACCAATAAGGAAATTCTGATGGAGGCTTTTTGGACTACTCCAAATATATCTTAAGTGGTTCTCTGTAGACCACATGATTGATGTGATTGTGGAGTGTGTATGGTGAGAACCCCATATGTCTTAATCCATTTGGGGGAAGCCATACAATTCTGTAGCCTCCCAAGAAAAGACCCCACTAGAATAAGGGATCCTTTGTAAACTCAGTGGTGGTAGCAGTGATAACCAAAAGGGAGGCCTTGGATGAACACCCAGTACTCCATACACCCAAAAGAGACTCTAGAATTATAGATCATATGAGCTCACCTTTGTATCACACACTTTGACATAACAGTTCTCCATTACCTGATACACATGAATTGCTTCCAGTGATATTTACCTAAATATACAGTGGAATCACTGAGAAGACCACCTACCCCCTGATACTTGCATACTCACTAAGTAACAGGTAATGGCCATGCTGAATATTTCCAGTCTCTTCATGTGGCTGTTACATAATGCAGCTGATGGGGCAGCCAGAAAAACTGGGACAGGTATCACAATGCAATGATACACTTGACCTTTGTGATTTCTTGGAAAATTTGAAGGCGCTATTATTGACCTTTGAATTTATAACCTGGAGTGATGAGGAAGGGGTAGTGCATTATGAAAGGCAGGAAAGTAGTCTGAGCTGTGAGAAAGAAGTCTAATTGCTGATCAGGCCAGCTAACAGCAACCCGTCTCACCTGTTGAAGTGGACGGACATAGATATTCAAGATCCAGTGTTATGGTAAATACATAACTATGTTTTATAGTGAGTGTAGTGAGTGTACACAAACAGCTGTAATTTTTGAAAACACTTGGCATTATTTTCTAAATAGATTATGTGGAGTCAGGCCCAATGCCAAAAAAACTTGCTTCATTCCATGGAGGTCAGAACTGCAGGGCTGGGCTGATGCATAATATCTTTCATCTCATGCTGCCACACACTGTTACTATCGATTAAGTTTGTGTTGCACACCACACAAGCTATAAACACAAGGGTGGTATAATGTCAAGGCCTTTTTCCCTTTTTATTTATACTGTGTAGTACATGCGACACTTGTGTACTACATTAAGAGTTTGTCCTTGTACCTTGAGTCACATAAAGGACAACTTGCAAAGGTGATATTGTGTCTCAGACCCACAATGCAAGAGATGCCTGATGAAATTCTTCAGACTGTAACAGTGGTGCCAGGAATATGGGAACTACATGAGTAAATTTGGAGCAATGTATGCTAAGTTTGAATTCCGTATTTCAGACTACTGTCCTTATTCCCAGGTACAGCAGTTTCGGTTAGTATAAACATGCAGTGGGAGGTCTGGGTGGTGTAGCCCCTCTCCCTAAAATTGTGGGGGGAAAACACTTTAATAATGTAACAGTTCGCTTTGGAATTTGTTTTCTATTTGTTTGAATCACAATTTCTTTTTCTGACAATCAAGAGTCACATTTTCAGGTTTCAGACTTATGACAGAGAACCTTGTGTAAGCTTATAAATGTGATGTGACCCTCAGCCTAATCCTACTTCTGACTGACCAGCTAAGCTTCAACCAGCGGCCTAAAACTGTATACCCAAGAAAGAGAGAGTCTGCAAGTTTCATCCACAAGTCTCATATATCCTTATTTATGATGTTTCACGCTAACAAAAAGGCTTTGTATACTTGAATATTAGTAAATGGTATATGAAAAAGTTTTATGTAAGCACGTGTCCACTTTTTGCCACAACATCAACCAAAATAAAACATTAAGACTCCAACCAGCAAAACTCCACAAAGTGACTTTATTATGGTTCCTGTTTGGGGGGGGGGGGGGGCAAGGACCATTTTCTTTACTCTCTTGCAGTTGCTGTTTTGCAACTCAATACTTTTTTATATTTTGCGATTTGACCAAATAACATTCAATCACAACCGGTACAGCCATGAAAACTACCACTGCTTTCCAAAGCCTGAGTCACCATCTGTCTAAGTCTGCACCCTTGACTCAGACACCCTCTGACTAATCCTTTAGCTCCAGCAGTTATTTTTTATGCATTGCATTACAATTACAGAAACATCCCTTAGTCCTAATTGAGGATAACCCAAAATTGTGGGGTTAAATACTTTAAGCCATCAATACCTGTTAGTAGATCTCAAATTGCATGTTTAATGAGGTTTCCTTGTAAGGTTCATCTGGCATGAAGACAAGTGTTTAGTCATATTATGCATGTGCAGAATCCCATTATACTCAGTGATAATAGTTAAATCAGATTAAATCAGTGCAACAAGGCGGAGGATGCAGCAGCTTTAAAGTTGTTAGTGTATGCATGAGTGGTTGTATCAAAGAGATAATTATATACTAACTATATAATGGTACGTGCAAACTCATATCTTACAGTGATCTGAGACAGTGGCCTTCGAGGTTTTTGGAAATAGGGTAAATACACAAAAAGGAGATGACTGTTTATGGTTACATAACATTAATAATTTTGTTTGCTGCATGAGGAGCTTGTCATTGTGCCTCCTGTCACATAATGATGGGTCTATTTCCAAGCCTTTGATGAAGTAATATAGACCTATAATGGCAGCTTGTGGAGTCTGTAGATGTGTTTCTCTGCTGTTTTATGCATGACATGCTCTATGCCTGTTCATTACGTGTGCATTTATCATTCCTCTGAATGCATAGATTAACATAAGTAAGCCATTCTTCCATTTTATATTTAACTAAGAAAAAAGTGTGCAACATGTTAGTTGCAGGACAATGAGTAATATCATATGCAGCTTGTTAATCATAAATGAAATTGTTTATTTGGGGGTACTGGCAGTTTTGCCTTTTATACTTAAACCCTTGGAAATGTTTGCACAATCTGCCATCTGAAATTTTACTGCATACCCTTTGAAAGTAAAACTTCTGAGACACAAAATCATATTGCTTTGGTTGGTTCAGAACGGAAGTAATTTTGCATGCCTTTTTGTGATGTATGGTTGGTTTTCAGCTCCTTTTTACTCAGTATTGTAGTTAGGTGGAAGTTTGATTTTGGTCAGCACAACATTCCCTCTGTGCTGCTGCACCAAAGTATATTTTCTCCTTTTTCAGCTTAAGTTTCCTCTATCATAAATAGAGCTGACTCCTGCTCATGGCTGGCTGTAAATGTACTTGTTACACAATACTAGTAACTACCTTGAGTTAAGAATTCATACTAGTACGCTGGCGTGCCCGGCCAATCTGTTTGTGCATGTCATCCCTGTGTATATGTAGTTGCACATATGCAACACTTATACCGCACAGCTGTCTTCATTTTTGCAGAATGTCCAGATTTTTACCTCACATTTTTAGTCTGTCTCTCATAAGGGTTGCGTTTTTCTGGCAAATCATTGAAGACCGATGTCATTAAATAATAGTAAATAAAGGTAGACATTTGAGTCGCAGATCTTGTATCCTTCAGAAAATAGATAATAACGCAAAACCTGGTATTCAAGCAACTTTCTAAGTTTATAAGAGCAATAAAATCTGTCCCTATTTTTGGACCTTTGACCACCATTATTTTTGGCTTTGTCCAGATTTCTTCTACTGAGAGGTTGAGAGGTATGGCAACACCCCACTTAATCTCATACTGTGCCATTGCAGAGACTAACCAAAAACATTCTCACATATTTCTGGTTTTATTTTAGCATGAATGTGTAATACTGATTCTGGATGCCTATTAGACATCTCCTGCACTCTTGAAGCAGCGATCCAATTTACGTGAACCTATCACAGACAGTTTTTATAATGTTGCACTGCAACTATAGCAGTTAGACTACAAGAAAAGTTAAACTTACATGTTTGCATTGAGGCACTTACTTTTGCACTTCCCCATTCTGACTTTATATGTACTAGTTACTGTTTGCACATACATTTGAAAAGGGTGTTTTATGTACAATAACTGCTGCATGGCCTTCACTATATAAATACAGAGAACAGGAAAGTGCAGCCCTCAATATCACTGAGTGCAAGTAGTGCAACTATACCTGAAAAATGGTAAAATGCTTCTGTTTTTCAACAGTACTAGATGCAGAAGTAAATGTAGCACAGTGTTACAGAGTTCACACAGTTAGTACATATATATCTGCGTTTCTTAGTGGAGTCTCCAAATCAAAATATACCCACTTTTTCCACATACATTTTGTAATCATTTCTCATACAGTTTTTCATGGTATTTAGCTTCAAAATTTACAAGCTCCATTCTTTATCCATTGCAATCACTAGAATGTATTCATTTATTTACTTACCTATTTACTAACTTTGTTGACTGTGTTGGAGGGCTAGTCCTCAGATGATTATCAGCCATGACTTGGGCCAGATAGGCAGTCACAAATTTCACATACGGTTACCATTTTCTAATAACATACAATATGCAAGAAATAATGCCTAGCAAGATGAGTGTTATTGGGGAAATAATGCCCACCCAGTGGTATTGTGAGGCCCAATTCTACAGGTAGACTGCCTGTACACCCCTGGAAGGGCTTTATTTCCACTAGAGGGCATTATTGTGTTTAGAACATAGGCTATCCATTAAATTGTTTCATATTTGCTTTTTTATTAGTATATGCATTTTTTATATTTTTAAGGTAAAACAGTTCATCCGCCTAATGTTTCAGACTTGCTGTAACATATACAATTGTTGCTTGAGGGAGTATTTTACACCTAAAGTAGAATTTACATAAGTATTTCATGTGAACATGTATGCAAACAGACACACACACACACACACACACACACACACAAACACAGATAGACATGAAGACACACACAGACATATACATGTAAACATGCACATAAACATGTAAACACACACACACACCTGTGCCCAGCAATTACAACCACTTTCTTGACTGCGAGCACCTCACCTGTCATTGTGATCAAATGCATGAAAAAATCATACAGTGCAAAGCATTTCAACCCCTCCCCTTTCCAATCATCTCTCATTTTGCATAACATCCTAGATTTGCCTTCTTATTTTCTGATAAAACAGTGAGGATACCAATTAAACAATAACTCTAGACACTGCAGTTTCAAACTTCTTATTGTTTAGGAAATGCATGCTGATGAAAAGCCTCTTCAGACTGAAATTCCTGAGCCATCAAGTTGAGAAGTATTTGCTCTCCCCTCTCTCACTCACTCATTTTCTCACTCTCTTTCCCTCTCTGTCTCTCTCTCTTGCACACACACACACACACACACACACACACACACACACACACACACACACACACACACACACACACACACTCACATACACTGAACTGTATTTTTTCCTTTGTTTGTCTATCTCACTAAATGAGGCTTTTTAAACTGAGTTTAGTGATGAGTAAGTAAAATGACAAGTCCTTGCGACTGTTATTGCAGTTACTTTTGCTAGTTGAGTGCATTTGTTTTCTTTACATTATTATTATTTTTATGACCACTAAACAGCAATGCCACATTTAGTGAGTTTAAAAAAATGGGGACCTTTTTTTAACTTCCTGCCTCACAATAACATAATATGCTGCCAAGAAGCATCAGACTTGCTTTTTACCATGATTTCCTGTGCATCAATATCCTGTTGGAGAAGATTTTAATACCCTGTTGGAGAATTCTTTGTTCTCTAATAAATGGATGAGATACATTTAGTCCACTGTCTAATGTGAATGTAAAATACAGATGCATAGAAGCAAGGAATATTTGACATGACTACAATACCTTACAGAAAGTAGAGATAGTTAAACTACAGTGTATTCAGTTCATATGATGTTGTTGACACAGGACATCCCCCATGTCATTCTACTCCAAAGCCCCCAAAAGTCACAACAGGTACCCAATCAGTGATTGGTTCTCAGTCTTGTGAGCTCTTAAGTGGTAAAGCCAGTTAAATACACACGTGGCTAGTGTTGTTGGAGTGCAATTCCAAAAACATTATAAACTGTACTAGCATTAGAGGGTTCAATCCCATTTTAGACAGCCAGGTTCTGCCTGCAGGTTATTATTATCATCATCATCATCATCATCATCATCAAGGATGAGTCTATGCTCCTAGAAAGCTATTAAGCCAAGAAATACAGCTAACCATTTCTAATAATCTGTGAACCTTTAATGATTTCAATAATTATCTATTCGATACCTTCTCATTAAAGGCATTTGTTTCTGTGGAAACAAATTTAACTTGTTCGGATTTACATAGTTTAGCTGTACCGTTCTACCTGTATGTTAAACCTATAAGTATTTTTGTGCTTAACACCCTTGCTCATTCTTTGGATACTTTATGAGAATGGATGCCATGTAATTGAGCAGTGAAGTTTTGATGAAACTAGCCTTTATTGAATTAATACTTGTGGCACAGGCAAACTTACATTTATATAAAAGCAATAATAAAACCATATTAACAAGTTCACATTTATAAATATTAATGGCTATACAACAACGTATGCAATGTATAAAATCTAAGCAACATTACATAAATTAATCAATTCCTGCCTTCTCTTAAACCTCATTTCTCCTACAAAACATTCTTCTGCATGTATTGTTTTCACTATTTCCATTTTTCTATGTAATTTACTCCTACACTTTTCTAAAGATCCCACTAACTGTTCCTTTGTCTCTATTACAATATTCAGTACTTCAAGTATAGTTGGTTTAGATTTTGATTTCCATTTTCTAGCAATTGCTTTTTTGACAGCCACCAGAATTAGACTTAACAAGACCTTACTGTATCTAGACAATTCAGATCTTGTATCCCAGCTCAAAAAATAATTTCCTTAGTTACACTCATTTGCTCACACAGTATTCTTGACAGAGTACTCTGTAGGGAATTTTTAAAGTCTGGCAACTCACTACGCTCCCAAAAATATGTCCCCAGTTATATGTTTATTCCCCATTGTACCTTCAATTTGCCATTTACCAGAGGAGAGAAAAAAATTTTGGAGTCTACTTGGTGTATTAAAGTATCTATGCAAACACTTCTGGCAAAATCCTAACTCTTCTAGACTTTATTGCATATTTGAGAGCCATACATATGTCCTCCCATTGTTTCTTTGTGAACTGGATATCTGATCTCTCTTCTCAATCTTTTCTGACCTCTTCTAATTGATTAGCCCTGTTTTTACAGCAGCTTCTGTCCAGACTTAATTAAAAAGTCAACCAGTACATGTCTTTCATGTAGGATTTCCCTATCCATTTCTCTTTATCTATATTCTGATATCAATCCCTGATAGGGGAGGCAGTCACTAATCTGCAATCCAAATTCCTTCTTGGCCTCTTCCCATTCTATTACCTTTCCTTCTCTAATTATTTGTTCCCAATACCGTAGTACCTTTGTCAGTTTTCTGCAGTAAATTCCAGCCCCCATCTTGTCTATTCTCCGTATCTCTAGTTACAATCATCCATATCAGTAGAATCTCCTTTCCCCTTTCCCATGATGGCTTAGTTCTTAGTGTATAATATTCTGTATGGTTACTGTTATTCTCCTTAAGGTTCTGCATCCAAAATCCCAGTAACTACTGTTTCTAGAATTACCTCCTGCTTCATCCTCATCCCTTTTCATTTTGAATTGTAGCTTTCTGCTTGTGCTATGTTTAAGAATCTTAGCTTTCTATTGAAACTCTGAAATATCCCTTCAAACCAGGTAATCTTAAACCTCCTTATTCTACTGAGAAGATCAACGTATCCCACTTCACTCTTGCCCTCTTCCCCTCCCAGATAAATTCCTTCAACTCTTTATTAATTATTGTCCACAACTACTCCTCTGGTTTATAAAAATTTGCATGACCTGTAAATAAAACTAAAGGGACTAAAACCATTTACATCTGTGTAAGACCTTATCATAACAGTAGATGCTCATATAGATCACTGCTGCACAGCAGCGTAGTTAGGATGGGGTGAGAGGGGCAGCAGTGTGATCAGCTAATCCCAATCATTCTTTAATGTAATACCAGCTTTTAAAAGCATGAGTAGTGAAGCACTCCACGCAGGCAGGTATAAACTATAGCAACTGTTTACTACATTTGTAGCAAACAGTTTTCTACAGCTTAAAAGATGAAATTCTTTTTTTTTTTTAATAAAATATGTTAAAGGAGGGTTGGGGGCAGGGCACAGAAATGGGCCTTGTATGTCTGGGACTGGAGGAACGAGGGGTGTTTTTTTTTTTTTTTTGCTGTTTTGCTGGAAAGAGCGTACATCTAACTGTAATAATCCTATCTTATGGCTTATTATGGTGAAGTTTATTTTTTTCTCTTCTGCGAGGGTGGGGCGCTGGACTGGTTCACATTGTCGGCACAGGGTGCTAATTGAAACAGCTGCTGCAGTATGTACAGCACCCCTCCATCCGTAGCTGGCCTTAGGCATAGGCCAATTAAGCGGTCGCCTAGGGCGCCAGTCTAGTAGGGACACTTTTCCAGTATTTATTTGGTGTAGGTAGACCAGGATGGGGGCAGCAGGTGATGTGGTGGGGGCACCGTGGAGCTCTTTTGCCTAGGGTATTAGTTGACCTAATGCCATTCCTGCCTTCATCCCCCTTCTTTTCTTGTTTTTTTCTTGGCTAAGATGGAGCCCTAAGCTCATCTCCCCTTCTATACCCTTATGACTGTATCTATCTCCTTATAAATTTTAGCTTCAGCATTTTCTCTGGGGGAAGAAAGCTGTGAACATTTTTATGCTTGTACATCCTTTAAGAACATGTGACCAAATTATCTAGTTCCTAGTTGAATGGCTAGCACCAAGATGGTGCATAGTCTGTTTTCCATGTTTTTCTCCTATTTGGAGGATACTGCGCACCACAGTTAATGCCTAAAGTAGCTGGTCTACACAATTCTTCCTATGATAAGCATCACCTACAATCTTTGCTGTTACCCACAACAACATTCGATTTTTGGTTGAGTTTGAGGTGAAAACACACCGCATACTTTTGAGAGGGATCCCACAAAGACATGAGGAAAATATACAAAGTCCACCCAGGTATTGGTGAGAGGTCAGGAATGAACCCTGTACCTTGCACTTGGGAGGCAAATCTAGAGTCTGTATTGCTGCCCACAACTCCAATCAATTTTTTGGTGATTTTGAGGTGAAAACACCTAGCATGTTTTTTGGGAGGAATCCCATAAAAAATATCAGGAGAATATGTAAATTCCACACAGTTATTTGTCAGAGGTCAAGACTGAACCCTGTACCTTGTGCTTCAGAGGTAACAAATCCAATCATTATGCCAACCATAACGTTCACTGGTGATGATTTGGAAGAGACAGGAAGAATGCAAGGGGAATTAAGGACTTCCAGTAAAGAGATGAGTGGATTTCATGAGAGAAGTCCTGTGACACTCAGGCATGACTCTCAAATGAGGTAGAAGAGTGGCACTGAATAGAGAAACACAGAAGCAGTTCACATGACTCTCTAATCCAATGCAGAAAAATGGAAAAAAGGGAATTTATGATGATGATGATATTGATGATGATGATAATAATAAAGATGTTCTTTAAGTACTAGCTTGTAGTCTTGTGCATAGGTCTTGGGTCAGATGTATGGCTTGAGATAAAGTTGCGTAAGCTTTTTGTAGACTGGCTAGACATACAGCATCCTTCGTAGGATACATTTCATAATTAAAGAATGCTGCAACAGTCATCTATTCAAACATCTACTGTTAAGGTTAGTTTTTATATTACTGTACTGTCTAATGAAAAATTGTTTAACAATCTGGGGGTAATCCATTAACATACACACACACACACGTGTGTGAGTGTATGTATGTATATATATATATATATATATATATATATATATATATATATAAATGTAAATGTTCGTTTGTTCAAAATCTTAAATCTCCGAAAGTTCTTCACCGATTGCTTTGAAATTTTCACACAATGTTGCATTTGAATACGCGCGTGTTTTTATATACCTACTATTATATAGATGTCACACATTGCATTCGAATACGCGCGTATTATATAGATGTCACACCTGTGACAGGTAAAAACATGCTTTTTTTGAAAAACAGCGCCATCTGTTGGACGTAAAAGCAACACACGTTATACTAAATATTTTACGATTCCATTTCAATGTTTCCAATTTACGATCTATTTACGATTTACGATCAAATAATGCAAACTGTCAATAATGGGGTTGGAGAAATCTTCTTCTTAGATGTGCCAGGAGGAACTGGTAAAACGTTCCTAATTAGATTCCTAATTAGATTCTGGCAGCAATTCGATCCCAAAATGGCATAGCCTTAGCTCTTGCGTCGTCCGGAATAGCTGTGACATTGCTACCAGGTGGAAGAACTGCTCATTCCACTTTGAAATTGCTATTGAACATGCAATTCATTGAAACTCCCATGTGCAACATTTCCAAAGCATCCGGCATGGGAAAAGTATTGCAGAAATGCAAACTTATTGTTTGGGATGAATGCACAATGGCGCACAAAAAAATCGCTCCAGGCTCTTGATCGATCATTGCAAGATTTGCGTGGAAACATCAGACCATTTGGGAATGCATTAATATTGCTTACAGGAGATTTCAGGCAAACATTAGCTGTAATTCCTCGATCGACACCAGCGGACGAAATAAATGCTTGCCTGAAATACTCTACTTTGTGGCGACACATAAAGACGTTAAAATTAACTACAAATATGCGTGTCCAGCTGCAAAATGATCGATCAGCTGAGATATTCTCACATCAATTGCTGGAAACTGGGAACGGAAAGGTGCCGGTTGATCTGACCTCAGGACAAATTTCATTGCCTCATAACTTCTGCAGTTTAGTGACGTCAAAAGAAGAATTGGTTGAAAAAGTTTTTCCCAATATTCAAACCAATTATAAGAATCACGATTGGCTGACTGAACGAACTATTCTTGCGGCCAAGAACAAAGACGTCTACGAACTTTCAGTCTAACATTCAAAGTGAGGCAGTCACATACAAGTCCGTCGACACTGTTGTGGAAGCAGATGAAGCGGTTAATTAGCCAACAGAATTTTTGAATTCATTCGATCTGCCAGGGATGCCACTACAAGTACTGCAATTGAAAATCGGCATGCCAATTATCATGTTGCGAAATATCAACCAGCCAAAGCTTTGCAACAGCACGCGGCTTGCAGTAAAAAAATTAATGAGCAACGTCGTAGAAGCAACAATCTTGACAGGACCTTTCAAAGGTGAAGATGTCCTCATTCCTCGCATTCTTATGATTCCAACGGATATGCCATTTCAATTTATTGCAATTCCCAGTTCGATTGGCATTTGCAATCACCATCAACAAAGCTCAAGGCCAATCTTTAGAATTGTGCGGTTTAGATCTACACACGAATTGCTTCTCACATGGACAATTATATGTTGCGTGTTCTAGAGTCGGCAAACCAGACAATCTCTATATCTGCACAGACAATGGAACAACAAAAAATATTGTATACCCACAAGCATTGTGAAATTAAACATATTAGAAACGTGCACTTTCTCTTTTCTTTCTTTTCCATTTAACCAGACTGAACCACAGCAACGCATGGCCGGGTACAGCTAGTATATATATATATATATATATATATATATATATATATATATATATATGTGTGTGTGTGTATATATATATATATATATATATATATATATATATATATATATATATATATATATATATGTATATATATTTGGCAAACCAGATGATCAATAGTTCTAAGATCACACAATTCCTGGGGAAAGGGAATATTCCCCTACCCTGAGATTGTCTGTCTTGTACACCTGTTGACCATTTTCATATGTCAATCAAATGGGGTCAATAAAACAGATGTCAACCAATATGCCTTTGGACCAAATGTGGGAAACCCATATGTATATATATGTGTGTATATATAAATATGTATACATATATATATATATATATATATATATATATATATATATATGTATACACACACACACACACACACAAGCACACATATGGTCTACTTCTAAATTTTGAAGTTTCAAAACTTCAAATTTGTTATGGTTGAGACCATAAGATCAAAGTTTTGAATAAATGTAACCTCCCTGACATCACAGATGCACAGGTGAAAGCTGCCCTCTCCAAAGCAAAAAACACAGCATCTATGGGACCGGACGGTGTCCCAGGCTGTGTCTTACACGAGCTCCAAGAAGAACTGAACCCTCACATTAAGTCACTGTTCAAACTTAGCCTTACTACAGGATATGTACCCAAAGAATGGCGTACAGCTACAGTGGTCCCACTCCACAAAGGTGGTGCCATAATGGACCCCGGAAACTATCGCCCCATAAGCCTGACTAGTCTGGTTTGTAAAGCTATGGAGCGTATTATCATGGAACTCATAAACAAAGCCATTGGGAGCCTCCAGACACTGGACCCTACCCAATTCGGCTTTGTTAAGGGCAGATCTTGCCTCTTAAACCTAGTTGATTTCTTTGAAACAGTTACCAAAGCCATAGATGAGGGCAAGGTAGTACACACAGCCTACCTGGACCTCGCAAAAGCCTTCGACACAATATCCCACTCAGGCATCATAAATAAGCTTACCAGCTTAAATATCAACCCCTATATCACAAGATGGGTTGCAAACTGTCTCAGAGATAGAACCCACATGGTCAGAATCACAGGTGCCATGTCTGAATCCAAACCAGTTACAAGTGGCGTCCCACAGGGCTCAGTTCTGGGACCTCTCTTGTTCGGTATATACTTCTCTGAGGTTCAAGCTAACACGGGGGGGATTATGGCTGACAAAGTTCGCAGATGACTGCAAACTGGGGGCCATAATCGAATCTCCAGCTGACACAAGCATCCTCCAAAAGGGTCTCACAGAGACGGATGCTTGGTGCCAGAGTCACGGCCTCAAGCTAAATGCTAAAAAGTGCATAGTCATCCCCTTTGGGAAAAACAAGGTGCCCACAAATTACAACATAGATGGTAATCCATTAAGTACGGAACAAGTAATTAGAGATTTGGGGGCCAACGTAGATAGTAATCTCTCCTTTGATAATCACGTTGCCAAAGTGGTTAGAAAGACCTTCTATATAGCCCACCTTATCACGAAAGGGTTCGCATCTAGATCAAGAGAGGTCATTGTGCCCCTCAACTCGTCACTCATCAGGCCCATAATTGAATACAATGCCCCTTTTGGGATGTACCTTACCCGACACCTGTAGCAACTGGAGAGACCCCAAAAGTACCTCACCAAGAGGATCATGGGCTACAAACAGATGTCCTATGCAGCTCGACTAAAGAAACTCCAGCTCTACTCAGTTGCTTACCACCTACTCAGAGGCGATCTATGCCTGACATACAAAGCCATGTCAAACCCAGAATTAATGGACATGCTCCACCTCAAAAAATCCAAGTCCCTTAGAGCTACACGCTCCAGGGACCTAAACCTCAGCACAGAAATAAATAGGATATGCTGGAGGGACAGATTAATTTCCCAGAGGCTCCCCTCACTCTGGAATAGAATCCCAATTCATGTTAGACATAGCCCCTCGCTGACCCTCTTCAAGCGAAATCTAGACACGTGTTTGAGAAATCGCAAATTCACCCCTGGGATCTCTTCTGTTTCCCTGCTAGACAGAGGCACAGTAAACTAATCTTAAAAAGGTACCTTCTGTGACCTACTTTACAGAGGCACAGTAGGCTAATCTAATAGGGAGGTGGAAGCCAAATACACTCTGGCTAGGCTTATAAATGCCCTAGGGCAGATAGCCTAGTATCTACCTATGAACCTATGATTGTTATTATTGTAGTACTGCTTTTAACAAGGCAGATTTTTATGTTCATGGCTATAATTGTTGAATAAAAGGCTATTGAAAAAAATAGTTTAATGCTTTCACTCTAAATATCAAAAATAATTTATTTAGATTGGTTGAAAAAATAGTAAATCATGGACAGTATTCAGAAATGCTCAGTACTTTGGGAAAGCGGTAAATACCATGAATATTTCTTTTGCCACTAGTTGCATGGACTGTAGCTATATTTGCACCTCAAATGCTACAAAAACATGCATTTCAGTACAGATCGAGCCAGTTTACCCACAATCCATGGAAATAATGTAAACAATAAAAACTTTGGACTGAAAGTACAATACAGCCAGGCAAAGAAGAACAAACTGAGCTATGATGAGTAGAGTATTTACTAGAGCAGAGCTAGAGATTGTTGAGGAACACTGCATTTAGCAATTACAGATGGTAATGTAAAAGAATTTCAGAGATATATTAATGCTGACATAAAAGTGTAGTTTCTGAAAGATGCTACAGAGAAAGGTTAGTTTTGGCAAAAATCAAAAGCAAGGAAAGGAATTCAGCCTTGCTTTTCTTTTCTGCAATAAATAAATTGTGTCCAAGACCTGATGATGAATGCTGACAAAACTATATTCCTAATCAAATGATAAAACAAATGGTTAGGAGGATACATAAGTCACATCTGGGAAATGTAACATGCAAAGAAAGGAGAAACGCATTGTTGGCCAGGAATGTCAGTTCATGTGGAACAAGTAATGCAGAGTTGTGCCATTTGTAAGTCTAACAGCAATCCAAAATGAAGAAATGCCAGCATTCCCATCTCTGGATTGTCAATGATGTTGAGAGAGAATATAGTTGTTCCATGTCAAAGAAGTTATGTATCTCAACTGTGGAGATTGTTATTCCAAGGTCCCTGAGAGAATGAAACTGACAGACAGAATACCTGCGAGTGTGATTAGTACCAATGGTCATATCTGACCGTGTTCCAAGTATGCGTGTCAGAAGTTAAGAAGACCTGAGCATAAATGGGAATTCAGCCATAAAATATCCAGTCCACACTACGTGCAGCCCACAGGATAAGTAGAAAGAATAATCCAAACATTAAAACATTTTGTGATAAAGAGCTGGAGCAAAAGCTATGAGGATTGTCTTCTTGGAATTCTGAAAGTAAGAATAATCTATTGCTGGGACTGACTCCATCACCAGTTCAATTGTTGAGACTCAGGAGGTTGAAAAGCACTTTAGCTACTTCAGCTGCATTAGTGATGCCTAAAACTCAACCTGTAGTAAAGGAAATGATGGAGAGAAGTCAGCAAAGACAGAAATACTAACCATGACAGAAAATGGAGGAAACTACCACATTTACAGACTGAGGACAAAGGAAAGACTCCAAGATCCATGAGAATGTCCACCGCCTGAAATATTAGATAAAGCAGCCAAATATGGTAAGCGATACAGAAAAAAATCACAGACATATGTCAACATTAAAGGTCCAGAAAGGTGAGTAACCAAATTTGTCACAACCATTACAAGAAAATAAAGACTGGAAAAACTGATAGTCAAAAGTTGTAAAGAGAACCTTTTGACATCATGGCTCAGAACACAGCTGTGGTGAAATAAGGAGAACCTCAACATAAAGGCAGGATGTCCATTGTATATGTTGATATTAAATTCTTCAGGGTTCTTCAGAGTATGGAAAACCACTAAAGAAACTTCTTTCAAAGGATAAAAAATTCTGTTATTTGAAATGTCTTTTAAATATATATAAAACAGTTTTATTTTGATGTAACTGGCTTATGACAGGCTTACTGTAAAGCTAAGGTTAATTGGCAGTGTTCATTGTAACATAATACATGCCACTGTTCTGTAATTATATTTATATTCACAGAGGGGAATAGCCTATACGGACATGTAACATTTAGACAAATGAGTTATTTACAATGATTTGCAAGCTATGTGGTACACAGAAGTTTCACAACATTCGTTTGAAACACAGACTCATTGAGACCAAACCATATCTACTGTCTCTCTATGTTACTTATTAAGCCTCCTGACATGACATATACCACACATACTGTGCCACTTATCTTCACACCAAGCTATTAGTGAGGTAAAGTCTTATACAGTAAGACCTACTCCTTGGATACAGTTCCCCCTAGCTGTCTTTTGCTGTTATGACAAGATATACTGAGGGCCTCTTGCACCTACAAATGGAATATTCTTAGCCATGTTTCAAAATACCATGTTTTTCTCCACTACATTGAGAAATTTCAGTGACCATGGTATATTACATAAGGTTAAATCTTCAAATACTGATTGTCATCATTCCATAGGATCATAGGAGGTTACTAGCCTATTGGCCCTGAAGCCCTTATAAGCCTAGCCAAGAGTTTAGCCCATGTTTAGACAGGTCAGCACCTGATGCCCCTGTCCAGCAAAAACATGAGTGGAACCCTGAGTTGTATTTTTCCATCCAGTTATCCAGGTGTTGCTTAAAAAGGGGTAAAGAGGTACTCTGAGTAACTTGGAGAGGGAGTCTATTCTACAGTTGGGGGAGCCTCTGGGACAAATCTGTCCCACCAACAAGTCCTATTGGTATCACAGACCAGTTTGAGGCCATGTATGTGGATTATTCGAGTGGAGCTTGACTTGTGGATATGCAGTAGTCCCATCAAGGCGGGGCCCAAGATTGCCTTGTATGCCAGACAGAAGACACCTCTGAGGAATCTGTATTAAACTGAGTAGAGGGTTAGGGCTTTTAGCCTATCTGTGTATGATTGATGTTTGAGGCCCTGGATTCTCCTGGTGAGAAACTTCTGTGGTCTTTCCAGCTGCTGCATGTGCTTTGTAAGGTACATGCCGAAAGGGGAGTTATACTCAATAATGGGCCCTATAAGGGAAGAATGCAAGGATGTTATGACCTCATTGTCTCTGGATGAGAGACCCTTACTTATGAGGTGGACCATGTAGAAAGCTTTCATTACAATGGAAGCAACATGGTGGTCAAAAGTAAGGTTGCTACCAACCTTGGTGCCCAAATCCCTCATGGCTAATTGCGTGCTTAGGACATTGTTATTGATGTAATAATCTGTGGGGATGTCACTCTCCCCAAAGGGGGCGATGATGCATTTTTTTGGTATTCAGCTTGAGGCCATGTTTCTGGCACCAGTCATTTGTTTGAGTGAGACCCTCTTGGAAGATGTCCACAACACTAGGGGAATTGATGACAGTGCCCAGCTTGCAATTGTCTGCAAACCTAGTCAGCCATATCCCACTGGTTTTGGCCTGTGCCTCAGAAAAGCAAATCCCACATAACAGAAGCCCCAAGACCGAACCCTGGGGTACACCACTCATCTGGTAGCATATGGACTGATGCCTGCATAGAGACTGATCCATGTCTATATTTACTATTTTAGATGTCATCAAGATAACTTTACATTTCAAGGAGTTCACTACTAAGAACAAATTCTTACTCTGTACTGAAATCTACTTTAGAAATTTTTCTTATTATAGAGTCTTCCCTCAACTGAATAAACAGTTTTAGCCACTCTGATGGCATAGAAAGATAAAGACCTGACTACAGCTCAAGTGGCCTGGGTTCAATTAGCAGATAAGGAAACTGATGGAGCAGCATGAGGGATGGATGTGCCCATTGTAGTGGAAGACAGCATTTGGGCAGTGTACACAAAGTAATAGGAGCTTTCAGGTGGAGGCTAGGAAGCCAACTGCAGAGGACATGGCCAAAGAGGCAGAGCAGCTTGCTGACAAAGCACCATGCAGAAATGTGGAGGCAGGGCAGTGCAGTCTGTGCTTTGCATATCCCCAGAGATTAGCCATAGCTCAGACATCTGGAGGAAATTGGGTAGGATAAAAATTAGAACCCCGTGGCTGATGGTAGGACAGCAGTGACACCCAGGATACCCTTAAGATCCATGCTGGCCACAGCGTCAAATTCATTAACTGATTGTGGATAGATTGGAGTGGCTGGTAGACCCAGCATTAATGGGGTACTTGGATGACTGCCAAGATAAATCCAAGGAGAAAAAAGACTGCAAAAAATGTATAGACAGTTTTCTTTCCTAATAATCATACAAAAACAAACCTTAAAAGAGTGTGTTTTTTATTGTAATGACACATTTTGCCTGTATTTTTGTTTATCTCCATTATACTTA
Organism: Protopterus annectens; assembly: GCF_019279795.1. Taxonomy (NCBI): domain Eukaryota; kingdom Metazoa; phylum Chordata; order Ceratodontiformes; family Protopteridae; genus Protopterus; species Protopterus annectens. Next base: position 141,147,343 of record NC_056741.1, read on the forward strand.
CAAACTGTGGGGATTCCTTAGTACTTTAATGGTGCTATCACTAATTCTAGTAACAAACCCTGGGGATCCCTTAGTACTTTAATGGTGCTATCAATAATTCTACTAACAAACTCTGGGGATCCTTTAGTACTTTAATGGTGCTATCACTAATTATACTAACAAACCCTGGGGATCCTTTAGTACTTTAATGGTGCTATCACTAATTCTACTAACAAACCCTGGGGATCCCTTAGTACTTTAATGGTGCTATCACTAATTCTAGTAACAAACCCTGGGGATCCATTAGTACTTTAATGGTGCTATCACTAATTCTACTGCTATCACTAATTCTACTAACAAACTCTGGGGATCCTTTAGTACTTCAATGGTGCTATCACTAATTATACTAACAAACCCTGGGGATCCTTTAGTACTTTAATGGTGCTATCAACTAACAAACCCTGGGGATCCTTTAGTACTTTAATGGTGCTATCACTAGTTCTACTAACAAACTCTGGTGATCCTTTAGTACTTTAATGGTGCTATCACTAGTTCTACTAACAAACCCTGGGGATCCCTTAGTACTTTAATGGTGCTATCATTAATTCTACTAACAAACCCTGGGGATCCCTTAGTACTTTAATTTAATGGTGCTATCATTAGTTCTACTAACAAACCCTGGGGATCCCTTAGTACTTTAATGGTGCTATCATTAATTCTACTAACAAACCCTGGGGATCCCTTAGTACTTTAATTTAATGGTGCTATCACTAGTTCTACTAACAAACCTTGGGGACCCTTTAGTACTTTAATGGTTCTATCACTAATTCTACTAACAAATCCTGGGGATCCCTTAGTACTTTAATGGTGCTATCACTAATTCTACTAACAAACCCTGGGGATCCTTTAGTACTTTAATGGTGCTATCACTAATTCTACTAACAAATCCTGGGGATCCCTTAGTACTTTAATGGTGCTATCACTAATTCTACTAAAAACCCTGGGGATTCCTTAGTACTTTAATGGTGCTATCACTAATTCTACTGTTCAGGAACTTATCATATTGTTGACCAGAAGTTCATGCTGCAGCAGATAAATAATATTCTCTTTTTCTGAGATATTTGTAGAACAACTAATCAAATTAACCCAAGAAGAGATGGGACTGATACAGCTAATGTTTAGTGGACAGTCATAATTAGGTAGAAAAGGAATGGATAACAGCTGCAAGAAAAAAAAAGTTTTCAGGATTTGACGGACTTCAGAAAAGTATGAAAGTGAAAACTCTTGCATACATTTAGTTGGTAAAACTGATTGTATTTTATAGTGACGTTCACAGATGCTGTTTTAAGGACACCTCTTTTTTAAATTTCTTTCCCTTTTATTTGCAGTACAGCCAGTAATTGCTTACATTATTTACTTTACAGACCACTTTGAAATACAACATTCCACCTCCAGTGAAAGTGTCTGCCTTTGCCATTCAAGTGGAAACTGATCCTAGTAACTGCACATCGTTATCAGTGGTTAATTTTAATGTCATTATCACTGTAAGGTAAGATACTTTACTTTTTATTTACCGTCTTTGTTTTTCCTGTTTGATTCTTTTATTTGGTGTTAGCTATTTGTGTCTTCAGTGGATTAAGATCCTTGAAGAGAGAGTTTGCTAAACTTTCTCCTTGTAGGTAGCATGTCCTCATATTCAGTCACAAAAGTACACATACCTGTTCACAGCAAATCTACAATACCTGAATTACAAATCACAAAGATGAGTGTGTATTCCATACCTGTAGTCACTTAATGAGTTCCACCAGTTTTAGTATAGTAAAGAGCTGTTAGCATTAGAGGGGCATATGTTACCTCATTCTGAAGCAGCTATGTAATTAGTAAATAGTTACTAGATGGCAACAAGTCGTCATTGCCACTATTTAAAAATTATACTAGATAGTTGAGCTCTTAAGAACAGCTACAGGTGTATGTCTTTATAATATAGAAATAAAGCAATACAGCATATAACCTCATGTAAAAACTGACAGGTTCATAGGTTCATACTAGGCTATCTGCCCTAGGGCATTTATAAGCCTAGCCAGAGTGTGTTTGGCTTTCGCCACCCATTTTAAAATAATTTTGCTATGCCCTTTTTCGAGGTTAGTATACTGTGCCTCTGTCTAACAGTGACACAGAAGTGATACCCGGGGTAAACCTACGATCTCCCATCCACTCATCAAGATTCCTCTTGAAGAGAGTCAATGAGGGACTCTGCCTAACCTGGACTGGGATTTTATTCCAGAGTGAAGGGAGCCTCTGGGTTATGAATCTGTCCCTCCAGCATGTCCTATTTATTTCAGTGCTGAGGTTCAAATCTCTCGAGCGCGTAGCTCGATGGGATTTGGATTTTCTGAGGTGCAGCATGTCCATTAATTCCAGGTTGGACATGGCTTTATATGTCAGGCACAGATCGCCTCTGAGCAGGCGGTATGCCACTGAGTAGAGCTGGAGTTTCTTTAACCGAGCAGCATATGGCATCTGTTTGAGCCCTTTGATCCTCTTGGTGAGGTACTTTTGGGGTCTTTCCAGTTGCTGCAGGTGTCTGGTAAGGTACATCCCAAAGGGGCATTGTACTCAATTATGGGCCTGATGAGGGATGAGTAAAGAGGCACGATGACCTCCCCTGATCTAGATGTGAATCCCTTCATGATTAGGTGGGCTATATAAAATGTTTTTCTAACCACTTTGGCCACCTGGTTGTCAAATGAGAGATTGCTATCAACTTGGGTCCCCAGGTCCCTAATTACTTCTTCCGTACTTAATGGATTACCACCTATGTGGTAATTTGTGGGCACTTTGATTTTGCAAAGGGGATGACTATACACTTTTTGGCGTTTAGCTTGAGGCCATGGCTCTGGCACCAGTTGTCTGTTTCTATGAGGCCCTTTTGGAGGATGCTTGTGTCGGCTGGAGTGTCGATTATGGCGCCCAGTTTGCAGTCATCTGCAAACTTGGTCAGCCACAGTCCTTCCGTGTTGGCCTGTACCTCCGAGAAATATATACCGAACAAGAGAGGTCCCAGGACTGAGCCTTGTGGGACGCCACTTGTAACTGGTTTGGAGTCTGACATGGCTCCAGCAATTCTAACCATGTGGGTTCTGTCCTTGAGCCAGTTTGCAACCCATCTAGTGACATAGGGGTTTATATTTAAGCTGGTGAGCTTATCTATAATGCCGAGTGGGGTATTGTATCGAAGGCTTTTGCGAGGTCCAGGTAGGCTGTGTGGACCACCTTCCCCTCGTCAATGGCCTTAGTGACTGTTTCAAAGAAATCAACCAGGTTTAAGAGGCAGGATCTGCCCTTAACAAAGCCAAACTGGGTAGGATCCAGTGTCTGTAGGTCCCCAATATCTTTATTTATGAGGTCCATAATGATCCCTTCCATAGCTTTGCAGACCAAGCTAGTCAGGCTTATGGGGCGATAGTTTCCAGGATCCGTTGAGGCACCACCTTTGTGGAGAGGGACCACTGTTGCTGTACGCCACTCTTTGGGTACATATCCTGTAGTAAGGCTGAGATTGAACAGTAGTTTTATGTTTGGGTTTAGCTCTTCTTGGAGTTCATGTAGGACGCAGCCCGGGACACCGTCTGGTCCCATTGATGCTGTGTTTTTTGCTTTGGAGAGGGCAGCTCTTACCTGAGCATCTGAGATGTCAGGGGGGCAGCACTCTGCTGGGATAGATATTTGCCCTTTTGGTGGGGGGGGAGAAGTTTGCACTGAACCTGTCAGGTAGGATGTTGGCAATGTCTGTGGGTTCGGTGTATTTTTTGTCATTTTGGACTAATTCTGAGCATATCTGGGAATTCCCACCAAGGTTCCTAACATAACTAAAGAAAACCTTGTGATTATCCTGAGTGTCCTGTGCAATTTTTCTCTCGAAGCTGGCCTTAGACGATTTTATGAGTGCCCGTAGTTTTTTGCTAATACTGATCAGAGATGCCTTCCCTTTTTGGGATTTTGCTCTATCATGTAGTAGCTTCCTCCTTCTATTGTATAGTTTGTTTATGGCTGGGGTCCACCAGACAGGACGTCTGCCTTTGGAGGATTGGGACTTGGTTTTATTTGGGATTGCATGATCCATGCATTCCTGAAGGTGTTCATAGAATGCATTTATAAAGGATTCTGCGGTCTGGGCCATATTTTCCACAAGCCCGGGGGCTTTGAAGGATTCTACCTCGGTTTTGAGGAGTGTGAAATTTGCATTAGAGAAGTTTTTAACTGTGGTTTTCAGGGCAGGGGGTGGAGTCGGGATGTGAATATCCAGTGAGATTAGTTTATGGTCTGATCTTACCAATGAGGGATACACTTCTGGTCTGGAGCATAGAGTCCCCATGTTGGTGATGATCAGGTCCAGTATGTTTTCCCCTCTTGTGGGAGTGGTAACAAGTTGTTCCATAGCATTTGAGTTTATAAATTCTAGGAACCTTTGGGCTAGGGTGTTGGAGCTAGAGTAATGCTCCCAGTCTATGTTTGGGTAGTTGAAGTCGCCCAATATAATGGTGTTTGGAGAGACCTTCATATTTTCCAGTGTTCTCAGGAAGGCCGAGTGGGGTTCCTGGGTTTGGGAGGGTGGTCTGTAGCAGGCTATAAACTTGAAGGCAGTTTTACCCACTGTTAGTTGCACATGGATAGTCTCTGATGCTTCGTGCTGTGCCACCAACCTGGAGGTGTGGGTATCTTTGATGAATATTGATACTCCCCCTCCTTTTGTGGTTCGGTCCAAGTTTTGGGGCCGAAAAGCATGGTATGAGGTATAACCTGGTAGTGCTGGGGTGCTCTCGGGAGCCTTGAGTCAGGTTTCTGTTACTGCACAGATATCAATGTTCTCCATGCTAATGAGAGTTTCGAGTGCGTGCATCTTGAGGTTTAGACTTCTGGAGTTGAGTAGCATTACTCTTAGTTTCTTATCCCTTGTGATATCTATGGAGGTGGGTTTGTCTTTTGAGCCTTGCATGAAAAAGGCACTATGGGGGTAGCAAGAGCCTTTGACAATATCCGAAAGCCCAGGGGTGACAGGTGCAAGCCGTCCCTAGCGAAGCATTGTGGCTTGTCGAGCATGTCATCCCAGGCTGACAGGCATTGGATCCCCTTTGAATGACACCAATACTTAAGCCAATTGTTGAAATTGATCATCTAGGTGACAAGTCATATATACTGTTTCTTATTTGAGTTCTTTTTTAGCTCTCCAACCAAAAATACAATATCCTTTCTAATATGTACCATCTATGAATTCCTTTGGAATGGTAGATTTCACCACACTTTATCTTCAGTCACATGTGTTCAAGAGTAATGACTCACAAGACTTGGAAAGAGGTGAGGCATTACTGTTGTCTGTCTGATAGTTACCAGATTAAGGGATGTCTAGATTCTCCAGCGGAAGCCACAATGCATATTAATAGCCTACTTGTGTTTGCATTGGCATTGTGTTTTTTTCTGGAGTTCTGGAATTATACTCTTGGGCCAAAGTAAGTGACATACAAAACAAATTAAACATGAAGGATTGGCTGAATACAATATTTTGAATTTTTTTTGCCTTTTATTCGGGTCTATATTATATAGATGAAAAATCATAATGTCAAACGCTCACATGAGCATAAATGCAGAAATTCAAAATCGCTATTCACACCCCCCCCCCAAATATATATTCCAACTCCAAGATTGGGCTACAGTGAGGAAAGGGCAAATATTCCAATCTGCACTGTACTGCGATCCAAAAAATAAACATCGACTTCCTGCATTTACACTCGTGAGTGTTCGACATTTTGACTTTTCGTCAATCTAAATTATAGGTTCATAGGTTAGTACTAAGCTAACTGCCCTTGTGAGCTATTTTAAGCCTAGCCAATTACCCCTTGTGAGACTCAAACCCTGCAATTTGTGTTTGCAAGGCAAACACCTTAACCATTAGGCCATCCTCCCTCCCTTTTATTCTTGGTATACCAGAGCCATCACTAGACTGTCTAGTGGTGATGGTGTCTCAAATGTTTTCTCACCATTTGAGGCAAACAGCATATGGGAAAATGCATATGCTTCCGCAATTTTGAATTACAGCATTTTGAATTGTCAGGTTTATATGTTAAAGTTATTCTGACTACTTGTTAAAGTATGAGGAATGTTTTGTTTGCAGTTCTTCTTGGGGGAAATTTGCTTTAAATAATTTTGTTTCTTCTGTTGTATAAGTCACTACTCATTGTTTGCATAACATATATGACCCCGTTGATACTTCTTCCAGGAGTATGACCACTGGTACTGTTTTGAGGAGATTTGCCTGGCTGCCTTCTCAAACTCTCCAGATGATGGTAAAACTGAGATTTTAAATTCTGCTTTGAACAGAGATTTAGCTTTTGGTCCCTTTGCTGCAGAGGTGACCAAAACATGTGATGAAAGGAGTAAGTTGATGCATTGAATCTCTAAGATTTTTAGTCCTCATTTTCCAAATTTTCTAAAGGATTATTTAACGCCACATCCAGTTTTGGTAAAACACAAAATACAAAGCTGCAACAAAATGCAGGTGAACAGACATTTAAGAAGAAATATCAAGGGGTTTCCAAAAAGAATTCTGGAATCCCCCAAAAGTAAGGCTAGTCCAACAAGTCAGAATGACTATTTAAGAGACATTACCCCTCCTACCACCCTGTCAGCCCCTTTTTTCTTCCAGAAAGTCTTAATCTCCAATTTTCTTTCTTGCAACAGATGGTTTCAGAGAAATGAGCTCTGAATGTCATTCATCAAGGTCACAACGGCAATAGGAGGAAATTCTTCCTTCGCAGGGGATAATTCCTAATCCTCCAGACCAGACTCTTTTATTTACACCTGTTTTTAATCATATATTGTCCATGGAATGATAGCACCATTCCTCCTTCCCACATGGGGAAAGGTTCTTATTCAATTATGTTTTAGTGCCAAAGAAAGAAAATACTTGGAGACCAGTTTTGGATCTTTCTTACCTAAATTTGTCACTTCACAACCCGTTTCCTCTTCTTCCTCCTTCAAGGTTCCTGGTAATGCTAGATTCAAAAGATGCTTATTATCACATCCCTGTTCATCCAAACTTCAGGTACTTCTTAAGGTTCTGTTTATCTGGATCATATTATCAGTTCTCTGCTTTATAATTAGGACTATCCACTGCACCAACAGTATTCAAAAGGTGCCTAGCTCCAGTTATACCTCATTGCAGGCTACAGGGTATCCACATTTTTTCCATATTTATACAACTTGCTTATCTTTGCAAAGTCTTTTTCAAAGTGTCAGGAATCTGTCTCTTTATACAAGCTGGAATTCTAAGAGAAAATTCAAAAGTTTTTTTTTTTACCCTCTTCACGCAGGATTGTGTTCCTGGGATGTCAGCTAGACACCGCAATTCAATGAGCTTTTCTTCCACAGGAAAAATCAGTCTATATCTAGCTTATTTCTAGTGTTTTCCATTCAGACTTCAGTCACTGTGAGGAAATACCTCAAGATTTTTGATCCCATGGCTTGTATCATTGTCATGATACCCCTGACTAGACTCCACATGAGAAGGAAACAGTGGTATCTGAAGTCTCTTTGGTCCCAGCACAAACATCCCTTGTCTTTTCAAATCCCAGTGTTGGGGTTTGTCAGAAGAGAAATCACTTGGTAGAGACAACAGGTATCATTAAATCCAGGTCTCACCTTCTTCCTCCCTGATCCAATGCAATCAGTTACCACAGGCTCCTTTGACTTTGCTTGGAGACTATTCCAGGAGGGATAAAAGTACAAGATGTGTAGGATACTAAGGACAAACTCAAGCACATAAATATAAAAAAGATGCTTGCCATGATCAAGACACTCAACTCTGTGAATCATCTTTGGTCGCCAGGCCCTTTTCAAGTTGTTACAGACAATACCATAGTCATGTGGCACGTCAACAAGCAGCTGGGAACCTGCAGACTAGCCATTATAGTTTGGGAAAAGGTTGGGTCACTGGTCTCGAGCCTTGAGTCAGGTTTCTGTTACTGCACAGATATCAATGTTCTCCATGCTAATGAGAGTTTAAGTCGTGCATCTTGAGGTTTAGACTTCTGGAGTTGAGTAGCATTACTCTTAGTTTCTTATCCCTTGTGATATCTATGGAGGTGGGTTTGTCTTTTGAGCCTTGCATGAAAAAGGCACTATGGGGGTAGCAAGAGCCTTCGACAATATCCGAAAGCCCAGGGGTGACAGGTGCAAGCCGTCCCTAGCGAAGCATTGTGGCTTGTCGAGCATGTCATCCCAGGCTGACAGGCATTGGATCCCCTTTGAATGACACCAATACTTAAGCCAATTGTTGAAATTGATCATCTAGGTGACAAGTCATATATACTGTTTCTTATTTGAGTTCTTTTTTAGCTCTCCAACCAAAAATACAATATCCTTTCTAATATGTACCATCTATGAATTCCTTTGGAATGGTAGATTTCACCACACTTTATCTTCAGTCACATGTGTTCAAGAGTAATGACTCACAAGACTTGGAAAGAGGTGAGGCATTACTGTTGTCTGTCTGATAGTTACCAGATTAAGGGATGTCTAGATTCTCCAGCGGAAGCCACAATGCATATTAATAGCCTACTTGTGTTTGCATTGGCATTGTGTTTTTCTGGAGTTCTGGAATTATACTCTTGGGCCAAAGTAAGTGACATACAAAACAAATTAAACATGAAGGATTGGCTGAATACAATATTTTGAATTTTTTTTGCCTTTTATTGGTCTATATTATATAGATGAAAAATCATAATGTCAAACGCTCACATGCGCATAAATGCACAAATTCAAAATCGCTATTCACACCCCAAATATATATTCCAACTCCAAGATTGGGCTACAGTGAAGAAAGGGCAAATATTCCAATCTGCACTGTACTGCGATCCAAAAAATAAATATCGACTTCCTGCATTTACACTCGTGAGTGTTCGACATTTTGACTTTTCGTCAATCTAAATTATAGGTTCATAGGTTAGTACTAAGCTAACTGCCCTTGTGAGCTATTTTAAGTGTAGCCAATTACCCCTTGTGAGACTCAAACCCTGCAACTTGTGTTTGCAAGGCAAACACCTTAACCATTAGGCCATCCTCCCTCCCTTTTATTCTTGGTATACCAGAGCCATCACTAGACTGTCTAGTGGTGATGGTGTCTCAAATGTTTTCTCACCATTTGAGGCAAACAGCATATGGGAAAATGCATATGCTTCCGCAATTTTGAATTACAGCATTTTGAATTGTCAGGTTTATATGTTAAAGTTATTCTGACTACTTGTTAAAGTATGAGGAATGTTTTGTTTGCAGTTCTTCTTGGGGGAAATTTGCTTTAAATAATTTTGTTTCTTCTGTTGTATAAGTCACTACTCATTGTTTGCATAACATATATGACCCCGTTGATACTTCTTCCAGGAGTATGACCACTGGTACTGTTTTGAGGAGATTTGCCTGGCTGCCTTCTCAAACTCTCAGATGATGGTAAAACTGAGATTTTAAATTCTGCTTTGAACAGAGATTTAGCTTTTGGTCCCTTTGCTGCAGAGGTGACCAAAACATGTGATGAAAGGAGTAAGTTGATGCATTGAATCTCTAAGATTTTTAGTCCTCATTTTCCAAATTTTCTAAAGGATTATTTAACGCCACATCCAGTTTTGGTAAAACACAAAATACAAAGCTGCAACAAAATGCAGGTGAACAGACATTTAAGAAGAAATATCAAGGGGTTTCCAAAAGAATTCTGGAATCCCCAAAAGTAAGGCTAGTCCAACAAGTCAGAATGACTATTTAAGAGACATTACCCCTCCTACCACCCTGTCAGCCCCTTTTTTCTTCCAGAAAGTCTTAATCTCCAATTTTCTTTCTTGCAACAGATGGTTTCAGAGAAATGAGCTCTGAATGTCATTCATCAAGGTCACAACGGCAATAGGAGGAAATTCTTCCTTCATGAGGATAATTCCTAATCCTCCAGACCAGACTCTTTTATTTACACCTGTTTTTAATCATATATTGTCCATGGAATGATAGCACCATTCCTCCTTCCCACATGGGGAAAGGTTCTTATTCAATTATGTTTTAGTGCCAAAGAAAGAAAATACTTGGAGACCAGTTTTGGATCTTTCTTACCTAAATTTGTCACTTCACAACCCGTTTCCTCTTCTTCCTCCTTCAAGGTTCCTGGTAATGCTAGATTCAAAAGATGCTTATTATCACATCCCTGTTCATCCAAACTTCAGGTACTTCTTAAGGTTATGTTTATCTGGATCATAGTATCAGTTCTCTGCTTTATAATTAGGACTATCCACTGCACCAACAGTATTCAAAAGGTGCCTAGCTCCAGTTATACCTCATTGCAGGCTACAGGGTATCCACATTTTTTCCATATTTATACAACTTGCTTATCTTTGCAAAGTCTTTTTCAAAGTGTCAGGAATCTGTCTCTTTATACAAGCTGGAATTCTAAGAGAAAATTCAAAAGTTTTTTTTTTTACCCCCTTCACGCAGGATTGTGTTCCTGGGATGTCAGCTAGACACCGCAATTCAATGAGCTTTTCTTCCACAGGAAAAATCAGTCTATATCTAGCTTATTTCTAGTGTTTTCCATTCAGACTTCAGTCACTGTGAGGAAATACCTCAAGATTTTTGATCCCATGGCTTGTATCATTGTCATGATACCCCTGACTAGACTCCACATGAGAAGGATACAGTGGTATCTGAAGTCTCTTTGGTCCCAGCACAAACATCCCTTGTCTTTTCAAATCCCAGTGTTGGGGTTTGTCAGAAGAGAAATCAGTTGGTAGAGACAACAGGTATCATTAAATCCAGGTCTCACCTTCTTCCTCCCTGATCCAATGCAATCAGTTACCACAGGCTCCTTTGACTTTGCTTGGAGACTATTCCAGGAGGGATAAAAGTACAAGATGTGTAGGATACTAAGGACAAACTCAAGCACATAAATATAAAAAAGATGCTTGCCATGATCAAGACACTCAACTCTGTGAATCATCTTTGGTCGCCAGGCCCTTTTCAAGTTGTTACAGACAATACCATAGTCATGTGGCACGTCAACAAGCAGCTGGGAACCTGCAGACTAGCCATTATAGTTTGGGATATAGATTCATAGCACAATCTCTCTCTACAGGTATCCTACATTCTGTCATAGCAAAATCATGTGGCAGACAAGACGAGCAGGAAGAGGACAGACCCTCATGAATGGAAACTAGATTGGGGGGAGGGTCTTTCCAAGATTTGATCTATCTGTGGGGAATTTCCAAGTAGACCTATGTGTCTCCACCCTGAACAATAAGCTGTCAAGATTTTGCTGTAGGACTCAATGGGAATCCCCAAGATCCATTGCATTCACTCCCTTCTGGCACAGGCAATTTGACACAAGCTTTCTCACAGACTGGATCCACTCACTCAAGAACAGAGGTGTTTGATATACCCTGACACCAATCAACTTCAATTGACAGCCTGGATGATACAGTCTTAATTCCCTATAGGCACCTGTTTACTGAGAACATGCAGCAGGTACTAACAGAGGCAAGAAAGCCTCCGACTAGAAAATTATATATTAGCTAAAGGAAAAGGTTTTCTAGTTGATGTCAACAACATAACTGGCACCCATTAAGGGTTAGCTGTTCTATGGTTTTACAATATCTGTATAAGTTACTATCCTTACTCCAATTTCAACGTCTACCCATGGATCATCCTCCTTCAATGCATTCTCATGTCAAAACTGTAAAAGTAGCTGACTCCAAATCCAGCTCCAGACAAGTGACAAGTGCAGTACCTCAGGGTTCAGTCCTGGGACCGCTCTTATTTGACATCTACTTCTCTGAAGTACAGGCCAACACTAAGGGACTCTGGGTAACAAAGTTCACAGATGACTGCAAACTGGGAGCCATTATTGAATCCTCAAATTATGTGGATATTCTACAAAAGGGCCTTATAGAAACAGATGCTTGGTGCCAGAGCCATGGGCTCAAGCTCAATGTCAAAAAGTGTATAGTTATCCCCTTTGGGAAAAAACATGTACCCATACCACATAATTAATAATTACCACATAGGTGGCAGTACACTAAACACCGAAAGTGTAATAAGAGACTCAGGAACACAGGTGAACAGTGGTCTCACCTTCGATAACCACATCACCACAACAGTCAGGAAATCATTCTGTGTGGCACACCTCATCACTAAGGGCTTTTCATCCAGAAAAAAGGAGGTCATTATCCCACTGTACTCATTCCTCATTAGAACCATCATAGAGTACAACGCCACATTTGGTATGTACCTCACAAGACATCTGCATCAACTGGAAAGGTCGCAGAAACACCTCACTAAAAGAATCACAGGCCGTAAACAGATGCCCTATGCTGACTGACTAAAAAAACTCCAGCTATATTCTGTCACATACCATCTACTCAGAGGCGATCTCTGCTTAACATACAAGGCCATGTCAAACCCAGAGCTGTTGGACATGCTACACTTAAAGAAATCCCAATCCATCAGAGCCACATGCTCCAGGGACCTAAACCTTGTCATCACAATGAACAAAACATGCTGGATGGATAGGTTCCTGATCCAGAGACTCTCCATACTCTGGAATAGACTGCCCATGCATATCAAGCAAAGCACCTCCTTGGCCCTCTTCAAAAGGAACCTTGACAAATGGATGGGAGATAGGAATTTTATCCTGGGGATCTCGTCAGTCACTCTGCTAGACAGGGGTCCAGGGCAGTAAATATTAAAGGAAGAAATAGCCAGGGAATTGTTATGGCTAGGCTTGTACAGGCCCTAGGGTCGATAGCCTAGTATCAACCTATGAACCTATGAAAGGGGATTTGCATAAGAGGCCTTCAAGAAAACCGGTGTCACCTCCTTGAGATCTTAATTTTGTGTTATAGGAGCTATCACTTGCTCCATTTGAACCAGCTAACCCGACTGACCTTGAGGTTCTTAATATGGAAAACAGTTTTACTGATTGCTCTGACCTCTGCAAAAAGGTACCTGAGTTGCAAGCTGTTATGGTGAGTCAGCCATATCTCATTTTTCACAGAGACAGGGTCTCTTTAAGAACTAATCCTTCTTTTGTAGCTAAAGTGGTATCTGAGTTGACTTTAAACCAAACTATCCATCTCCCCATATTCTTTCCTGAAACTAAAAGTGAGGAAGAAAGGATACTCCATACCTTGGATGTCCACAGGAAACTCAGATACTCTCTTGACAGAACTAAATCTCTCAGATCTTTGGATCAACTGTTCATTTCTTGCAAATGCAAGAAAAAGGGACAACTTATCTAAAAACCTTTTGTTATGCTCAACACAACAAAACTATTATATGGAGAGTAAGGCCCACCCTACCAGGGCCTTGGCTTCATCTATGGCTTTTAGGAAAGGGTTGCATTCTAGAAAAATTCTAAAAAGGCTGCAACTTGGTCCTCTGCACATACTTTTACAGCTTAATTCCTTCTCTAGGTCTAGATCAGGCTTTGCTTTGACTGTTCTCAGAAACTCCAGGACTTTTTTCCTTCCACCTCCCAAATATAGTAAGCTAGGGTAATCGATCTCTTATAGCTAAGGCTACTGCAGTAGTGATCAATAAGATGAACATTGTACAACTGTGCATGTAAACTCACCATAACAGTAGATGTTTGAATGATCACTACTGCAGTAGCTGCTACCTCCCTCCATCCCCCTTGCCAGGGTGTGGTCATTGATTTTTTTGTTGCTCCTAGCATTATCCTTTTAGGGCTCAGCCTCCCTCTCTTTGTTGTCATGACATTTCTGAAGGTCTTGGCACCCAAACTCATATCTTTAGTCAAATCAGCTCAGCTCGAGCTGCCTGAAGGTTTAGATGCATAGCTAGGGCTACTGCAGCAATGATAACTTCTACATCTACTGGTATCATAAGGTTACATACACAAATTGACTTTATTTGCCTTTGAATCAAAGGAAGGGAAAGTCCATCCATTTTTTAAAGCTTAATATCTCACATACTTCACAGAGAAATTTGTCTCCAACTCCATGACATAATGCTGACACAGACAAATCTGTAGATCTGATGTTGTCTTTTCCATCTGGTTCAAACTGTAAGTTATCAATTCTGACTCAGATCCAATATTGGCCTTCTATCAAAGATGTTGATGCTAGATCTCTGCCTCCTCAACCTGTAATACACTGCTCCCCCATCTACCTGACATCTTGTTTGCCACTTTCAGAGATTGCAGCATGACTGACAAGCTCCATATGTGTATTCTTTATTCATAGGCTGAGTTTGTACTTTTCCTCTACTCTTAAAGTGTTTTTGTCTGGTATTTAGGTGTAGTAGTTGCTTGTATAGTTAGGCTGTTAGGCTAGTTTGTATTCTTGTAGTATATTTAGGTTACTTTATTCCTTGTGGTGTTCCTACCCTGGTTCCTGTCTTAAAAATGTGAACTGGATTTCTTTAAAATTGTTGGTGTTGTCTGTGTTTTTCTATTTAGACTGCTAGTTAGATAGGTAGCTAGGTAGATAGTAGTAGTGTTTTTTGTCTTTTTGATACTGTTGTGTGTTTGTTGTGCAATTTGTTTTCCTTCCCCAGCTTTCTTTGTGATGTACAGGGAAAAAGATAAATATAAAGGGTTCAAGAAGTGTGCAGCTTGTGGCCACAAGATGCATTTTTTTGATGCACATGGTTGGTGCTTCCACTGCCTTGGTGGATCACACTTTGATGCCAAGTGTTGCATTTTTTGTTGAGTTCAGGGCTTGGGTGCTTAATGAACTCACAGTAAAATTGATATTGAAGAGCTTCCTGCCCCCAACAGTGACTCCTACTTCTTCCCTGTACCCATCACCTAGGAAGAAGCTCAACAAGGGTGACTGGGGTTGGGACTGAGAAAAGGACCCAAAAGCTCAAGGTAAGGATAGAGCAGACCTCAAGCAAGCAGCTACCAGACCTTCTGACTAACTGGACCCAAAGATCAACTGATGTTCAGCTCCTCCAGCTGCCTTGTTGTCAAGGTTAGCCCTGTTCTCATGGGTCTGATCACCTACAGTACGAGCATTGAGAAAATCAGTATCCCCTACTCTTAGTATCCCCATCCACTTTTTAACAAAAGCTGGGGCTGGTTCAGGCAGGCTACATTCCCCCTTGTCTCCTGTCACTCTGAGGGAATTCTTGCCTGAGTCTTCTCATCTCCTCCCAGGATCTGAGCGTCTCCTGTTGAAATCTAGTCATTAGATGCTTGTGCCACTAGAAGTGTGAAGCCTTTTTTAGTGGCCTCATCTGCTTAGTCGATCCAGTCTGTGGAGAGTCAGATGTCTTTGTATTTGGTGTATCTGATGCTATTCTTCTTGCAGGCTCAGACACAGCTAGAGCTCTTTCCTGTCACCTTGGCACCAGCGCCAGATGGTACAGCTCCAGACTTTACTATTCCTTCCCTGGGCCATTTGGCTCTGGAATTTATGGATCCGGTAACTTTGCCTTCATCAAGGTCAGTTCTGACAACTTACCCTCTTCAGACACTGACCCCTTCCTTGGCCTTCTTGACTCTGGCAGCAACAGATCTAGGAGCACCTTGCAGCTGAGAGTTTGGGGCCATAGTCCCAAGGTCAGGTTTGACTCTCCAAGTTTCAGGATCTGAGGATTGGATCTGACTTTCTCCCTTTCAGAGCTTTGGCACTCTACAGCTCAACTCTGATCTCAGCATTGGAACAAGTTGGGTTGGGCATAGAGACTCCCTTCTCATTTGGGTCTTCAGTTCCGAGGAGTGTCAGCTGTGAGGGTCTTGCCTCAGCTGCTGCTTTTGATACCGTAGAGAGGATTTTCTCTAGATCAGAGGAGGAGTGGTCTGCAGCATCTGCTAATCCTCAATATCTTGGATATCTGGGCCTGCAATGTCCTTCAGCTGGCTCTGGGGCAGTCCACACCTCTATTCTTCCAGGTGTCCCTGCCATCAGGGTTTTCCACCTCTTTTAGGCCCCCCTGGATTATCTCTCACTAAGGGCGTTGACCTTGATGATGGAGAGGGTTTCCCAAGTCTCCCTGTGGCAACACCTCTTTTGGTGATCTCCTAAAGTTACTGCACCAACACAGGGAGGCTGAACCTTTGAAGCCCCCTCCCCAGAAGAGTTAAAGTTTTTGGAGGCATGTGGTATGGGCTCATCCATGTACTAGGTGTTTCCCCCCTTACAACATGCTTATCAATCTGGGGTCTCATTGAAGGTAAAGAGAAAATCAGATGTTGTGAAACCAATCCCAAAGAAATCTGATTAGATCTTAGAACTTCTAATGGATCAAATATATTGGAGTAAGGAGCCCACAGTTGATATGATTATGGTGGCAGCAACCACCAAAAAAGAACATTTTGGAACAGGAGTCCAGGGCTTTAGGCCATTTAGGAAAGTATGCCTTTGCCTCATGTTTGAGAATCCCAAACTATTTAGGTGATTTGACAAGACTTTATCAGGTCCTAGTGTCAGAAGTGTCAAATGTAGCAAAGACACAACGGTCCCCAGAGACACAGTTGTCTACCATGCAATCTATTACTAATGTGTCTATGTATCTGCTCTCCAAGGCAGCCAGAGGCACGGCTCATACAGCAGACACCAGCATTCCCATGTGCAACGTGTGTGGGTGTGGTTGTACAATTTTATGGACTGCTTTAAGGCATACTTTGTCAATACCCCATTTGGTTCTTCCCTTTTTGGTCCAGAAGGTCAAGGACACATTAATTAGGAGTGATCAGGACTCTGCCATCAGAGTCTGCTTTGCCACCCCCCAGAGATCCTTTATAAGACTCAAAGGGGGGGGGGCAGCCATCTCATGTTTTGCAAGTCACTGCAACTTTTCCAAGACACTCCTGGTGAAGGCTCCCCTTGCACCAGGGAAGGGCAACCATAATGGACACCGTTTATGTGTCATGGGGTCTGCAGAATCAAGGCTTCTGAGGAGCATTCTCCTGGAGGCCTTTTCAGCATACTTGAAGGGTTGTCCAGCTGCTATGGTCTTTAGGCATTTGGGGGTCGCTTAACTCTCTACTCAAAAGCTTTGGAGGCCATCACCTTGGGAACATGAGTATTGAAAGTGGCATCCAGAGGTTAGACAGTTTCATTTTTGTTTGCACTGAGAGTGTCAAGGAAATCCCTCCCAGATGTTCCACCCTATCAGAAAAGAGAAGCAGCAGTCCAGATTCAAAAACTGTTTTCCAGTGAGTCATCGATGCGATCCCACCAGACCAAAGAGGGTCCAGGGTCTATTCCAGATTCATTTTGGTGACAAAGAAGAACAAGGACCCAAGATTAATTTTGTATTTAAGCAAGCTAAGCCATTATGTCAAATAGACTAGTTCTGAATGGTCACACTGCAGTCCATTCTATATCTGTTGAGGAAAAATGACTGTATGTGCTTGATAGATCTCAAGGATGCCTGTCATCATATAAAAATTACAAGACAGTCCAGGAAAATTCTGCACTTTTGGCTGGAAGATGACCATTAAAAGTTCTGAGCTCTGCCCGTTGGTCTCATCACTGCCCCCCAGGTGTTCAACAAGTACATGGTAGTCATGGTAGTCTGGCTCAGGCTGTAGGGGTTCCAGGTCTACCTTTACCTAAACAATTGGCTCCATACCACCTCCAGGAGCGTGTTTCTAGTCAAAGCTCAGGACTCCTTATTCCAATTGGGTCTGTCCTAAGGCATCAAGGTGAACTGTGAAAAGTCCAGTTTAGATCCCATTCAGGTGTTGGAGTTCATAGGCTTCTATTTTGATATGGTTTCTCAGACAGCAAAACTTCCAGTCTACAGGTTAAGGTCTTTTTGAGTAAAAGTGTCTTGTCTGCTCCTCTCCCACAAATCCCTGACACCCATGATTCTGAGGCTCTTGTGCCAGTATCAATTTGCCTGGTGCCTTTAGCCAGGTACCATATGAGGATATTGTAGTAGACATACTTGACACATCCCATGAATTTCCCAGTTGCCATAAAAACAGTCGTCAGTCACAGATCAGATGTTGGTTGGAATCCCCTTTTATCACTTCTGGATGACCTTTCTTTCTTCCCCAACCTCACACCATGGTCACAACAGTACCCCTCTGCTGGGGTGTGGTGGGACATTTTGAAAGGAAGACGGTTCAAGGAATGTGATAATTTTCTGAGGCCAGTCTACACAGTTTCTTGGAGATGAAAGAGGTCCTCCTAGTGTTGTAGGCCTTTCAGGGCCTCCTTCCCAAGGGTGTGATCTCTGTTTAAATGGACAATAGGTTGTGGCTTGGTACCTAAACAAGCAGATTGGAACTCTTTGTCATAAACTCATAAGGGTGTGGCACTGGGTGATCTCCTCTCAATGGTTTCGGATCGCAATGCACATCCCAAGGAAGTCCATCATCTTGGAGAACAGTTTCAGCAGGAACATCCCACTTCCCTGAATCCAAAAGTAGCAGCTCTGATTTTCAGACAATGGGGCACCCCTTGAAGTGACTTGTTTGCCACCCTGTGCAACACGAAGTGAAGGAATTTTAACACCCTTGTTTCCCCCAAGGGAGAGTGACCAAGGATATGAAAGTTCTGTACTAACTATAATGATAGATCTATGTTGTCTGTTTCCATGCAGCTTAAAATTCCCACCATCATATCCTCTTGATAGTGGCCTGCCTTCCATGTGATTGGGTGGCTGGGCCTTCTGGAGTCACCCTTCAGGTCCTTTTATAAGTTCCTGGAGTTGTTCTTGCATGTTTTAAGACCAGTGTGAGAGGCAAACTTGATCTGAGGCAGACGGATGAGCAAAGTATTATGAGGAGAGAAGGCATAGCTCTTGACTCAAAGTCTCTGAGAAAAGGCATGCATCAGATGTGAGTCAGATCCATTATTATGGTGAGTACATAACTTGTTTTACCTGTAAATCTTAAATAGGCAATTAGCCATGCTGATGTCAAGAGCTAAGCAGCTGCTATAAAAAGACAAAGAGCTATGGATTTTTTCCCACTGTCTTTATTGTAGAAATGAAGTGAAACAGTATTAGTGCAACCAGTTGCCACCTGTCTCTCTCTTTCTTCAGAGCCATTCTGATTAGGGCAGTTTTGCTGTTGGGGGCAACATGAAAAATAATAAATTTGTTGATATTTTAGAAGAAAAATATTTTCTGATTTCTCTAAATGTCATGGAAATCTCTGACACTATATTTAATGTATTTTAATATCATATAAAGTAGTATAAACAGCCAACACTACACATCACAAAGACTTTAACTTGGTAATAAGAGAAACTATTTTTCAATCGATAGCGGCATGATTTGTCTGCATAATCTCAAATTTCAGTAAGATTTTCCTGCTTTGGGCATGTAAAAGATTGCAACCCTAATGACTGTTTATTTTGTATACTGAACAACTTATAAATGGTATTTTCTATACCTGCAACAGTTTAATTGGAAGTGTTAGACTTGCACACACAGCTACTGATGTCATGCTCAAAGACTATAGTTTTGATGAAGGGGTCAGCATGATGTAATATAAGTCAAGGGTTAGCAATGCAACAGAAGTGGAAAAATGTAATGCATGAAGGCATCTAACACAGATTCAATGACAGATATTTTTACTTTTCTGAATGTTCTTGTAAAATATTTTTGAGCAAAAGGAGCAAGGATATTAAGCACATTTTCCCAACATTCAGAATAAAGTAAAAATATTTCTGCTGCTGAGGACACTAGTGAGTAGCAGATGTCCTTTGAAATTGTAACAGCTCTTAGACTGTAATGCTAGCTTTGGTACCTCAGGAAGAGTGTGGGGACTGTCAGTGCTCATAACTACAACTTGGCAAACCTTACAAAAGCCTGGAATTTAGCTACATTCTTTTGTTAGACCCATAAAATTGTTCTGAATGGCTTGAAATAAGCTCTGAGAGAGGGAGGTTGGCATAACGGTTAAGATGTTTACCTTATAAACACAAGGTGCAGGGTTTGATTCTCACATGGGGTAATTGGCTAGGCTTAAAATAACCCACAAGGGCAAATAGCCTAGTACTAATCTATAAACCTATATATGTGATGGTCATTCAGGAGTGAAATGCAAGCATGTCTGCTACGAAAAGTGTGTAAGATGGCTGTGACTCCAAATTTTGTCACTGCATCTTAGTGGTCTTTGTGAATTAGGAAAACATTATCACTTCTTTATGTCTAGCATAAGTTACATAAAAGGGACTCAAAATGGATTATGTGAAGTAAACAAGAAAGCACTAAAACAAGTTCATAGTAATATGTCAGGCCCCATGTTGGCCATTTTGAGGAAAAACATATTAAAATGTTATAAGAAGCACCTGTAGTTATTTTAATGCATTAAAATAGCCCAGAAAAGAAGGATAGGATGAAAAAATGCTTGTTGTGCTCCAAAGTGAAGTTTTCCATCAAAGAGTGGGAAGTGTTTTTATGTACTTCAAATGATGTTTGAGTGTTTTGGTGCTTATGTACACTTCACCATGATAACTTGTCTTCATTATTTTACTGTATGAGACATTGTGCTTGAAGGTGTTATATATAAACATCAAGAATTATATTTCAGGGCTATTTGGTGTTGGTGTACACTTCATGACAACTTACCTTCAGTTCTTATTTTCACTGCACTTTATGTGAGAGGGGCTTACGAATTCTGACAGAGATTTTTGTATATTGTTTTTACTTTTGAATTTTGAGGTACTGTGTGAGGAAGTATAAGTGTGTATGCTGCTTTGTGAACACTTGCCTGTCAGCTTACTTTCTAAGTGACTCTTCCCAACAGTGCTTACCAGCAATAAGGCTCTTTCCTTGGTTGCAGTATGGATTCTTAACACTGGTCCTGCTGTTTCTTATCCCATTGTACCTAAAAAGAAAAAAAAAAACAGAACAGGAGCTGTTACCTAAACCACAGGCACAGACAATTTCTCAGCCACTAGCAAGTGACTCTGCAGTGGCCAGTTTTTGTTCCTCAGACCACTCACTGGTCTCTCGATCTTCTTCCGGTGTAGTTCTTTCCTCTACCATGGATTAAGGGTTTGCCATGTACTCTGTGACTGTTCCATTGTCTAGTCTGGTCATGGGAGAACCATCTTCTTTGGGTCTGGGAGTTTCTCTGGAGTGACTGGGTAAACAGACCTCTTTCCTGGGATAAAGTGCTACCTTTTAGTCCATATCCTTTCATGAATATCCCTAAAAAAGAAAAAGAAGCAAAAGGTTAGGCATTGTGCAGCCAGAGACATATTGTCTGTACAAAAGGATGATTTACTTACCTTAGCTAGGTGTTTATTTCAGACCTTCTATCCAAGACAGCAGAAATCCATGGCAGAAGACTATCTAGTTCAATATATTCCCAAGGAAGATATGTCAGAGGATTCCGACATAGACAGACAGGGCTTTTTATTTGTCTGATTATCAAGCCCAGAACTCTGATTCAGAGAAAGCTTTATCCTTTCCAACTCTATTAGAGGAGATTTTCCTTTTCAAAAACCAGGTCCAGGATGAAAGATGGATTTTTGTGGGAACAAGTGGATGTTACCCCCTAAATCAAGGATATGTTACGATATGCTACAAGTGGAATTACCTCATGCTGCACTCATTCTTCCTATTATGGAGGATGTCTTAAATGGTGCTTGCAATAACCCTGACCCTCAACCTTCACTTCCCCCAAAAAAGGCAGAACACTTATTAATATCAACTGTTCCCCTGTGGACAAGAATGTAAGGTATTAGACAAATTTCATTAGAGAATTTCCTTCTTACCGTCTATTCTGTCAGGTGTTGACAGCTTGGGGGATTGTTCTACCACATTTTCTCAGAAGGTAGGTCCTGTCTGAATCCTACAATTTCTAACGTGTCTCAAGTGTCTAAACATGCTTTGAAGCGTGTGTATGATTGTGCAGATACTGTGTTTAGGTCCACTACTGTCACTATTTTCAGAAGATATGCCTGGGTATGTACTCAAAAGTTCTCTGATGAGGTAAAGTCTAAGAATTTACACTCTACTTTAAACCACAATGTTTTGTTTAGCTCTGCTGCTTCTTAGGTTCTCAAACAGTTGATGACAGAGGGAAATTAATTCAAGGAGTTACTAAGATTTTCCATTGCCTGTATGGGGTTTGTTGTTTTCCCTATGTCTCTTTGAGGTTTCTCTTATCTCCCAAAAACATGTTGAGTGTTTCCATCTCAAACACAGCCAAGAAAGGAGTTGTGGAAAGCAGCACATAATCTATATTGTGACTACTGGGGGAAGAGTTATATAGAAAAACTCCTTTTGGCATCATCTGTGGTGCACAGTAACCGCTAAACAGGAAAACACAGATCACACACTATGCACCACATCAGGGCTTGACACTCAACAGTGTAAAAATTGTCTCTAGGTGATTTGGTAATGTTGACTAATGTCTCCAAAAATGGGCAAGGGTATCTGCCAGTGATAAGTGGTTTCAGAACCTAGTGTACTCAAACCTATGCCAGGGACCCATACTAATGCTGCTTCTATGAGCCCCAATTAGCCAGTGTGTGTCCACCATAAAGCCTAGCAAACCAGTGTCAATAAGCTACTGTCTGGCTAGTATCCAGTTGCCCAGCTTGGGTTACCTTAGATAGCTCTGATGAGCAAAAGATGGACTGAAACCTATCATCCTGCCAAACATAGGATTGCTATATTCAGTATAGGTTCACTGACAGGACAGAATTTGGAAGTGAATGACATGATAGTAAGAAGGAGGCTGGGCATCCTCTATATCCAGGAGACTAGATGGAAAGACAGTGCAACAAAACTTGGTTTAAGACCGTGAACCTTCTACCCAGAAGAAGGAAA
Source organism: Protopterus annectens (assembly GCF_019279795.1). Lineage (NCBI taxonomy): Eukaryota > Metazoa > Chordata > Ceratodontiformes > Protopteridae > Protopterus > Protopterus annectens. The sequence continues at coordinate 141,170,116 of NC_056741.1, forward strand.
GACTAGAAATGGGTTGGTAATTTTGGTCAGGAACAGGCTTCAGAAGACAGTGAAGGATGTTACCAGAGTTAGTGACAGACTCATGGAAATCAGACTTTAATGTAAGGCTAGGATAGTATTCATAATCTCAGCTTATGCCCCACAGCAAGTTTGTGACAGTGAGAACAGGGGTGCATTCAGGCAAAAGTTACAGGACCTTCTATGTAAAGCAAGACAACATGAGTTGGTGTTGTTAATCGGGGCCTGAATGCATATATAGGGACAGACAAAACAGGGTATTAGGACTGCCCAAGTCCACATACATGAGGCAATAGAAATAAAGAAGGAGAGGCCATTCTGGCGTCTATTAGGCAAATGGTTTGATGGTGGCCAACACATGGTTCAGCAAGAGAAACAGTCAGATGATTATATACAAGAGCAGCCAACATGCAACTCAAATACTCTTCCTCCTAGTAAGGAAAGAGCTCTGGAGTAGAGTCAGTGATTACAAAATTATCCCAGTGAAACAGTCAGCCCACAGCATAAATCATTGATTGCCACAATTGGCTGTAAGCAGTGGTCAGAGAAGTCTCCAAGTTCAACAGAGACAAGGCTGAAGATCTGGAAATTTACTGGAGAAAAAGCATGAGTTCAGTTAAATACTCAGGGCTGCAGTATCTCAGGGAGAATAGGAAATAGGTGTACTGGAAGAAAAATTGCAGCCCCTTAGAACAGCATATGTAAGGACTACAGAACAGATATGTTTTTGAGCTGGGTATGGAAATAAGGTACATAAGGTATGCTGGTAGTGGAATGCAGAAGCCCAGGAAGTCATCAAAAGAATAAAATGAGTGCAAGAAAAATTGGGAGATAGAAGAGATAGACCAGGCTAAGAAGGAACACTGGCTGGCTAACAAACAGGCTAGGACAGTAGTTGTAGTAATGAAGAGCAAAGCACCAGAGGCACTCTACCTACTTTTAGAAACTTAGTCAGTGGATGGCACAAAGAAACTCAATCAGGTTGCAAGGTAGAAACAGAAAGATAAAGAAAGTAGTCATCAGACGCCTTTCATAAAGGATGTCAGCAACAACCTACTCACCAGTCCACAAGACACCAAAGGCAGATTGAAGCAGTTCCTGATTGAATAAAAACCCACAGAAGCTGTCCTACCACATACTAAGTTTACAAGGAAAGAAGAAGAGGAGGAGTCCACCCTAGAAGTCAGGCAAAGCAGCAGGGTCAGATGAGGTCACTGCAGATATGATCAAGATGTTGGGTGAGTTAGGGGTAAAATGTCTCCTACGGTACTCATAGCAGTATCCCAGATGACTGGAGAAGAAGCATACTAGTGCCAGTGTGCAAAAACAAAGGGGACATTCACAACTGTGGATAGTATGGAGGTATCAAACTCCTGTCACTGAATGAAAGTTCTGTAGCTGCTGCTTGATAAACAAATATGCAAAGTAGTAGAAAGTAAGATGGGAGACAAGCAGCTTGGATTCAGATCAGGATGCAGCACAAGTGGCCTGATGTTTGTAGTAAGACAGATAGTTGTGAAGAAGCTAGAGATGAGTAGAGTCCAACTGTGAATTCCTAGACTTAAAGAAAACATATGCCAAGGTCACAAGAAGGCTGATTTGGGCAGTCTTGCAGTGGTTTGTAGTTCCAGAAACATTGGTAGAATTAATTCAAGCTATGTACAAGGACCCAATGACACAAGCATGAACAATCTTTGGACTCGCAAAGGAATTCCCAGTGAGAGTGGGTGTTCATCAGAATTCAACTCTGAGCCTACTTTTGCTCATATGTGTGATGGACTACATTAGAAAACAAGTTGGAGGGGGCAGATCAACAAAGTTGCTGAATGCAAATGATTTGGCATTACATGCTGAGTCTGAACAAGGACTACAGCAAATGACCTGGAAATGGAATGCAAAACTGAAGAAACATGGGATTAAAGTGAGCACAGATAAGATCCCACTGCACAAGGGAGGATCCACCTTGGATCCCAGGAACTACCGCCCCATCAGTCTGACAAGCCTGATCTGCAAGGCCATGAAACGTATTATCATGGAACTTATAAACAAAGACATTGGCAACCTTAAAACACTGGACCCCACCCAGTTTGGGTTCGTGAAGGGCTGATCTTGTCTCCTGAACCTTATTGATTTCTCTGAATCAGTCTCCAGAGCCGTGGACGAGGGTAAGGCAGTCCACACAGCCTGTTTGGACCTCACCAAGGCCTTTGACACCATTCCTGGAATCATAAATAAACTTACTAAGCTGGGCATTAATCCCTATGTTACTCGATGGGTTGCCAACTGGCTTACTGACAGAACCCACACTGTAAAAGTAGCTGACTCCAAATCCAGCTCCAGACAAGTGACAAGTGGAGTACCTCAGGGTTCAGTCCTGGGACCTCTCTTGTTTGGCATCTACTTCTCTGAAGTACAGGCCAACACTAAGGGACTCTGGCTAACAAAGTTCACAGATGACTGCAAACTGGGAGCCATTACTGAATCCCCAAATGATGTGGATACTCTACAAAAGGGCCTTACAGAAACAGATGCTTGGGCTCAAACTCAATGCCAAGAAATGTATAGTTATCCCCTTTGGGAAAAAACATGTACCCGTGAATTATCACATAGGTGGCAGTGCACTAAACACCAAAAGTGTGATAAGAGACTTAGGGACATAGGTGGACGTGGTCTCACCTTCAATAACCACATCGCCACAACAGTCAGGAAATCCTTCTATGTGCACACCTCATCACTAAGGGCTTTTCATCCAGAAAAAAGGAGGTCATTGTCCCACTGTACTCATCCCTCATTAGACCCATTATAGAATACAATGCCCCATTTGGTATGTACCTCTCAAGACATCTGCAACAACTGGAAAGGCCGCAGAAATACCTCACTAAAAGAATCATAGGCCTAAAGCAGATGCCCTATGCTGACCACCTTAAAAAAACTCCAGCTATACTCTGTCGCATATCGTCTACTCAGAGGCAATCTCTGCTTAACATATACGGCCATGTCAAACCCAGAGTTGTTGGACATGCTACACTTAAAGAAATCCCAATCCCTCAGAGCCAAATGCTCCAGGAATCTAAATCTTGTCATCACAATAAATAAAACATGCTGGAGGTATAGGTTCCTGAACCAGAGACTCCCCAGACTCTGGAATAGACTGTCCATACATGTCAAGCAGAGCGCCTCTTTGGCCCTCTTCAAAAGGAACCTTGATGATTGGATGGGAGAAAGGAAATTCACCCCGGGGATCACGTCAGTCACCCTGCTAGACAGGGGTCCATGGAAGTAAATAGTGTGGGAAGAAATAGCCAGGGAATTGTTATGGTTAAGCTTGTATAGGCCCTAGGGCCGATAGCCTAGTACCAACCTATGAACCTATGGTTGTAATGGCAACAAATAGGGAAAAATAAGAAAAATTTGAGAATTGGGATAGAAGAGAAAATAGAACGAGTTAACAACTTCAAGTTCATGGAAGTGGTGGTTGAAGAAAAGAAAAGTCTGAATGAGGAGTACAAAGCTTGAATCAGAGGGGCTGCAGCCAACTGGCACGGAGTGTAAGAGGTAATGTCTGACAGAAGAATACCAAAGAAACTGAAAAGTAAAGTGTACAAAACAGTTGTGTGACCAGTACTTCTGTATGGTACAGAAATCTGGGCAGTAAAAGCAGAGCAGTTGAGAAAGCTAGAGGTGATGGAGATGAAGTGGCTGAGATGGATGGTAGGATACAAATATGGGGCAGATGAAGAAATGATGGACATCACAGCAGAAGCCCAAGTAGCTCCAATTTGCAGAGAAGGTCAAACAGAACAGATTGCTGTGATTCCAGAACATGAGCAGGAAAGCAGAAGAGAATCTGGTGAAGAACATATGGGACAGACAGGGAGAAGGAAAGATGAAATGAGGGTATTCAGCAAATAAATGGATATATTATGTGAGAGGAGACCTGAGACAGTTAGGCATGACTGTCGAAGAAGGTAGAAGAGTGGCACTGAATCAAGAGAGATGACAACAGTTGACAGGATACCAATACTCAAAATAGAAAATGGGAATAAAAAAGGGGTTGAATAAGATGATAATTACTAAAATTGTTCATGTACTTTCATTATAAATCTTACAAACCCTCTGATTTTTTTAAAGACAAAGTAATCAATCCCTAACATACTCTGGCAAACAGGAAATAAAAAAAGAGCTGGCAGGGGGAGAACAATGAAAAACAGGGATTCTTTCAAAAAAAAAAAAAAAAGGGACAGATCATGCCTTCAAGTGACTATGCCAGCATTCCTACCCCCTCCCATTCTGTCCCTGGATCTCTTAAATCTGTCCCACAGGCTGGTTCTCAAGCTTTCCCTTTGGCAACAGCAGATTGTTTTAGACTCTTGTGTACTAATAATGTTTCAGGAGGGTTACAGTTGCTACTGGATACAGATAACTCCTTTCAAGGGAATTCCGTCCTACCTTCCAAACCAGAGTTTTTTCCTCAGGTTCACAACACATGCTTATCTTAGAAGTTATCCTACCAGTGCCTTTATGCCAAAGGGAAGAAGGCTTCTATTCCAGAATTGCCTGGTTTCAAAGAACAACCTTTCCTGAAAACCAGTTGTAGTTCTTTCCTTTCGCAACCAATTTTTGAAAGTACCAAAATTCAAAATGTTGACCCTTCTGAGTCTGTGTCAGTGATTGCTCTTTTGTTTCTTATGGTAGCATTTGACCTAGGACATGCTTATCACATTCCTAAAACAACAGACTTCAGAAAATGTTCAGACTCTTTGTCTGGTTCATGTTATCATTTCCCTGGAGTTAGATCCTAGAGCGTATATAAAATGTCTAGTTCCAGGGATAGCTGATTGCAGACTGCAAGACATTCACATTTTTTTTTACTTAAATGACTTAATGTTCTTTGCAGTCTTTTGCCAAATGTCAGGACTCCTAAACATCATTTTCTTCACTACTTACCAAGCTGGGCTTTCAGATGAATATTCAAAAATCTGCATTGACTCCATCACACAGCTAACACCTTCCTAAAACAGGGAAAGTTGAATTTGTATCTGGAAACTTTCTTGATCTTCTCCATTCAGTCTAAGACTTCAGCCAGAAAATGTCTCAACATTCTAGGGTTTGTGGCTTCAATTCTCTAGGGTACTCCTAGAGGTTTATGGCTTCAATTCTCCAGGGGACTCCTGGAGGTTTATGGCTTCAGTTCTCCAGGGGACCCCTGGACCCTTATCCTTCCTTTGCCCTGGTTGGATAAGCTTTGGTAATCAATCCAAATAGCCAAAGGCTACTACAGTATCGACAGTGATGAACACAGTACATTTGTGCAAGTTGCACTTATCATAACAATAGATGTTTAAATTCCTCAGAAGCCACACCAACCCTTCATTCTCTTTCTACTGTATGTAGCTACTTGTGATAAAAAGTTATATGTTTATATCTTTTAGGGGGTTTCAGGATGAATAAGCTTTCTCTTTCTCGTTTTGTTTGGGCAAACAATTCTGAAGTTGTCTATATTCTGACTGCTGATTTCCCTACAATGGTCTGGCCAATCAGCAGTCAAAATGTAGGTGTTGGAGGGAGCCAGATCTTTTTGATGACTGTCTGATTGTTGTATCCTGAGTAGGACAGAACCCAAATAGCCAAAAGCTGCTGCAACAGTGAGGAATTCAAACATCTACTGTTATGGTAAGTGCAATCCCTAATTCATGACCCTAATAATTATGCATTTGCTCAGGAAAAAGAGTATAGTAGACCTGATTCAAAGTTCTGTCAGTTAGTCATCATTCTGTACTCATCCCAGGATCAGCATTGAGTGGTAACTCAGAGGGAAAGGCTAGAGGTGTTGGGAAAAATAAACCTCAAATCAGAATAGCACTTATTGGCTTGAGTGCAACCACTCACTCTATGCATTGATATACCATTTATATACTCCAACAGTCGTACTAATTAATTAGTGCCTGCTCATTTATTTATATCCTCCGGGATTATTACTAATTTATTAGTACCTATTCCATACTATCCTCATTAAGGCCATACACACAAATTATCAAAGTTAGAATTATAAATGCTACAGCTAAGAGCACTTCAAAAATCTAAAATCAACTGCCAATCATTAGCAGACCGGAGTTCCGCTGTGGCGACCCCTAACCGGGAAAAGCCAAAAGACACAACAACAACTTGGAATGATTGTGCAGCATTTGTATGTCACACTTTCTTCATTCCCTCACAGAGAATAAACACATTTCTCCTTTACCTGTACTAACTTTAGAATATATATGCCTGTTTAACTGCATGTCAAAAAGGTCAGGATTTAACCTCCTTGACTCACTGTGTATAGCAGCCATTTGTATTAAACCAATATGCACTTCTACCTTTTCTACTGCTCTCATTACACTTTCACAAACTCATGTATTACTTGCATTTTTCTTCTGTTTGTCCTGACATGCATTAAAACCATGTATTTTGTCAGAGATTGTCTAAATAAAATCTATTGTACCCTGACAGTGTTCTCTCATTTACCATATCTCATGACCATTGATCATTAAATAATTTACATTTTTGAAGCCTGATTTATTATGTCTTAGATTCCATTAAGTAACTCTTAGTACATGTTTCCTTGGGTAGTCATATAACTCATTCTGATAAACATATCACAATAATCATATCACTTTGCTTTTCAAGACGATGCTTGAATATTGTCCGTTGTGATGGTGTCCTATAAAATCTGTGCATATTGAGAATGTTGACTTTTATAATGCTTTAAACCAAACATATTATACTGAGCAATGAAAGAGCAATGTTTCATGTTATGGGAATGCTAACAATATTTTGTTTCTTTTATCTACTAATACCACCATTTTCATTAAGTTTGTTTTAATGAATGAGTCAGGCTTTAGACTGGTATCAGTATAAAATAAATTTATAACCGCTAAAAGTGCCTCACACTTTCTAACTACCTCTGCCCAGCAACACATACAACACCTAACTTTGTCATCTTCTGTCTCATGGTTTCTAATTTAGCTTTCATTACTTTAACTCAGTTTTCCTTATCCTGTAGCTGAATTAACTTTCTCCGTTTGTCCTTAATCAGTTCTATTAATTTATGGTTATATTTTACTCAAAAGCATTTGAGAACTACCAATAACATATTACTAAACTCACAAAGAAAAAAAAAATCAAAATTTTAAAATTTGCTTTTAGAATGCAATCATATCTAGTCTCCTACAATTTCAGAAAAAAAGTTAGCTTTTTTGTAAAAATACACACATATGCATATGTAAATAACTTTCTTGGGTGGCGTAAGCCAGGGAACCTTGTTGGCTAGGCTTACGTAGGCCCTTAGTCCGATAGCCTAGTACCTACCTTTGAACCTATGAACCTATAAAATAATTTGGATCCATGTATAATATGCTGATTACCATTGGAGTGAAACAAATGCCAACTCTTGTTGGTTACCATCCTCTACATAAATGAAGATTTATATATGTCTTCTCTTAAATTCAGTTACAATGACATTTCTTGTAAAGCCCATGTTAATTTTTCTTTAAAAACTATTAGATATTTGAGAACTACCAATAACATAACTCTGCCCTTCTGAGCTGGGAATTTCTGGTTAAAGGTTTATAGTGCCTGAATATTTGAACTGTATCTTACTGAAATTGGTACACCTTGTTTGCTGTAGCATAGACTAGATCCAGGCCTGCTGAATCTAGCTTTGTTTATATGCTTGTTGTTTGTTTGCTTGTTATTTCCCTGGAACGCTAATTCCACCTAATACGCGGCTTCTCAGCGCTTATGTGGAACACTAGTGATATCTGCATTGCTTACTGTTCTTATTTCCTTGTTTCACTTGAAAGAAAGTTACTGTTTGTCGTTTTGCATTTAAGTTACCTGTAACACATTGCACTTAAGTTACCTGGCACTTGCTCGCTAAAGCAATTATATAAGTCAGCACTAAAAATTAAAAGCACTACACCCTCACTCCCCACTGGCCCTTGTTTTCAATTATTAAGGAATTCCCAATATTATTCTAGCATGTCCAAAGGTCAGTTGTCAATCTCCTCTCCGGTCCAGCTGGTGAATCTGGGAATCTTGAGGCAATGTTACAACTGCCTCATGTAGACAGACAACCCTCTCCTCCTCCCAACAAATTCCAACACATGTGAGAGATGCAACCATATAGCCAAACTGGAGGCTAAGCTCTCTCAACTCATTACTGGCATAACCAGTCAGGAGGAGAAGGAAACCACACTCACTACAATTCCAGTCTCACATAGACCTACCACGACAGCAAACCAAACACATAATCACACAAAAACATACTCGGAGGCTCTAAATAAAGATCTGCCTAAGCAGCAGAGACCTCCAAAGCAGACACCCAAGCAACCGCTACCCCAAAACAAAACACGTGCAACACATATCTCACAAAGCCAGTGTGCCGAACAGTCACAGCCCTTAAGACTAAACAACACACCTGATACACTTGTAATAGGTGACTCTATCGTCAGGCACACTGACGTCCCGCTCACCAGGCTGAACAAGAAGAGGGTCACGGTGAGCAGCCTGTCGGGCGCTAGGATCCGCCAAATAACACAAGCACTCAGGTCACTCCAAAGCAAGTACAAATATGACTCAGTCATTGTCCATGCTGGTGTGAATGACCTGAGACGTACCTCCCTGGACTACATGAAAAGAGACATAAAGGAGCTCTCTGAGCATGTAGCCCAGGCCGATATGACCCTGACCTTGAGTAGCATCTTACCCTCACCAAGAATGATGCCACAATATGAAGACAAGATGATCAATTTCAACAATTGGCTTAAGTACTGGTGTCATTCAAAGGGGATCCAATGCCTGTCAGCTTGGGATGATATGCTCGACAAGCCACGATGCTTCGCTAGGGACGGCTTGCACCTGTCACCCCTGGGCTTTCGGATATTGGCAAAGGCTCTTACTACCCCCATAGTGCCTTTTTTAGGCAAGGCTCAAAGACAAACCCACCGCCATAGGTATCACAAGGGATAAGAAACTAAGAGTAATGCTACCCAACGCCAGAAGTCTAAACCTCAAGATGCACTCGAAACTCTCCTTAGCATGGAGAACATCGATATCTGTGCAGTAACAGAAACCTGGTTCAAGGCTCCCGAGAGCACCCCAGCACTACCAGGTTATACCTCATACCATGCTTTTCGGCCCCAAAACTTGGACTGAACCACAAAAGGAGGGGGAGTATCGATATTCATCAAAGATACCCACACCTCCAGGTTGGTGGCAAAGCACGAAGCATCAGAGACTATCCATGTGCAACTAACAGTGGGTAAAACTGCCTTCCAGTTTATAGCCTGCTACAGACCACCCTCCCAAACCCAGGAATCCAACTCAGCCTTTCTGAGAACACTGGAAAATATGAAGGTCTCTCCAAACACCATTATATTGGGCGACTTCAACTACCCAAACATAGACTGGGAGCATTACTCTAGCTCCAACACCCTAGCCCAAAGGTTCCTAGAATTTATAAACTCAAATGCTATGGAACAACTTGTTACCACTCCCACAAGAGGGGAAAACATACTGGACCTGATCATCACCAACACGGGGACTCTATGCTCCAGACCAGAAGTGTATCCCTCACTGGTAAGATCAGACCATAAACTAATCTCACTGGATATTCACATCCCGACCCCACCCCCTGCCCTGAAAACCACAGTGAAAAACATCTCTAAAGCAAATTTCACACTCCTCAAAACCGAGGTGGAATCCTTCGAAGCCCCCAGGCCTGTGGAAAATACGTCCCAGACCGCAGAATCCTTTATAAACGCATTCTATGAACACCTTCAGGAATGCATGGATCATGCGATCCCAAATAAAACCAAGACCCAATCCTCCAAAGGCAGACGTCCTGTCTGGTGGACCCCAGCCATAAACAAACTATACAATAGAAGGAGGAAGCTACTAAATGATAGAGCAAAATCCCAAAAAGGGAAGGCATCACTGATCAGTATTAGCAAAAAACTACGGGCACTCATAAAATTGTCTAAGGCCAGCTTGAAGAAAAATTGCACAGGACACTAAGGATAATCACAAGGCTTTCTTTAGTTATGTTATGAACCTGGGTGGTAATTCCCAGATATGCTCAGAATTAGTCCAAAATGACAAAAATACACTGGACCCACAGACATTGCCAACATCCTAGCTGACAGGTTCAGCGCAAACTTCTCCCCTCCCCACCAAAGGGCAAATATCTATCCCAGCAGAGTGCTGCCCCTGACATCTCAGGTGCTCCGGTAAGAGCCGCCCTCTCCAAAGCAACAAACACAGCATCAACGGGACCAGGCGGTGTCCCGGGCTGCGTCCTACATGAACTCCAAGAAGAGCTAAACCCAAACATAAAACTACTGTTCAATCTCAGCCTTACTACAGGATATGTACCCAAAGAGTGGCGTACAGCAACAGTGGTCCCTCTCCATAAAGGTGGTGCCTCAACGGATCCTGGAAACTATCGCCCCATAAGCCTGACTAGCTTGGTCTGCAAAGCTATGGAAAGGATCATCATGGACCTCATAAATAAAGATAGTGGGGACCTACAGACACTGGATCCTACCCAGTTCGGCTTTGTTAAGGGCAGATCCTGCCTCTTAAACCTGGTTGATTTCTTTGAAACAGTCACCAAGGCCATTGGCGAGGTGAAGGTGGTCCACACAGCCTACCTGGACCTCGCAAAAGCCTTCGATACAATACCCCACTCGGGCATTATAGATAAGCTCACCAGCTTAAATATAAACCCCTATGTCACTAGATGGATTGCAAACTGGCTCAAGGACAGAACCCACATGGTTAGAATTGCTGGAGCCATGTCAGACTCCAAACCAGTTACAAGTGGTGTCCCACAAGGCTCAGTCCTGGGACCTCTCTTGTTCGGTATATATTTCTCGGAGGTACAGGCCAACACAGAAGGACTGTGGCTGACCAAGTTCAGATGACTGCAAACTGGGCGCCATAATCGACTCTCCAGCCGACACAAGCATCCTCCAAAAGGGCCTCATAGAAACAGACAACTGGTGCCAGAGCCATGGCCTCAAGCTAAATGCCAAAAAGTGTATAGTCATCCCTTTGGCAAAAACAAAGTGCCCACAAATTACCACATAGGTGGTAATCCTTTAAGTACAGAAGAAGTAATTAGGGACCTGGGGACCCAAGTTGATAGCAATCTCTCATTTGACAACCACGTGGCCAAAGTGGTTAGAAAAACATTTTATATAGCCCACCTAATCATGAAGGGATTCACATCTAGATCAGGGGAGGTCATCGTGCCTCTTTACTCATCCCTCATCAGGCCCATAATTGAGTACAATGCCCCTTTTGGGATGTACCTTACCAGACACCTGCAGCAACTGGAAAGACCCCAAAAGTACCTCACCAAGAGGATCAAAGGGCTCAAACAGATGCCATATGCTGCCCGGTTAAAGAAACTCCAGTTCTACTCAGTGGCATACCGCCTGTTCAGAGGCGATCTGTGCCTGGCGTATAAAGCCATGTCCAACCCGGAATGAATGGACATGCTGCACCTCAGAAAATCCAAATCCCATTGAGCTACGCTCGAGAGACTTGAACCTCAGCACTGAAATAAATAGGACATGCTGGAGGGACAGATTCATAACCCAGAGGCTCCCTTCAGTCTGGAATAAAATCCCAGTCCAGGTTAGGCAGAGTCCCTCATTGACTCTCTTCAAGAGGAATCTTGATGAGTGGATGGGAGATCGTAGGTTTACCCCGGGTATCACTTCTGTGTCACTGTTAGACAGAGGCACAGTATACTAACCTCAAAAAGGGCATAGCAAAATAAATTTAAAATGTGTGGTGAAAGCCAAACACATTCTGGCTAGGCTTATAAATGCCCTAGGGCAGATAGCCTAGTATGAACCTATGAACCTATAAGCATGAAACATTATGTATAGTTACCTGATACTTTACCTTAAAATAGGCATCTCTGTTTGAATTTACTATACACTACCAAGCATCTAACTCATATGTGTCAGCAGAGCAATTACTGGTTAGCCAGAAATCAAACCCTGAATGTTCTGCTTTCATATCATTTGAATCTATTACTTGGCCTTTACTGTAAAATAAAAAAAAATGCACTTTTAATTATTCAGCCATATAGCAACTTACTCTGGTTTACCTCTTTAGATTTTAACTCTAGCTACTGAATATTGAAAACTACAGAATTGTTTTCATACTATAACCCTCTGTTTTCCCAATTATTGCTGATTTGTCAGATATAAAACTTAACTCATGCAAGAATCTGGAATAGTGGCAACATTCTCACCTGATGTTTGCATCATACATCAGACTAATCCTCTGTCTGTCTTTCATTCCACTCAGAAGTCAATGAAGTTTTTATTCTACTCTGCATACAGCTACCTTTCACATAGTTCTGGAGATATGACTGTTTTACCTTATACCCTTCTACCTTGTGAAGGTATATTAAAATAGTTATGCCTATTACTGTAAACAGGTGTGGCCTTGCTATAATCCTAATTAATTAAATCTACCTCTATTGCCAGCTTACTTATGACTTCCATCTTATGACAATAGAAAACAATGTGGATTCATGTAAAACAGCTGCTGTAAAAATAAAATATTTGAAATTTTGAAATTCACAACTGCGTATACTTTTCCCCTTTGCCAAAATACTGTGTTAAATCTGGTCTGTAACTGTGTCACTCAGCATAATCAACAATAATGTCTAGTGTACAATCATATAATCTGTAAACTAATTATTTTCTTTTTTGCATCAGCAAATACAGTATACAACAATCAGACATCATGAAGATATCATAACATTCTTCAGTGGATATGTAATAAATGGGCCCCTTCACATGGTCAACTTTTCAGAAAGTCGACTTTCATATGGCCGAGACCATATGATCAACTTTTGAAAAGCCGACCGTGGGGAACCGCTATTTCCATACAGTGCGGAATGGGAAAACTTCCCCCTTCTGCACTGTAGTGTGATCTCAGATTTGGTGTATTTAAGTTATGGGGTCTGTGGGGGCGGAGCTCCCCATGGGGGTGCAGGGGGCAGAGCTCCCCTGCTAACAGTTTAAGGTAAGTGTTGTGTTTTATGTATTTATTTTATGTGGTCAGCTTTTCAAAAGTCGATCATATGGTCTCAGCCATATGAAAACCGACTTTCTGAAAAGTCGACCATGTAAAGTAGACCCGTAATAAATACCTTCCAAAATATTATTTATTTTTTGTGACATCTATGGGCCCTTTGGACAGGATTCCTTTTTTTTGTATTGCATTTCTCAGGATAGACAAAGCATTTTGGTTTACTGATTAATATTCAGAAATATTAATATTAAATATTTCTTACAGTACTGCATATGCATAATGCAAACCTATTATGTTCCTCTCTGATGTTTGTGTGCCTAAGAAAACATATTTTAAATATTTCTGAATTCTTGTTAAATAATCCTAATAATCAGTAATTACAAAACCTCACAATTAAATCCTGTGTTCAATCCCAATATAGAAACATAAACTTGTACACATCATTGCATGGTTACACACATCATTTTTTTTCATGAAATCATTAATATTGAGAAATGCTTTATAAAATAATCCAAAAAATACCTGTATCAAGCTGTAAACTTTAAATCATCACTCTAATCCTTTAGAAACGCTTTCTATGAACACCTTCAGGAATGCATGGATCATGCAATCCCAAATAAAACCAAGACCCAATCCTCCAAAGGCAGACGTCCTGTCTGGTGGACCCCAGCCATAAACAAACTATACAACAGAAGGAGGAAGCTACTACATGATAGAGCAAAATCCCAAAAAGGGAAGGCATCTCTGATCAGTATTAGCAAAAAACTACGGGCACTCATAAAATCGTCTAAGGCCAGCTTTGAGAGAAAAATTGCACAGGACACTAAGGATAATCACAAGGCTTTCTTTAGTTATGTTAGGAACCTGGGTGGGAATTCCCAGATATGCTCAGAATTAGTCCAAAATGACAAAAAATACATCGAACCCACAGACATTGCCAACATCCTAGCTGACAGGTTCAGCGCAAACTTCTCCCGCCTCCCACCAAAGGGCAAATATCTATCCCAGCAGAGTGCTGCCTCCTGACATCTCAGATGCTCAGGTAAGAGCCCCTCTCCAAAGCAAAAACACAGCATCAATGGGACCAGGCGGTGTCCCGGGCTGTCCTACATGAACTCCAAGAAGAGCTAAACCCAAACATAAAACTACTGTTTAATCTCAGCCTTACTACAGGATATGTACCCAAAGAGTGGCGTACAGTAACAGTGGTCCCTCTCCACAAAGGTGGTGCCTCAACGGATCCTGGAAACTATCGCCCCATAAGCCTGACTAGCTTGGTCTGCAAAGCTATGGAAGGGATCATCATGGACCTCATAAATAAAGATATTGGGGACCTACAGACACTGGATCCTACCCAGTTCGGCTTTGTTAAGGGCAGATCCTGCCTCTTAAACCTGGTCGATTTCTTTGAAACAGTCACCAAGGCCATTGTGAGGGAAGGTGGTCCACACAGCCTACCTGGACCTCGCAAAAGCCTTCGATACAATACCCCACTCGGGCATTATAGATAAGCTCAGAGTAAATATAAATCCCTATGTCACTAGATGGGTTGCAAACTGGCTCAAGGACAGAACCCACATGGTTAGAATTGCTGGAGCCATGTCAGACTCCTAACCAGTTACAAGTGGCGTCCCATAAGGCTCAGTCATGGGACCTCTCGTTCGGTATATATTTCTCAGAGGTACAGGCCAACACGGAAGGACTGTGGCTGACCAAGTTCACAGATGACTGCAAACTGGGCGCCATAATCGACTCTCCAGCCGACACAAGCATCCTCCAAAAGGGCTTCATAGAAACAGACAACTGGTGCCAGAGCCATGGCCTCAAGCTAAATGCCAAAAAGTGTATAGTCATCCCCTTTGGCAAAAACAAAGTGCCCACAAATTACCACATAGGTGGTAATCCATTAAGTATGGAAGAAGTAATTAGGGACCTGGGGACCCAAGTTGATAGCAATCTCTCATTTGACAACCACGTGGCCAAAGTGGTTAGAAAAACATTTTATATAGCCCACCTAATTATGAAGGGATTCACATCTAGATCAGGGGAGGTCATCGTGCCTCTTTACTCATCCCTCATCAGACCCATAATTGAGTACAATGCCCCTTTTGGGATGTACCTTACCAGACACCTGCAGCAACTGGAAAGACCCCAAAAGTACCTCACCAAGAGGATCAAAGGGCTCAAACAGATGCCATATGTTGCCCGGTTAAAGAAACTCCAGCTCTACTCAGTGGCATGCTCAGAGGCGATCTGTGCCTGATGTATAAAGCCATGTCCAACCCGGAATTAATGGACATGCTGCACCTCAGAAAATCCATATCCCATCGAGCTATGCACTCGAGAGACTTGAACCTCAACACTGAAATAAATAGGACATGCTGGAGGGACAGATTCATAACCCAGAGGCTCCCTTCACTCTGGAATAAAATCCCAGTCCAGGTTAGGCAGAGTCCCTCATTGACTCTCTTCAAGAGGAATCTTGATGAGTGGATGGGAGATCGTAGGTTTACCCCGGGTATCACTTCTGTGTCACTGTTAGACAGAGGCACAGTATACTAACCTCGAAAAAGGGCATAGCAAAATTAATTTAAAATGGGTGGCGAAAGCCAAACACACTCTGGCTAGGCTTATAAATGCCCTAGGGCAGATAGCCTAGTATGAACCTATGAACCTATGAATCTAAGAAAGTAATCATCTTTCATTGTTCAAACATCCAAGTAGTTCTGTGACTGTAAGTGTGCCAGTATATATGTGTGTGTGTGTGGGGGGTGGGGGGGTAGCATGCATATGTAACATTTCATATCTAAATACCCATGTATAACTCTGTAGATGTCCTTTAAAGAAAATCATTCAGTTTGTCATTGAAGTACATCCATTAACTTCAAGATGTTGTGTAAACATGCAAAAGAATAAAACCATTGTTGTTATTTCCCTTGCTTATAAATCACAGAATCTAAAATTATACCTTTATGCTATAAGCAATGTCTCACAGTTATAGTGATATTACTTTTCATCCTAGAGAACCTTACATATGAAATCACATGCAGTTTCAGTGTTAACAGTAAAACTGGAAATCAGTATTGGCCATCCCCCTTTACTGAAAGTTTAAAACAACACATAGTAGGTAAACAGAAGTGGAAGGAATCAAACCTGGCATTCTTAAATAAAGAAACATGTTAGAGCATTAATCTTTCACACTAACTGTCAGTTATAATGTGACAGATAATGGGAAAAAACAATGCACTTTTAAATTGTACTCCTGATTGCCTAGCAAAGTTTTATCTATAGAACATGACAGTTAAAAATGCTTCTAAGAACCATATCTTAGCAATTTAGCCAGACCATCCATGTACTTTTTCTGTTGGAAATTCATGCCTTGCACTTAGCAGAGATTATTCACTGAACTGTACATGGTCACACATGCCTTAAAAACCTGAAAAGCATTAAAGTATTAGTTTCAAATTCAAGTGACTCTCCCTTTAAAAACTTTCTGAGTTAACTTCTTCAACAGTGCCCCAATTGTCCTGCTGGTCAACTTCTGCTATCCTTTTCCTTAGCTAAAAAATGGAATTCTCTTCCTTCCTCTCTAAAGACTTGTGAAAACTTGGAAAACTTTAAAACTCAGCTACTTTCCCACCTTGCCTCTAACAGGAAATCCAATTGCACTCTCCCCCCCAGCCTAATAATCATTCCACCCCTTAAACTCAAGACTAACTCTGAGTTCAAGCTAACCTAACCTAACATAAATGTGCATATTGTAAATAACATGGATTAGTACTGTATTTATTGAACTGTTATAGAAATTTCAGTATGTGTTTTTCTATATCTTTAAATCTTTGTCATTTTATTTAATTGGGACTAATTACCACCACCAGGTAATTAGGAATGAGGTATATAAGGAGGGACTGCAATGTACTTCTTATTTCTGATGAAGTCCTGGATGCACTAGGATGAAAACGTGGTGTCTGCAACGTTAAATAAAACAGACTTTTTTGCTCCTTTCTACACTGTGTTAGTGGCTTCGTTCTGCTGGTTCCTCGGTGCTTTATTTTGGATGTTTATTGGTTGTGTTTAAAGCACTATTCTGTTTTATTTCTTTGGTTTTGGTTTATTATTAAGGAACTGGATACCAGCACTAATTCCCCAATCAGGGGAATAAGCGGCTTACAATGTGTAGGCGAGAGACTTACACGTGTAGAGGAGCAACTTACACAACTTATTGAAATCTTAACCCAGCATTTAGCCGGATTACCTGCCCTGTTTGGATCTGACAACAGTGGTGCTAGATCGCTACCAGGTAACCAGGAAGCGTTAGCTTTGCTCACAGGAAGTAAACCTTTACCACAGGACTGTTTGTTAAACAGTCAACTCACAGGCGGCCAGATTCAAGGGAGGACGGCAGATAGTGAACAACAGCGAGTTCGTTTGGACCAGGGAGATTCAGAATCTCGTTCTCCTTTGGACTTTCATGGAACTAACACTCTGAATAGAAAGGATGAAAGACGGCAAGTTGGTTTGCAAGGTGACTGTTCAAATTCTAGTAACAACTTGATCGGCAATACAGCAAAAGTATCTGAGACTGTTGGTTGGGATGGGGTTTATTCTGCTACTAAATGGCTTAACACCAAGTGTAATTTTACAGAAAGCCATTCAGACAATAGTTCCTTGTCTGGGCGACATGACAATAATACTTACAATACTAATGTTAACATTTTACATGATATAATGTTAAGATACAAAATACTGCATATGGACAATTGTTATTTGAGAGAATGTATAGAAAGGAGGATAGTACCTAAGGGGTTACGCGTTTTTAAATACCCTAACAATGTTGTTGAAGGGAGTGATTTTCATGAAGAGTTGTTAAAAATTTTTAATGAATATGGCTTGGCTATCTTACAAGCCATTATTTCCAACAATGAAAAAGAATTGGATGTATTATATGACTAAATAGGAGACATTAACAACAGAATAGTTTCAGATCTCCTATTCATGGTGGAAAGTGAAAAAGTGAAATATTTCAAAGTTAAGGAGAAAATAGAAGAAAAATGTAAACAAATTTACCATAGAAAATGTAAAAAATTATATAGGGACGTTTTAGCATATAGAGATAAACGTAGTTACCCTAAACCTAGTAGTCAGAGGAGAATATATAAGAATTATTATGAAAATGGAGAGGGTGAAAATCAAAGGGGAGACACTATTAACACAGGATGGATCACCTCTATGGAACCCTTGGAATTTCAGAGATGTGAGAATCAGGGGGGATACAACTTGAATGACCATTTAGAATTCCCTACAGTGAGGAGATCAGAGAGAATCAGGCAACAAAATCCAGTGAATTACTCCTACCCAAAGGGTGGGTATCGGAGGGGGGGGTACTAAAAGATGAAGTTCAAACCCATGTAACACCTGGGAATTTAAGGGAAGAAAGCACTGTAGTGGATGGTTACCGACATTTATATCAAAATTTCAGCATTTTCAACTACAGTTCTCTAGATATAGGACCTATACACTTTAGTTTGTTCACTAAAGGACTTAAATTTGTACATAGTAGTACAAGTCAAATTGAACATGTGCTCATAGACCTCAAACTATTTTTGAGGAAGAAAAATCTTGAACTCATGATGCCTAATAATAGACCTCCTGTTAGCACTATTAGGAAAAAGAGTATATTTAACCCACCCCTCCACCCCCAACTCAAAAATTTTGAGACCCAAGTAGAGATGGAGTTGAGACAAAATCTAAATAACCAAACTAGATTCTACAATTTGACTAAAGAAGAACATGCATTGTTGGACTCATTGAGAAAGAATGGTTAATGAGGGTTATGAACCCTGACAAGGGGGGGGGGGTTATGGATAGCATAACCTACACTGCTAAAATGTTGGAAATGTCGAATAATCCTGAAAGGTACAACAGAGTTTCCTGCAACAAAATCAATGTGGCCCATCGGAAAATAGATTTTATGTTACATGAAATGGCTAATGACCAACAGATAAGCCAGGAGATTCTATCATTTCTAACTATTGACAAACCCAAAGTCTCTTCCATCTTCGGAATACCGAAGGTCCATAAGGATGCCCATGATCCACCTTTGAGACCTATAGTAGCTGCTTCAGGTTCTAAAACTTATCCAATACCCAAGTACTTAGAATTAAGACTAAAGGAAGTATGGCTAAACAAGGTGGGCATCCTTAAGGATTCTTGGGACTTTTTGAGGAGCAATGACCAGGGGTTATACCAGGGGTTCAATGTTATATCTTACCAAACGGGTTTGGATTGGTTCGAAGAAGCACTGAGAACAAAAGGTAGCTTAGATAATGATACCATCATTCTGATGAGAGAACTGATGGAAATGGTACTCAAACACAATTTTCTCTACTTCGAGGGTGAATTTTTTAAACAGACAAGTGGAGTAGCCATGGGGGCCAGTTGTGCCCCCATGTATGCCACCTTGGTTTTGTCCACCTGGGAAGAGAAATTTGTGTTTCATTCTGACTACTCCCAATACTGGAGTTATTATAGACACTACCTGGATGACATAGTCGTTCTTTGGAATGGGCCAGAACATAAGTTAAATTAATTCATAATTTATTTGAATAACACATCCTTTCTTATATTCACCCGCAACATCACTCATGACCAGGTACAGTATTTGGATGTACTCACTGAAGATGTTGTATCTGAAATCTTTAATTATCCCATAGATAAGGAGATTCTCTTTGGCTGTTCTGCAGCTGGATTGCTAAAGAAGTGTGATGAAAAGGGAAAACTGATTTAAGGAGTACCTCAGATTTTTCAAACCTCCTTTTCAGAGAAAATAGTGACAATCTCTCCTCCTCCTCCTCTTCATCTCCCTGTTTCAGTAAGCAGTTTAAGCAACTAGAGACTGTCAAACAAGAGGTTTTACAGTAATGGAAAGGAGGCTTTAAAAACACACTCACCCCAGCAATCTTTCCACCTATCTGAGAGTTCATCTTACCTTGCGACATCAGATTGTTATACACAGATGCGTTCTGAATGCTGTCAGATATACTTGGCAATCCTTCTCAGTGTGAGTTATTCTTGTAAAGGGCATCAGATCTGTCTACTTCCTCCCATTTTACACTATATGCTGCAACAGGAAGTCATCAAACCAGTTCCTCTCAAGCAAGAGTTTACAAAATAATGGAAAGGAAGCTTTAAGAACAAAGGAAAAGCCTCAGAAAGTCATACTGACTGTGAGGACTGTTATTGACCTATCTGCCAGTCCTGCCCCCCTCACCCTGGCAACCTTTCCATCTATCTCAGAATTCATCTTCCCTTGTGGCATCAGATTGTTATACACAGATTGGTTCTGAATGTTGTCGGATATACTTGTCAATGGTAATTGCTACTTCTCTCAACATGAGTTATTCTTGTACAGGGAATTAGACCTCTCTACTTCCTCCCACCACAAACTGGAACAGGAAGCCATCATTCCAGTTCCTCTCATTCAGTTAGGCAAAGGCTTCTATTCAGGAATATTTCTGGTTCCAGAAACAGAAGGATCATGGATGTCTGCACTGGGTCTTTCTTTTCTAAACATTTTTGTCACAATTCTGAAGTTAAAAATGTTATCCCTCCAATCTCTTGCAACTTTGATCCCTCCTCTAGCTTTCATAGTAAAGCTAGAGCCAAAGGACATCTATCACCATATTTTCATTGGTGAGCATTTTAGAAATGTCTTAGGATTTGCTGTATGTGGCTCACATTATCAGTTCTCTGTATTATTGTTTGAACTTTCCACTGCACCAAGGATAGGTTCATAGGTTAGTACTAGGCTAACTGCCCTTGCGAGCCATTTTAAGCTTAGCCAATTATCCCTTGTGAGACTCAAACCCTGCACCTTGCGTTTGTAAGGCAAACACCTTAACCATTAGGCCACCCTTCCAAGGATGTTCACAAAGTACCTGGCCTAAATCATTGCTTACTGCAGACTTCAAAGCATTCACATTTTTCTATATCTGGGCAGGTGTCTTATCTTTGCAGACTCATTTTCCAGTTGTCAGGAGTCTTTAAAAGATGTTTGGTATCTTATATTCAATCTGAGGTTCCCAATCAACTTTCAGAGGTCATCTCTGTTTCCTTCTCACAGAATGGTATTCCTGGCATGTTTATTGAACTCTATCTTCCTCCAGACAAAGTACACATGTTTCAACAGTTCATCCTGAGTATTCCCAACCAAAGTGAGGCATATGCAAGGCAATTTCTCAGGATTTTGGGGGTACATGGCATTCATAATGTCCATGCTTCCTCTGGGTAGAAGTTACTGAGCACATGCAAGATTAGTGCCATTTTGTGTAGTCAGTCAGAGTGAATGTATGCATGACTGGAGATGCACGTGCAAGTGTTTTTGAAGTCTTGAGTCAGTCAGTTAGCTTAAATACATGTTCCATTTACAGCTCCTGATGTGTTTATGTAGAACAAACAACTTGAACCCATCACAGTGCCTCAGCATCTCACTTGAATACAAGAGACCTCCTACCTATCTAGTCACACAGTGTAAAAAATACTGCATGAACTGCAAGTGCTACAGGAGAACTCTGCCTTCTATAGTGTAAGCATGGACTTTTGAAAAGATGACCTCATCAGTGTATTGAAGAGAAGATGTTATTAAAAGTGGGATAAGGCAATGAGGGATTCCTCTCCAGTTTAAAGTTTTTACCTGAGTGGAAGTTGATTGAGCACAGATGTTGTTGAAGTCACACTTGCATGACACTATATCCCCCCACCACACACACACACGCATTCATACACACAAGCTCACCACTGTGAGCTTTGAGCTTTGAGCATCCTACCTATTTAGTTGCACAGTCCACAGATCATTACAATAGAAGTCTGACTACAAGTCAGATATCCAGCATCTTTGAAGGGTTGACATCACTACTTTGTTGTACGAACACTGCTATGGTTAAAACTCAATATATTAATGTGGGTTGCCGGTTCCATGCAAAAGTTTTCTCTTGAGTGGAATTCTGACTATGTGTGAAAGCATTCCTTTGAATTATCAATTCTGCACACACACACACACACACACACACACACACACACACACACACACACACACACGTCACTGGTATATTTGAACCACCTACCAATCTAGTTACACAGTACAGAGAACAGTGTATAAAGGAGAAGTCTGACTTTTATAGTGTGAAAGTTCATCATTGTGTTACAGAGAGGATGTTGTTGTGAAAAGTATGAGGGGGTGGGTGATTTCTTTCTCAGTATAACAGTTCCTTTTGAATGAAAGTAAATTGAGCACAGCTATTGTTGAAGTCATAATTACCTAACTCAGCAGCCCCAACACACAAGTTCATTACTGTGAGATTTGATCCACCTACTTATGTACTCTAGTGAGCACTATATGAACCCCAAGTGCCACAGGAGAAGTCTGAATTTAGAAGTGAGAGAGTCAGTTTTGAAAGGATGGCCTCATCAGCGTGTTGAAGAGAAGCTAGCACATGCTTAGGAGAAAAGGTATGTGTGTTGATAGGCAGAAGTGAGTGCAAGGTGCTGAGCACAACTGAATGCATACCGCTGACATATGTCAGCTATACTGTCGGTTATGTGCATTGCAGTAGTGAGAGTGACATATACCTGCTTTACATGATATTGCATGGCAAACACACTTGTGAAACAGAGGATACGCAAAGAAGCATTCATGACTTTTCCTCTCAGGATGATTGTATGCAGATGGTAAGCATTGGTGATACTATTACCAGTGGTACTTGTTTATGCATGGACAAGTGCACTATAAATTCAAACAGGCAGGTCAAACATCTGCCAGTGCACTGCTGCTAACCACTGATGAAGTATGTGGGAAGAGGTTCCATATCATTGCATATCATTTCCAAGTGTAAGAACTGCAGTGCCAACTTAACTTTACAGAATGAACCATTCAGTTAACCTCACAGTTAAATGCACTTATCTTGAATACAGCAGTCCAATAACACATACAGAAGTAATACAACCCAGTAACAACAGTTATACTGTCTCAAGATCTTTTCCTAAAGTGCAACACTGACATGCTCATTTGTGCAGAAGATGGCAAATTATTAGAGCATGCATAATTAGATTTTAAGGTGGTGAACTTGGAATGGGAATTAGCAGTACTCAATGGTGCTCCCATCCAACTTTTGTGCACATAAGGAGGAGGGTAACAGGTCTTATTGTGATGAAATCCAGATCACATCTGTCTTTTAGGAATGTTTTATGTATCATGATTTTCACATTTGCCATGACACTACTTGCTCTGGTCATTGCTAAATATGCTCTTTCCTTGTTATAATTTTTCTTTCAAGTGTTGTCAAAGAATTTTGTAACTTTTTTTCTGCCTTTTGCAGTTGTGGACTGCTCAGTAGCATACAAACATGGCCCACGATCAGAGGAGAAATTGAAAAATTTTAATTTGGTCTGCATTCAGAAATGTAAATGAGCCTGGTGTTGCTGCACACAGCCATCAGCGCTCAGGGAATTAGTAAGTGAAGAAATGCCAGTTGTCAGCTATCTGGTGCAAGTGATAAGTGCAGTGAGTTTAGATGAAGCAGAAAGGTGATACAGGGTTTAATTCTAGTTTAGAGGTATTTTTACAAAGGGTGTCATAATGACATTTACCACAACATTTTAGATTAGGAAGGTAACACTAAATACCAATAAGCATCATAAATATGTTTATTGCAACAAAAGTATCATTAATGTGTGCATGCCAAAAAATGTATATTAATCAGATATCATCAATGCTTACTGTATAAGCCCAATACAGTGTGTTAAGTATAATGTTAAATATGACATGATGATATATAATTTAAAATTCACTTGCAAAGATATGATGTGCACAGTAGTTTTGTTATAATTATTATGACTCGTTATATAACATAAGTTTGTGTTTAGGACAGCATGTCTTGTAAAGTATGTATGTAACATACCCCACCATGTATTACTCAGGTCATGCAGCCGCATGCATCTGAAAAGTATTTACAAACACAAATACTGCCTTTTACACACAAATGCATTTACAAACACAAATACTGCCTTTTACACACAAATGCATTTATAAACACAAATACTGCCGTTTACATATAAATGCAGACCCATGATTACTTAATGGTACTGAAAGTTAATAAGCAAAGTTTCACATTGTATCCTTCTTTTTTATCATGGGTTCTATTCCCAGGTGGTACTGCTCAATCTTACTTGTATTTAAGTCCCAACAACACAATATGTCACAGGTCATCCCATTTTTCCTCCAACCAACAACTTCAGTACTGTTCTATCAATTGTAACATCCCTTACACTGTACAAGACATCCAGTAAACTGTTAGATATGGAACAGTAATTATCACATTTTCATACTTTTAACCTGTTTTTCCTATAGTACAGCAGACTTAGGCATAGTGTGCTAATGCAGTCTAAGGCAAAAATTCACATGATTTTGCGATAAGACGTAGCATGCTATTTACCATTAGTATTGCTGCTCTGTTCCTGGCATCATGCAAATATTGAGGACTCAGACTGATAACACAGGAGGAGCAGACAGATAGATTTGGAGGGAGGCAGGGAGCAAGAAGATTTTGACAGAAACAAGATAAAGGTGGCCCAATACAATATGCAAGCAATAGCTACACATAAAATAGTCTTATAAAAACAGACACTAAGAGTTTGACCTAGGTCTGGATTAGAACCCTTAACACTATGCAGAAATTCAAAGATAGGTATAATCATTATCACAGCACACCACAAAGGAACTCCTGCTTCACAAATGTAAAAATCATACAATTGAAGGGACACTGACAACATACTGAAGCCAGGAAGGATGTATGCAGTAGGCTTCATCACAGTAATGCCAATAGTAAAATCCCACAGGATGAATATTATATCCATCAGCCTAATAATTATGAAACAATAAAAAGGTGATGATACAGATGGGTTGGAGAGAGACAGAGTGAGAGAGAGATGGAAAGAGACATTTTTTTTTAAACTGTGAGCTTTGGCCAGCTAAGACCTGCATGCAATCAACTGAACGCATAAGTGAAGTTAGATACATTTTTATCTGCACTTTTTTCAAATAATACACGATTTAAATTAATTTGTTTGTGTTGCAATGAGCAATATCTTGCTGGAAGTTGTGACTCTGTTTTTTCAGTTAAGGCTTGTTAAAAAACCTGCATAGCCAGTGATAAGTGGGGGTAGTTTACTTCATTGTTATTCAGTTTCTGTCTTATACAAGTGGTACATTGAATTATTTCCTGTTTAAACTGTGAGCTTTGGCCAGCTAAGACCTGCATGCAATCAACTGAACGCATAAGTGAAGTTAAGTAAATTTTTATCTGCACTTTTTTCAAATAATACACAATTTAAATTAATTTGTTTGTGTTGCATTGAGCAATATCTAGCTGGAAGTTGTGACTCTGTTTTTTCAGTAGGTCCCCACCCACCTTCCCTGTTTTTTGTTTTGGTGTTAATCTTGGTGGCTTTGAAGCTGCCCGCCCCTCTTGTAAATTTGCACTTGGATACTCCTCCTGGGCCCATCTCATTTGCTCACTCAAAAAAAAAATGTATCTGCTTTTACTGTATTTGTGTTTCTTCCTACTTTATTTTGCTTTTGCGTCATCTTAAAAGTACTCAATTGTATTTATAACTGCTTGGTATAACTCATTCTAAGCTTTTTAGTTTAAGCACTTGGGCTTCAGACCAGTTGTTTTACATTAAGAAGGTTTGTGGTCTGCACTGTAGTGGCAGAACAGGTAGCTTACATCCTTCTAAGTTGGGAACTGCTGATTGAGGGCTCAGTGTCTGTTATTCTAAAAGTGTATTAATTCTGGTTTAAGCACTTGGGGGCTTCAGGCCAGTTATTTTACATTAAGAGGGTCCGTGGTCTGCACTCTTGTAGGAGGAGAGGCTGCCTCTGCCCTTCTGAGCTGGGAATTTCTGGTTAAAGGCTTATAGTGCCTGCATATTTGAACTGCTTCTTACTGAAATTGGTACACCTTGTTTGCTGTAGCATAGACTAGATCCAGGCCTGCTTAATCTAGCTTTGTTTGTATAACTTGAGCACTTTTGCTTTTGCGTCATCTTAAAAGTACTCAATTGCTTTTGCGTCATCTTAAAAGTACTCAATTCTATTTATTACTGTTTGGTGTAACTCATTCTAAGCCATTTAGTTTAAGCACTTGGTCTTCAGACCAGTTGTTTTACATTAAGAAGGTTTGTGGTCTGCACTGTGGTGGCAGAACAGGTAGCTTACATCCTTCTAAGTTGGGAACTGCTGATTGAGGGCACAGTGTCTGTTATTCTAAAAGTGTACTAATTCTGGTTTAAGCACTTGGGCTTCAGGCCAGTTATTTTACATTAAGAGGGTCCGTGGTCTGCACTCTTGTGGGAGGAGAGGCTGGACTCTGGCCTTCTGAGCTGGGAATTTCTGGTTAAAGGCTTATAGTGCCTGCATATTTGAACTGCTTCTTACTGAAATCGGTACACCTTGTTTGCTGTAGCATAGACTAGATCCAGGCCTGCTGAATCTAGTTTTGTTTGTATAACTTGAGCACTAATCCAGGCATTCTTTAAAGTATTCAATTGTATTTATTACTGCTTGGTAGTAACTTGATTAAAGTGTAGCTATCATTCTAAGTCTTTTGGATTAAGCACTTGGGCTTTAGATCAGTTGTTTTACATTAGGAAGGTTTGTGGCCTGCACTGTGGTGGCAGGACAGGTAGCTTACATCCTTCTAAGTTGTGAACTACTGATTGAGGGCTCAGTGTCTGTTATTCTAAAAGTGTATTAGTTCTGGTTTAAGCACTTGGGCTTCAGGCCAGTTATTTTGTGTTAAGAAGGTTCGTGGTCTGCACTCTTGTAGGAGGAGAGGCTGGACTCTGCCCTTCTGAGCTGGGAATTTCTGGTTAAAGGCTTATAGTGCCTGCATATTTGAACTGTTTCTTACTGAAATTGGTACACCTTGTTTGCTGTAGCATAGACTAGATCCAGGCCTGCTGAATCTAGCTTTGTTTGTATGCTTGTTGTTGTTTGCTTGTTATTTCCCTGAAACGCTAATTCCACCTAAAACGTGGCTTTTCAGCGCTTCTGTGGATCCCTAGCGATATCTGCATTGCTTACTGTACTTATTTCCTTGTTTCACTTGAAAGAAAGTTACAGTTTGTCGTTTTTGCATTTAAGTTACCGGTAACACATTGCATTTAAGTTACCTGGCACTTGCTCACTAAAGCAATTATATAAGTCAGCACTAAAAATTAAAAGCACTACACCCTCACAAACTCCCTTGAGTACCTTGTTCCCATTGGCCCTTTTTCAATTATAAAGGAATTCCCAGTACTATTCTAGCATGTCCAAAGGTCAGTTGTCAATCTCCTCTGGTCCAGCTGGTGAATCTGGGAATCTTGAGGCAATGTTACAACTGCCTCATGTACACAGACAACCCTCTCCTCCTCCCAACAAATTCCAACACATGTGAGAGATGCAACCATATAGCCAAACTGGAGGCTAAACTCTCTCAACTCAGTACTGGCGTAACCAGTCAGGAGGAGAAGGAAACCACACTCACTACAATTCCAGTCTCACATAGACCTACCACGACAGCAAACCAAACACATAAACACACAAAAACATACTCGGAGGCTCTAAATAAAAATCTGCCTAAGCAGCAGAGACCTCCAAAGCAGACACCCAAGCAACCGCTACACCAAAACAAAACACGTGCAACACATAGCTCACAAAGCCAGTGTGACGAACAGTCACAGCCCTTAAGGCTAAACAACATACCTGATACACTTGTAATAGGTGACTCTATCATCAGGCACACTGACGTCCCGCTCACCAGGCTGAACAAGGAGAAGGTCACGGTGAGCTGCCTGTCGGCGCTAGGATCCGCCACATAACACAAGCACTCAGGTCACTCCAAGGCAAGTACAAATATGACTCAGTCATTGTCCATGCTGGTGTGAATGACCTGAGACGTACCTCCCTGGACTACATGAAAAGAGACATAGAGGAGCTCTCTGAGCATGTAGCCCAGGCTGGTATGACCCTGACCTTGAGTAGCATCTTACCCTCACCAAGAATGATGCCACAATATGAAGACAAGGTGATCAATTTCAACAATTGGCTTAAGTATTGGTGTCATTCAAAGGGGATCCAATGCCTGTCAGCCTGGGATGACATGCTCGACAAGCCACGATGCTTCGCTAGGGACGGCTTGCACCTGTCACCCTGGGCTTTCAGATATTGGCAAAGGCTCTTGCCACCCCATAGTGCCTTTTTAGGCAAGGCTCAAAAGACAAACCCACCTCCATAGGTATCACAAGGGATAAGAAACTAAGAGTAATGCTACTCAACGCCAGAAGTCTAAACCTCAAGATGCATGCACTCGAAACTCTCCTTAGCATGGAGAACATCGATATCTGTGCAATAACAGAAACCTGGTTCAAGGCTCCCAAGAGCACCCCAGCACTACCAGGTTATACCTCATACCATGCTTTTTGGCCCCAAAACTTGGACCGAACCACAAAAGGAGGGGGAGTATCAATATTCATCAAAGATACCCACACCTTCAGGTTGGTGGCACAGCACAAAGCGTCAAAGACTATCCATGTGCAACTAACAGTGGGTAAAACTGCCTTCCAGTTTATAGCCTGCTACAGACTACCCTCCCAAACCCAGGAACCCCACTTGGCCTTCCTGAGAACACTGGAAAATATGAAGGTCTCTCCAAACACCATTATATTGGGCGACTTCAACTACCCAAACATAGACTGGGAGCATTACTCTAGCTCCAACACCCTAGCCCAAAAGTTCCTAGAATTTATAAACTCAAATGTTATGGAACAACTTGTTACCACTCCCACAAGAGGGGAAAACATACTGGACCTGATCATCACCAACATGGGAACTCTATGCTTCAGACCAGAAGTGTATCCCTCACTGGTAAGATCAGACCATAAACTAATCTCACTGGATATTCACATCCCGACCCCACCCGCTGCCCAGAAAACCACAGTGAAAAACTTCTCTAAAGCAAATTTCACACTCCTCAAAACCGAGGTGGAATCCTTCAAAGCCCCTGGGCCTGTGGAAAATACGTCCCAGACCGCAGAATCCTTTATAAACGCATTCTATGAACACCTTCAGGAATGCATGGACCATGCAGTCCCAAATAAAACCAAGACCCAATCCTCCAAAGGCAGACGTCCTGTCTGGTGGACCCCAGCCATAAACAAACTATACAATAGAAGGAGGAAGCTACTACATGGTAGAGCAAAATCCCAAATAGGGAAGGCATCTCTGATCAGTATTAGCAAAAAACTACGGGCACTCATAAAATCGTCTAAGGCCAGCTTAGAGAGAAAAATTGCACAGGACACTAAGGATAATCACAAGGCTTTCTTTAGTTATGTTAGGAACCTGGGTGGGAATTCCTAGATATGCTCAGAATTAGTCCAAAATGACAAAAAATACACCAAACCCACAGACATTGCCAACATCCTAGCTGACAGGTTCAGCGTAAACCCCCCCACCCACCCACCCACCAAAAAGGAAAATATCTATCCCAGCAGAGTGCTGCCCCCCTGATATCTCAGATGCTCAGGTAAGAGCCGCCCTCTCCAAAGCAAAAAACACAGCATCAATGGGACCAGACAGTGTCCCGGGCTGCGTCCTACATGAACTCCAAGAAGAGCTAAACCCAAACATAAAACTACTGTTCAATCTCAGCCTTACTACAGGATATGTACCCAAAGAGTGGCGTACAGCAACAGTGGTCCCTCTCCACAAAGGTGGTGCCTCAACGGATCCTGGAAACTATCGCCCCATAAGCCTGACTAGCTTGGTCTGCAAAGCTATGGAAAGGATCGTCATGGACCATATAAATAAAGATACTGGGGACCTACAGACACTGAATCCTTCCCAGTTCGGCTTTGTTAAGGGCAGATCCTGCCTCTTAAACCTGGTCGATTTCTTTGAAACAGTCACCAAGGCCATTGACGAGGGGAAGGTGGTCCACACAGCCTACCTGGACCTCGCAAAAGCCTTCAATACAATACCCCACTCGGGCATTATAGATAAGCTCACTAGCTTAAATATAAACCCCTGTGTCACTAGATGGGTTGCAAACTGGCTCAAGGACAGAACCCACATGGTTAGAATTGCTGGAGTCATGTCAGACTCCAAACCAGTTACAAGTGGCGTCCCACAAGGCTCAGTCCTGGGACCTCTCTTGTTCGGTATATATTTCTCAGAGGTACAGGCCAACACGGAAGGACTGTGGCTGACCAAGTTCACAGATGACTGCAAACTGGGCGCCATAATCGACTCTCCAGCCGACACAAGCATCCTCCAAAAGAGCCTCATAGAAACAGACAACTGGTGCCAGAGCCATGGCCTCAAGCTAAACGCCAAAAAGTGTATAGTCATCCCCTTTGCAAAAACAAAGTGCCCACAAATTACCACATAGGTGGTAATCCATTAAGTACGGAAGAAGTAATTAGGGACCTGGGGACCCAAGTTGATAGCAATCTCTCATTTGACAACCAGGTGGCCAAAGTGGTTAGAAAAACATTTTATATAGCCCACCTAATCATGAAGGGATTCACATGTAGATCAGGGGAGGTCATCGTGCCTCTTTACTCATCCCTCATCAGGCCCATAATTGAGTACAATGCCCCTTTTGGGATGTACCGTACCAGGCACCTGCAGCAACTGGAAAGACCCCAAAAGTACCTCACCAAGAGGATCAAAGGGCTCAAACAGATGCCATATGCTGCCCGGTTAAAGAAACTCCAGCTCTACTCAGTGGCATACCGCCTGCTCAGAGGCGATCTGCGCCTGATGTATAAAGCCATGTCCAACCCGGAATTAATGGACATGCTGCACCTTAGAAAATCCAAATCCCATCGAGCTCTGGCGCTCAAGAGACTTGAACCTCAGCACTGAAATAAATAGGACATGCTGGAGGTACAGATTCATAACCCAGAGGCTCCCTTCACTCTGGAATAAAATCCAAGTCCAGGTTAGGCAGAGTCCCTCATTGACTCTCTTCAAGAGGAATCTTGATGAGTGGATGGGAGATCATAGGTTTACCCCGGGTATCACTTCTGTGTCACTGTTAGACAGAGGCACAGTATACTAACCTCGAAAAAGGGCATAGCAAAATTAACTTAAAATGGGTGGCGAAAGCCAAACACACTCTGGCTAGGCTTATAAATGCCCTAGGGCAGATAGCCTAGTATGAACCTATGAACCTATGACATACTGAGAGTTTGGTTTATGGGACATTTATGAACATCTTTATGCTGTGTTAGTTTATCCTCATTCTTATTTGTCTTGCTTTGTACCATTAAATAATTATTATTGGGATAAAGAAAGGGTAGGAGACAAATGGCTACAACATAAGCATGATAAGGGTAGTTTAATAAGTTTTCCAGTTCGGAAAGAAATGTTTTTGCAAATGCTTTATTGCTGCACTATTCAAATGCTATGTTTCTGGCCAACTGTGTTGTGTGTGATTCTATTTTTTGACCAGAATAAATGTGTGAAAAAGGGGTTGATAGGAAAGTGGTGAAAATGGGGGGATAAGCAGAGGGGAGGACACGGGAAAGAATACAGGAATTTGCAGTATTTTATGGGGGAGCACCTTAGCTAGCCACTTCTTCACAACATAAATTTGGAATTGTGCATAGATGTTCGTGAATTTGCAGAGTTACCACACCAAGGATGGGTGACAACAGAATAATGTTGTAAAGCCAAGTGGATCAAATCAAGTGTGTCATTGAAGACACAAAGGTGAAGTGGAGAGCTATGGATGAGACATGTGTTTTTTTGTGGAACAAATGGCCATTTTTTTTTAAAAAGAGGAATGTTGGAGAAGGGGCTTAGGAATGTGATGGTCAGGTAGGTTGGGTAGGTTAGGTAGCAGGTGCAGATATACAGGACATACAAGACAGAGATGGTTATGGACACAGAAGGTTGCTGGACACCATGGTTGGGGATACATAGGGGACATCAGAAATGCATCCACATCCAGCCTGACAGCAGTGAAAATCTAGATCTCACCTTCGGAAATGTAATCACTGTCTCCTGTATCTGTTGCCTGGGTAAGCACCGGACATGGCATCGATTTAGCAATACAACTCAGAACGTTTTCAACTCTGTCAGTTCAGGCACCAAGACCCCTCTCCATTATATTCTCTACCAGCCCTATCAGCTCCTGATGGATGACAAAATTGCCACCTCCACTAGTACTGCTCCAAGAGGGTATCTGTACACCAGTAGCTGGGACAGAGCTACCTGACTCAGGTGGAGCAGGTAGGGCAGGAGTTGTGGAAGAAACCCTAACAGGTTGTGACCCAAATGTGCTAGGTGTCGGTGCTGCCTATGGTGGTGACACCACAGCCACCTGTAGAGGTATGGTGGACTGAACCACTGTGATCAGTCTAGCTCCCTCTGCTGATGGTCATTTTGTTTTCAGCAGCAATATATGAAATCAAAAACATGTTAATGTGTGTGTGTGTGTGTGTGTGTGTGTGTGTGTGTGTGTGTGTGTGTGTGTGTGTGTGTGTGTGTGTGTGTGTGTGTGTGTTTGTGTCTGTATACAGATAAATAGATATAGATATACATAGGTAGAAATATAAATATGCAGATATACTGTATATGTGTTTATATATATATATATATATATATATATATATATATATGTATATATATATATATATATATGTATGTACATATATATATATATATATATATATATATATATATATATATATATATATATACACAGACAGAGAGAGAGGGACCTGACAACATCCCAGGCTCCATTCTACACGAACTACAGAACAAACTGCCACCCCACCTAAGTACCATGTTCAGTCATAGCCTCACCTCAGGCTTTGTGCCCACTGAATGGCGCACAGCAATGGTTATCCCACTCCACAAAGGGGGATCCACCATGGACCCCGGGAACTACCACCCCATTAGTCTGACGAGCCTGGTCTGCAAGGCCATGGAACGTATTATCATGGAACTTATAAACAAAGACATTGGTAATCTCCAAACTCTGGACCCCACCCAGTTCGGGTTTATAAAAAGCAGATCATGTCTCCTAAACCTGATAGACTTCTTTGAAGCAGTCACCAAAACCGTAAGTTGAGGGTAAAGTGGTTCACACAGCCTATCTAGATCTCGCCAAAGCTTTTGACACCATCCCCCACTCTGGAATTATAGATAAACTCACTAAACTAGGTATAAATCCCTATGTCACAGGATGGGTTGCCAACTGGCTCACTGACAGAATCCACACTTGAAAGTAGCAGACTCCAAATCCGACTTCACAACAGTGACAAGTAGAGTACCACAGCGTTCAGTCCTGGGTCCTCTCCTGTTTGTTATGTACTTTTCCGAAGTACAAGCTAACACAGAAGGTCTTTGGCTAATGAAGTTCACAGATTACTGCAAACTAGGAGCCATAATCGAAACTCCTAACAATGTGGACATCCTACAAAAGGGCCTCACTGAGACAGATGCCTGGTGTCAAAGCCATGGCCTCAAGCTCAATGCCAAAATGTGCACTGTCATCCCTTTTGGTAAAAACTCTTTACGCATGAACTACCATATAGGCGGTAGTCTGCTTAACACCGAAAGTGAGATAAGAGACCTTGAGACACAGGTGGACAGTAGTCTCTCCTTTGATAATCACATCACCACAGTAGTCAGGAAATCCTTCTACATGGCACACCTCATCACAAAAGGTTTCTCATCCAGGAAAAAAGCGGTCATTGTTCCCCTGTACTCGTCACTCATTAGACCCATTATAGAGTACAATGCCCCTGTTGGTATGTACCTCACAAGACATCTACAACAACTGAAAAGGCCGCAGAAATACCTGAAAAAGAGGATTACCGGCCTCAAACAGATGTCCTACGCAGACCATCTCAAAAAACCACAGCTTTACTCTATCGCATATCGCCTACTCAGAGGCGATCTCTGCCTAACATACAAAGCTCTGTCAAACCCAGAGCTGCTGGACATGCTCCACTTAAAGAAATCCCAATCCCTCCGAGCTACATGCTCTAGGGACCTAAACCTTGTCACCACAATAAACAGAACATGCTGGAGGGATAGATTCCTGTCCCAGAGACTTCCCATACTCTGGAACAAACTACCTATCTACATCAAAATAAGCTCCTCATTAGCACTCTTCAAGAAAAAATGTGATGATTGGGAAATAGGAAATTCACCCCGGGGATCACCTCTGTGGTCTGCTCGATAGGAGCACAGGAAAATAATTTTCATGGGTGGCGAAAGCCAGGGTACTTTTTTGGCTAGGCTTATATAGGCCCTAGGGCCAATAGCCTAGTACCTACCTATGAACCTATGATAGAGGGAGCGAAAGAGAGAGTGAGAGATAGGGTCCGGGTCTACAAAAAAGAGGGAATTAGATCCATGGCATATCACATTATGTCATTATTTCAATACATAAATATGAGAAAGAAATATGTACTCCTTTGCCGCAAGCAAATATGATGGGAAGGCATTACTGTGTCATAAGATAAATCAGTTTCACTGCTATGATGTAAGAGCTAGAACATTTATTTGACTATGCCATATAGGACATATGAACTCTGAACCTCGTAGCACATGAAATCTGGACAAAGCCAAAAATGGTGGGAGTACAAAGGCCCAAAAATAGGGACAAAGTTTAAATATCACACTTATAAACTTAGAAAGTTTTTTGTTAGAATGTATTTTCTGAAAAATAAGAAGTCTGAAACTCAAATGTCTGTCATAGTTTAGTGGCTTCAGTCCTCAATGATTTTCCAGAAAACCACAAAGTTTATGAGGTACAGACCAAAACAAAAAAAGCAAAAAGCTGGACATTCTGCAAATATCTGGATAGTTGAGAGGTAATTGCATATACCAAAACTGAAATGTTAATGTCATTCAGTATTGCAGTTAATATTTTACAAATAATATTGTCTAATATATTCTAATTTCTGCTTCTGGGTTTTGAACCCACCCAAATTTATGCTGGTGTACTCCTTGCCTAATGCAAGCACCAAGAGGTATTGGAGAAGGCATGCATGCTTGGTATAAAGGTTTAGGTATGCCTGTTCGAGATACTAGGGTGTGATGGGCTGAAAATACTTAGCTGACTTGTATTAAGATCTGAGGTATACAGTTTACTATCACGTTAGCGAAATGCATTCCATTGAATGTGCACATCCGTGAAAAATAAAAATGAAAATAAGAACATCGTTCACATAAATAAACTAAGCCGGTAATATTGTCATTTGATGTACTTGACATTACCCAGCATAACCTGCCTACCAGCCATGTACAACTAATGTATTGCAGGGGGGCAGGCCCTCCTGCACCCCCTACACCTCCTGCTGCTTATATATACAAACCTCAAGATCGCACTACAGTGGGGAAAAGGGTACATTTCGCAGTCGCCACTGTAGTGCGATGTCCAAGCAGAAAGTCAACCTCACAACAACAAATACACACTGGAATTCACTATTATGGACTCAACCATTTTCAGTTCGGCATCACGAGAGCTGGGAAACAGCCTTTTGACCATCCCAGTTCAAATGACTGCTCTTCGCTAACGTGATAGTAAACCGAGGTATACCTACCCTGTGCCTCTATGAATCGAGTTAGTCTGCCTTGATGCGCCTCAAGGTTTGCTGCTATCTCCTCTGTAGCAGGACAGTAAAGAAAAAGAAAAGATATGAAAGCATAATAAATAACTGTCTTGACTGTCTAATGCATGCTACATCATGAGGTGCTTGTAGTCTTAAATTCAACCTCTCATCAGCTCAGGAGGTCCTGCTTGTGCCTCTTCATGTCACTGTAATGCTGAAGACATTGTTCCCCAGTGCAAGGAACACCACTTACACTGGAGACAGCCGTGCCCAAGCTATTCCACACCTCAGTCTTATACTGAGGCCCAGTATAATCACCCTACAGCTGTAACACTTCATGAGAAGTGCCACAAAAATCCTGGACTCCTCAACACCCTGTCTTTCTGCTCTAAATGGAGCAACATCATCTCCTTCACCAGCCATGTTTGCAGAAGTCAAGCTATCAGTATGTGTCTGAATTGGCACGTAACTCAGATTTCACATTTTACACCCTGTGCGCAGAGAAGCACAACCTGGCCAGCAGCATTTGCACAATTAAAAGCATCAATATTTCTTGCTAGATTCATTGGCATTCATTACATCAAATAGCATAAAAGGTGTGAAATATGTAAGTGAGATTTGGCCATGTGTGATGCTTAAACTACTGACACATGTTCCAGTCTTAAACAATGCCATGCTGTATGGTGCTTGTTATAATCCTTGATTAGAGGAAAAATGGGATGACTTATGACATATTGGGTTTTTGGGACGTAAACACTAGTAAGATTGAGTAGTACCACCTAGGAATGAAATCCATGAGGAAAAGATGGATAAAATGTGAAGCTTTGCGTATTGACTGTCAGTGTCACAGATGAACTTAGTTTTTAACATGATAATTAGAGATATAATAATTTAAGATTTAATGGAGATGTACTTAGGAAATGCCTGTATGTGTGTGACTTTAAGTAGTCATGGGTCTGCATTTCTATGTAAAAGTCAGTATTTTTGGTTGTAAATACATTTCAGATGCATGGAGTTGTATGATCTGAGTAATACATGGTGGGGTGTGTTACATACATACTCCTCAAGGCATACTGTCTTAAGCAAATAATTATTATATGTAATGAGTCATAGTAATTATAACAAAGCTATCATGCACATCATTCCTATGCAAATGTCTTTTTTATTTAAGTTTTATCATTGTCATGTTTACCGTCATTTACTCCATTATATTGGGCTTGTATAGGAAGCATTAATGATACACTTTCTGTAATAAGCATAATTATTATACTCATTTGTATTTAGTGTTACATTCCTAATAATGTTTTGTGGCAAATGGCATTATAACACCCTTTGTAAAGGTAAACCAGATTCAAACCCTGCATCACCTGTCTTCTTTATCTAAACTCAGTAGACATACACCTTGTGCCACAGAGAGTGCTAGATAACAGGTGTATTTTCTTCAGTCATTACTTTCCAGTGTGCTGATGGCTGTGCATCAGCACCAGGCTAATTTGCACTTCACAAGGCAGCCCATATTAAAATGTTTCACTTTTTTACTTCACCTGTGAACCTTGTTTGTGTACTGCCAAGTGGCACACAAAAGAAAAAAGGCAAAAAAGAGACAAAAATGTAAAACTGCAAAGAATAAAAAAAACAAGCCATCGATAATGCTTTCAACACTGGCATGCCACATCAGAGCTTGCATTTTGGTTACACGTCATCATGCTTTCAGTTCAGGGCAGTTATTCAGCAAGGGGACACACAGAAAATTACATCATCTCATTTGTGATGACCACATAAAATCATACTGACATACATTGAAAGGATATGTATTACTGTAATGAGTAATATTTAGGCTGTATGGGTAAGTAATCTATAATATATTCTACATGTTTTCACATTCATCCTGTTATTACTTTTCTGTTCTCACTCTTTAGAAACTGTAACTTTTGGCATCATCAATGGCAAATGTTGTTATTAACAAGAAGTGTAGTTGATATTCATACAAAACACTGGTAACAGCAATTCACAAGGACTATAGGTAGCATATTTTGCATTTATCACAGACAGTTTGATCAATTCATAGCCCAAAATGTGTGTCAATACTTCATCTGCCCCCCCCCCCCCCCCACAAGTGCTCCTGCTTTTGTTCCTGACTCAATGTATTTACAGCTTCTGCTATACACATTTGTACATAACAGGTGAAATTTCTTCACTCATTACTATCCAAAGTGATGATGGCCACACACCAGTGCCAAACTAATTTGCCCTACAAATGACTGCCCAAATTACATTTTGCACTTCATAGGTGTATACTCGACTAACAACAAATAGGGCCTTAATAAGCCTAGCCATGCAACCCAAATGTGATCCACAAATTAGATTTATATAAGGGGTGAGTTACTGACTGCCTGCATCCATCTGAGAAATAGGCACCAGACCTGGGGTGAATTTCTGATTCCCCATCCATTGGTCTAAGTTGCAGTTAAATATGGATAGGGAGGAACTCAACTTCACATGGATGGGGAGTCTGTTCCAGTGAATGGAAATTATCTGAGAAACATATCGGTCTCTCCAACATGTCCTATTTATGTCACAAGCAAAATTTAGGTCTTTTAATCTAGCAGTTCTGATGCTGTTTACTTTGCAGATGTACAAAGCTTCATCAAATCAGGGTCCACTGATGCCTTGTATGCCAGGCAAAGATCACTTCTCAGAAGTCTGTATGATACTGAGTAAAGAGACAAGACTGTGAAGCAATAAACGTAGGACAGTGTGTATACCCTCTGTATTCTTTTTGTAAGGAACCCTTGTGGACATTGCATTTGTTGCATGTGTCTGATCAGGTACATACCAAAGGTTTTATTATACTCCATGATGGTCTGTTGGTGGCCAAGTACAATGGTATGATGACATCTCTGGACCTAGATGCCATGTCTTGCTTATAAGTTGAGCAAGATAGAAGGGTTTTCTTATGATCTTGCACACATGCTGGTAGAAGGCTAGGTTACTTTCTACATGAGTTCCCAGATGCCTGACTAGTGAATCAACTTTTATGGGTGTTTTATTAAAGACGTGGTTACCTAGGATGACCGACTTCCCAAAATGTACTATAATGAATTTTTTGGTACTGTGTTTTAAGCCATGGCTTGGTTTTGCCACCAAGCATTTGTCTGTGTTAGACCTTTCCAGAAAGGTGTTCTCATTTTGGTTAGCCAGAGGTCTTTGACATTGGCTTTGACATCCAAGAATTAGATATCAAAGAGTAGTGGGCCTTGCATAGAGCCCTGACGGGAATCCACTGGTGAGTGGCCTCTTTGTGGAGTTGGCCTCACCAAATGTAACCTCTTACATCCTATGAGCAAGCCAGCTAGCTATCTAGTGTTTTATAAAGGAGTTTATACCTAGTTCCATAAGTTTGTTGACACTGCCCAAGTAGGGTATTATATCAAATGCTTTAGCTAGATCTAGGTATGCACCCCTTTCTGCTCATTCATTCCTATTGACCTGTTCAAAGAAATCCACCAGATTCAGTAAGCATGACCTTCCTTTGGCAAAGCCAAACTGGGATAAATATGGGATAAAAAATAAATGTGGAGGAAGGATACCCAGACAGTTCCAATAGTAGTAGGAGCAACTGGTCTTATAAAAAAGAATTTACAATCGTATTTAGATATGTTACCAATTTGTGTAACACCATACGAAATACATAAGGAGTCATTACTGGGCACATTGCAGGTGCTGCAAAGAGCACTTTTGGCTAACATCAAAGCGTGAAACAATACTAATTTCATGAACTTTAGTCGTACTTTGACTTAGGAATGAGGTCCATTCCCGTCATGGTATTAGAAACCCAAAAGACTTGGAGAAATTAAACAGCAGAAGGGATAAATCCAATGTCTGGAGGGTCTTCTATATTCTTGTTGATAATTTCCATGACAATTCTTTCTGTGGCTTTGCAAATAAGACTAGTCAGGCTAATGGGTCTGTAATTTCCAGAATCCCTTATGAAACGGGATGATAATCGCAGTCCTCCAGTCATGTGGCACAAAACCTGCTTTGAGACTATAGTTAAATAAAGACTCAAAGGGGTCCTAATAAGTCATATTTTGACTATTCAGAGGGCATCCTGAGATGTTATTGGGGTCCACTGAGGCAGTGTTCTTGGCTTTAGCAAGAGCAGCTAGTACATGCTCCCTAGTTGTAGTTAGAGGGCTTATGTTTGTGTTTCTTTCTTGGGGGACCTGAATTTGTCTGCTAAAAGGTTTGCTATATCACCAGGGTCAGTGAATGTGACATCATTGACTACCAGTTCAGCACACTAACTGTGTGCTGCCTTTGAGGTTTCTAACATAGCTGAAGAAGGCCTTATGGTTATGGGAGGCTATCTTAACCTCACAGTTGCCTTTGCTTAACTTAATTAGCTTCCTTAGTTGCCTAATTAGTTTGATGAGAATTTGTATCTTTATGAGAATTACCCGTCCTGATTTTTGCCATAATTTTGTTTCCTTTTGTTATATATCCTGTATAATTTATGATGCCACCAGGGTGGTTTGTTTCTGGGGCTTTTTCTAAGCTTACGTCTGCTAGGTACAACAGCCTCTTCAGCCATTGGCATGGCTGTACAGAGTTTCTGAGAGCAATTCAGCATAGGCTGCTGTGTTTCTGTAGTTTGGAGGGGTACTGAATTTTTACAAAACCATGATTTAATAAAACATAATTTCCCTTTGAATAGTTCTTAATTGTTACTGGTTTTAATGGGATTATGCAGTTGATTTTGATTTTAAAGGAGACAGCTTTATTGCCAGACCTTACTAGGGAGGACAAGACATTGGGGTAATGCAGCTGTCTCCCATATTTGTGAGCACTGGGTCCAGTATGTTAGAACCTGTCATGGGTGTATTCATTATTTGGTCAAGGGTGTTTGTATTTACAAAACCAAAGAATTTCCGAGCCTGAACATTTGAGGCAGTGGAGGATTCCCAGTCTATAGAGGAGTAATTAAAGTCTCTCATGAGTAGGGTGTTAGGGTGGATGGTAAGTGTATTCAGTAGGTCCAAGTATGACCTATAGCTGTCTAGGATATGGTATGGGATTTTTTTCTATGGTGATCTGCATGTGGAGGAACTCCAGCACATCATCCTGTTTGACCACCCTAGATGAATGCTTGTTACTGATATATAATTAGATGCCTCTATCTTTGGCCCTTGGCTGTGCAGCTACTGGTCTAAAAAATGGAAGTCACTGAAACCTTGCATTTCCAGGGTACTCTCTGCTTTTTTTTAGGCTCCTGAGGTTCTGTTAAGTTGATTTTGCCGGTATGTTTGTCAATTTGGCATTTCCTAAAAAAAAGGCACTAAGGTGGGTGGAAGTTTTAGCCTAGAGGGGAAAGGTGCAGACCACCTTCGGCAAAGCAGCATGGTCTGTTAGCTATGTCCTCTTAAGCTAAGTATCGGATCACCTTAAAATGACACCAGAAGGACAGCCAGTTGTTGAAATCAATCATTTTTTGCTCATATTGTGCCATCATCCTCGGTGATGGTAATATCCTGCTCAGTGCTAGGCTCATACCAGACTGAGACATAGCCTGAAAGCTCTATAATGTCTCTCTTCATATACTCCAGGCAGGTACATCTCAGGTCATCTACACCTACTTGGACTATGAATCATACAGGTATCCGTGGCATAATGACTTAAGTGTGTGCATGATTTTGCAGATCCTGGCTCCAGATTAACAACTCAGATATCTCAAACTTCCGTCCCATTGCTATGTTGTCCTCTCTCTCCAAAGTCCTCGAAAAGTGTGTTCATAAACAAGTCATGCAATATCTTACCAAATATAACCTTCTAACTTCTACTCAACATGGCTTTAGACCCAGACATAGCACTACCACAGTGCTCTTATCCTTTCTCCACTCAGTCTCTCTTGCCATGGATGACCACAAGCTAGTTTTATACCTATTTCTGGATATGTCCAGGGCATTTGAATTTGATACTGTCTCTCATCCTCTCCTTTTAAACAAATTACAAGAACTAAACTTATCCCCTGAAGCTGTTTCATGGTTCTCTAGTTACCTCTCTAATTGAACCCAATCTGTAAAATGGCAGTCCGCACTCTCACCACCTCTACCAGTCAGAATGTGTGTTCCTCAAGGCTCTATTTTAGGGCCATTACTCTTTAATATTTTCACTAACAAACTCTACTCTTCCTCCCCCCAGACTTCATTAGTTCAATACGCTGATGACTTGACCATTACTACTATAGCCAGCTCCCTCTCTGAACTCCATTCTGCCACCCAAACTGCCTTTAACTCAATTGAAACATGGCTAACTGACAATCAGCTCATACTCAAACCAAAAAAAAAATCAACTACTACTGTTCCTCCCTAAAAATCTGTCCTATATCAAATCTACTTTCACTATTCTATCTCTTAACAACACCACCATACAAGTAGAACCTAGCACCAAACTCTTAGGAATTACCATAGACGATCAATTGAAATTTGATATACATATTAATAACTGCATCAAAAAGACCCATCAAAAACTCAGACTCCTCTACAGATCTAAAAAATTCCTTTCCTCTGATGCTAAGATTACACTCTCTCAATAGTACCTCCTACCCAGTCTTATGTATGGCTCCCAGATCCTTACTAATCTTGAGTTTACCCTTCTCACCAAACTTGAAACCACCTACAATAAAATTGCTCGCTTTGCAGCACATCAAAACTATAAATCCCATCACTGCATCTCACTAAAACTAATGAACTGGTTAGAACTACCTCACCAACATTTACTCTCGCAGCTCTCCATTATTCACTCTATCCTTTACTTGCCTTCATATTGTCCAACACTCATGCTACTCATGTCCTGCTACTCTCCCTCCAGACAACTAAGAAGCTCTAACCAAAAGTTACTCCAAATCTACAAACCCAAAACTAAAACAGGATGTAAACTTTATAGCTGCCACCCATCCATGTCCTGGAATAAACTGCCTCAAGAGATAAGGTCCCTTACCAACCCAAAATTATTCAAAGCAGCTTTAAAGGAACCCCTCAAAAATCACTGGTACTGCCACTGCAGTCAGCCACCATACAAATATCGATGCTATCCCCCTTTCTCTCTCCTCTAACCTTCATGCTGTTCTACATTACATACCCCTCTCCCTGTAGTTCCACAAGTTTTTCTATTGTCAACTTCCAGTCTCATCTCAAAACCCCTTTTTCCCACTGCCTCTTATTTCCAACCTCCCTCTCTCCTACACTTGATTCTTAAACCCCCTCTTTATTACCTCCACTCTTCTCCACAGTTTACTCCTTTAGTATGCTCTGTAAAGCCTTACTGCAAAACTACTGTTTAATCTTGACTGTAATGTAAATATTGTAAATAGTCTCTGCTAACTCTATTGTTAGAATACGATGTGTAATCTGTATACTAGACTGCTATATTTGTACTCTAATGGAGCTTTTCTCCCTGTGTCACTGCTGAAAAAGGGCTTCTGCCCAGCCAGACTAACCCGGTCAACAAATGTAAAATAAATAAATAAAGATTATCCCAAACAGTACAAAATTCTATAAACCTTAATGTTTACACAACACTGAATTCTACTAAGTCTGTAGATATTGCCAGTCTGCACCCAACTAGCTTCTCTAAGCTGGTCAGCTCACAAGGTATTTGCTCTATAATGCTGCTTTACAGGGTTCAGTTTTATGGATTGTTCTGCAGGGAAAATGTGCTTTCTAGATGTTTGCTACTGTAAGGGCAATGATAACCCATGCAAATGTGCAAAATTAATAGCAGCACAGAAAAAGTAGCTAGTGAGCCCTCTTTCGAGTAAAATGACTACAGTACAAGTCATTTTGTGTAGTTCCCAACTCATATAGACCAGACAAGCACCCCCTGCCTCAAGATGAATAAACCCAATCCTCCTAATGCAAAAACATAAAAGAATAGCCCCACAAGTGCAATGCTACCACAAACCAATAAAACTGGAATCCCTTGCTGAATGCAACTTCACGACAGTCTTGCAGTAAAGGTGAGAGTAAGAGCATTTTTTTACAAAACAATTAAATGCGCATAGAAAAGCAGGAAACAGTAGCAATCACTCAAAATAACTTCAGCACGTGTGGTTTAGCAATCAAAGGTACTTAACTTTGCCTGGATGGCACTGAATACAGGTAAAACACATCTGTAATGCAGGCTAAGATACCAAGGTTTGCTGAGCTCTAGGAAAATTAGCAGGAGACAATATTTAGTAAAGGATGTTTACTCAAGAGCAGTACTGGTTTGTTGGACGGGCACTTAGTTTCATTGATCTGTGGAAACAATGAAAGGAATAGTACTTCGATTG
The DNA here is from genome assembly GCF_019279795.1 of Protopterus annectens. Lineage (NCBI taxonomy): Eukaryota > Metazoa > Chordata > Ceratodontiformes > Protopteridae > Protopterus > Protopterus annectens. The sequence continues at coordinate 141,214,247 of NC_056741.1, forward strand.
TGCAACAGACAGCAATGAAAGAATGGGAGGGAGGATCTTGGGATCTCAGGTTTCCATAACGGTGAAGGCCAGAGATACAGTCTTATAAAACTACCACAGCAAAAGGGTGGGAGGGTTAGGGCCACGCTAGCTAGAGAAGCAGCAAGTCAAACAAAGCCAGTACTAGAGCTCTTTCAGAAACTTTAGCTTAATGTGTTAGTGGTGTATGGGGCAGACACAGAATGCAACTTTAAGCAAGTAAAAGATACATGGAATATAAAAGCACTGAAGCATAAACTGGAACAGGCAGAATTCTTTCATTATTGAATGTCTACTACAGTTTAAGGCACCAGACTATGATAAATTTACCAGTAACACTGTTTATGGAAAATGCAGTAATAAATGATTATAGCTCAAAACTGGTATTGGTACACAGTCCTGCCACAACTGTGAACTAAACTAGGAGACTATGGGCCCAGCAAGGTTTAAGATACAAACTGATAGCTTTTACAAGTAATCCTACTTATGAAAATGGAAGTGCAGAATAATGTAGAAGCATAATCTTCCCACAACTGCAAATTAAAATATAAGACTAATGTCCCATAACAAACTAAAAATGCAAACAGATAACCTTTTTGGCTTTAACATGGATAAAAGTAGAAAAGTACAAAGTGTCATCATGCAGGTTACTATAAGTGTAACTTAAATATTTCAGCAGAATTGAAATAATTCTGTTTCCTTTTTGAAGAAAAGCAAGTTATTCACTGTTCCACACATCTCCAAGTCTTGAATAAAAGACTCTGGGGGGTAGCTCTGTGCTGGAGATAGCAGGCTACCTAGAGAGGCATCTAATCAAATAAAGCCAGTATTGGAGCTCTCTTAGAAACATTAATGTGTTAGCTGGGGATGGGGCACACAGAATGTAACTTTAAGCAGGTAAATGATAAACAGAAGATAAAAGCACTGAAGCACAAACTGGAGCAGAAACAATTCCCTCACTATTGAACTTCTACTACAGTTTAAAGCACCAAACTATGCAGAAATTTATCAGTAACAATAATAAATGGCTAAGGCTCAAATATGGCAGTAGTACACAGTCCTGACACAACTGTGAATTAAACTTCAAGACTATGGGCCCAGCAGGTTTTAAAATACAAACCAATAGATTTTACAAGTAATCCTACGTGTGGAAATAGAAATGGAAAATAGTAATTATTTTTTCGATCGTTAACCGTATTTGCTTAATGCCGAGTGTTACGCAAAAATAAAGGCAGTATGAGAAAGGTAACACATGCAAAAGGAAATATAAAAAACATCATTAAATAATTAACCAAATAAATTTGGAAATAATTGAAAAGAAATGTAAAATAATGAAAGGGAATATCTAGCAATTGCTAGAGCATGTAGTTTATTACAATTTCACATTCATCCTTTTCACGTCTCCTTGCCACAACAGAACTTTCACTTCTGTGATACATTATCAGGACTTTAGGTAATACCAACTAATGGCAAAGAGGACAGACAGCAGCTGACATTACATTAGTTTTGACACAACAATTAATAGTGACATCATTTCCAATGAGATTAGTGTGTCTGTTAGGATTACTACTTGGGAAATATTTTGAGGTAATCCGTTATATCTAATACAGTTTTCCACATGTCATGCTATAGCAATAACCCACGCCTGGGTGTGGCTAATGCTGGATTTACCCATGGTTGGTGTGGTTTGGTCATGAGGGCGAAGCCTGAGCGGCCAAACAAAGCCAACCGTGGGTAAATCCAGCATTACCCACACCCAGAAGTGGGTTATTGCTATTATACAATGACATTATTTAAGAAAAAAAATAATTACTTTTCTTAAATAATGGCATTGTATAATGCCTCCTTGCTGCCCTTCCGCAGCTGTCTGGTATTCTGCGGCAGTTCTGATGTACTGCGCATGCATATGCCTATGCAGTAAATCAGAGCTGTGGGCAAAAGCAACTGAGAAAACAAGATCTCCGTTGCTTTTTACAAACTGTTTCACTATGTTAAATGGGTTTAACATAGTGAGACGGCATTAAAAAAAGCAACGGAATCTCCATTGCTTTTTTTAACGCTGTCTCGCTATGTTAAACCCATTTAACATAGCGAGACAGTTTTGAAAAAAGCAACAGAGAAAGCAAGATCTCCGTTGATTTTTACAAACTGTCTTGCTATGTTATTGGAGTTTAACATAGCGAGACAGTGTGAAGCAACGGAGATCTTGCATTCTCCGTTGCTGTAAAAAAAGAGTTATAGTAATGGTAAAAGTCCGGGCGACCGGACCTTTTTCCATTACTATAACTCTGATTTACAACGTGCACGCTGACCAATCAGCGTGCACGTTTTTGAATATTAATGAGGGGTCGTTGTATAATAATGCTTTTCTGTTATCACAATGTTAAAAATTTCATATTTCACCTCATGCATATCACATGTTGTTATAACAACACATTCGTGTACCAAAATGAGTGGCACTATTTATCCTCACCCCCCCCCAGTAAAATTATCTGTAAACTGGACTCAAACCCTGCAGCACCTGTCCTTTTTCTCTAAGCTCACTTCATTTACACCTGGTGCCACAGAGATAGGTATCTTCCAGGAGTGTTTCTTCACTCAGTACTGTCCAGAGTGCTGAAGGCCATATACTGGTGCCAGACTCATTTGAACTACAGAAGGCAGCCTAAATTAAAATTTTCACTTTTGTCCTTCAGGTGTTAACTGTGTTTGCATGCTGCCAAGTAGCGAGTAAATGCAAAATGCAAAAAAAAATAAAAATAAAAACATTTATACAAATAAATTCTATTTCAAACTAATACAATGAAAGAGTATATCTAGTAAGGAATACAACACTTATAGCATTAACATGACACATTCAATTTTTTCACATCTGCTTGCCGCATCACAAGCAGCATTTTGGATGCACATCATCAGAATTTCCTGTAATGGCAATTGTTCACAAAGGGGACACACAGATAATGACATGACATCATTCTTGCTAGAGTATACACAATTATTCAGGGCACAGAAGTTTACAATAAATTGTATTACTGTCATGAATAATTGTGAGATATGGATAAGTTCTCCAGCATGTGTAACACATATGTTCACATTATACATGTACTGCTTTTGTGTTAACACACTTTACAAAATGTCATATGTTCCAACATCCGTAGCATCTATTGTTATCAATAATGAGAAGAGGTGAGTTTACAATAAGACATTTGTAACATCAATTCACATGGACTACAAGTAAGAATTTTAGCATTTATCACAGACTTTATAGCCTGTTTATTTCGGGTCTACTTCATTTCACTGAAAGCTCATTTCACTGAAACTCAGTTGCCTGTGCACAATTCACTGAAAGCTCATTTCACTGAAAACTCATTTGACTGATTCAATGAAAGTTATATATGGCCTTTTCCCCACTGCAGTGCGATCCTGGAGTTAGTATATAAAGTAAGGGGGGGTTGGTGGTGTGGGTGGCATAGCCCCCACCTATTTTAAATGTTTAAAACCATAGATATGGATACTTACAAGTCCAATGAATAACTCTTTCCAGAAGACAATATATAACCAAACTATGCCCCCCACACTCCCCAATGTGGGGGGCTGTGCTCCCCATACCCACCTTACTTTATATACTAACTCCAGGATTGCACTACAGTGGAGAAAAGGCTATATATAACTTTCAGTGAAATGAGTTTCAGTCCAATGAGTTTTCAGTGAAATAAGCTTTCAGTGAATTGTGCACAGGCAACTGAGTTTCAGTGAAATGAGCTTTCAGTGAAATAAAGTAGACTCTTTATTTCATATACATTGGGTGTCAATATTTATTCTATATCCAGTCTGAAACAAATATTTGTAAACTGGATGAGAATCCTGCTTTGTATAACCTCTTTCTCTAATCTCTCTGCATTTACAACTTGTGCCACAGAGATAGGTGGAATTTCTTAACTCAGTACTGTCCAAGGAGTGCTGCAGAGGGACAGCATGATACCAAAGTTGTGGCTCACACAACAACTGCCCCTATTTCAGACACAATCAATATGAATATGCATGCCCATGTCACAGAGCCCTCAGACATAGGGCATGTTGAAGATGGCAAAGTTGATTGGTATTGTTTGGTTACTCCAGATGCAGAGCTGGTTGAGTCTCACTATACCCATCATCAGGACTAAGTGCCACACAGGGAAATTAGTAGAGGTGCTCATAGAAGGCCTGCTGTCCACTCTCTTCCTGATGTTGGCGCGTCAGTAGGTGCCACATGAAATATGTCTTCAGCTGTCATGGAGGTACAGGCACATTCCACCTGGACCTTAGAAGAGATAGTGTGAGTACTAAACATGCATTCAGACATGTGGGACTACCTGAACTGTGTGGGTGACTCCTTGGACAGGGTAAATGATGCACTGGATTGGGCAGTGTCTGTAATGGAAACTTCTGCTGAGGGAGGGTCAGCATCCACATGGCCAGAGAGCAGCTACATTGTCTGCTGTTAGTGGACATAGCCATGCAAGATCCACTCCTGTAGTGGCAATACTTCCACTGCTCCATCAGTGATTCTGGTGTCCATACCCAGACATGTGGTCATGGTCCTAGATGTAGGCATGATGAGAACTCTTCCAGCAGACATAGTTCACATTCAGGTAGCACTCCGACTTCTAGCCAGGGCCATGAAACTCTAAAATGCCAGGACGTAATGCTAGCACAGTGCTTGATTGTGTTTATGCAGACCCACATACATTAAAAAAAACTTGCTCATACCACCACCCCCCCACATGCACGCGTGTGCACACGCGCACACACACACTCACTCACTCTCTCTCTCTCTCTAAACACTGCAGCTCTTGCTACTAGCCCTGACAAGTGTATACTTAATGAATAAATCATCATACCCGTACACAAAGTAGGTCCCTCCGCCAACTTCTCTAACTATCGGCCCATTGCAGTCCTAACCCCTCTATCAAAAATTCTTGAAAGGTGTGTTCACACCTAAATACTTAACCATCTCCTAGACAATAAATTAGTTACAAATACTCAGCATGGATTTTGCCCCTACCATAGTACTACCACAGCCCTTATTAGCTTCACTAACACCATCAGTCAACTTAGAAATGAAGGTGACCTAGTATCAGCAATCTTTTTAGACTTATCAAAAGCCTTTGATTGAGTGTCTCATAACAAATTTCTGACTGCCTTGTCCAAACTGAACCTAAGCTATTCCACTCTAGCCTGGTTTCAGAACTATCTCATAGATTGGCAACAAGTGATACGGTGGAACAAAGCTCTTTCTCCCTTACTACCAGTGACTATGGGCGTGCCTCAAGGGTCTATTCTCGGCCCCCTCCTTTTTAACTTGTTTACAAATAATCTCCATAATGCTACAACTCTAGCCACCCTTATACAGTATGCCGATGACTCCACTGTCATATGACCTGCACCAACTCTACCTGAACTACAGAACTTAACCCAAACATCCTTCAGTGCTATTGAATCATGGTTGACAGATGCCCAATTAATCTTGAACACAAATAAAACTAAACTCATGCTCTTCCACTTCACTAAATTCAAAACCCAATCCACTTATTTCAGCATCACATCCAGTAATAAGACTTTGATTGAACCAGTACCATCCACCCAACTTCTCGATTTTGTTATTGATCAAAATCTGAAGTTCGACTTACACATTGCCCGGACTGTAAAAAAAAGTATACAAGAAAATAGGTACCTTATACAGATGCAAAAACTACCTAACCACAAACTCCAGAATAACCACAGCCAGAACTCATCTTCTGTCAACTTTACTATACACCTCGCCCATTCTTATCAACCTCTCCAAATCAGACCTAAGCAAGCTAGGTGCCTGCTATAATAAGATAGCTAAATTTGCCACTAGCTGTCCTCCTAGAACCCATCATTGTAAGGCCCTAAGACAACTATCTTGGCTAGAATTACCCCACCAACTCATTCTCACACATCTGTCTACTGCCCACCAAATGTAGTATAAACCCGATAAAACACCAGCTCTACAAGGCCTCCTCAATCCCCATATAAGTACCCATCCACTAAGATCCTCTAATAAAGCTCTAATTGAAATAACCAGGAGTAAAAATAGCTCAGGTGACTCTCTATACCCCTACTACATTGCTAAACTGTGGAATGCCTTACCACTTGAAATTATAACTATAACTAGCTTAAAAAACTTCAAGCATCCCATTAAAGCCCACCTCACCAATTCCTGGACTTGCACATGTACTAGGCATGGGTAGCCTAAACCATGGAACTAGCTGATTTTAAATTTTAATTGCATATGTAATGAGCATTGAATTTAAGCCATATGACTACTTTATGTTGTTTTTTTTTCTTTCTCACTGTTAATATCTGCCAGATTTTAAGTCTTCAGTTTGCTATGCTACCTGTATATAAGACTATCATAATTGCACTCTTATTGTATACAATGTCACTACCTGCTACTACTGTAAGAACTGTCTTCTAGAAGCATTATTATACAAGATTATTGGTCTTGTCTCCCACCTGACCAATTTATTCTGTTCTAGTCGTTTTGCAACTATGAATGTCTGTTACTATTTTTTCTTTATTGCATTTTACAATTTTCTTTCTACTAACAAAATAGTTTACTAACAATGGAGCTTTTCTCCCAGGGCCTCCGCTGAAAAAGGGTTTTATGCCCAGTCGGACAAATGTAAAATAAAAATAAATAAATACAATAAAAATAAATGTGTTTCTTACTCACAAACACTCACTTCTTTGGTGTTAGGCTTGCCCTCTACACCCCCATCCCATCCTGTCCAAGTGATGATGACTGTGCCCTGCCCTCTGCACCTTTCCTGGGACTTAAGATTGCATCTTTGTCTGATACATAGAGTGGATAGCTAATGTTTGCTTACTCAGAAGCTTGCTTTAATGTAACAGTGTTGAGAATATTTTTTTTTATCATTCCTACTTATTTATGAATGACTGGTTATGTAATGGTGACCCTCACTGACTGCATTACTAATAATAATAACAGAAATGCAAAGTAGGTATTTACTTTTTTTATACTACGAGAGTCTTCTTCAGGTATAAGAATCTGAGGCTTGCAAAGAATCATCAGGCAAGTAGTGGGAAGCTTTTCCTTTGTTGCATGTCCAGACCTGGAAACCCTGGTGGGGACAAAGGTTAGTAGTCCCAACCATCAGGTAAAACACCAACTTAACAATGTTTGTCCCTGTCTACTGCCAGTACCTTGCAAATTAGTATTACTATCCTGCTTTGTATCCTGATAATGCCTTGGCTCAGGCTTTTTTACCTGGTGCAAGTTTATATATATATATATATATATATATATATATATATATATATATATATATATATATATAGCAGACAAACAGAGGTGGAAGGGATCAAACCCTCTACTCTTGGCTACAGGAAGCAGCTTGCTAACAGCTTAGAGCCCTCATCCATTGTGCTAGCCTGATTAGGAATAAACCAGGAATTATCTGTATTTTATACATTTGACCCAGCATTCATCATGGTGATGTGACTGGTTAAAAACAGTGGGTCACATCTAATTGCAGCTCTCCCACCAGGTGTCCATGTAATTCATAGTACAAGGCTTGGAAATATGAGCCAAGAAGTTATAATATGTTTCAGTGCTGCTCTTGACTTAAATCAGGTAACCATGGAATGACCAATACCTCATGAATGTCTTTGGAGCAACTGAGAACTGTACATTTGTTCCTCATTTATCCTTCACAGAACTATCTGGAAGCTTTATCTGCAGGAACTCATATGTCTACAACACCACATCAATCACACCATATAATTAGACCTATAACATATGCTTAGGCTATAACCAAAAATTTGCCAAAGCCTCCTAAAACTCACTGCAAAATATCCAAACCTCCAACATGCAAGGTAGCAACTACTCCTTCTCCACTCATACACACTGCAAATCCACAAACCTTTCCCTGGCGTTATCAGGAAAGTAGACTTAAGCCCATAAGACTCACTAAGTCTGTTTTCACACAAAGAAACGTTTAGTCACAGGTGAGTCTGTAGCTAGGCATGTAGACTCTTCACTCACTAGACTGGACAAGAATGGGATGGCTGCAGGCTGCTTGTCCAGTCTCAGGATCTGTGATGTTACAAGGGTCCTAAGGTCCCTTAAGCCAAGCCAGTATGACTACAACTTAGTGAAGCGTTCCACCCAGAGGAATATGCAGAGAAACATGGTGGAACTTACTATGCAAGTTTTAAAGGCAGGAAAGATGCTGGTGTTGTGTAGTATCTTGCCTTCACCTAGAATGATGCCTATAGATACTAAGACAATATAATTCACTTTAAGAACTGGCTAAGTAGTTGTTGTCATTCTAAGGGGATCCAGTATATGTCAGCCTGGGATGAAATGGCAGACAAGACTTGCTATTTCATCAGAGAAGGTTTACACCTGTCATACCAGGGCTTCCACATACTGGCTAAGGCATTTGCTGCCTCCATAGTGCCTTTTTTAGGCCGCTTCACCCTACTAGACATTCCTACATGAAAACTCAGCCTCAGATTTGGACAGTATCAAGATGGCACTACTCAATGCTAAAAGTCTAAATAGAGAGATGCCAGAACTTGAGGTCCTCCTGCAGCTCAAACACATTCATATTTATATAGTGGAGATGTGGTTTCAGTACAATGACAGCACTCCCTATACACCAGGATTTAGCACCTATCATGCCTTCAGCCCCTTGGAGGAGAATCTATATTTGTTTAAAATACCATTACTTCACATCAGAATAACAAGAGCCCTAAACTGGAGCTCATGCAGATTCAAATCACCCTGAATAAATCCAACTATCACTTCATTGCTAACAACAAATCCCCAATCTAAAGATCATTAAAATTACCTCAACACCATTGAGGCATTAAATATCATACCAAATACTTTCATACTAGAGGGCTTTCATTACACATACATTGATCGGCACAGTTTCATCTCTAAAAATAGCAATGCTCAATGTTTTCTGAACACCGGTGCAGTGGAGCACATTGTAAAACTACCAACTACAGGCTCTGATATCTTTGAACTGGTCCTTACCAACTAGCCCCTGCCTGCACTCCATCCTGGATCTCCTCATCTGTGATTAAATCTGACCACAAATCAGTCTTCTTCTCTACCAGGCCTAGTGGTACCATCCCACCACCAAAGAGACCATTTTTAGGCACATCTTCAAGGCAAACCTACTTCAGCTTGTAGAACAGCTATGCAAAATTCCCAGGAATCCCTTAAAAATGGACCCAACTACGGGGGCTGCCACATTCACCTCTAACTTTTACCATCAGCTGAACAGTTGCATAGAAAAGACAGTATCTGTCCACCCTAACTGTAACTGTAAATTCAGAAATAACCCTCTCTGGTGCAACTCTTGTATTATACAACGACCCCCCCATTAATATTCCAAAACGTGCATGGTGATTGGTCAGCGTGCACATTGTAAATCAGACTTATACTAATGGAAAAAGGTCTGGTCGCCCGGACTTTTTCCATTAGTATAAGTCTTTTTTTTTTTTTGTACAGCAACGGAGAACGCAAGATCTCTGTTGCTTTTTAGACACTGTCTCGCTATGTTAAAGTAGTTTAACATAGCAAGACAGCTTTAAAAAAAGTAACAGAGATCTTCCTTTCTCTGTTGCTTTTTTTAAAGCTGTCTCGCTATGTTAAATGGGTTTAACATAGCGAGACACTTTGTAAAAAGCAACGGAGATTCTCCGTTGCTTTTTTTAAAGCTGTCTCGCTGTGTTAAACTCCTTTAACATAGCGAGACACTTTGTAAAAAGCAACGGAAATCTTGCTTTCTCCGTTGCTTCCACCCACAGCTCTGATGTACTGCATAAGCATACACATGCACAGTGCATCAGAACTGCCGCAGAATACCAGACAGCTGCAGAAGGGCAGCACAGAGGCATTATACAATGCCATTATTTAAGAAAAGTAAGTATTTTTTTCCTTAAATAATGCCATTGTATAATAGCAATAACCCACTTCTGGGTGTGGGTAATGCTGGATTTACCCACGGTTGTCTTTGTTTGGCTACTCAGGCTCTGCCCTCGTGACCAAACCACACCAACCGTGGGTAAATCCAGCATTACCCACACCCAGGCGTGGGTTATTGCTTAATTAATAAACTGTACAACAAAAGAAGGAAAATAATAAAATGTTACAAAATATCCTCAGATCCCTACCTCATGACCGCACCAAAACACACCAGTAAGTAACTTAAAAACACTATTAGAAAATGTAAAGCAGAGTATGAAATTAAGGTCACTATAGATTCCAAAGGAAACTACAAGTCTTTCTCCAGTTATTACAGAGAATTAAGGAATGTCCAACAATACACTGAGCTCATCCATAGTAATCTCACCCATTCTGACCCCAAGGATATAGTTAGTATATCAGAGTTAGTGCTAACTTTACCCCTCCTACCCACACTGTTATCCCCCACTCTCCCTGAAAATTTTGTTTCTCCTAAATCTTGGAATCCATGTCAAAAGCTAAAAATAATATTTTCATGATACCAGACAACATTTCAGGCTGAATTCTCATCAGTGTCAAGTATGCACTATCTCAGCCTCTACTTAAACTGTTGAACATCAGCCATCTACAGGGTATGTTCCTGATGCTTGGAGAACAGCTGCTGTAACTCCATTACATAGTGGCGGCCCTTCTACAGACATTGGTAATTATAAACCCATCACCCTCAATAACCTTATATACAAATCCTTGGAGCGTTTTATAACATAATTCATTTATGCAGATGTAGTCGAATTAACTCATCTACATCTCAGTCAGTGTGTTTTTTTAAAGGCAGGTCCTATCTTCTGAACCCAGTAAGCTTCTTTAAAAAGGTTACAGGGGCTGTGGACAGTGACCATTCTATCTACACTGCTTATCGTGAACTGGTCAAGGTATTTGACACTATTTCTCATGCTGGTCATCATCATCTTCTTTCAGCTGTTCCCGTTAGGGGTCGCCACAGCGGATCATCTGTTTCTATTTCTTCCTGTCCTCTGCATCTTGCTCTGTCACACCAACCACCTGCATGTCCTCTCTCACCACATCCATAAACCTTATCTTAGGCCTTCCTCTTTTCCTGTTACCTGCTAGCTTCATCCTTAGCATCTTTTTCCCAATATACTCAGCATCCCTCCTCAGCACATGTCCAAACCAATGTAATCTTGCCTCTCTGGCTTTGTCTCCAAACCTTCCAACATGGGTTGAACCTCTAATATACTTATTGCTAATGCTGTCCACCCTCATCACACCCAGTGCAAATCTTAACATCTTTAACACTGTCACATTCAGATCTAACTCCTGCCTTTTTGTCAATGCCACTGTCTCCAACCCATATAACAAAGCTGGTCTCACTACCCTCTTGTAGACCTTCCCTTTCACTCTTACTGGTACTCATCTGTCACAAATCACTCTTGACACTCTTCTCCACCCACTCCATCCTGCCTGTACTCTCTTCTTCACCTCTCTTCCACACTCACCATTACTCTGAGCTATTGATCCCAAGTATTTAAGCTCATCCACCTTTGCCACCTCTACTCCTTGCATCCTCACCATTCCTCTATTCTCCCTCTCATTCACACACATATATTCTGTCTTAGTCCTGCTGTCCTTCATTCCTCTTCTCTCTAGAGCATATCTCCATCTCTCCAGGGTCTCCTCCACCTGTTCCCTACTCTCACTACAGATCACAATGTCATCTGCAAATATCATAGTCCACGGGGACTCCTGTCTGATCTTGTCTGTCAACCTGTCCATCACCATTGCAAATACTATTCCTCATGCTGGTATTATTGAAAAATTAGATAATCTTAATGTACATCCTTACATTGTCAACTGGATTACAAATTGGCTATCCAACAGATCCCAAGTTGTAAAAGTTGCTGGTTCTCTTTCTGAATGTAAAATTTTAACTAGTGGTGTGCCACAGGGATTATCCTAGGCCCTCTCCTGTTTGGCATTTATTTTGCAGACATCTAAGCCAATATCCCAGACATGTGGTTGACCAAGTTTGCTGATAACTGCAAACTGAGTACTGTTATCCATTCATCCACTCATATTCAATAGTTCAAAGAAGGGCTGGAAAATGCACATACATGATGTATCAAAAATGCTCTCAAACTAAATGAAAAAATTACAGCATAGTAGAGTTTGGCAGAAAGGTTTTGCCCATCTTACATGTTATAAATGGTACTCCTCTTCAGACAGATATGTTCATAACAGACCTAGGTACTTATGTAGATAAAGCTCTCTTAGTCAATCATAATGCTTCTAACACAGTCAGAAAGTCCTTCTATCTGGCCTAGTTAAGTTTCAAGGGAATATCTTCTAGAACCAAATAAATCATCCTACCACTGTACTCTTCCCTTATTAGACCTATCACTGAATATAATACCCCTTTGATATGTACAAATCCAAGCACGTTGTGCAACTGGAAAGGCCCCAAAGATTTCTAACCAACAATAGTAAAGGTCTTAAAACTTTTAGCACAGGTTGATGTGGTGTCCTGTTTCCTCACTTTTCAAGTCATGAAAGACCCAGTCCTACTTGACATCCTTCACAAGACCAGTGACACTACAAACACCTGCACTAAGGACCTATATCTATACCAACAAATAAACAAGACTTGCCAAAGGGATAGGTTCCTAAATAAATATATTCCTAGCCTATGGAATAAGTTAGCATTATGTGGCAAACAAAGCACTTATTTGGCTACCTTTAAGGCTAGTATTGATGACTAGATGGGTAGACACAAACTTACACCAGGGTTAGCATGTACAATGCTGCTTGATTTGGGGGGTAAGCACTATTAAGTGCTTGAAAAGAGTGGAAAAAACCTTTAAGTTTCTCTGTTTAAAGGTGTGTATGCCTTGCCATCTTATCTGTCATCACTTGCCTGGTATGTTTCTGCATGCATAAATCTCCACCTTGATCTAGTGAATGAACCTTCTAGATGTATTTATTTATTTATGCATGTATATATGTATGTTTTGTAAACCAGGTTAGTCTTACTGTGATCTAGCATGTTTGCTGAGGGGGTCCAAGTTAAGGCAAACAATTGATCTGTCTTGCTTTATTTCCATTCTTGGGTTGACACTGAGCTCTATTTGATCACAGCAGAGCTTTTGTATTTTTTTTTAGTCTCATCTTCACTTAGGCATTTTCGACTGCTGTTCTTAGATTTGGACAATCCATGGACTTGATCTTCCAACTTTGTATGGAAGCCAGGGAATTGGTAATGGAACCAGTCTTTGGTCAGCCATTATTTGCTTTACTTTGGACTCGGACTCCCACCAGTGATATCACCCAATATGGAATTTGGTCAGGTGAAGGTATTTGTGAAATATAGCCACAACAGCTCGGCATGGACAGAGATGATGACTTTGAATCACTTGTCATGACATGTAATAGCCAGTGCACTGGACATCATAGTCCTGTTTCATGCACCTGCAATATTTGGTGCTTGGCGGGAGACATGATCTGACCATGAGCTGTGCACATGGCTGCCTGCTAAAGACAGACTTAGTCTACAAATGCATTCTGCTGCCCACCAGACAGAAATTTAATTTAATTTAAAAGGTCAACTTATCTGTCTAGTAATATTTCTGCCACAGCAATGTTTTTTTCCAGCTGATAAGGAGGCTGTATAGCCCAGCATAGCTTGCTACTTAGAAACATTTTCACCTGACAGTGTGTCCATACCACATATTTTATGACTAAGGCTGCCCACATCAGGGGGTCCTTCCTCAAGAGTGCAACTGATGAGAACTGCAGTGGATATTTGATTGCGATGCCAGAGTTTTGTTGGGTTAAGTTTAGGTATGTTAACTATACAAAAATTACATGAGAGTGGTTTCATCTGCATTCTGCATACTGCAGGCCTGATCCAGATCTAACTAGGCTTATAAAACTTGTCTGGAATTAAACTAGTTATTCTCAAGGATTTCCATTCATTATTTTAAATCCTGTAATTTTCCCAACATTCCTAAAAAGAGGCTGTGTTTACTCACATCCACAAAATTACATTTTTGAGCCCAGACTATCTGGAGAATTAATTCCAAATCTCAAACCTAGCTAAGCAGAATACATCCGTGACCCTTTTTAAGTGTAACCTGGATAACTGAATGATTTCCTAGTATGTAAGTTCAAACTTCAAGAAAAATAAATGGTCTGTATATCTTAGGAATACAAAAAAATAATGTTCATATAAAATTCACTATTATTTATCTTTTATTCTGGCCTTACAATAGAGTTTTACTATTTTATTTCGTGAAAGTAGTTTTATCATTTAACCTTATGAGACTATTATCTAACCAAGTTTTTCAAAGAATTCGGGAAACTGAGATTTCAGTGTTTATATTTTATAATTTTGTAAGAATCATTTAGAATCTGAGACCTACCCCAAAGTCCATGTCCAAGCAAATGATATGTGAGCAGTTCTTGTGGTCTGTATGTGTGTGTGTGTCTGCATATATATGCCAGTATATTGAAAATTAAAAATATTGAATGGCAAGTGATTGACCACAACTACAAAAAAAGTAAAATATGTTTTTTTTTTGCAGAAAGGCCTGCTAATTATTTATACCAGCTCTGAGATCACACTACAGTGGCAAAATGGCAGATTCCCTGATCCCCACTGTAACGAGATCTCGAATAGAAAAAAAAGCCGGTACATGTGATAAGCTGATATTTGATCAGCTGTAGTGTGTGTGTGTGTGTGTGTGTGTGTGTGTGTGTGTGTGTGTGTGTGTGTGTGTGGGTGTGTGTGGGTGTGTGTGTGTGTGTAGAGAGGAAAAGGGGAAAAAGAAACAAGAAAAAAAAAGAAAAAGTAATCTGAATAATAGTACTCCGCTTTAATGTGAGGTGGTGCAAGTCATAATATATATCTTTTTTTTTTTTAATTGCGTGTTTTGGATATTTCCACAGCTATACTGGTGAACGGAACGTTTCTAATATGGCCATCATTGAGGTGAAGATGTTATCAGGTTACATCCCAGACAAGAAATCAGTTAAGAAGGTAAGTAAATGCTGAAGAAATGTCTAAATGTCAACAAATAAGGTTAAAATAAAAGAAAGCTAAAGAAAGAGGTGTATTTCTATTTAGATATACTAGTTTGCACACTGCAGTGTATGTAAACTTTGATGGGGAAAGTGAGATTTAATCATGCATAATATACAGGGTGCACTGAGTCAATCCCAGTCCTCTATTTCAAATGAATTTCTGAAAGAAATCATCTCACCAGCTGCTGCCAATCTGTGCCTAATAATAGATACATATTTGGCAGTTCCTCTGGTTGGCACTTTCATTTATCAATTGATGGCCTGCAATTTCTTGGCACATGTTGTCTTCTGGAGTCCAGCCATATTCTTAGGCTCTCATTGTTTGTGGTCATCAAGGAAAATATTACTGCAAATCATTCCAGACTTAGGCTGGTATTCACAGATCTGAATTTCCAACATCCAGTCAGATATTCTACATGGTGTTTCTTATGTTTCCTTCAGTAGATGTTGCTCCTTTTACAAAAAAGGAAGCTGAGTAGATACCTTATATTTTTCATTAAATTCCTATCTAAATATGGTTATTTTTCAGCTTCAGTCTGATAACCCAGTGGTGCAGAGGACAGAGGTGAAGACACATGAAGTCATCATCTACCTAGAAGAGGTAAGTGTGTATCCTAAGGATTTCTAAATGTTCTTTAGAAGTTGTCAGACTCACAGTAAAGACTGGTATATAGTAAAGGAGAGCTCCATATTATGTGTCTTCTTTTTCTGCATATGAATTATATAATAAAAGGTAATAAAATACTCATGTTGGTGATTAGTATTAGCTTATACTCTTTGTTTGCTATATGTCATATTAATTACTTAGTGTCTATTTGGGTTTTGTCTGTCCAACTGTCAGACATATCTTCTTAAGGGGAAAAACTATTAATCTACCACCAATAATGGAAGATATGGCTGAATGTTTCAATGGTCTTCTTGACTGTAACCTTAGTTAGAACCTATGACCTTATGAACTTCTCTGTTTGTTAATCTTCCTATATTGCTGTCTCCTTCTATATCCATTATTCCATGTATCACTCATAGGCTTATAGGTAAGTACTAGGCTAGCAGCCTTGAAGGCCATTGTAGGCCTAGCCAGTTTCCCTTTTTATGTTCAGATTAAACTGTCTTATTTGGTTACAAATTGGCCTTATCTGTCTCATGGTCAATATTTATATATTAATTCTAATGAGAATAACTGGGATCATACCATAGGTAATTTGAGGGGACCCATGCATGGGAAAAAGCATTTAGGAGCTGCCTCTGTCCATTAGTAACACAGGGCTAGTCCTGGGGTAAATTCTTTGTTTACCATCCATAGATCCAAGTTGAGTTTGAATAGGGACAGGGATGAACTTTGTTTCATGTGAATGGGGAATCTCTTCCAGAGCAGCGGTATCCCCTGCGAGATATGCCTGTCCCCCCAAACAAGTCTGTTGATGTTGCAGAAGAAATTTAGATCCATAGACTGGGTATTTCTGATGCCATTTGACTTGCCAATGTGCAGTGCATCCATTAGTAATGGGTTAGAGGATGCATTATATATCAGACACAGGTCACCTCTTAGCAGTCTGTAGGATACTGAGTATAGTGACATGGTTTTATTTTGTCCATGTAGGACATGTTGTTTAGGCCCTGTAAGTAAGGTATCTTTGTGGACATTCCAGTTGTTACAGGTGTCTGGACAGATACTTTTCAAAGGGGGCATTATACTCAATGACTGGCCTAATGACAGAGGAGTAAAGAGAGACAATGGCATCCCTAGATCTAGACACAATCCCTTTGTTTATAAGCAATGCAATGCAGAAGGACTTTCTTAAAACAGTGTAAGATATTTATCTGTCAGTTGTATCCATGTGTGATTTTATTTGTGGAGTTCCAGGTCAGTAGTTAAAGTCAAAACAGAATTATAGAATTAATTATCAGATAGTAAGGCACAAAAAATCCTTCAGCTACAATCAGCATTAGACTGTAAAATAAACAAACTTGGTTTATCTTTTCCTGTAGGATACAACTTACTCATCTCTCCCTTGTGTGTAGTCCTTTTGTTGCTAACACTTAACATTTTATCAGTAATCTAAGTGATGGAGAGTGAGAACATCCAGAAGGGAGTATGACCCATCATGTCTAAACGGGAGTGTTGGGGATCCCTATTATAATATCAGGATCTGTAACTGTAAGTCCCAGGATTGCAAAAATAAAGCAAAAGAAAGGCAGAAAATATTTTCTAAAGGAGTACAGTAAATGTCAAAACTTGCTGTACTCCTTTTAAATCTTTTTTTACAGGACAAAGCCACTCCCCCCAAACCACATTATCCTACTACTTAAATAATGGTCAGTCTGCATATCAATGAACTTGAGAGTAATGGGAGTATTTCAAGGTGCTGCTGTCGAAGACAGCACATACAAAGTCCCTTTTCACACAATCAGTCCTGCTGTTTTGACGTTCACATTTGCATTCCTCAGAATTTGAAATGGTTACTCTGTGATGGAGTGGAGAATAGGATGACAGGTAATGAACTTCTCTATCATGCACTTCATCTGCAACTTTAGATAAATCCAGCAATGTCAAAACAATATAGGTTCATAGGTAGGTACTAGGCTATCGGCCCTGGGGCCTATACAAGCCCAGCTAAAAAGGTACCCTGGCTTTTGCCACCCAAGAAAATTATTTTCCTGTGCCACTGTCAAGCAGAGCCACAGAGGTGATCCCTGGGGTGAATTTTCTATTTCCCATCCAATCATCAAGATTTTTCTTGAAGAGTGCTAATGAGGAGCTTTGTTTGATATAGATAGGTAGTTTATTTCAGAGTATGGGAAGTCTCTGGGACAGGAATCTATCCCTCCGGCATATTCTGTTTATTGTGGTGACAAGGTTTAGGTCCCTAGAGCGTGTAGCTCGGAGGGATTGGGATTTCTTTAAGTGGAGCATGTCCAGCAGCTCTGGGTTTGACATAGCTTTGTATGTTAGGCAGAGATCACCTCTGAGTAGGCGATATGCGATGGAGTAAAGCTGGAGGTTTTTGAGACGGTCTGTGTAGGGCATCTGTTTGAGGCTGGTAATCCTCTTTGTGAGGTATTTCTGCAGCCTTTCCAGTTGTTGTAGATGTCTTGTGAGGTACATACCAAAAGGGGCGTTGTACTCTATAATGGGTTTAATGAGTGATGAGTAGAGGGGAGCAATGACCTCTTTTTTTTTCTGGATGAGAAGCCTTTTGTGATGAGGTGTGCCATGTAGAAGGATTTCCTGACTACTGTGGCAATGTGATTATCAAAGGAGAGACTACTGTCCACCTGTGTCCCAAGGTCTCTTATCACACTTTTGGTGTTAAGTATACTACCACCTATGTTGTTGTTCATGGGTACAGAGTTTTTAACAAAGGGGATGACAATGCACTTTTTGGCATTGAGCTTGAGGCCATGGCTTTGACACCAGGCATCTGTCTCAGTGAGGATGTCCACATGGTTAGGAGTTTCGATTATGACTCCTAGTTTGCAGTCATCTGCGAACTTCGTTAGCCAAAAACCTTCTGTGTTAGCCTGTACTTCATAGAAGTAGATACCAAACAGGAGAAGACCCAGGACTGAACCCTGTGGTACTCCACTTGTCACTGGTCTGAAGTCGGATTTGGAGTCTGCTACTTTCACAGTGTGGGTTCTTTCAGTGAGCCAGTTGGCAAGCCATCTTGTGACATAGGGATTTATACCTAGTTTAGTGAGTTTATCTATAATTCCAGAGTGGGGGATGGTGTCGAAACCCTTGGCAAGATCTAGATAGGCTGTGTGAACCACCTTACTCTTGTCTACGGCTTTGGTGACTTCTTCAAAGAAGTCTATCAGGTTTAGGAGACACAATCTGCCTTTTACAAACCCGAACTGGGTGGGGTCCAGAGTTTGGAGATTACCAATGTCTTTGTTTATAAATTCCATGATGATACGTTCCATGGCCTTGCAGACCAGGCTCGTCAGGCTAATGGGCGGTAGTTCCCGGGGTCCGTGGTGGCTCCCCTCTTGTGGAGTGGGATAACCGTCGCTGTACGCCATTCAGCAGGCACAAAGCCTGAGGTGAGGCTATGATTGAACATGGTACTTAGGTGGAGTGCCAGTTCATTCTGTAGTTCATGTAGAACGCAGCCTGGGATGTTGTCTGGTCTCATGGATGCTGTGTTCTTGGCTTTGGAGAGTGTGGTTTTTACCTGTGCAGCCGTGATTACAGGAACTTTGCATTCTTCCGGTATAGAGATGGGCTCTTTAGGGGGTGAGAGGGGGGTAAAGTTAGCACTGAACCTACCTGCCAGGATGTTGGCAATATCAGTTGGGTCTGTATATTTCATGCCATTGTGCTGTAACTCAGAGCAGATCTGAGTGTTGCCATTGAGATTCTTGACATAGCTATAGAATGCTTCGTGGTTGTCTTTAGAATCAGTGGCGATTTTGTTTTCGTAACTAGCTTTGGAGGATTTTATAAGGGATCGCAGCTTCTTACTGAGGCTGACCAGGGAGCTCCTCCACTCATGGGATTTTACTCTCTTTTGCAACAGTTTCTTCCTTCTGTTGTACAGTTTGTTTATGGCAGGGGACCACCATATTGGCTTCCTTTTTTTGGAGGATAGCGTCTTGGTTATGTTTGGGATAGCACAATCCATGCACTCATGTAAGTGCTTATAAAGTGCAATTGTGTAGGATTCAGTAGTTGTAACTGTATTGTCCATCTGCACGGGTGTCATGAAGTCCACCACTTCTGTCTTAAGAAGCAGGACGTTGGCTTTGGAGAAATTTTTTAACATGGTTTCCTTAATAGGGGGTGGGGGCAGGATGTGGATATCTAGGATAATTAGCTTATGGTGAGATCGGACCAATGAGGCGTTGACTTCAGGTGTGGAACATCGGTCACTCATGTTGGTAATGACTAGATCTAGGATATTGTTGCCCCTGGTGGGGGTGTGGATAAGTTGATCCAAGGCATTTGAGTTTATGAATTCCAGAAAGCGTTGAGCGAAGGAGTTGGTACATGAGTAGTTTTCCCAGTTAATGGTGGGGTAGTTGAAATCACCCATTATTAGGGTGTTTCGTTGAACCCTAATATTTTCCAGTACATCAAGAAAAGAGGAGTGGGAATCCTGAGGCATGGTGGGTGATCTGTAGCAAGCTACAATTTGGATTGCAGTTTTGCCCAGAGTTAGTTGCACTTGGATAACCTCGGCTGCATTATGCTGAGCAACTAGCCTGGAGGTGTGGATATCTTTAATGAATATGGACACACCTCCGCCTTTGGTGTTCCGGTCCAGGTTACATGGCCGAAAAGTGTGCTACGAGTTATAGCCTGGTAGTGCAGGGGTGCTCTCTGGACCCTTGAACCAGGTCTCAGTCACTGCACAGATATCGATGTTCTCCATTTTAAGGAGTGCCTCGAGTGAGTGCATTTTGAGATTTAGACTTCTAGCATTGAGTAGCATCACCCTCAGTTTTTGCTTGCCTGTTCCTGTTATGGTGGTAAATTTGTCATTTGAATCTTGCCTAAAAAAGGCACTATAGGGGCGGCAAGAACCTTAGCCAGTATCTGGAATCCCAGGGGTGACAGGTGCAGGCCATCTCTGGCAAAGCATCATGGTCTGTCGACCATGTCATCCCAGGCAGACAGATACTGGATCCCTTTAGAATGGTACCAGAAGCTTAGCCAATTGTTGAAGTCAATCATTTTGTCCTTGTACTGCAGCATCATTCTGGGTGATAAAACGAACTGAAGGTAAAAACAAACTAGTACAAACAAAAACGAAACAGTACTAGTGGGCGGTACTTGAAAAATGGTTCAAAAAGTATAATATAATTAAATTAGTAATCAGTAATAGTGTCATACATCCTATCTTTTTTGGTTCAACAAATCTTTCAAAGGTGCTTTTAAGGTACAAATCTTTTTTATAAACAAAGGTAGTTCTATTGCCTAGTCACTTACTAATGATATTTTCCCTTCTAAGAATCTCCCAATTTTTAATATAATAGCTGTCCATGTTAAATGTCGTAATGAAGGCATTTAAAAAATTGTGTGTCACATTAACTTCACATGTTATAGCATCACCAACAATACCTGAAGATGTATTCATATCTAAAAAGCAGTTGGAAAAAAATGATGTTATCTGGTGTCTCAAGTTCAACCTGATTACTAATTTTATCACCTAAAATGGGATTAAAGTGACCTATAGCATGCTTCTGTATAACTTCATTACTCAACTCATTAATCAAAACATTTGGATACCCTCTCTATAAGAACATTTTTTTTTTCAAATTATCGCATTCATCCAAAAATGTTTCCCACACTGTAACTATACGAGCTGCTCTCACAAATTGCCCCTTAACCACCACTCATTTCTGTGTAAAAGGGTGGTTACTAGTATAATGTAAGTAAGTATTTGAAAATGTTACTTTACGATAAATTTCTGATGTAAATCTGTTATTCAATATGTCCTTTTTAATAAGGACATCCAAATATGAAATGTTCTCTTTATTAGTTGAATGGGTAAATTTCAAAAATGGGGTAGTTGTATTAATGAATTTTAAACAGTCACATATTAGATTACAAGGGCCTTTCCACATGACAAAAATATCATCCAAAAAACGGGTGTACATAGTACAGTACATGTAAAAAGGAGACGGAAAAAGGAATCTTCTCTCCCATTCTAACATCACAATGTTAGCATACAAACCCCACAAGAAGACCCCATAGCAACTTCCCCTCTCTCTCTGATGAAAGAGATGTCAAAGATGTCAAAGATGATAAAGTTAGACCTCAAGACCATATCTAATAACTGCTCATATGTATTAATCTGGTCTTGTATTAAACCTTTGATTCTTAAATAATCACAGAACCATTCTTCACCAATATCATGTGGTATCACAGTATATAACTCCTTAACATCTATTATAATAAATAAATATTCATTATCAAATCTAACTGAATCCAATCTCTTTAAGAAAATCCCGAGTCAATACATACATGGGATTCATTTAGAACTAAATCCTTTAATTTAAAATCCAGAAATTTTGCTAAAGAGTACGTAATAGAACCCCTAGCATCTTCAGTGGGGCGCATAAGGGGTCGATTCAAATCTCTGTGAATTTTAGACACTCCAAAAATAGTTGCAGTAACAGGAAACAAATCACTTAAATAGTTGTATTCATCAACTGAAATAGAACTGTCAATAAATAAATAAATCCTGCAATAAATTTTTTATCCTAGAATAAGTTTGATTAAGCAAATTTAATGAACTCTTTTTGTAAGTTTTACTTTCTAATATCTCTTTCATATTTCTAACATAATCAAAATTATTCATCACCACCAATCCCCCTCCCTTACCTGACTTCATAAGCCTAATGCCTGGAGTCTTTAATAGCAGTTCTAAATTCATTCTTTCATCTTCTAATAAATTATTTTTGATGTAGGATTTATGTGTTTGGTTGGAACACAAAGTTCTAATATCTCATTCACACATTTGCTCGAATAATTCAAGAGCATCAAAGGTTTAATATAAGACCAGATCAATACATACGAGCAGTTATTAGATATAACAACTTTTCAATAAGGGGGTGGCAGCATCTATTATTAAGGTGCAGTTAGCAGACATTTTGAATTTCCATACTGGGTTTGATAACTTGTCCTTAATTCCCCACAAACTCTGCAAAGCCTTCTTAAAAGGGGCCATGTTGTTAAATCCTCCTTACAAGGAGCCTTCTCCCCCTTGGGATTTAAATCTGTCTCTGTATCTGATTACTCAGCCTCCCTTCGAACCTGCAGCTACTTGTGATGCTAATTACCTTTCTTGTAAGACTCTTTTTGGTGGCTATTACATCTGCTAGATGGATTTCAAAACTTGAAGCACTATCTTCTGAACCTCCGGATTTAGTTTTCCATAAGGACAGAGTCTCATTGTGTACCAATCCCTCCTTTTTGCCTAAAGTTATCTCTCAAACTAATCTTAATCAGACTATTCATTTGCCTGTTTTCTTCCCTAATTTTATTAATAAGGGAAAATATATACTGCATCTGTTGGATGTTCATAGGCAATTACGTTTCTATCTACAAAGATCAAAAGAGTTTCTAAAAACAAAACAGTTATTTATTGCACTTTCAGGACCTAGAAAAGGCCTACCAGTTACCAAAGTTACCATATCCAAGTGGCTTTCTAGTTGTATCTCTTTTATTTATTTATTAAAAAGCATTAAGCCAGACAAGTCCATTCGGGCTCATTCTACTAGAGCAATGGCCATATCTGCGGTCTTTCAGACCAATGCTTCTTTGGATGATATTTGCGCAGCAGCCACTTGGGCAAACCATTATACCTTTAACACTCATTACAAGTTAGATTTGATCTCCAGCAGAAGAACTTACTTTGACATAATGGTTCTGAGGAATATTCTCCCATGAGTCCACCCTGGATTAGGGTAGCTGGCGACTCTATCCCACATAGCAGAGATGAAAAATTGACAATATCAGATTAAGAAGTTATGTACGCACCATAATGTTCCATCTGTATTGTCGATTTTTCATCTGTCCTCACAATCCCACCTTCCATCCCCCATCCTTGAATTCTGGTTGAACAGGAAGAGACTTTTTAGGGTTAGAGTGATCTGCATTAAACTCCAGAAATTGCTTCACTTAAGATTCTTTTGTGAGTGAAACACTAACTTTTCTTTCTACTAATATTATCCAAATCCAAGCAAACAAGATCTGAGGTATTTGGGAGAGATGCATTGTAGGTAAGGGGAAGGTATCCAAGAGATTTTTGGTTGCCACGTGCTTGCTGATGGCTGAGTCAGATCCGAGGGCTCAGATCCAAACTCACATGTGAGGAGAGATGAATTTCTTAAGTCTTGTTCACAAATACAAACCAGTTCTCTGCAACATTGCCATCAAACACCAGAGGTTTGGCTCTGCAAAATCCATCTAAAATGCTGTTAAAGTAAATGCGAACATCTTATACAATTTTCTTTGTTTACAAAATTCATTTGATATGCGGTAAAAGTAAATGCAATTGCTGTAACACTTTAAACATTTGTTGCACGAAGTAGAGGCTTATGTGACTTACTGCATACATTTGTTGCAGTGTGAAGAGATTTGCACAACTTCAGACATTTCATTGCACTTTGAAAGACTAAAATGGCTTCTAACACTTCATTACACTTTGCAAGACTTAAATGACAACACCATGTTGAATGACAAATGAAGACTGTTTTATTAAGAATAAGCGGGTTGTCAGTGTACATGAGGCAATTGCTACAATGCCTGAGAATACCGATAATACCCATCTCAACCACACTGGCCACAGAGAGAGTCAGGAAGTTCATATCCATGGGCTTGCACACCAGCAAAAAAAGAAGTCTAAAGAAGAAGAGTGACCTTGAGATTCCCCCTTCTCCTGGGTTTTCTGTCTTTTTTTTTTTTTGGCTTGTTGGCACTTGGCATTTTGAGTGCTGACACTTAAATAGGGAGACATTGACAATGTACTTCAAGTGGAATGAATATAGGAAATTATACAACGACCCCCCCATTAATATTCAAAAACGTGCACGCTGATTGGTCAGCATGCATGTTGTAAATCAGAGTTATAGTAATGGAAAAAGGTCCAGTCGCCCGGACTTTTTCCATTACTATAACTCTTTTTTACAGCAATGGAGAACACAAGATCTCCGTTGCTTCACACTGTCTCGCTATGTTAAACATAGTGAAACAGTTTGTAAAAAGCAACAGAGATCTTGCTTTCTCCATTGCTTTTGCCCACAGCTCTGATGTACTGCGTAGGCATACGCATGTGTAGTACATCAGAACTGCCACAGAATACCAGACCACTGCGGAAGGGCAGCAAGGAGGCATTATACAATGCCATTATTTAAGAAAAGTAATTGTTTTTTTCTTAAATAATGGCATTGTATAATAGCAATAACCCACTTCTGGGTGTGGGTAATGCTGGATTTACCCACGGTTGGCTTTGTTTGGCCATTCGGGCTTCGCCCTCGTGACCAAACCACACCAACCGTGGGTAAATCCAGCATTAACCTCACCCAGGCATGGGTTATTGCTATATTATGTACTGCATACAAAAAATATAAGATTTATTTCAGCTAGTTAACAGGGATAGAGAAGTGGTACAGAACCCTTTCAAGCCTCTACCCAGGCCATAAGGCAAAGCAACATACAAAAGGTGGCAAAGAGCAAGCATAAAATAACAACAAACACAAATGTAGCAAATAACATCAATTTATAGTTCTCTATGTGCAAGATTTTACATCAGAAAAAATCACAATGTTACCAAAGATTCTCCGGTTCCACCAATAAGTGCCCAAGACTGCCAGAATTAAGTTGATTCCACAATTTTAATAAAATCCATATACATATAACGAACTGGTACGACAAAACGCTTTAAACACTCACAGAAAAACACATAAATAGTGTACTAAAAGAGCGTAATAAATAAAAAGTTAAGCGCTTTCAACCAATATAGCTGGTCTTCATCAGAACTAAAGCGTATAACTATTACGCTTTTTAAATAACTTTAGTGGCGCCAAAATACATTCACCATTCCTTAAAGTGATATCCACCATTTGTTTACCTATAATATTTACATCTATTGTAATAATAACAACTATCATAATAATACCACCGAAAGAACTCTAGTCCAAACATATTGCGAATATATTATATATTGTAAGCATATATGTCAAAAATTGTTTGTTTATTTATTTAGAAATATTTTAAAATGCGTACTATTAATTAAATTGCATATAATCTACCTCTAAATCTAAATCTACTAGCCATGTAGTTTATACTGTCACCTAATAAAATCAAAAACTAAATATAAATTCATCTCTTACAGAATATAATAATAAAGGTAATATGTATACACTTGAAAAAAACAATATAATTACTATATATATAATAAAAATAGTAAATAATATGAGAATATATAAAAAGTTAAAAATTATAAAATGTGTATGATGATGAATACTTTCATCATTAATATGCTATTTTACTGGCTAATTAATAATTAATTAGTAATTAACTCATACATATAATAGTGATTTAATAGAAATACATTCATTTAAACCCGGTGGAGTTGTGGCATCCAAACATATTTGCCACCATGTCTCTTTGTATGCCAACAAACTCTTAAAATCACCACCTCTTGGATCAACATCAATAATATCAAGGATACTAAACTTAAATTGATGTTCGCCTCCTTTACTATCAATATGTCGAAATAATGCATTCGTTTTATCTTTGCTCTTAATACTATATATATGGTTATAGATACGTTTTTTAAGACATCTTTCTGTTCTTCCTACATAGAAGCTTGGACATATGTCACATTTAGCCAAATATATCACCATTTTGGTGTTACAATTTCCGTCTCTGCACCTTACAATGCTCTTATGTCCATTCTGTAATATTATTTTATTTTCCTGTGACATATGTCTACATTGATTACAGAATCCACATTTTCTGCTTCTATTGTTGTTATTCTTAAAAGTTCTTTTCCTGTCAATACTTATATGCTCCATTAAACATTTCATATTACTACCCATTTTATAAATAAAATTGGGTTTTGTTCGTAATATTTTGACTAAACCCATATCCGTACTAATTAAATGCCAAAATTTGTATATTATTCTTTTTATTCTGTCTACTCCTATATTATATTGTAAAATACAAGCTCTTTGAAAATTTGAACCTAATGTGTTCCCGGCTGAATTGTTATCCATACTGTTGGTATATATGTTCCCTGCACCCAATAATGGTTTGTATTTGATGTTCCACTGTTGGGTAACATAATCATTTCTACAGGATATCCTCTTTGTCCGAATAGTTTTTTAATGAATATCAATTCTTTTTTCATCTCTTCATAATCCGAAACCATTCTAGCTGCACGAATACATTGACCTTTAAACACATTATATTTGACTTTAGAAGGATGACAACTAGAATAGTCCAAATAATTATTGGAAAATGTACTTTTTGCTATGAATTTTGGAGTAGACTTGACCTGCTTCATGATATATATAAGTATCCAGATAGGGTAATCCATTTTTGTCAAAGGAATGTGTGACAAAAAATGTCTAAATAACTACTGTTATTCAAAAAATTTATAAAATGTAGTAACAAATCTTGTTCTCCTTCCCATAAAATATAGATGTCGTCCAAAAATCTGGAATAATATTTTATGTATTGAAAATATTTACTAGGGAATAAAACACTATCTTCCCAATCTAGCATAACCAGGTTGACATATATGGGGGCACAAGCTGCCCCCATAGCTACCCCCCTGGTTTGCCTAAAATATTCTCCCTCAAAGTAAATAAAATTGTTGTCCAAAACAATGGACATCATCTCTGATAATAAACATATAGCATCCCATTCTAGGTTGGTATGCCTCACTAAACTATTGTTAAAGGCCTCCAATCCTTCCTGTTTTGGGATGCACGAGAATAAATCTATTACATCAATAGTCACTGTAATGATAGTATTGTTATTCAATAGAGTATTGACAGGAAAATGAGAAAGAAAGATCCATGAATCCTTCTCCATATGTTTTATAAGCGAATATATATTTTTTAACTTAATATCAATATACTTTCCTATAGGGAAAGTTTTGGAATAACTTCCAGATACTATTGGTCTAAAGGGGAGGTCCTTAGTGTCTTTGTGCACCTTTGGTATGCCTACCATAGTGGCTACCTTTGGAAATTTAACCTTAATAAATTTATATATTTCTTCTGTAATTCTGCCATCTAATAAGTATTCCTCTATATATGAGTCAATACGTTGATAGGCTATATGCAACTCATTCAGAAAAATCGTCTCATAATTTCCAGTTAGATATAATATATCATAGATCTTCTTTGTATACTGAATACTATCATATAACACAATTCCCCCCTTTATCTGGTTTCATTATTCTGGTGTTATTGTTTTTCTTAATTTCAAATAGTTTCATTTCATCATATGATAGATTGTCAACGTTTGTTGCCTGTTTCAAGTTCTTATATTCATTGTATATTTCTCTTGTCACTACTTTATCAAAAATATCAATGATAGGATGGTTAGGAGGTGTAAACGTACTCTTTGTAGTTAACTGATCATTAACTCTTTGATCAGTACAGATGTGGCCCGTTGTTGGCTTATCTCTAAAGAATATATTTAAATTAATCTTCCTAATATATTTCTTAAAATCTATTAAGACTTCAGTTAATTTGAATTTAGGATTAGGTATGAATTTCATGCCTTTCTCGAATAGGTCAAAGTGTATACAGTCTCTATAGAAATATTAGAGTAAATATAAATGTTAAAATTATTATAGGAATAAATATTCCCATTAACCTTTATATCACCATCACCGTCCCCACATATTTCATTTGCATATTCATTCCTATTATATTCTTTGTTATCTAATGTCAAATTAGCATCTAAAAGCATTAAATTATCATTCTCAGTGATTTGTACAGAAGCTTCATCTGCTTTTGTTAATACTGGTTGTAGGACCTTCCCTTGTAATAGTTCTCTCTCTGATTGGGTCTCTGATAGGTTCTCTGATAAAGTTGACCTATATCCCTTGTATACCTCTGAAAATCCTGTTTCACGTAGTGTCTTTTTACTTCATAATTATCCTGGAAAGTGTTTTTGCCATATTTATTATTGTTGTTATTATTATACTTTTTATTAGTATATTGTTCTTGTAAATTGTCTTTACGGTGACAGGGCCAAATATAAGCTGTATTTTTATTATATTGTTCCCTGTCCCTCGACATTTTGTTATTTTTACGTTGGCACAATTTAGTAACCCATTTTTCTGCTTCTACAAATTGCTTATTATATAATTTTTCCCATTCCATAAATAATAAGTCATTGACAATACGTGTATTCAGTTTTTCAGCTTCTTGTATTAAATTACTTAATCTTTCATCATTGTATTTAATTAATACTCACATGAAATTGTACCCACATTCGTCAAAAAGCACATGAAATTCATTTTTGCCAGTATCTGTCAAATCTAATCCCATGGGTAACTTGAAAAACCTCAACCCCATGTGCAAGATTTTAGATGACACATTTCAACTGCTTCACCCATCAGTCTAGTCAACCAACTCCCTCTCTAAGTAATCACTCAGAAAGCATTATCAGCCTTTCAATTCAAATTTCATCAATGCTGTAAGCACTCTGCTAAAAAGAACAGCCCATAACCCCCCACCATCCATTGAACCTGTTCAACATACCAGTGCAGTGTTTCCAGCCCATACTCACCTCCACTATGAAAACTTCTCCTTATGTTAAAACCCATTATTCTTGTCACAGATAACCTACTATCTGAATACATCAAGATTGTAGTAGATGTTGTGGCCTATCCTGTCTCCATATTAATCAACAATTCAGTCAGGGAAAGCTACGTCCTAGAGCTCTGGAAAAATCTTATGTAGTGCCACTGCATAAAGGTGTGAATTCCACAGATTTTTCCAATTATCACCTGATTTGACATTCTGTCATCTCTTTCGAAAGTACTAGAAAAATGCCCTACTAGTTAACATTCTACCAGATAATAATCTCCTACATCTCCAGTGAATGGATTTGGTCCACATGACCTTACTAGCTCTGCCATTCTTAATTTCATTACCTCCATCAACCAAATCATAAACAAAGGAAACCTCATATTGACTATTATTTTAGACCTGCCAAAGGCCTTCCATACCATATGTCACCAGCTTCTGTTAAATAAGCTCTCTTCATGAGGACTATGGCCACCAGTTCTCTTCTGGTTTTGCAGCCATCTCACTGGCAGACAACAGATCATGAAATGGCAAACAGACATCTCCCTCTTTCTTAACTGTACAGTGGTTGTCCCCCAGTGGTCTATTTTGGGCCTAGTCCTTTTCAACATATTTATAAAACAACCTCCACACTGCAAGTAAACATGTTACTATCATCCAGAATGCAGATGACTCAACCCTAATCTGTTCGGCCAAAAAGTAGGAAAAACTGCAGTAGATAACCTAAGAATCTCTACTGTCTTTTGAAAACTGGCTCTGTGAAATACAGCTGCTCCTAAATGTAAATTAGTCCTATTCAACCCAAACAAATTTCTCACTAGAAGAATCTCTTCAACACAGAATAACATCTTCCAGCTGTACCAAAACTGAATGAGTAATCCACACGAAATGTCTAGGGATCATTATTGACAACAATATGAAATTTGACCTTTATTAATAACTAACAGTAAAAACAAAACATTAAAAAACTTACCTTAGAGATGACACTAGGAAAACAACTGCCTCATCTTGCCTCCTCCCAATCTTTCTATACTGTGCTCCTATTCTTAGAAAGCTGCAAACCACCCAATCTCCACCTACTTGAATAATGCAAGAACAAAGTACCAAAAATTGCAGCTAATACTTCAGACAGATTACAACGGCAATGCACCCCTAACTTTTCTCATCTGGTCACCCAACACACTCTAATCTACAAATCCGATATATGCTCCAGCAACATAATTCATCACTTTTCTACCAGTAGAACCCTTCGCTCACAGACAAATACTTATTATTAGCCACAAAATCTATTAACTCTGCAGGTCCCTCCCTCTATTCCATCCTACTCACCTTAAAATAAACCCATAACCTCTTAACTTTTAAATAACATCTGAAGGAAACCTGACCATGTTCATGCCATTAGCCAGAGTTGTACCTCAGCCGCTCAATACGCACTAAACCTCACCCTCCAAATGTCTCAAATATCCATCCAAACAAAATAATTCTTACTGACATCCTTTAATCTAACCTCTTCTGACTTCTGCTCTTTACCTGTGAACCTTCTCTAGCCACTTCTCCCACACCTTTTCACTTGCCCCACCATTAAATGTTCTCTTCCACATACCCCATCAAGCTTACTCCATTATGCTCTTCTGTCATCTAAATATATCTGCATCTACTTATTGTCAGTATACCGTATTTAACAATCTGCGCTTCCATCTCACAGCTCAGTAGCTCTACATTTGCTTACCTCCATTCTTCTGTATTTTATAAATTACTTCTTATATCTCTCTTACCCCATCCATGGCAGTCACTTCACTTTAATGCGAATGCTGTATATAAACTTAAACCTAGACGCCAATGTTAATAACATACTCTATACTGCAGTACCTGTATTCATTTGCTTTTGACTGCTCACACATTCCTTACTCTCTTCTCTCTTGCTAACCATTCAAGACCTTTAGCCATATCCGTGATATGTACAATGCAAATAGAATATGTCTGTACTGCAATAGTTCTAGTTAGTTATTGTTAATGTTCACTATATTTTATTTCTTTTTTATTTTGGTTTACTGGGTTCATAGGTAGGTACTAGGCTATCTGCCCGAAGGTATTTATAAGCCTAGCCAGAATGTGTTGGCTTTCACCACCCCCTTAGATTAGTTCCCTGTGCCTCTGTCCAGCAGAGCCACTGAAGTGATCCCCGGGGTAAACTTTCTGTTTCCCATCCACTCGTCAAGGTTTCCCTTGAAGAATGCTAGTGAGGAGCTCTGCCTAATGTAGATTGAGATCTTGTTCCAAAGCATGGGAAGTCTCTGGGACAGGAATCTATCCCTCCAGCACGTCCTATTTATTGTTGTGGTGAGGTTTAGATCCCTAGAGCATGTGGCTCGAGGGGATAAGGTTTTCTTTAGGTGGAGCATGCCCATCAATTCTGGATTGGACATGGCCTTGTATGTCAGGCAGAGATCACCTCTGAGCAGGCGGTATGCAACTGAGTACAGCTGGAGTTGCTCCAGTCGAGCTGTATAGGGCATCTGTTTGAGTCCAGTGATCCTCTTGGTGAGGTACATCTGTGGTCTTTCCAGCTGTTGCAGGTGTCTTGTAAGGTACATCCCAAATGGGGCATTGTACTCTATGATGGGTCTGATGAGTGATGAGTAGAGGGGCACAATGACCTCTTTTGATCTGGATGCAAACCCTTTTGTGATTAGGTAGGCCACATAGAAGGATTTTCTAACCACTTTGGCAATGTGATTATCAAAGGAGAGGTTACTATCTACTTGGGTGCCCAGATCCCTTATTACATTTTCCGTATTTAGGGGACTACCACCTGTTTGGTAGTTTGTAGGTACTTTGTTATTTCCAAAGGGAATAACTATGCACTTTTTGGCATTTAGCTTGAGGCCATGATTTTGACACCAGGTGTCCGTCTCAGTGAGACCCTTTTGGAGGATGTCTGTGTCAGCTGGTGAGTCAATTATAGCCCCTAGTTTGCAGTTGTCTGCTAACTTGGTCAGCCATAGTCCTCCTGTGCTTGTCTGTACTTCTGAGAAGTATATGCCGAACAGGAGGGGTCCTAGGACTGAGCCCTGGGGAACGCCACTTGTAACCGGTTTAGCGTCAGACCTAGCTCCCGCAACTCTCACCATGTGGGTTCTGTCTGTGAGCCAATTGGCAACCCATCTTGTGACATAGGGGTTTATGTTCAGGCTGGTGAGCTTGTCTATAATACCAGATTGGGGAATGGTGTCAAAGGCCTTTGCAAGGTCTAGGTAGGCTGTGTGTACCACCTTTCCCTCATCTATAGCCTTGGTAACTGTCTCAAAGAAGTCCACCAGATTTAGGAGGCATGATCTGCCCTTAACAAAGCTGAACTGGGAAGGGTCCAGTGTTTGGAGGTTCCCAATGTCTCTGTTAATGAGTTCCATGATGATGCGCTCCATAGCCTTGCAGACCAAGCTAGTCAGGCTTATAGGGCAATAGTTCCCGGGGTCTGTTGTGGCTCCACCTTTGTGGAGCGGAATAACCATTGCTGTGCACCACTCTATGGGTATGTAGCCTGTGGAGTGGCTGAATTTGAACAGTGTGTTTAGGTAAGGGGTTAGTTCATCTTTGAGCTCGTGTAGGACGCAGCCTGGGACACCGTCTGGTCCCATTGATGCTGTGTTTTTGGCTTTGGAGAGGGCTATTTTAACCTGAGTGTCTGTGATTTCAGGGGCTCTACATTCTTCTGATATGGTTATGGGCCCTTTTGGGGGTGAGAGGGGGGTGAAGTTTGCACTGAACCTGTCTGCCACGATGTTGGCAGTATCAGTTGGTTCAGTGTATTTTGTGCCATTCTGCACTAACTCCGAGCAGATCTGAGCATTGCCACTTAGATTCTTGACATAGATAAAGAATGTCTTGTGGTTATCTTTGGAGTCCTTGGCAAGTTTTCTTTCAAAGCTCGCCTTGGATGATTTTATGAGGGATCGTAGTTTCTTGCTGATACTGATCAGGGATGTCTTCCCTTCTTGTGATTTTATTCTTTTCTGTACTAGTTTCCTCCTTCTATTGTATAGCTTGTTTATGGCAGGGGTCCACCAGACTGGTTTCCTTTTCTTGGAGGAGTGAGTCTTGGTTTTGCTTGAGATAGCATGATCCATGCATTCTTGTAGGTGCCCATAGAATGCATTAGTAAAGGATTTTGCAGCTTGGACAGCGTTATCCTTTAGCATGGGGCTTTGAAACATTCCACCTCCATCTTAAGTAACGTGAAGTTTGCTTTTGAAAAGTTTTTCACAGTGGTTTCCTTGTCCGGGGGTTGGGGCGGAATGTGGATATCCAAAGTGATTTGTTTATGGTAAGTTCTAACCAGTGAGGGGTTGACCTCCAGTGTTGAACACTGGTCACCCATGTTGGTGATGACCAGGTCCAATATGTTGTCACCTCTGTTGAGAGTGTTGACCAGTTGTTCCAGGGCGTTTGAGTTTATAAATAATAGGAAATGTTGGGCAAGGGAGTTAGTACTTGAGTAGTTCTCCCAGTTAATGTTTGGGTAGTTGAAATCACTCAATATTAGGGTGTTTGGTAGGACCTTTATGTTACCCAGTGTTTCCAGAAATGCGGAATAGGGGTCCTGGGACATGGTGGGTGATCTGTAGCCAGCTACAATTTGAATTGCAGTTTTGCCCGTTGTTAGTTGCACGTGGATAATCTCTGAAGCATCGTGCTGTGCCTGTAATGTGGAGGTGTGGGTATCCTTGATGAATATGGATACTCCCCCGCCTTTTGTATTTTGGTCCAGGTTCTGTGGCTGAAATGTATGGTATGAGTTGTAGCCTGGTAGTGCTGGGGTGCTCTCTGGAGCCTTAAACCAGGTTTCTGTTACCTCACATATATTGATTTTCTCCATACTGAGGAGTGCCTCGAGTGCATGCATTTTGAGGTTTAGACTTCTGGCATTGAGTAGTATTACCCTCAGATTTTTGTTACTGTGCTATTTACGGCGGTGGGTTTGTCTTTTGAGCCTTGCCTAAAAAAGGCACTATGGGGGTGGCAAGAGCCTTGGCCAGTATTCGAAAGCCTAAGGGTGACAGGTGCAAGCCATCTCTAGCGAAGCAGCGTGGCTTGTCCAGCATGTCATCCCAGGCAGACACTGGATCCCTTTTGAATGACACCAGAAACTTAGCTAATTGTTGAAACTGATAATTTTTTCTTTATACCGTGGTATCATTCTTGTTGAGGGCAGGATGCTACTCAGGGTCAGGGTCATACTGGCCTGGGCTGTGTGATCAGAGAGCTCTTCCATGTCTCTTTTCATGTAGTCCAGGGAGGTATGGTTCAGGTCATTCACACCAACATGGATAATGACAGAGTCGTAGTTGTACTTGTTCTGGAGTGACCTGAGTGCTTGTGTTATGTGGCGGATCCTGGCACCCGACAGGCAGCTAACAGTAACCTTCTCCTTATTCAGCCTAGTGAGTGGGACGTCAGTGTGCCTGACTATAGAGTCACCTATTACTAGTATGTTGGGTATGTTATTTTGCCTTGAGGGCTGTGATTGTGTGGCACACTGGTTTTGTGAAGTATGTGTTTCATGGTTTGTGTTGGGGGGTGGAGGTTGCTTGGATGTCTGCTTTGGAAGGCTCTGTTGCTTTTGCAGATTTTTATTTAGAGCCTCCGAGTATGTTTTCGTGTATTTACGTGCGTTTTTTGCTGGTGCTGGTTTAATGGGTCTATGTGAGACTGGTGGTGTGATGCCAGTATTTCCCTTCTCCTCTTGACTGTCTGATCCAGTCTTGGGTTGACAGAGCTTAGCCTCCAGTTTGGCTGTATAACTGCATTTCTCGCATGTATTAGTGTTTGGTGGTAGGAGGAGAGGGTTGTCTGTGTACATGAGGCAGTTGTAACATTGCCTCAAAATGCCCAGATTCACCAGTAGGACTGGAGAGTACACCTGAAACTGCCCTTTGGACATGCCTGGATAGGTACAGTAAACTGTTTTACTGAATGGCTGGTAAGGTCGAATAGAGAGCCTTGTCCTTCTGTAGTGCTACGGTTTATAAGTGCTTGCTATGAGTTTTGAGCAAGTGCTGGGCTGACAAATGAATGGCTTGAGTGCTTAAGTTGAAAGTTTGTCTAGTTGCAAGGGAAAAATTGAAGAAGAGACTTTGTGGAGCTGGGAATAGTTATACCCTAGCTAACTGGCACTGCTTGGCACGCAAAACCGGGCAAATGCGTTTTTTATAGCAGGGAAATGAAAGAGATAGAAATTAGCCCAAAATGGCCAATAAACTACTACTTTCTGGGCTGAAACCACTCTTCCAGGGACAGATAGGCTGCTCAAAGCTCCCCTCTCTCACAGGTGAACAGAGAAACTTCCTTCTATCCAAGTAAGGTATGGGCAAACACAGAGATTTGTAACACAGCCCTGAATTCAGCACTAACCTGAAAACTGGACTATACTAGCTTAGAAAGGTGGGAAACAAGTATATATATATATATATATATATATATATATATATATATAGCTGCAGTGGTGGTGCTGCGGTAGCGTTGTCGCCTCACAGTAAGACGTCCTGTTCGATTCTCAGATAAAGCGTCTTCTGTGTGGAGACATGCATGAATGGGTGTACCTTCGTTAAAGGTTGTGCGTCAGGCCTGGCAAGTCGGTACGTAAAAATCTGCTGCCAATCATTAGCGGACCGGAGTTCCGCTGTGGCGACCCCTAACCGGGAAAAGCCGAAAGATACAACAACATATATATATATATATATATATATATATATATATATATTTTTTTTTTTTTTTCAGAAAATAAAGCAGATACAATCAAAAAAAACTTTAAATGCGCATAAAAAGATGCTTATTGTTATATATGTCATTTCAGAGTTGTAGTCAATGCCCCTAGTAATAAAGTAGGAAGAAACACAAATACAGTAAAAGCAGATGAATAAAGTGCACTTTTTTTTTTTTTTTTTTTTTATATAAAACAATAGAAAACGAACAATCTGATTTAAACAAGTTACCCAATTAACCAGAAAAAACTCAGAACTGAGCCCTGTTCCATCAGTCTTCAATCAGACAAGTTCTAACTGCACACTCCCGCTACTGGGATGCAGGGGAACCTTCTCCAAAAAAGATGGCCTGGATCAGTGCTCAAATTATACAAATAAAGCTAGATTCAGCAGGCCTGAATCTGGTCCTATGCTACAGCAACAAGGCATACCAATTTCAGAAAGAAACAGTTCGAATAAGCAGGCACAATAAGCCTGTGACCAGAAATTCCCAGCTCAGAAGGGCAGAATCCAGCCTCTCCTCCCACAATAGTGCAGACCACAAACCTTCTTAATGTAGAATAACTGGCCTGAAGCCCAAGTGCTTAAACCAGAACTAATACACTTTTTTAGAATAGCAGACACTGAGCTTTCAGTCAGCAATTCCCAGCTTAGAAGGATGTAAGCTACCTGTCCTGCCACAACAGTGCAGACCACAAACCTTCTTAATGTAAAACAACCGGTATGATGCCCAAGTGTGTAAACCGAAAGACTTAGAATAACAGTTACAATGTAATCAGGCTACTACCAAGCAGCAATAAGTGCAACAGAATAAATAAAATTGAGTACTTTTAAGAAGAGGCAAAAGCAAAATAAAGTCGGAGGAAACACAAATACAGTAAAAGCAGATGAATTTTTTTTTTGTTAGTGAAGTACAAGGAGAGAGAAAGTGGGTTGGCCTTCTCAAATCTTCTGTCTGTATTATGTAGAGTGAACACTAGACTCAGAATATGATCTCACTGTATTCGGTTAAGTGAGCAAATGAGATGGACTCAGGAGGAGTGCTCAAATACAGACTTACAGGAGGGGTGGGCAATTCCAGAGCCACCAGCACTAACACCAAAACAAGAACAGGGAGGGTAGGTGGGGATAAACAAAAAGAAAAATAAGTACAGTTGTACAGATTACAGAGATATTAAATCAAAATGCAGACAAAAAATGAGAATAAACACTTATCTTTTCTCAATATCACAGCTGGCAGTAGGTCAATCTCTCAGGTATATCTGATTTAAAAACTAGTAAAGCCTAATTATATATTTATTTTTTAACATGCAGTTTCTGTTTTCTGACTATTAACTAATAATTGTTAGCAATGTTTATATTAGACTTGTACTGTCCTCTTTCTGTCTCTTACTGTAACCTTTTGTAAACCTAAATTATGTATTTTGAGTAGGGCTTTCCCCCCCAGGCCTCCACTGAAAAGGAGCGGCATGCCGAGTCAGACTATCCTGGTAAACAAATGCTGATAAGTAAATAATAAATAAATTAACACTGGTGGTAAATTAAGTAAAGGATGATTTTATATGTGGTAGCTGTAAGCTGCAGGAAAGACAGTTATTAAATAAAACATTTGAGGAATATCTATATTCATTCAACAAGTGCTCCTTTAATTTAATTTAATTTAATTTAACCTTCCTACTCCTGTTTTAAACAAACCATAGCAACATATTGGATGAGATGCTGGAGAAGCCTTAACATGGACAATTTTCCCCTTCAGTAATCCTTTCTATTTCTTAGACTGTCACATAGCTGCATGTTAATGTAGCTATACAGGGAGTAGCTAACATTTATTATCCATGTTCTGTCCTCCAAAAATGCCACTGGTTCCCAATATAAGCTCTCAAGTGATTTAGAGAATTGTTTGGCTACGGAAATTTTCACTATTGAAGGAAAAATGAACACTGCTAAAAGATGGTGGTTTCCCATTCACTCATATGAAAGCAGTCATGGTGTGGAAAATTTCGGCAAAGATGTGGGTGTGTTGATTAGGGTTACCAGCTATCACCATTTACACAGGACAGTCTCAGTTTGGTCATTTTTGTCCTGCAAAACATGTACATTTCTGCAGATTTTATAACAAAAAATATTTCCTGTTTCCTTTTGTAGATACATAAAGTAATTATTCCATATCCAAAAGACCTAAATAGTATGCGAAACAGCAAAAACAGCTCAAATTGTACA
Organism: Protopterus annectens; assembly: GCF_019279795.1. Taxonomy (NCBI): domain Eukaryota; kingdom Metazoa; phylum Chordata; order Ceratodontiformes; family Protopteridae; genus Protopterus; species Protopterus annectens. The sequence goes on from NC_056741.1 coordinate 141,252,641, forward strand.
AGAATGAGTTTTTATTTTGGCAAAAAAGTAAAGTCAAGTTCTTTGCACCGGTGATTGGTATTGGTTAACCCTCGAAGTCTCAAGTTTTAGTTAAAAATGTCCCCCTTTAGGCATTTGAAAAGGTGGGAACCATAAGTAGGGTTGTATTATTATGTGTATATGCATATGAATGTGTGTGTGCTTGAGTGTCTGTAGTGGTATAAATGAAGCTGTGTGTGTGTGTATGTGTGTGTGTGTGTGTGTGTGTGTATCTGTAGAGGAATGAATGAATGAAGCTGTGTATGTTGTGTGTGTTTGTGTCTGCCCAGGTAGTGGCTACACTAGGAGATATAGATAGAGAATCAAGAGTGTGTGTGTGTGTGTGTGTGTGTGTGTGTGTGTGTGTGTGTGTGTGTGTGTGTGCGTGCGTGCGTGCGTCTTGTGTAGCAAGTCTTGTGTGTGTGTGTGTGTGTGTATCTGTAGAGGAATGAATGAATGAAGCTGTGTATGTTGTGTGTGTTTGTGTCTGCCCAGGTAGTGGCTACACTAGGAGATATAGATAGAGAATCAAGAGTGTGTGTGTGTGTGTGTGTGTGTGTGTGTGTGTGTGTATGTGTGTGTGTGTGTGTGTGTGCGCGCGCGTGCACGAGCACACACATGTAAGTGGAGAAGGGGATGATTTTGCTAACATAATGCATAGGCTACTAGCTGTCTTGGAATTGACCTACTTGTGGTAGGCAATTATTGTGAGTTGTAAGCAGTTTTCTGACTCCTAGGGCTTTTTTCCATTCTACTCACTGCTGTTTTATTCCTTATACAAACCAAATAGTGTGGATATTAATTTGCTTTGTTTACTCTTCATAACTGTAGTTTGAATATAGCAATCTAAATCCATTTATTTTTTGCAATTCTTTTGGTACTTTCTTACTTTGGAGTGGTTTATCCTCAACAGTGCAACATCAGGTCTTGTATCTCTCAAATCCACCTGCTAGATAATCGTACTAGTATACCCTCAGGATTTGATTACTTACCCTTGGACCTAGCTATAAAAAGTAATTTTTGCTTAAGATGCGGGACGAGAAAACTGCCAAAACTACTCAAAGATGGGTAGCTGACTACAGTAGGTTAGCCATGTACCCATAACACATGTGCTAGGCAAGACATGCAGTGTGTTCCAAGGGTCTAGGCTGACAATGCCTTTGGGCCTGCCTCTTCCTTACTTAGCTCACCAGCCACTGATTTCTAAGTCTTCACCAGGGCTGCAGAAGCAGTCCACCTGCATGAACATGTTCCCACCCCTGACCTGGCGAAGGGTGAGCAGGCATCGCCCCATTATTCTTTTTTCCTCCCTGCCAGCTCCATCACATACCAGAGCTGCTAACTGAATTCAGGTTGTTTGGGTAATGCTCATCGCTTTATCCCTCTATGCCGCTGGAGCTGGTGCTATTTGTTTCATTTATTTGTTACTTTGTGTTTGTATATAACAGTGTTTTTTACAGATTAGTTACCTTTAACTATGTAAGTTTGGTAATCTTTATCATGTCCCACTATCCTGCCAATTGGCATTTATCAATGTCCTATGGATTTTATAACTATAGTAATTCCTTTGTTTTCATGTTATTTATAAGTACTTGTGTACAAAATATTTAACTACTTTCAAATACTTTAAAGAAGAGTTTACATGTTGGCTTTCTTTAAACTTTTCTGCTGTTATGAGTTGTATCAGTCCAGGCAGAGATTCAGCTGGTGTTTTCAATCTGTCTACTACACTGGGATTGAAACAATTAATAAAATACATTTTCAAAAAATGACTGCATATAGAAAGTGCATCATTTTCCACTTTATTTAGTTTTCTGAAAGACGTCTCAAAGATATTTGCATGTCCACTAGTAGCTTACTAATTTACATATATTTTTAGAACTGTGTCTTACACCATTTCAGTGATGTTATGTATTTTTTACTCTGTCCAATCAGAATCTTTATGTTAAAAAATGGAAAAAGGTATTTGGTTCCTAAGCAAGCCAGAATGAATGTGAATAAAAGCCCCAAGGAGGGTACAAGTAGAGGTGTATATGTTATCCTGTATGCAGAGACAAGTGATAGCACACAACATGACACTGCAGACATAGGCCAGCCATTTTTTATACTACAGTGTCACTTAATGGGAAAGCCCTCACATTTGTTACAACACTAATGCCATTCTGTGCACTGCATAGTCACAAAGCCTGACACTGATTAAGCAACAACCAAACAAGTAAATATGTTTTTAACCTTTTTGTTGAACTGGTATGTCTACTGGACAAAACTGTCCCTTTTCAAGAGCGATGTCTACTTTAGTATCTCAGTCACACGGTAGGCTAATGAAATCAAAACCTGCACCCTGGGCAGAGGAAGCTACTCATTAACACCTCAGATGTTTGGGCCTCTCTGCTCCAACGTTTACAATATGTATATAGAAGCACTTTGAAATCTCACTGTTTCTTTAACACATTTTAGCACTGATTTTAAACATATCTTGAGGTTTTCATATCTGTACATAATTATAAACAGAGCGTTTCTATGTTGAATATTCAATATATAAGTATCAAATATATCTCAAACCAGTACAGTACAAACATTTTTAAATTAAATGTGAAGTGCCTATCCATTTGGCCTTATTGTGTGCCCATATATGTAGTAACAGATTGTTTTGCATGCAGTATCAACAAAAATTTGGCACATGGTCAAGCTGTCAGCTGTATCATGGCTGATGAGTAGCAGGATACTTACTGCTGTGGCCAGTGCAACCTTTTTCATAACCTTCACTGCCCATAAGAAAGTGTCTCCACAGGAAGAAACTACATGCATTTTTATTTATGAAATTGCATATCCTGGCATATAGCCAGATACCAGAAAAAGTTCTATGTTGATTGCATTTATGGTTTAAATATAACAAAGAGGAAAGTTGTTTTTGTTGGTGGAGGGCTTATGGTTCATTGGCTTTATTCTCTGTATGTCTGATATATAGGATCATAGGAAGTTACTAGGTTATTGGCCCTGAGTCCCTTACAAGATTAGCCAGAAATTTAGCCCATGTTCCAACAAGTCAGCACCCTATGCCACTGTCCAGCAGGGACATAGGTGGAATCCCAGAGGTGTATTTTCTGTTCCCCATCCAGTTATCCAGGTTGCACATAAAAAGGTTTAATGAGGTACTCTGCTTTATGTGGAGAGGGAGTCTATTCCACAAAAGGGGGAGTCTCTGGGACACTAATCTGTTCCACCAAGTTCTATTGATGTCACAGACCAGGTTGAGGTTGCGCATGCAGGTTACTCGAGTGGAGCTTGACTTGCAGATATGCAACAGTCCCATCAGGGCGGAGGTCAGAGATTGCTTTGCATGCCAGACCGAAGTCATCTCTGAGGAGTCTGTAGGAGACTGAGTAGAGGGACAGCACTTTTAGCCTGTGTAGGGTAGATGTTTGAGGCTCTGGATTCCCCAGGTGAGGAACCTCTGTGGTCTCTCCAGCTGCTGAATGTGCTTTGTGAGGTACAGTCTTATAAGGGAAGAATACAGGGATGTTATGACCACCTTGTACCTGGATGAGATACCCTTACTAATGAGGTGGGCCATGTAGAAAGCTTTCTGTACAACGGAGGCAATATGGTGGTCAAATGTCAGTTTGCTATCAACCTGGGTGCCCAAGTCCCTAATGACTGACGGTATGCTTAGTGCCTTATTATAAATGTGATAATCTGTGAGGACATCATTCTCCCCAAAAGGGATGATGATGCATTTTTTGGCATTCAGTTTGAGGCCATGTTTCTGGCACCAGTCATTTGTTTGGGTGAGACCCTCTTGGAGGATGTCCACATTACTAGGGGAATTGATGACAGCACCCAGCTTGCAGTCATCTGCCAACTTGGTCAGACATAACACACTAGATTTGGCCTGCACCTCTGAGAAGCATATCCCAAACAGCAGAGGCCCCAAGACCAGTCCTTGGAGTACACTGCTTGTTACAGGTCTACTACTTGAGGTGGCTACCCCTATTTTGACTAGGTGGGTTCTATCAGTGAGCCAGTTCGCTACCCATCTGATAACATATGGATTGATGCCTAGCTGAGAGAGTGGGGAATAGTACTGAAGGCCTTGGCCAGGTCAAGGTAGGTGGTGTGCACCATCTTCCCCTCATCTATGGCCTTGGTGACTGTCTCAAAGAAGTCGACCAAATTTAATAGGCATGACCTCCCCTTGACAAAACCAAACTGCGTGGGATCAAGTGTCTGGAAGTTGCCAATGTCCTTGTTAATGAGGTCCATGATAATCAGCTCCATGGCCTTGCAGATTAGGCTAGTTAGGCTGACGGGTCTGTAATTTCCTGGATCAGTGGATGCTCCACCTTTGTGCAAAGGGCTGACAGTAGCTGTCTTCTATTCGGCTGAGACAAAGTCAGTACTCAGGCTTTGGTTGAATAGGGTGCCTAAAAGTGCTGCAAGTTCCTGCCCGAGTTCATGCAGGATGCAGCTTGGGATGTTATTGGGTCCCATGGAGGCTGTATTTTTTGCCTTTGAGAGGGCAGTGATGACTTGCTCCCTAGAGATAAGGGGGGGCAGGTACTGGGCATGTCCTGTTTTACTGATGGGGGGGGGGGGGACAGAGAAGTGAAGTTTTCAATGAACCTGTCTGCCAGCAGGTTGGCTATATCTATAGGGTTTGTGTATGTGGTGTCCTTGACCACCAGTTCTGAGCAGCTCTGGGTGCTTCCCTTGAGATTGTGGACATATGTGAAGAAAGCCTCATGACTGTCTTTAGTAGATGTGGCCAGTTTGGTCTCAAAGTTTGCTTTGGAGGATTTCACTAGTGCTCTTATTTGCTTGTTCAGGCTAAGGAGACATTGCTTCCAATTACACACCTGCTCCTTCTTGGTCCTGGACAGCAATTTTTTCCTTTTATTATAGAGTTTATTTATTGCAGATGTCCACCAGACAGGTTTACTCTTCCTTGAGGAGAATGATTTCATCCTGTCTGGTATTCCTGATTCCATGCAGCTATATAAATGCTCATATACTGTAATACTTTGGTGTAGGTTTGGACATATTTGCTAGTTCCTGTGGAGGGGGAGGGGGCTGTGAAGCTGTTTATACCTTCCCTCAGTATATTAAGAAAAAGCAGTAGAATCCAGTATTATCAAAGCCTCTCAGCAGATGACTGAAACTGAAAACAAAATTGGCAGTAAACTAATGATTTTGCACTTTCTCAAGTTTGCTTCCACATCCTTAGTCTCTAAATGTACTAAATCCAAAGTCACATAATGTTGGAGTTAAAGGCAAATCTGGCTTTCATAAAAAAGAAATCAATTTTCCTTGTAGTCTGAGTTGGTGCAAATTTACAGCATATACAGAGGTTATGCTGTGGGGGAGAAGTCACCACACTACTGGGTTTGCAGTATGTGCAAACCCTCCCTGGAAAAAAACAGTATAAATGTGCACATTGTTCAGAATTACTTCCTTCATTTAAACTGCATCTTCTATAACAGGTGTCTAGTTTTCATAAGTCAGTTTCTGTGGATCACATTTCAACAGCCCTTGCAAGACCCAATAATTCCTTACATTTCCACTTTTATATGTTTATTAATTAATTGGAAGCTGTTGGCTTTGTATACGTTTCATTACACTTAGCATGAGTCTTCCCTACCTAATCCCACATCACACTGTGAATCAAACATCAGACATAGACATAAAAATTAAGTGATAGGTTTTGGGCCATGTGCATATGGTAGGCATTATTTTTTTAAATTAAACCGTTTGCTTCCGTCTTGCAAAAAACTTGCAGTGGTTTACTGAAATAACATACCTCTGTCCACCCCAACACACACACACACACACACACACACACACACACACACACACACACACACACACACATACACACACACACACAAGATTCTATCAGTGTTTTAGTGATTTTGGATTGGAAATTTCATTGTCTGTGCCCTACATGACATGTTTGCACTGCTGATGACCCTGTTACCAATTCATTCAAATCTCATAAAGTTATGGGTGCAGGGTCTTTCACTCCAGTCAGCATGCAACGATAAGAACTTGCTTGTAAACTTGGGGCAGTGGTGTCACAGCTGACATCATTAATGTTGAGCAGTGATACTGGACAATTTGGTCATTTACATTTGCTTTTGTGGCCCTTGTCATGGCTGAAGAGTCTGTACTGTATCGTTACATTTACCCAGTTAACAAATTATTGCATATTAAATTAAGCAATACATAGTAATAAAATCTCTAAACACATCATAAATGACCTGCACATTTTAGCAGGTTTATACATGGATTTGTAAACACATGAACTACTGCATATGTTTTTCTATGACTACTGTTTGGTGAAAAAAAAAGAAATGTTATAAATGGATTGAAATATAACTGTATTTAATTATGTAATTAATTAAATATCACAGATTATGTCTGGAAATATTAGAAAGTACTTTAGTAATAATGTTTTTACTTCATTTTTAGCTGAGTCATGAAACAAAGAAGTTTGTATTTCATGTAGAAGAAGAGATCCCTGTCAAAAATCTGAAGCCAGCGATGGTCAAAATTTATGATTATTATAATGAGAGAGGTTAGTTATAAAATTGTTTAAATTATAATACACGAATAATTCTAATCTCATAATGTAAATCACCACGTCCCATACTTTTCTACTACTTCTGACAACTTAAGCCCGCTCTTACTAACAACTTTAACTTTTTCCCCTCTTCTTTCTGTATCTCTAATGCGCTCACCTTTTTACATTCTGTGTACTGCTGTACCTCTCTTGCATCTTACCTATAATTTGCATACTCACTTTCAAATGAAACTAAATATTTGCAACAGTAGTATAATCTTACAGTGATTTGCTAAAGAGTATTTCTATTGTAAGTTTCTAGTACGTATTGTAAATCTAAAATGCTCATTTACGTGTGTTACAACTCTATAACCTTGTTTACCACCTTTTGGCTGAATACCCTTGGCTGAGTGTGAAAATTAACCATTGAAATCAGCACACTACAGTGGTCATCAAATGTATAAATAAATAAATGTTGGGTGTTGTCATTACATAAATATCCTGTGGTAGTGAGGAAGGATGTGTGATATTTTCTGAGTGATTTTACTCTTGCAGAGGTATTGCATAAGACAATACCCACGGGGAACCTGACTGCTGAATGACAGCAGTTACTGTGAGTCTCAATACAGTCAAAGAGTTTTGCTGAAAACCAATTGCAAGAAACATGGCTTTGTTTTTTTCTACACTGTTGTGTGACCATGGAGTTAGTATGCATAAGTTGGAGAGTGAGAAGGCTTCCGCCAGCATGAGGGTGCAGGAGTTCTGCCTACCTGAAAAAAAAAAAAAAAAAAACTTTGTACAGTAGAGAGTCAATTATCTGAATTGTCAATTATCTGAACCAGCCTTCAAAAGTTTCTGGGTAGGAAAAATCATAAAGTCTGAATATGTAAACATTATATTTTCTTTAGCATGTTTTTTGAGCTTGTAGCCAGTTCGTATGTGAAAAATATTCTTTATTGTCCACTGGAATCACTGAATGGTTGGAAAGTGTATTCCTGCATGCAGAACAAAACAAGATTTTGTAAGTTTTTTTATCCAATTCAATTTTATGTTTGATTATCTGAACAGTTTGATTATCCGAATTACCCTACGTCCCAGTTAGTTCGGATAATCGACTCTTTACTGTATTTGATTCACTGAAAGTAGTTTTCAACAGAACTGTTTCGATGTTTCATGACTCACTGTAATTGCTGTTGATAAGTCAGCATGAATCCTGTCAGTGTGACTAAATCATGTTTGTAAAGAGACAGTTCAGAAGAAGCTAGAGACAAGAAAGAACTCTAACTCAGCATTCCTAGACTTGGAGAAATTATATGAGGAGGTCCCAAGAAAGCTTATTTGGACAATCCTGTGATGGTTCAAAGTCCCAGAAACAATGGTTGAATTAGTACATGCTATGTTCAAGGTCCCAGGGGCTTGAGTACAAACAATGTTCAAACTCATGGACGGGCTCCAAGTGGGAGTGGGTGTACATCTTGGTTCAGTTCTGAATCTACTGCTGTTCATTCTGATGATGGACTGCATTAGCAAACAAGTTGGAGAGGATGGATCAGTAAAGCTGTTGTATGCAGACAATGTGGCATTACAGACAGACTTTGAAAAAGAACTTCAGGGAATGAGAAGCTAACTGAATGCACAACTGAAGGCACATGGGATGAAACTATGCAAAGACAAGACAGTTGTAAAGGCAGCAGATGAGAAAATCAGAGCAAACTGAAAAGTGAGATAGAAGGAAAACAGGGGAACAGGTTAACACCTTCAAGTTTCTGGCAGGGGTGATTGAGGAGATGGAAAGTCTTAATGAGGAAGTCAGAATAAGAATCAGAAGTCCTGCGGCCAACTGGTGCAGTTTGTCAGGGGCAGTGAGTGACAGAAGAATGCCAAAGAAGCTGAAAAGTAAGGAGTACTAAATAGTTGTTCAACTAATACTACTGTATGGTATAGAAACCTGGGCAGTGAAGACAAAGCAATTGAGGAAGCTAGAGATGATGGAGATGAATTGCCTGAAATGGATGATAGGATGCTCACTGTGGAACAGATGAAAAAAATGAGGACAAAAGAGCAGAAAGCGAAGTAGCTTCAATTTCAGAGGAGGTCAAGGCAAAAAGATTACAGTGGTTCAGGCAGAAGACAAGCTGGTAAAGAAGATTTAGGACACACAGAAATAAGGTAAGAAGATCGAGGGCATCCAGCAAAGAGTCAGATGGACTGTGTGAATGAAGACTTGCGACAATCAGGTATACCTATCAAAGAAGGTAGGAGACTGGCCCTGAATACTGAGAGATGGTAATCATTGACATGACACCCCAACCCCGTGCAGAAAAATGGGAAAAGGGGGTTGATGACAATGGTGAGTCAGCATGAATCCTACACACAGATCTTCCGCAACGTGCAGCGTTTTAAGGTTTGTCTCACAGTTAATACCCTTTGCAACTAAAGCCTATAAAAAACTTCAATCTGCAATATGTCTCATGCAAAATCTGCTAACATAAGTATGCAGTGTCAGTGACTGAACATATTAGCACACTTGGCTTTGGTGCTGGAAGATCAGAAGCCTGTAGGTTCTATTACCATACCCAGGTGCTTGGATTAATTTTCCAGTAATGATACCACAGTGCAGTATAAGTGGGTACTACATACCTCAGTGTGCCATCCTTCAGATGAGATACTAAACCAAGGTCCCATCTGCCTGAGCTGCCTAGTAGCACTGGATGTAAAAGATCCTGTGCCACTTATCAAAGAGTAGGGATCCTCTGTTAACATATATACATATTGATATCTTCCAGAAAGTTTGGCTTTCACTTTTTAACATATTTCTTTATATTTCTCACTTTCAGTTTCAAAAGAAAAAAAATAAACAAAAGAAATATATTCCTTATGCATAATTTTTTATTGTTCCCCACTCTTTCCTCCACACATGCTTCTTTATTTTTCTCAAAATGTCCACACTCATTTCTTATTAAATAAAACATCTTCCATTATTGCCTTCCATATTCCCCAAATTACATAAAATAGCCTCTCATTAATATCCTTCATATCTTCATCTTTTCATTTCCATAGTAACCGCACAAATCATATGTGAATCTACATGATTTTCTTTTTTAACCATCTCTTCTTAAACACTTCCAGTATTGTATTATTTATTTCACGTTGTAGAAAAAATATTTTTATTTTTACATGCAAAATATAATTTTTCTCCCATAACTACATATAGCGTACTTCATTTGACAGGTAACTTATTTATACTAAGTCAATATAAAATAACTTGGCATAATGGTAATTTCTTACATCTTATTTTTCTTTTCTTTATTGCCTTGAAAACTTCTTCACCCAAACCTTCCCATGGATTCACATCATAAAATGTTTTCATGATATTTTTGTACCAAATTCTTCTACCTCTTTCCACATTCTCACTCACTCACTCACTCACTCACTCACTCACTCACTCACTCACTCACTCACTCACTCACTCACTCACTCGCTCGCTCACTCACTCACTCACTCACACAGCAGCCATAACACAAAGAGAGCCTAACTATCCAGAATTCATTCCATCTTTTCATTTTGCTACAATCCGTACTAAGTAAAATTTACCTGTATTTAAACAGATTCCACTTGACTCTCCACCCTGTCCACAGTATTTGCCCGTGTTTTCTTTGCCATTGCAAGGAGTGCATCACCACCCCACTGAAGCACATCTATAACCTCTGACTCACTATTAACACTATTCCTGCTATATGAAAGTCTTCCTTTATCAGACTCATATGTAAAGAAGCCAAGTCCACCTCCTGCAGCCACTTTCATCCCATCTCCATCCTACCTAACCTGGACAAAATTATAGAAAAACTTATTTTTAACCAGCTTACCTCTTGCCTACAAAACTATCTCTTGCTTTCCAGCAAACAACATGGTCTGGGCTGGGAGAAGCATCCTGATAGTTTTCTGGATCTACTAACAATATTTTAAATAATGTGGATAAAGGGAATCAAGTTAAGCTATGTTCATTGACCTAACCTGTGCCTTTGACATTGTGGACCACTCATTTTTACTTCCCCTTCTGCAGGACATCAACGTCAGCCCTGAATCCACCAGATGGTTCAAAGATTTCCTGTTTATCCATTTTATTTTTTATTTTATTTTATTTTATTTGCTGTTTGTTAACTGTGTGAATGAACATGTCCAAAGAACCTTATCAGTCATGACCTGGGACTGTAAGGCAAAGGTATACAAATTTCAGTTTGACAGTTACAGTTATGCAGATATACACTTGTTTGAACTGTAGTCAAAAACACGAGTAGAAATCGCGTTAACATTTTGAAAACTTGAGCATAAATAACTTTGACATAATTGTACAGAAAGTAGATTAATTTAAATCACACTGATATAATCTTACAGAAATCACATTATTACATTGAGGTGTGATCAGGAAAGGAACTCATATTACCAGAACGATGTGCAGTGTAAGCTACGCATGATGTATAAGTGCTTGTGTGACCTATATATTATATACATGATATGCAGCATTGGTTATAACTCATTCAGTGCAACCAGTAACAGTATGTGTTACACATCTGGGTGGAACTCATATTACCAGAACGATGTGCAGTGTAAGTTATGCATGATGTATAAGTGCTTGTGTGACCTATATATTATATACATGATATGCAGGATTGGTTATACCTCATTCAGTGCAACCATTAACAGTATGCGTTACACATCTGGGTGGAACTCATATTACCAGAACGATGTGCAGTGTAAGTTATGCATGATGTATAAGTGCTTGTGTGACCTATATATTATATACATGATATGCAGCATTGGTTATAACTCATTCAGTGCAACCAGTAACAGTATGTGTTACACATCTGGGTGGAACTCATATTACCAGAACGATGTGCAGTGTAAGTTATGCATGATGTATAAGTGCTTGTGTGACCTATATATTATATACATGATATGCAGGATTGGTTATACCTCATTCAGTGCAACCATTAACAGTATGCGTTACACATCTGGGTGGAACTCATATTACCAGAACGATGTGCAGTGTAAGTTATGCATGATGTATAAGTGCTTGTGTGACCTATATATTATATACATGATATGCAGGATTGGTTATACTTCATTCAGTGCAACCAGTAACAGTATGCGTTACACATCTGGGTGGAATACGTCTGGGCATTATGATGCTGCTGTCGTTATCCCTTTAGCACATACCTGCTATTCACTTTGAAGATGTTCTGAAAGGGATGGTTTAAAGGGTGTCCAACCTTTTGGCTTGCTGGGGCCGCATTGAGTGAACAGAAATGGTCTTGGGGCCGCATATAAAATATATCATATAGTTAACTCTTTCGTTGCTCCGGAAGACCACAGTCAACCTCCTGGCTGTCCTGTAGGTGCATTTGAACAATGAATAAATGTAATAAAGGCCTAATATTTGCCTTAAAATTCTAATTCTCATTCTAATTCTAATTCTCTAATCTAACAGTTAACTCTAACATCTTAGTTAATATATCTATATACATATATATATTTATATTTTTTTTACAAATAAACAGATATTCATTACAGCACTAGCATTTCTCACTGAGAAAACCATTCCAGCAGTCCAACTACGTAAAATGTCAACATCAGCAGTCCTACAATACTATAATCCACAAAAATAACCCAACAAATTTGCAATAAAGTAAAGAATTCACATTAATGACTTAAATCGATTCTGAATAAGCTACAAGAGGGTCTCACCCAAACAAATAACTGGTGCCAGAAATATGGCCTCAAGCTAAATGCCAAAAAATGCATCATCATCCCCTTTGAGGAGAGTGATGTCCCCACAAATTATCACATTAATAACAATGTTGTAAGCACGCAATAAGTCGTATGGTACTTGGGCACCCAGGTTGATAGAAACCTGACTTTTGACTACCATGTTGTCTCCATTGTAAGGAAAGCTTTTTACATGGCCCACTTCATTAGTAAGGGTATCTCATCCAGGGACAAGGAGGTCATAACATCCCTGTATTCTTCCTTTACAAGAGCCAGTATTGAGTGCAATGCCCCTTTTGGCATGTGCCTCAGCAAAACACCCTGCCAAAAGAAAGACTACAACCATTTCTGATAAAAAAGGTCAAAGGACTAAGTTCACTATGTTATCCAAACAGACTAAAAAGCTTCTTGCTTTCCTCTGTCTCTCACTGGCCCCTATAAATGTCATCATTGGCTTGCTTTCCAGGCTAAGAAAGATCCTGCCTTAAGAGACTTCCTCTACCTCAGAAATACTGGTTATACTTAAAACGCTCACTACAAAGACCACAGCCTTCACTGCAACATAAACAAGCCACTTTTTATGGACAGGTTCTTGACACAAAAACCTTCAACTTCTGTAAAAAGGTCCTCTCATTATCTAACAATGTAGTTCAGCAACACAATGGCTGGATGGATAGCCATAAATGTAGTCCTTGGGTAAGTAGCAAAGCCTTCATCAAACCAGATGGAAAATCCACATACTAACCTTTCCAAGCTGGATGGCTAAGATCTAATATTGGTTACTCAAGTCTAGTTGCCCAAGAAGAGGGGCATGTTTAACTAAGAATTCCATTTGCAAAATTATATTCAGTATACATATTAAATCTCTCTCTCTCTTACACACACACACACACACACACACACACACACACACACACACACACACAAACACAAAAGCCCCTACTTGTAAAATAGGCAACCTCAGTAATCACAGGACACCCACTCACTGAATGAAATTGTCTGTAAGTCAAAATATCTGAAAAAAAATCATATAGTGATGGATTCATCCATGTAATTTCCAACCACCAAAAGGACCATCAATAAATCAACAAAACTGCTCGGCAAAAAGTAAATCAATAAGAAAACCATACACTATAATGCTACATACTGGTGTAAACATATAACTTGTGTCAATCCCCAGGTTAATCCATACCAAAAGATTGTTTCAGAGCTTCAGCTATGTACAAACAGCTTTCTCCTAAAAGCTTTACTCATTGATATTTGCCTTGCTGTAATTATAACTGTAAAAAAAATGTTTGTTTATTCTGTACCTCAATGATTCTCACTGTTGCGAGATGTAATCTCTGCCATATTGTATGAGTACTACATTCATAATTTGCTCTCTCTCTCTCTCATATATTGTATTATATTGTTTTGTGTTATTTTTGGAGCTTTTCTCCCCGGGCCTCTGCTGAAAATGGACCTGTGTCCAGTCGGACTTTCCCGGTAAACAAATGTAAAATAAAATAATATAAATAAAAATAAACGTCCCTTCAATCTAAAGCCATTTGACATTCAGACATTTTAATTTGTGCAGAAGTTACTCACAGATTGACAGTTTACTGAGCTGTAATGCTGACCTTCGCTTTTGAAAAAAACAAATTCCCAGACTTTGTCAATAGCTCAAAGTGTAGAGAGGATTATTTATTTATTATATATTTATTTATTTTTGGAAAACATCTTTAAAACTGTTAAATTGATTACACACCCAGAAACACAGAAAAGTTATTGTGATTATGTAAACCACAGACTGCTGCAAGAAATCAAAGTCACATTAGCACTCTATGCTTATGTCCGAACAGATGAATCATACCTGTCAATTCCAAAAGAAGTAAAGTAGCTTAATAAGAAGGTTATTTGCAAGGTTACATGGCAGTTTATATTGGAAATAAGCAGAGATATTAAAAAGGCTCTGTTTTTCATAATTATGCTGAAAAGTCTTCCAGGGTAAATACAACTTCTGATTTAGTATGGAACCATACTTCTCAACCTTAGAGCAGGAAATCTGGACAAAGCGAAAAATAAAAGTGGGACACAGGCCCAAAAATAGTTATGCATCACAGACACCATTGAAACAACTGTAGCTGCAAACATTATACATCACTTATAATCTTTCTATCCCATTATTGTCAGTTAAACATTATATGGCTCATTCAGTCCTGCCTTCTTTTGCATCAAAGAAAACCATGCTTTGAAATGACAAATGCATTAAAAATAATAAATAAAACACATTGCGTCAACATCCTGCAACTTCCTACCTGCAAGCAACCACAGAGCTTTCACTGAAACTAGGGCTGCTTGTTTCCCCAGAATGACAGCTCTCCCTAATTAAGTCTAATGGTATACAATCTACCAGTATCTGGACTACCTGAAATAAATTAAATTATGGCCTGTAAATTGAAAGTACACTTTGTTTAATTAAACTATATTTCTAAGTCCACTTACTATATTTTTTCAGTAACATCCCAATATCCATTCCAGGTCACTTTACAAGACATTGGCAGTGGTAGACTTGGCATCCTTCAGAACCCCACAGGCCCACGCTAATACATTGTCCATTAAATGTAAATATCCATCCACTGTAAATGGCAAGAAGCTATGTCTTAAAAAATCTACTTCTGGCATGCCTACCCAAGTATTAGGTTTTGAAACAAACAAACATATTCTCCACTGTCTGTAAGTCTGTCTTTAATAATCATCTACTGTTGCAGCACTCCCAACACATAAGCACACACATACACACTAAAATCCCCAACATTTAAAAAATGACATTGTGCCCACTTGATTTGCCAGTATTGATGATCCGCAAAAGCTATGCTTACTGTTGTCCAATCTACCGCTGCTTAGAACCCACCAATGAAAAAACAGTACTAGGTGCTTTTTTGTTTGCCTGAAAAAAACAATACAACTTTATATGCTATAGTCCCACATAGTCAGTCCACTACTGACCCATTAACCCTAGGCTGCTGTCTCATTCTTACTCCCTGGAACTGCATTACCTTGGATGACTACTTTTATTTCCTAAGCAAAAGACACAAATTGGAAGATGAGGCAAAAATCCAGACATTCTTTGAAAATCCATACAGTTAAGAGGTATGAGTTTATGTTCAATACAACACTCTCCATGTCAGGAAAGCCGCAATTTAATGAAAGTGTACTCTTAATGTATGATATATTTGTGAGCTAACTTGTTTGTGTTCAGTAGGTAGACTGATCATTGTTAGCCTCTTTGTGCATGCGTCTCTCTCAGTCATGCACACATATGCACACATACACACACACACTCTTCTACTTTCACGCACACAATTCTGCTTTCATGCATGCACTCACTCACTCCATGCTTACCTATTAAGACAGGTAATTGCTGTCCCTTTCAAAGGCAACAGCGGCAAATCCATACATGAGTCCCTCTTCAGCGAGAACACACACACACACACACACACACACATACACACACACACACACACTAATTGTTCGGCGCAAAATAATGGCGTAAACACACTGACCCTTTTTTGGCTCAAAAACAAAACTAGAAGGGCGCTTTGGCGCATGCGCACACCATTAGCATTACAGGTCACGGGAGCGAAAAACACAAAACAAAAAAGTGTTTTGGGGCATGCGTACATCGCTGTTGCAGTTAGAGGTTGAGGGCTGCATGGAAGAGCTCTGAGGGCCGCATGCAGCCCGCGGGCCGCAGGTTGGCCGCGTCTAGAACCATTGGAGAGACTTTTGGCTTTTTATCTCAGGAGGGAGATTATTCCCTTGTGTAGGGTCCAATTTTGAAAAGGTGTGTTCTCCTATAACTACCTAAGTAGTGTTGGTAGTGTAGCATTGTCCATATTCAGGCTTGTGTTTTGGGCCTAGTTTTTTTGTTAGTAGAGGCTGTGTGTCTGAGCACATGTTCCAGGCCATCATATCTTAGCCAAAGCCAGCACAGCATTTCAGTGAGTGAATTTTTTGTGGTCATTTACTGACTGGGGTTGCCTGGACTACAGCTTGGAGTAAACACCTCATTGGTTCTTTCAAGCTTTTTTTAAAGTTGTTTCAGGTTTCAACTTTGTTACTTAAGAAGTTAACTTGTGAGTGTTTCTGCCATTTCACACTGAGCTAATCGGAGGAAATCGGAGGAAGGGCTCTGTGCCAACTAATCTGTGATATATAACATTAGGTATCCTGTTTTTTGCTTATTTCTGAGTTATTTATAGCATTTTTATTGTCTGCATATACTTTCCTAGCTAGTTTCACTGTGTATGAGGAATTAGCTAGAAATTTTCTACCATTGTTTAGCATCTGGTTGTGTTTGTTTGTTCTGATTTTTGTTTCCCACCCTCTCTCCCTATTGGTATCCTGTTTTTATACTTGTTGGCTTTGCAGTTGCCCGCCCCTACTGTAAATTTGATTTGGGACACTCCTCCCAGTCTAGTGTCATTACCTCATTCTACCTAATCCAGGGAGAACATTTGAGAAGGCCAACCCAGTTAGTTTCTGTTCCTCCTTTCCCCTTTCCACTTTACAAAAAAAAAATTTTCTAAGCTTGTTTCCTGCCTTTCCTGTAAGTCGTCTAGTCCAGATACAGATTTGCTGTATCTAGGACTGTTTGTAAGCTTCTGAGCCCCCAAGCCTTTCTGTGTTGGAGGGAAGCCATCTAGCTTAATTTTGTTTCTTAGAACTAGCCAGTTTTCTAGTTTCAGCACTCAAATCTGTTTCTTTGAGCTCAGCACTTGTTCAGAACTCATTGTAAGCACTAAATAAGCTACAAATTACTACAGCACTCAACTTTCCTCACTTGTCTAGAGGAAAACAGATTTTAGTACTTAATAAATAAGCACCTATCCAGGCATGTCTGAGGGACAGCTCCCGGTGTTTTCTCCTGTCTACCTGATGAATCTGGGCATCTTGGGGCAATGCAACAATTGCCTCACATACACAGACAACCCTCTCCTCCTACCACCCAACACTACAACATGTGAGAGATGCACTTATATAGCCAAACTGGAAGCAAAGCTCTCTTCACCCAAGACTGGTCTAGACAGTCAAGAGGAGAAGGTAAACACTTGCACCACACCACACTCATCACATAGTCCCTCAAAATCTACACCACCAAAACACACACATAGAAACATAAAACACACACCTACATTCATGGAGGCTCTCAAAAAATAATCTACCCAAGCAACAAGGACCTCCAAAGCAGAAACGTAAGCAACCTCCACCCCCCAACACAACCCAAATGACACATAGCCCAAAAACTCAGTGTGCCACCCAAACACAGCCCATAAGGCATAACAACGTACCCAACACTATAGTCATAGGTGACTCTATAGTCAGGCACACTGATGTTCCACTCACCAGGCTAAACAAGGAGAAAGTTACTGTCAGCTGCCTGTCAGGTGCCAGGATCTGCCACATAATGCATGCACTCAGGTCACTCCACAAAAAGTACAAATATGTCATTGTCCATGTTGGTGTGAATGACCTGAGACGTACCCCCCTGGACTAAATGAAAAGAGACATGGAGGTGCTGTCCGATCTTGTAGCCCAGGCAGGTATGACCCTAGCCCTGAGTAGCATCCTGCCATCACCCAGAATGATACCATAGTACAAGGACAAAATGACTGATTTCAACAATTGGCTAAGCTTCTAGTGTCATTCTAAGGGGATCCAGTATCTGTCTGCCTGGGATGACATGATCGACAAACCATGATGCTTTGCCAGAGATGGCCTGCACCTGTCGCCCTTGAGATTCCAGATACTGGCTAAGGCTCTTGCCACCCCTATAGTGCCTTCTTTATGCAAGATTAAAATGACAAATTCACCACCATAACAGGTACAAGCAAGCAAAATCTGAGGGTAATGCTACTTAATGCTACAGGTCTAAACCTCAAAATGCACTCACTCAAGGCACTCCTTAAAATGGAGAACATTGACATCTGTACAGTGACAGACACCTGGATCAAGGCTCCAGAGACCACCCCTGCATTACCAGGCTATAATTCATACCACACCTTTTGGCCACCTAACCTGGACCGAACCACTAAATGCGGAGGCGTGTCCATATTCATTAAGGATATCCACACCTTCAGGCTAATTGCTCAGCATAATGCATCCGAGATTATCCAACTACAACTAACTCTGGGCAAGTCCGCAATCTAAATTCTAGCTTGCTACATATCCCCCACCATGCCCCAGGATTCCCACTCCTCATTTCTTGATACACTGGAAACTATTAGGGTGCAACCTAACACCCTAATAGTGGGTGATTTCAACTACCCCACCATTAACTGGGAAAACTACTTATGTACCAACTCTTGTGCTCAATGTTTTCTGGAATTCATAAACTCCAATGCCTTGGATCAACTTATCCACACCCCCACCAGGGGCAGCAATATCCTAGACCTGGCCATTACCAACATGGGCAACCAGTGTTCCACACCAGAAGACAATTCCTCATTGGTCAGATCGGGCCACAAGCAAATCACCCTAGACATCCACATCCCACACCCATTAGGGAAACCACCGTAAAAAATTTCTCCAAAGCCAACTTCACACTTCTTAAGACAGAAGTGGCAAACTTCACGACACCCATGCTGACTGACAATAAAGGTACGACTGCTGAATCCTGTACAAATGCACTTTATAAGCACTTACACAAGTGCATGGATCATGCAATCCCTAACAGAACCAAGATGCTATCCTCCAAAAAAAGGAAGCTAATCTGGTGGTCCTCTGCCATAAACATACTCTACAACAGAAGAAAGAAACTGTTGCAAAAAAGAGTAAAATCCCATGATTGGAGGATCTCCGTGGTCAGCCTCAGTAAGAAGCTGAGATCCCTCATAAAATCCTCCAAAGCTAGTTATGAAAACAAAATCGCCGCTGATTCTAAAGACAACCACAAAGCATTCTATAGCTATGTCAAGCATCTCAATGGCAACACTCAGATCTGCTCTGAGTTACAGCACAATGGCACTAAATATACAGAACCAACTGATATTGCCAACAACCTGGCAGATAGGTTCAGTGGTAACTTTACCCCTCTCTCATCCCCTATACCAGAAGAATGCAAAGTTCCTGTAATCACGGCTGCACAGGTAAAAAACACACTCTCCAAAGCCAAGAACACAGCATCCATGGGACCTGACAACATCCCAGGCTGCGTTCTACATGAGCTACAAAATGAACTGGCACCCCACCTAAGTACCATGTTCAATTATAGCCTCACCTCTGGCTTTGTGCCCACTGAATGGTGCACAGCAACAGTTATCCCACTCCACAAAGGAGAAGCCACCAAGGACCCCGGGAACTACTGCCCCATTTGCTTGACGAGCCTGGTCTACAAGGCTATGGAACGTATCATCATGGAACTTATAAACAATGACATTGATAATCTCCAAACTCTGGACCCAACCCAGTTCGGGTTTGTAAAGGGCAGATCATGTCTCCTAAACCTGACAGACTTCTATGAAGTGATCACCAATGCTGTAGATGTGGGTAAGGTGGCTCACACAGCCTATCTAGATCTCGCCAAGGCTTTCAACACCATCCCCCACTCTGGAATTATAGATAAACTCAGTAAACTAGGTATAAATCCCTATGTCACAAGATGGGTTGCCAACTGGCTCACTGACAGAACACACATTGTGAAAGTAGCAGACTCTAAATCCAACTTCAGACCAGTGACAAGTGGAGTACCACAGGGTTCAGTCCTAGGACAGTTAAGTTCGCTATAAGAAAAAATGTCCACATTCAATAATTTATTGTTTCATCAAACTTTCCTGTTAAGTAAAGTATTTTTAAGCAAGGAAATTGTATTTTTGATGACTGTCATGAGACATTAATATACTTTTAAATGAGAACACTTTTGTTCTAGTCAGTTGAACAGTAGTAAATCTACTTTTCTCTAGAGAAACTGAGTTTAATCTTCTTTTTTAGGGGGGGTGGTAAAGTGTATTTAAGTGCTTTTTACTGTGTTTTAACTGGGAAAAAGTTACTTTTTGTTCTTTCTGTTTTTACTGACTTGTGCTGTTTAGCTTCCCTAGTAAAGAAGCATCATTTTCAACTTGACTATCGAACAAATTATCAGTCCCTTGGTCAGTCCTTGCTTCCAGACCCAAAAATAAAAGGTTAACTAAACAGCCTTTGCCGCCACAACACATTAGTAATTTGCATCAGCCACAGATGGGTGACTCTACTGTGCCCAAAGCTGGTTCTTCAGACCATCTGTCTTTTTTCCTGTATCCCTCTGGTGTTATCCATACAGCCACTATGGATAGAGGGGTAGCCATGTCTTCTGTGGCTGTTTGGATCCCCTCAGTGGACAAAGGAGAGACACTTTTGTTGATCTTGGGTAAGAGGGCAGGGAAGGTGCCCCTTCTTAGCCAGAATGTTTTCTTTTTTTTTTAAACAAGAAGCATCTTAATTAAATTATCACTTATGACATAGGCAATCATACATTTATATAAATGAAAACAAACCATACTGACATATTTTTAGCTGCAAACATTATACATCACTTATAATCTAGCCAGTCATTGCCAATCAAACATTATATAGCTCATTCAAATCCTGCCTTCTTTTAAACCTCGATCCTCCTGAAAAATGTTATTCTGTATGTATTGTTCCCACAATTCCATTTTTTTCTGGGTAATTTACTCCTACCCTTTTCTAAAGATTCTTAGCCAGAATGTTGTGCCCATCCCCGGCGAAACTGTTGCTGCCAATAATAAACCCATTGGTACCAACTTTCCTGTCAAAAAAAGAAACAGAAAACTAAATATGTATCTTTTCCTCCAATAGTTCTTCTGCCCAGGAATACTAATTTCATAAACTTTAATCTTACTTTGACTAAGGAATGGGGTCCATTCCCATCATAGTATTAGAAACCCAAACAATTTGGAGAAATTAAAAAGAGTAGTTTATTAGGACTGGCATAGGGTCTTGTACAGGCTATTGACTTATAAGGTTGTTTCTGGTTAAAGAAAATGGATTCCTCTTTTCCTGAGGAGATTCAAGATTATAAATCTGCAGAGGAAGGTGATGAGACAGATACTGTTTTTTTTTTTCTCCACAGATTTCTGATTCAGACTCAGAGGAGACTATGTTATCTGAACCTCACTGTGAGTCATTCTCTTTTTTCTTAAACTGTTTCCAGAATGTGCCAGTGTTTTCAGTGGGAGAACACTGAGAGTTCACAGTCCCTCAGACAATACTATTGAGTTGTTATGAATGGAATCCCTAGAACCTTCACCTATCAATCCAATGCTGTCTGCATTTGAGGATGTGTTTGTCACAGCCTTTGGCTTCCCTGACAGTCAGCCTGCTACACCTAAGAAAGCAGATAGAATATACAAAGTTCATCAGTCTTTCAAGTTTTATACACTCAGTTCATGGAATGATTCTGGCTGCAATTTCCTCCTGTAAGGAAAAATGTGTATGGTTTAGTTCTATTTTTCAGGTCACTACTCATTGTTTGAAATATGTTTATGACTCTATAGATAATGCTTCCAGGGCTTTTGCCTCTGGTAATGTGTTAATGAGGTTTGTCTGGCTGCATTTTCAGAGCATCCCAGAAAATGCCAAAAAAAGATATTTTGAATTACTCCTTAGATAGAAATGTAGTTTTTGGACCATCTACTGCAGGAGTTATCAAAAGATGTGATGAGAGAGGTAAGCTGATCCAAGGAATATTTCAGATTTTGCAGCCCTCCTTCTCTAAAATTTTCAAGGGTTTTTCTGCTCCCTTGTCCAGTTTTGGCAGGAAACAAAATAAGCAGTCTCCACAAGATGTTAGTAAGCAGACATTTAAAAGCAATGATAGGGAGCTTCAACAAAGAAAGCTGGAACCCCCCAGAACAAAGGGTAGTCAAACAGGACAGAATGACTGTGTATAGGACTTAGATCCCCCTCTCATCCTGATAGTCCGTTATCCTTTTCTGAAAGGTTGATTTTCCATTTCTCTCTCTCTCTCTCTCTCTCTCTCTCTCTCTTTGGCTACAGGTTTGAAAGACAAATGGGTTCCCAAGCTGATCCAGCTAAGATACAGATGTCAGTGGGTGGATGTTCCTCCTTTTCAAGGAATTCTTCCTCATATTCCAGACCAAATCCTTCCCTTCCCTCCTATCCTACACCACATGCATAACTGCCACATGTCCAGATTTTTGCAAAATGTCCAAATTTTTGCCTCATATTTTTTGTCTGTTCCTCATAAAATCTTTTGTTACTACCCCTAATCCCTCTTTTGTTACTACCTTTTGTTAGTCCCACTGTAACAAAATTATTACAGGCAGGGTCATGGCACATTGTACCAAGGCCTTTGTCAAAGCCTAAGTATAAATAAAATAAGAAATTTGATAAGGACTGTATGGTGCAAAATAATTAGTTAGCAATTAGAAATAAGTGAAATAGA
This sequence comes from Protopterus annectens, assembly GCF_019279795.1. Taxonomy (NCBI): domain Eukaryota; kingdom Metazoa; phylum Chordata; order Ceratodontiformes; family Protopteridae; genus Protopterus; species Protopterus annectens. Next base: position 141,275,428 of record NC_056741.1, read on the forward strand.
AATGAAACACAAAACAAAATAAAAGAAGGTTGTGGTAACAGTCAGTTGAGACAACATATTATTACATATATGGATGGGAAGATCTGAATGTGGGAATAAGAAAAGTATTGAAAAGTAAGAGGAAAATATGAAGAAATAAACTGGTTTGGACAGATTTGCTGAGACTTTCAATTAAAAATATTTGTAAGAAAATGAAATGTATAAATATAAAGTTGGCAGGAAAGATTAGCTATTGTAAAAGGTTGTGATACAGAAGCATTTATAGAGGATGTTGTTTATGTAGTGTAGCAGACTGGGAAAATTGGAGGAAAGAGTGTCAGAAGCACTGTAGTTTACATAACTGAAGAAGTGAATATTGACAGCTTATGGATATTTTCACAAAATGGACATTAAAAAATCAGAAAAGAGTTAAAATTATAGTGACCTATTTATCAAATTTGAGAAGTGATAGTGTGCTGAAGTATTGCAAAATAAATAGTGGAACAGTATCAGAAATTAAATAATTTTTGTATGAAAAGGATAGGGAATTTTTTTCTAAATGATAAAACACCATTTGGTTAATTTTCTTGCTTTTTTTAATATGTAGAATGCGTATGAGAAAGAAATGATAATAACTCATGCTCCTTTACGTAACTTCCATGAGACTGTTTACATTCACTGGCTTGTTAATGTCTCATCTGAAGCACAAAACCTCAGAAAAGCTGCAGCAGTACTCCTAGGCTACACAGCAACATCTTTAGTGGAACATAAATACCAGTAGCTGGTATGGGAATAGAACCTGCAGCCTACTGAGCTTCTCATCATTAAAGCCATAGCTGCTATTTGCTGAGCCACTGACAACTAAGAAACTGATACCGTGTCTCCATAGATTCCCAACTGTCCTGTGATGCTAAATTGAGTTTGTTTGAACCTGAAGTAAAGCTTCTGTCAGAGATAAAGATGTTTCCATATTTACTTGATACTACCAAATGCACCTTAATCAGAATTATGAGACGCTACAGTTAGCGATGAGGTACAGTTTCAAACTAAACAAACATTATTTAATTAAGCAATATAAAATTATTTTTTTCTGCTTTTAATTACATAGCTAAACTAGGAAAGAGGCCGTAGCTGTGTCTCTTGTGAGTCACACAGAAATTAGAACAGGTCAATTAAGGTTAATTATCTGAGAACTGAGGGTGGAGTTAGGAAGTAAATATTCTAGGAACTAAACCATTTCAAGGCTTTACTGGTAAAGCTCCATAAGGCACTACCACAGCTTGTTGTGAGGGAGAGGTTAGTTTGTTTTTGATTTCTTATATTTTTTATTGCTTCATTGCCTTCTGTTTTGTATATTGTGATGTATTTTATTTACACTGTGTTTTACTTGTATTCTGCTTTTGATTTCATACTTAAATTAGGTAAAAGACCACAGCTGTGTATCTTGTAAGTCACATAGAAATTAAGTTTTCCCCAACTCTGCCACCATGGTGCTGTTGCTTTCTAAAACTCAACTGTCTTTTTAGTTGCCTGTTCTTTATGTTAATTTGACCACCTATTTGTTTCCCTCTTGGCTAGTGTAAGTACAAAATTGTAATTTTCTGAAATCACTTCACTTCAGCTATTAAAATTTATAGGCCATCCCACTGTATTCCATAGAGCCAGAAAACAAAGTTCACACCCCTTCCGGTCTATTTTGCTCTTTTGAAATAAGTGGCTCTGCAATTAGATAGCTAAAGCTTAAGTTACCCCCTCCTTCATATCTAACTACTTAGTGCACACTGCAACTCAGGATATTAACCCATTTTGCATCTTACCTTTAAAATCCGCAACATCCACTCCAAGACCACTCTCAGTAGTCATCTTGGGATTAGTGCTACTGTTTTGCTCCTGGTGAGAGAAGGAGCATAGGGATATTATTTCCTGGAGACTGCTGATCATTTGAAAGCCTGGTAACTGCTTCATAGGTGCCAACTTGCAATTTGTGCTTATATTTTGCTCCCAGTGAGAGATGTAGCAGCGTACATTGATTCATGACTGTTTCTGATTGGGCAGTGAGTGTCTTGTGTTTGACCTTCCTGATTGATGTGGTTGCTGCTCAAGGCACCTAACAGGAAAAGATTACAACAAGCCTACAGGCTCTTGCATCATCTGGAACAAGACTGTTGATCACCAAAGAGCCTGTGGCCTGCTTCTCATATTGGGATTGGTGTTACTGTTTGCCTCTGGTGAGAGAAGAAGCAAAGGAGCATTGTAGCCCTGCAGCGTGAAGCTGTGGTGAGACCAGCACTAGTAGTAGCCAAGCAGTAGCCATTCAGGCAAATCCTCTCTTTTCTTCATTCTTGACAAATCTAATTCTTTCTTTTCAGTAAGTACTGCTTAATTTGCTACTGTCTAAGCTACTTCAGAATATCTCCCTAAATACTTCATCCATAACTCATCTTCTTATTACTTTTCCCTCAAGTGTTCGGCAGTGCCGTGTATAGATGGACACCTTGAGTTGGCATTTTTCCCATAAAAGCACCCTTGAAATTTCACCAATAGCTAGTTGCACATAAGACAACTAGTTTGCAGTGACAAGCACTGTCCTCAGAGTTGCAAACATCATCTAATCAATAAAAAATGGGTCTGTTGCCATGTAAATGAACTTTCCCACTATCTCCATTACCAGCTTGGTGGATATGGGCATCCATAGGTAATGTATAAATTGCCTTATATTGACTGAGCCAGTTAATTCTCAAACAAACTGATCTGGTATGTAAAAGATATATTTATACAATGTCACTGGAGGCAAAGGTTTCACATAAAAACACTGCTAATATCAATCAGGTTGTCAGTAATAAACATGCTGTACACATCACACACAGTTCAAAGAAGGCACATAGACCCATATATGCTGAGGCACTTAAATGTAACCTTCATAATCCCCAAAGATTTCCTACACAAAGTACACATAACAAATACCCTCAGTAGCCCCAGATACACTCTTTCAAAACAACATCCACATCAGCACATACAGCCATAGCTCATGGAGCCTCTACATAGGTTCATAGGTTCATAGATTAGTACTAGACTTACTGCCTTTGTGTGCCATTTTAAGCCTAACCAATTACCCCCTGTGAGAATCAAACCCTGCACCTTGTGTCTGTAAGGTAAGCACCTTAACCATTATGCCAGCCTCCCACCCATCTAAGCCCGTAAGTCAACCCACCATACAATCCAACATTCTAGTCACTGGTGACTCCAGTTTGAGACACGGATGTCCCTCTTACCAGGCTGAGTAAGAAGAAAGACACAGTCAGTTGCTTATCACAGGCCAGGATCTACCACATTACTCAAGCACTCCGGTCACTGGACCACAAAAATACCAGTATTATTCAGTCATAGTCCATGTGGGTGTAAATGACATGAGATCTACCTCCCTAGATGATATGAAGAGAGACATCATTGAGTTCTTAAAATATGTGTCCCAGGTTGGTATAAGCAGCACTTTACCTTCTCCAAGGAGGATGCCACAAAATGAACAGAAGATGACTGACTTTAATTGGCTTAGTTTATGGTGTCATTCTAAGGGGGTGCGATATTTGTCAGCATGGAAGCAGATGATCAACAGACTGTGCTGCTTTGCAGGGATGGTCTGCACCTCTCTCTCTCTCTAGACTTTCAAATATTGGCTAAAACATTGTCCTCCCTCACAGTGCCTTTTTAGGTAATGCCAGACTGAAAGTACTTCTGACATAGTAAATCAAAACCAAGGAAATCTAAAGGTGTTATTGCTCAATGCTGGTAGTCTAAACAAAAAACTCCACTCCCTAGAAGCTCTCTTCACCCAAGAGAATGCTGGCATCTGTGCAGTCACAGTGACATGGTTTAGAGCCATGGGGGCATAATGCCTTCCATACATTTAGACCAGCTACTACACAAATATATACATATATATATATATATATATATATACTTATCATACAGGACAATACATTTGAGCTTCTCATAGGTTCATAGGTTGGTACTAGGCTATTGGCCCTAGGGCCTATATAAGCCTAGCCAAAAATGTACCATGGCTTTCGCCACTGAAGAAAATTATTTTTCTGTGCCCAATTATGTTCCTGTTCCCCTGTCGAGCAGAGCCACAGATGTGATCCCCAGGGTGAATTTCCTATTTCCCATCCAATCATCAAGATTTTTCTTAAAGAGTGCTGATAATGAGCTTTGTTTGATATAGATAGGTAGTTTGTTCCAGAATATGGGAAGTCTCTGGGACAGGAATCTGTCCCTCCAGCATGTTCTGTGTATTGTGGTGAAAAGGTTTTATTTTATTTATTTATTTTTTATTTTACATTTGTTGACTGGGTTAGTCCAACTGGATGTATGTCCATTTTCAGTAGAGGCCCAGGGAGATAAACTCCACTAAACAGATAATAAACTAGACAGATAATAGCAACATCAGGTACAGTACAATTTTAAGACTAGAATGTAATTTTACATAGCAGCTTAGTAAATCATATAATTAACATATTATAAAAATAAAGAAAAACAAATACATATAAGGGAGAAACATGTTCACACAGTAGACAGCTTGCTATTAATACAGCAGAAAGCTTGCTATGCAAGTTCATACTCTGTAAAGATTCCTAAGAAAGACTAAGTTAAAATTGACTTTAGGTAGCTTACAGATCCTACTCACTGAAATAAGACAAGTATATATAAGGTAGAGACATGTTCATACAGTAGAAAGCCTACTATGCAAGTTTATACTCTGAAGTAATTCCCAAGAAAGATAAAGTTAGAAACAGACTTTGGGTAGCTTACAGATCCTACTCTCTGAGGTTCATGAGAGAGGTAGACATAGAGCAGCAATAGAGGGATGAGTACACAGTGGACATAGCTGCTAGGGGAATTATTAGTCTGGGTTAGCACATGGGTATAGCCAGTGAGTTTTAAGGTATATTTTAAGTTGCTTTCTGAAAAGTAATGTTGAAGAAAGAGATGAGAGTTTACTGGGAAGCCGGTTCAAGGTTTTCCCCACTGAGTTAGAGAAAAGTGAGTCCCCAGCCTTATTGTTGGATTTATGTATGGCTACTAGTAATTTATATGCTGAGCATAGGGTTGTAAGATTTTTGTAGGGGGTAATAAGGCTAGTGAGTGTTGGAGTATTACTAGGATGATAAAGGGTCTTATGGGTGATAATAAGTTTGTGAAATTGAAGCTGATTTTGCAGTTCAAGCCATCCTAGCTGTTTTAGATTGTGACAATGGTGGGTTATAAATGGGGAGTCAGTGGCAAATCTGGCAATGTTATTATAGGAGGTTGCCAGTTTGTTGAGGCTGTTTTGGATAGATTGGTATAAATGGGTAAGGCATAGAGGAGGGTGGAGATAAGATGGGTGTGGGCAACAGTAGTTCTAGCTAAAGGAGTAAGGAAAGGTTTAATCCTGTATAGGGAGCCTAGTTTTCTGTTAGCTGATTTAATTGTAGTGTTGATGTGTGTCAAATTTAAGGTTGTGGTCAATTATTACACCTAAGAGTGTGGCGGTTGGGTCGGGAGATATGACAGTGCCATTATTGGATATAATTGTGAAGTCTATTGGGGAGGAGTTTTGTGTAGGAGTGAAGAGCAATAATTTTGTTTTTTTGGGGTTCAGGAGGAGGCAGCTTTGTAGGAACCAATTTTCTACTATGTTAAACATTTTTTGGGTGAGGGACTGGAGTTCAGCTGAAGAATAGCAGAACATATTAATGTGGAATCATCAGCATATTGAATGCAGGTAGCTTGAGGAAGTTTTACATTTAGATCATTGATAAAAATTGAGAATAGGAGAGGACCCAAAATAGAGCCTTGAGGGACACCAAGGGTAATAGGAAGATGTGTGGAAAGATTATTATCCCAAAGGACAGCCTGTTGCCTATTATCTAAGTAGGACTTGAACCATTTTAATGCCTGTGTATCTAGTGAGAGTGATTTAAGTATATTTATAAGTAGCTGATGGTTAACCATATCGAAGGCTTTAGAGAGGTCAATAAAGAGTGCAGAGAATAGCATGTTGTCATTACGGTTTTTGTTAATGCAGTCAGAAAAGGATAAGAGGGCAGTGGTGGTGCTGTGGAATGGCCTAAAACCATGTTAGCTAGTAAGTTATTTTGGAGTAGATGATCTAGTAGTTGTTGGTGGATGCATTTTTCCATGATTTTTGCTAAAGGAGAGAGTAAGGCTATTGGGCGAAAGTTTGAGAGCTCAGTTGAGTTACCACACTTATGTAGTGGGATAATATGCAAGATTTTCCAGAGCGATGGGATGGTTCCTTCAGTAATGGTTCTATTTATTATGATGGAAGTGGGATAGGCGTGAACTTTTGCTGCAATATGCATATATTCAGCTGGTAGAAGGTCAGCTGAGGGTGTGCATGGTTTGAGTTTTTGAAGAAGGGTGCAGATGAGGGATGTTAGGACTGGTTGTAAATGAAATGTGGGAAGTAAGCTAGTTGTGGAGGAAGGCAGGCTTGAGCTAAGAGGAGGTAGGGAATTAGCTAGAGATTGGATGGCCTAAGTTAAGAAGGCATTAAAGGCATCAGCAATATGCTTGGGATTGTCACGGGTGGTACCTGATGGGGTTGGTGTTTTGGAGTGCCCTGGATATAGGAGTTTATTAAAACCTGTCCAGAACTTTTGTGGTTTATGTTGATGAGTTTGCTGGAGTTGAAAGTAGAAGTTTTTTTGTCAAGAAGTCTTGATTTTTTAGTAACATTTTTCAGCTGTCTAAAGTTTTGATGATATGTTGGGTGTTTAGTAGTTCCCCATTTGGCCCAAATATTATTTCTTAGTAGGATTTTATGCCTAGTCTCTTTTGTGAGCAATGGAGCAGTTTTGGTCCCAGTTCTGATAGAGTGAGTAGGGGCATGGTAGTCCAGGATTTGTAAGAATTTGGTGTTACACTGGGTCCTCTAGTAGGAGGTGTTTTAGGGGTGACCAATCACATGCCTTAAGTTCAATTTGGAAGCTTTCTGGGTTAAAATTTCGGTTGTTCCGGGTAGTTCTATAAATGGTTGGGTTAGGAATATAGATTTTTTGTCTAATTATATAGGTCAGTGAGTGGTCACTGATATCATCAGGAAGGGTACCTGCTTTATATAAAAGGGGATGACTATTTATTATAATACAGTCCAAGGTGCTTTCTTTGTTGTTGGGTTTATGGATTCTGGTGGGGGTGGTAATTGTTTGGGAAAAAACATATAGATTTATATGGGTAGTAAGTTTGGCTGAAGTGCAGCTATTCCAGTCTATATTAAAGTCACCCAGCACTATGGTTTCTTGTGGGAAGCAAGTAGAGAGCCAGCTAAAGATATTTTCAAGGGTGTTTATGTAATTGCCAGGAGGAAGGTAGGTGCATATTATATAAATGGATTTGCAGGCATTGATTTGAAGTTTAGAAATAAGGATTTCAGCATTACTATCTGAAGGTAGTTGTGCATCCAATGAAGTAACTTGTAGCCCTGATTTGTATAGTATTGCCACCTACCCACCCTTTTTGGTTTTGCAGTCTAATCTCAGAATATTATATACAGGTGGGGTGATTTCATTGTCCTGGGTTACAGGTTTGAGCCAAGTTTCTGTTAAGCATAGGATATCAAATGAGTGTATTTCTAAGAGAGCATGAAGGTGGGCAGTTTTATTGTTTAAGCTACGTATGTTGAGATGAGCTATAAAGAGAGAATTAGGAGTTCTTGTGAGGTGTAAGTGGTGGAGGGATTTGCTCTATGGGGGTCAGTGGCATCTTTGTTGTTTGGGCCAGGATTGGGATGAATGTCACCATGTAGTAGGGGGGTTTGTTGAAGTCTATGTGTGAGCTTTAGGAATTAACAGAAAATGTTTTGTGATTTTCTGGCTTGGAGATAATTAATGTGGGCTAGTCTGTGATACTTTGGTAGTAGATAGATGGCTGTAGATGTTATGTTTATGTGGTTTTGGGAGGCTGCCTGAGTTAGTGGTGAAGTTTGCTTGAAGGGATGGTGAAATTCAGTGTAGGTTTGATGTCCATAGGAGGTTAGGACATAGGGTATAGATAGAGAAGGTAAGAGTACATATAAGAGTAATAGTTTTGTGTGTCTTGACATGGCTATTATGGGCATAGTGAGGGAAAAAAAGTAAGTTTCTAAAAAGGTGGTAGGGGTAGCTAGAGAAGAAAGTAGGAGAAAAATCCTGCCTAATGTATTAGAATTCTAAAGAGTAGCAGTATGTAATTGGATGGTAATGTACTTTAATGAGTAGCAGTAAGTGATTGGATGTTACAGAATGGGGGTGTGGTTATAGAAGTATAAGGTTAGGAGCACTAGGGGTGGGTGGTATTTGGGGGTAGGGTAGGGGAGCAGAGTGAGCCCACAGGGTGAATGGAGGGGGTAGAGCCAAAGAGATTGAAGAGCAAAGAGCAAGTCAGTGAGGAACAATCAGTGAGGTGGATAGCAGCACAGGTCAGAAAAGGCTCAGGGGTGAGGAACAGTTTTGCTAAGAGAGAAGGAGGGGAAGGAGGGAGGTTACAGAGATTAGGGAAGAGCAATAGAGCTACGTAGGACAGGAAGTATCAGATGACTTATTTGTACTCTACAATTCTTTAGTACAGAGATTGTGGAAGGGCAATGGAGCAATATACCTCACAAGACATCTACAACAACTGGAAAGGCCGCAGAAATACCTCACAAAGAAGATTACCGGCCTGAAACATATGCCCTATGGAAACCATCTCAAAAAATTCCAGATTTACTCCAACACATATCGCCTACTCAGAGGTTTAGTTCCCTAGAGTATGTAGCTTAGAGGGATTGGGATTTCTTTAAGTGGAGCATGTCCAACAGCTCTGGGTTTGACATAGCTTTGTATGTTAGGCAAAGATCGCCTTTGAGTAGGCGATATGTGATGGAGTAAATCTGGAGTTTTTTGAGACGGTCTACGTAGGACATATGTTTGAGGCCAGTAATCCTCTTTGTGAGGTATTTCTGCGGCCTTTCTAGTTGTTGTAGATGTCTTCTAAGGTACATACCAAAAGGGGTGTTGTACTCTATAATGGGTCTAATGAGTGATGAGTAGAGGGGAACAATTACTTATTTTTTCCTGGATGAGAAAACGTTTGTGATGAGGTGTGCCATGTAGAAGGATTTCCTGACTACTGTGGCAATGTGATTATCAGAGGAGAGACTACTGTCCACCTGTGTCCCAAGGTCCCTTATCACACTTTCAGTGTTAAGTAGACTTCTGCCTATGTGGTAGTTCATGGGTACAGAGATTTTACCAAAAGGGATGACAATGCACTTTTTGGCATTGAGCTTGAGGCCATGTCTTTGACACCAGGCATCTATCTCAATGAGACCCTTTTGTAGGCTGTCCACATCGTTAGGAATTTCGATTATGGCTCCTAGTTTGCAGTCATCTGTGAACTTCGTTAGCCAAAGACCTTCTCTGTTAGCCTGTACTTCAGAGAAGTAGATACCAAACAGGAGAGGACCCAGGACTGAACCCTGTGGTACTCCACTTGTCACTGGTCTGAAGTTGGATTAGGAGTCTGCTATTTTCACATTGTGGGTTCTGTCAGTGAGCCAGTTGGCAACCCATCTTGTGACATACGGATTTATACCTAGTTTAGTGAGTTTGTCTATAATTCCAGAGGGGGGGATGGTGTCGAAAGCCTTGGCGAGATCTAGATAGGCTGTGTGAACCACCTTACCCTCATCTACGGCTTTAGTGACTGCTTCAAAGAAGTCTATCAGGTTTAGGAGACATGATCTGCCTTTTCCAAACCCGAACTGGATGGGGTCCAGGGTTTGGAGATTACCAATGTCTTTGTTTGTAAGTTCCATGATGATACATTCCATGTCCTTGCAGACCAGGCTCATCAGGCTAATGGGGCGGTAGTTCCCGAGGTCTGTAGTGAATCCCCCTTTATGGAGTAGGATAACCGTTGCTGTGTGCCATTTAGTGGGCACAAAGCCTGAGGTGAGGCTGTGATTGAACATGGTATTTAGGTGGGTGCCAGTTCATTCTGTAGTTCATGTAGAATGCAGCCTGGGATGTTGTCAGGTCCCATGAATGCTGTGTTCTTGACTTTGGAGAGTGTGATTTTTACCTGTGCAGGCGTGATTACAGGAACTTTGCATTCTTCTGGTATAGAAATGAGCCTTTAGGGGGGGGGGTAAAGTTAGCACTTAACCTATCTCCCAGGATGTTGGCAATATCAGTTGGTTCTGTATATTTTTTGCCATTGTGCTGTAACTCAGAGCAGATCTGAGTGTTGCCATTGAGATTCTTGACATAGCTATAGAATGCTTTGTGGTTGTCTTTAGAAACAGGGACAATTTTGTTTTAGTAACTAGCTTTGGAGGATTTTATGAGGGATCTCGGCTTTTTACTGAGGCTGACCAGTGAGTTCCTCCAATCGTGGGATTTTACTCTTTTTTGCAGCAGTTTCTTTCTTCTGTTGTAGAGTTTGTTTATGGCAGGAGACCACCAGATTGGCTTCCTTTTTTTGGAGGCTAGCACCTTGGTTCTGTTTAGGCATAGCACAATCCATGCACTCGTGTAAGTGCTTATAAAGTGCATTTGTGTAGGATTCAGCAGTCGTACCTCTATTGTCCATCTGCATGGGTGTCATGAAGTGCCACTTGTGTCTTAAGAAGTGTGAAGTTGGCTTTGGAGAAATTTTTTACGGTGGTTTGCCTAATAGGGGTGGAGGATTAGCTTGTGGTCGGATATAACCAACGAGGAATTGACCTCTGGTGTGGAACACCAGTCGCCCATGTTGGTAATGACCAGGTCTAGCATATTGCTGCCTCTGGTAGGGGTGTGGATAAGTTGATCCAAGGCACTGGAATTTATGAATTCCAGAAAACGTTTGCAAAAGAGTTGGTACATGAGTAGTTTTCCCAGTTAATGGTGGAGTAGTTGAAATTGCCCATTATTAGAGTGTTAGGTTGTACCATAATATTTTCCAGTGTATCAAGAAATGAGGAGTGGGAATCCTGGGGCATGGTGGGGGATCTGTAGCAAGCTGCAGTTTGTATTGTGGTCTTGCCCAGAATTAGTTGCACTTGGATAATCTCGGATGCATTATGCTGAGCAACTAGCCTGAAGATGTGGATATCCTTAATGAATATGGACACACCTCCACCTTTAGTGTTTCAGTCCAGGTTAGGTGGCCGAAAGGTGTTGTATGAATTACAGCCTGGTAATGCAGGGGTGCTCTCTGGACCCTTGAATAAGGTCTCTGTCACTGCACAGATGTTGATGTTCTCCATTTTAAGGAGTGCTTTGAGTGAGTGCATTTTGAGGTTTAGACTTCTAGCATTGAGTAGCATTACCCTCAGATTTTGCTTACTTGTACCTGTTATGGTGGTGAATTTGTCATTTGAATCTTGCCTAAAAAGGCACTATAGGGGTGGCAAGAGCCTTAACCAGTATCCGGAATCCCAAGGGCGACAGGTGCAGGCTATCTCTGGCAAAGCATCGTGGTCTGTCGATCATGTCATCCCAGGCAGACAGATACTGGATCCCCTTAGAATGACACCAGAAGCTTAGCCAATTGTTGAAGTCAATCATTTTGTCCTTGTACTGTGGTATCATTCTGGGTGATGGCAGGATGCTACTCAGGGCTAGGATCATACCTGCCTGGGCTACAAAATCAGAGATCTCCTCCATGTCTCTTTTCATGTAGTCCAGGAAGATAGGTCTCAGGTCATTCACACCAACATGGACAATGACAGAGTCATATTTGTACTTGTTGTGGAGTGACCTGAGTGTGTGCATTATGTGGCGGAACCTGGCACCGGACATGCAGCTGACATTAACTTTCTCATTGTTTAGCCTGGTGAGTGGAACATCAGTGTGCCTGACTATAGAGTCACCTATGACTAGAGTGTTGGGTACGTTTTTATGCCTTATGGGCTGTGTTTGGGTGGCACACTGAGTTTGTGAGCTATGTGTCATTTGGGTTGTGTTGGCGGGGTGGAGGTTGCTTGCATTTCTGCTTTGGAGGTCTCTGTTGCTTGGGCAGATTTTTTATTGGGAGCCTCCATGAATGTAAGTGTGTGTTTTGTGTTTCTATGTGTGTGGTTTGGTGGTGTAGGTTTTGAGGGACTATGTGATGAGTGTGGTGTGGTGCAAGTGTTTACCCTCTCCTCTTGACTGTCTAGTCCAGTCTTGGGTGAAGAGAGCTTTGCTTCCAGTTTGGCTATATAAGTGCATCTCTCACAGGTTGTAGTGTTGGGTGATAGGAGGAGAGGGTTGTCTGTGTAGATGAGGCAATTGCTGCATTGCCAGAAGATGCCCATATTCATCAGGTAGACAGGAGAAAACACTGGGAGCTGACCCATAGACATGCCTGGATAGGTGTTTATTTATTAAGTGCTAAAAACTGTTTTCCCCTAGACAAGTGAGGAAAGTTGAGCGCTGTAGTAATTTGTAGCTTATTTAGTGCTTACAATGAGTTCTGAACAAGTGCTGAGCTCAAAGAAACAGATTTGAGTGCTAAAACTAAAAAACTGGCTAGTTCTAAGGGAAATTTGAAGAGCAGACTTTATGGCGCCCCTAATATTTTAACCCTAGCTAAGCGGTGATGGATAAAGTGTATTTTTTTTAATATAACAGTAGCAAATGAGCAAACTGATTTAAACAAATTAACCAATTAACCAATAAAAAGCTAAAAACTGAGCCCCATTCCAGCAGTCTTTGATCAGACAAGTTCTAACTGCACACTCCTGCCACTAGGGTGCAGGGGAACCTTCTCCAAAAAAGATGGCCTGGATTAGTGCTCAAGTTATACAAACAAAGCTAGATTCAGCAGGTCTGAATCTAGTCTTATGCTACAACAAACAAGGCATACCAATTTCAGAAAGAAACAGTTCAAATAAGCAGGCACAATAAGCCTTTAACCAGAGACTCCCAGCTCAGAAGGGCAGAATCTACCCTCTCCTCCCACAAGAGTGCAGACCACACCTTCTTAATGGAAAATAACTGGCCCTAAGCCCAAGTGATTAAACTAGAACTAATACACTTTTAGAATAACAGACACTAAGCCTTCAATCAGCAACTCCCAACTTAGAAGGAGGTAAGCTACCTGTTCCGCCACAACAGTGCAGACCACAAACCTTCTTAATGTAAAACAACTGGTCTGAAGCCCAAGTGCTTAAACCAAAGGCTTAGAATAACAGTTACAATTTAATCAGGCTACTAACATGCAGTAATAAATGCAGTGGAATAAATGCAATTAAATCCTTTTAAGAACAGGCAGCAAAAGCAAAATAAAGTAATAAAGTGGAAGAAACACAAATACAGTAAAAGCAGATGAATAAAGTGCAAATCTTTTTTATACCAATAGAAAACGAGCAAACTGATTTAAACAAATTACCAAATTAACCAGTAAAAAAAGCTCAAAACTGAGCCCTGTTCCAGCAGTCTTTAATCAGGCAAGTTCTAACTGCACACTTCCGCCACTAGGCTGCAGGGGAACCTTCTTCAAAAAAGATAGCCTGGATTAGTGCTCAAGTAATACAAACAAAGCTAGATTCAGCAGGTCTGAATCTAGTCTTATGCTACAGCAAACAAGGCATACCAAATTTCAGAAAGAAACTGTTCAAATAAGCAGGCACAATAAGCCTTTAACCAGAAATTCCCAGCTCAGAAGGGCAGAATCTAGCCTCTCCCCCACTAGAGTACAGACCACAAACCTTCTTAATGTAAAATAACTGTCCTGAAGCCCAAGTGCTTAAACCAGAACTAATACACTTTTAGAATAACAGACACCGAGCCTTCAATCAGCAATTCCCAGCTCAGAAGGATGTAAGCTACCTGTCCTGCCACAACAGTGCAGACCACAAACCTTCTTAATGTAAAACAACTGGTCTGAAGCCCAAGTGCTTAAACCATCAGGCTTATAATAACAGTTACAATTTAATCAGTCTACTACCAAGCAGTAGGAAATGCAGCATAATAAATACAAGTGAGTATTTTTAAGAAGAGGTAAAAGCAAAATAAGGTAATAATGTAGGAAGAACCACAAATACAGTAAAAGTAGATGAATAAAGTGCATTTTTTCCCTCCATGTTCAAATCATCATAGTCAAAATTCCATACCACTTCCTTGCAAGTTTTAGGTCCCTGTTTATGACCCAAGAAACCCATAACATGTGTTTAAATTTATTGGAAACACTTACCATCCAAACTAATACCATATTCATAGGTGACTTTAATTACCCCACTATTAACTTGAAATCATATAACACACCAAACATACAGGCAAACAGTTTCCTGGATTTTGTAAACACAAACTCCCTTGTCCAAATTGTCAGTACAACATACTGGATCTGGTCCTTACTAATATGGGAAACAGCTGCACACACCCTAGTGTAATGTCTTTTCTGGTAAGATCAGACCACCAAATGGTCTCCTTTGAAGTAAAAATAAAACCTGGAACCCCAGTTAACCATGGAATATTCAGAAACTACTCTTAAGTCTAACATCCTACTATTAAGTGATAACCTGGCAAAATTTCAAACCTCTATAAACCCTGTGAACACTGTTGCCTAAAGAGAACTGTTCACAGAAACCCTATACAAGCATGTTAATAGCTGCATAGCAGCAGCTGTACCCACCAGGAATAGGTATAGAACTAACTCAGAAAACAAGTCACCCTGGTGATATAACATCTATAGGCTTAGAAGGAAGAAAATCATGGCAAAAATTAGGAGGTGCAGCACCCAGCAAGATAAAAGCACTCTCACCAAACAAAGGAAACAACTCAGAAGACAAATAAAGTCTACCAAAGCCAAATGTTAAGTAAATGTGGCCTCCTAGGTCAAGGGCAACCACAAGGTATTCTTTACCTATGTCAACAACCTCAAAGGCAATACACAATTGTGTACAGAGCTTATTGTTAATGGAGCCACATATACTGAGCCAGAAGATATAGCAAACCTACTGAATGACAAATTCAGTTCCAACTTTACCCCTCTCCCTCCTCAACCTTCCCTCTGGCAACACCATCAAATATAACTCCCCCAGCTATCACTAGGGAACATGTCCTTGATGCTTTTTCTCTCTAAGGCTAGGAACACTGCATCTATGAGCCCAGACAATATCCCAGGATGCCTTCTAAATAGCATGAAGCATGACCTATCAGGCCCACTGAAATTGCTATTTAACTGTAACTTCCAAACAGGCTTCATGTCTCACAAATGGAGAACAACAACAGCCATCTCTCTGCACAAAGGTGGGCCATCTACAGACCCTTGAAACTACAGACCCATAAGTCTCACTAGTCTCATATGCAAAGCCATGGAATGAATTATCATGGAGATGATTAACAATGACATTGGAAACCTCCCAGACAATGGACCAGTTTCATCAAGGGCAGGTCATGTCTACCCAACTGGTGGACGTCTTTGAGAAGGTCACCAAAATAATAGATGAGAGCAAAATGGTTCACACTGCCTACCTTGACCTGGCCAAGGCATTTGACACAATCCTCCCTTTGACATTGTTGACAAACTCAGGAGGTTAGGTATAAACCTTTATGTCACCTGATAGCCAGTTGGCTCACAGACAAGACCCAGTAAGTTAGAACCGTACAGTCCACCTCTACAAAGAGGCTAGTCACAAGTGGAGTCCCTCAATGATTGATGCTGGGACCACTCCTTTTTGGCATTTATTTCTCTAAACTCAAAGCCAATGTCAATGGCCTCTGGCTGACTAAATTTGCAGATGATTGCAAATTAGAAGTAGTCATAGAATACCCCACCAGCACAAATGTTCTCCAAAAATGGATGACACAAACAAATAACTGGTGTCAGAGCCATGGACTTAAACTAAATGCCAAGAAATGCATCCTTCGGGAATATCATATTGGCAACATACCCAGTAGTCATGGCCATGGGGACACACATAGACAGTAATCTAGCCTTTGAGCATTATGTGTCTACAGTAGTGAGAAAATCATTCTATGTTATGCAACTTATAAACAAAGGTATGGCATCTAGGACCAAGGAAGTCATTGTTCCACTGTATTTGGCATTCATCAGACCTATCATTGAGTATGTTGAGTACAATGCCCCTTTGTTATGTACCTAACCAGGCATGTCCAGCAATTGGAATGTCCAGAGAGATTCTTCACTAAAAGAATACAGGGCATAAGTAACATGTCCTATGCAGACCACCTCAAGGCCCTATTCCTGTATTCTGTCTCTCACAGGCTGTCGGGGGGAAAACAAGGCATTGTCAGACCCACCCTGATGGACCTCCTGCATATCCACAAAACAAGCAGCACCAGAATTACCCATTCTAAAGACTTAAACCTTACCTGTGATATAAATAGGACCCGCTGGAAAGACAAGTATGTACCCCACAGACTACCCCTTCTCTGGAACAAGCTTCCCATCCATGTGAAGCAGAGTTCCTCCCTAACCCAATTCAAGTGTAACCTGGACAACTGGATGGGGAACAGGAAATTTATCCCTGGCACCTATGTCTCTAATGGACACAGGCAGCCTGTAAATGGTTCATATCCCTGGCCCCTGCCTGTAAATGTTTCACCTCTCAAACCCCTGCCTACACTTATCAAGGGTACCAGAACTTGTAAGAGATTTCTGATGCATGTCTAGGCTTAAAAAGGCCCTTGCGGCCATTAGCCTAGTAAACACCTATGACCCTAGTGAAGCATGTAATGTATTTATTCATGAGAGCAATTTTTATTTATGAGCATCAAGGGGGAGTTAAATTTTGCCACTGTGATTAAATAAACCATTACCCCTCTTATTTCTTGTGTGTTTTAGTTATGCAGTAATTTTATATTTTTATAAATAATCTTTATATATAACATTTTACTTTAAATAAATGGGTTATACAAAAGAACAATCTGATATTGTTTTTTCTTGGGTACAAAGTAATGGTGACACAGAGTACGATGATGCTTTTGTCTGTGTTTTGCTGTTTGACATGAAAGACAGTGCTAATATGTGCTAAATACAACATATTCTTGAATTGTTTAAGAAAGGTAATCCTGAAGAGCATTTTCATGTTCAATATTAATGAGGAGTTTAATGTCACAGTGATCTGCAAGCTATGTATGTCAGAAGGTATGTGGTACAGCTTAATTCATTGCACTTCTTGTCATTCAAAAATTAGTGTGTGTGACTGGCAGGGTTCAGACTACTTGGGATCGTCTGATCATGTAAGAAGTGAGGAGAAACCAAAATAAAATTATTATAGTGCATTGATAGTCAATTCACAGTTCTGCAACTTAATATTCTTACTGCAAATTCTTAGGGAGGGAGTATGGATTTTTTCTCATTTCTCTTTTGTTATGCAACCACTTATTATGTTGGCCCTTCTATTACTTGCATGATCAGAGATTATTTGACACTGTGACTGACTGGTTTCCTTAGATCACCCTTATATAATGGATATCAAAACATCTTAGATGTTTCGCCACTGTAATAATTTACATTTTGATGTAGTTTTCTTATGTACTTAGGTTCATAGGTTCATAGGTAGATACTAAGCTATCGGCCCTGGGGCCTATACAAGCCCAGCCAAAATGGTACCCTGGCTTTTGCCACCCAAGAAAATAATTTTCCTGTGCCACTGTCGAGCAGAGCCACAGAGGTGATCCCCAGGGTGAATTTCCTATTTCCCATCCAATCAAGATTTTTCTTGAGTGCTAATGATGAACTTTGTTTGATATAGATAGGTAGTTTATTCCAGAGTATGGGAAGTCTCTTGGACAGGAATCTATCTTTCCGGCATGTTCTGTTTATTGTGGTGACAAGGTTTAGGTCCCTAGAGCGTGTAGCTCGGAGGGATTGAGATTTCTTTAAGTGGAGCATGTCCAACAGCTCTGGGTTTGACATATGTTAGGCAGAGATCACCTCTGAGTAGGCGATATGCGACGGAGTAAAGTTGGAGTTTTTTGAGACGGTCTGCGTAGGGCATCTGTTTGAGGCTGGTAATCCTCTAAAGAAAATGCTCTATGGAGTTTAAATATACCCCATTTAGTGCTACTTTGGTTATATCTCTTTTCTCCAAATAATGCAGAAAATAGTATTGCATTAATTATTTTGTTCTTACCCTCCAAGTTTTCTTTACTGATATTTATATGTTTTTTTTTTCAGCTGATAATGCAGTTACACAATACACTGCCCCATGCAGTAAAAAAGGTATGTATAGAGGACAGTGATATTCTAGTTTTGAGCTAAGCATTATCTTTGCATTTTTCTTGATGGAAGCTAAACATCAAATACTGTGAAGTAGATATGGGTAATATATGTGATTTAATTTGCTGTCTTGTGCATTTTTCTACTATGAACAAAAAAGTCCATTTTATGAATTCATTCTTTCAGTATGCCTGATAAAACGATTGGGGAAATGGTAATGCTGAAGAACAGAAACACAGTGACTAATAAGTTATTAATATAAACTTGTATCACTTCTTCCTAGACTGTTATTAATGCAACACAGGTGCTATTGTGCTATATGTATGAGTCAAAATACAAAGTGCATCTGATTGTTTTGAGTTCCCATGGGGAGATAATTATTACACAATAAACATACAATTACGTAGTGCAGTATTTCTATTATATAATACAAATGTTTGTCTAATAACAAATATAATGTATTATTGTTTAGTATTTTCACTATTAATGTAGTTTTCTAGTAAAAATGAAAATTCTCAGATTTGCATAGACATTGTACAATATTTATTCTGTTGTAAACAGAAAATCAAAATAGTGGTGCATAAGTTACAGTATTACATGACGACAGTTGTCACTAGTATTCAAAATTCTGTTACTGTTGGAATTTGATGAAATTAACAGAATTCCACAATCTTCTTTTGGAAACAAAATTCAGAAATTCTTCACTAGTGAATTTATTATATTCTGTAAAGTGGCGAGTAGGTAATCAATGCTCATCATTAGATCAATGTTGCAGCCATGCATCCAAAGCTTTAGGGCACCTTCCATGTGCCCTAGCCACTGATAGCTTGAGCAGAGGTGGAGAAAATCAGTGATTTGAGTGGCAAACCTTTCAAACTTTTCTTGCCATCAAACTGCCCTCCTCTTGCAGGCTTCAGAGGATCACTGGTGTGCTAGCACCACCATTGCTGGATAGATGAGTACCCTCCAGGGAAAAATCTTCCCCGGTTATTTTTTTTTATTTATTTAAAACAGTTATTTGTTGATAAAATTGTTTATTTCGTTTTATCTATTTTTATGGGTTGTCGCAAAACATTCTTGTCAAGAAACTGAGCTTTCCTCATTGTCTTATTGAAAATGTGCTTTTAAAAAAGTAGTTTCCTAAGCTAATTTTGAATTATGTCATTAACTTATTGTGATTTGGGACTGAGACAAGTGATTCCAATAGTTTTTACTGTGTATTTCTGAGGAAACACTATTTTTTGTATTTCTGTGGTCACCTACTCTTCATAGTTTTGCTATCCACTTCCTGAGCTTCTTTCTTCGCTTCACCAAACCATAGAGCAGGCCACCAGTTCTTCGGTTCTTCCTTCCTCCAGTGACTCCACAGCAGCCATATCTGGTTCCTCAATCCACATATCTTGTTCCCAGAATACCTTTAAGTTAGTCCTTTTGATCAGGTCAGAGATGTCCTCTATGGTTGTTGGCATGTTCCTGTGGACAAGGAAGTACCACAGTTGTCAGTCTGATAGGAAGGAGTGGATACTGCATGTCTGAGCTAAGACGATTGATTCCAGGGCTAGTGTACCTGCTTTGAATCAGTCTATTTCTAGGGATTCTTCTAGAGAAAAAAAAGAAACAAAAAGTTAAACATTTATTTTGCCCTGTCTTTGCGACTATGGACAGGTAAGATTTGTTGGGGTTTGCTAAGGGTTTATTTCAAGCTCTTAACCCTTTATATTCTGATTCTTCAGGGAGTGGTAAATGAAAAAGAACTTCTACTTCTGACACCCATTCCTAATCAGAAATGTCAGGGACTTGACTGGGCAGGATTTTCTTCTTTTAGTTCTACTGAAGTAGAGGCTTCTGAAGAAAGTGTTTTTTTTTTCTGATTTTTCCTCTGAAGAAATGTTTTTTTTTTTTTTTTCTGAAACCATTATCAAAATAAATGAGTCGTTTCAGCAGGAATAGAATGATATTACAGATGTTCATCAGTCCCACTGCCTCAGTGGCAAGATAACCCAGTGCTGGCCAATTTTCAACATCTCAGACTCCTCTCCCTCTCTGCTCCTTTCCCACATGGGCTTCAAACTGAACTTTCAAGTCCTTCCTCATACTCTCAACAAATTGTTTTCCTGGGGTTTTGGAAATACATAGTAAAAATTGTGGCATTCCTGCAAGAAGATAAAGATCTGGCTTATCAGGGCATTTTCTTGGATTTCCCTCTTCTAGACATGGCCTCTACATGAGAGTTCCTCAAAGTTGCAGGCCTCTTTGCATCAGTGATCCTCATGATACCACTAGCCAAACTACACATGAGAAAAATTAAATTGTACTTGAAGAATTATTGGATCCATCACCTTCATTCCATGGATTTCCAGGTACTAGTACTGGGATTTTATGAAACAGGAACTGTGGTGATGGATGGATCAACTGCCTCTGAATCCAGGACTCCCTTTCCCTCTTCAGACCCCAATCCAATCTGCAGAGACAGACTCTTCAGATTTTGTGTTGTGAGCAATGTCCATTAGAGTTGAAGTGCAAGATTTGTGGGGCCCTCAGGACTTACCAAAACACATAAAATAAAAGAGATGTTTTGCAGGAATTAATGTCTTAAAAGTTCTGCACCACTTTTGGACTCCGAGTCCTCTTCTAGTGGTCACAGACAACACTACTGTGATGTGATACCTGAACAAGCAGTTGGGTACAAGTCATACCCCCTTTTCTGATTGGCAGTGATGGCCTGGGAGCTGGCTCTACAGCTTTCTGTGACTCTTCAGGCATCACACATTATGCCAGAGCAAAACACAGTGGCTGATAGACTAAACATATCCTGGACAGACCCTCACAAATGGAAGCTCCATGTAGGGGTCTTCCTCAAGTGGATCTGTTAACATCCTTTCAAAATAGACAGATAAAAATTTCTGTTCAAGACATCCTTGCATCCATTCTCGGAAGACAAATGCTGTATCTTTCCCATGGAAGGGAATGTTCCTACATGCATTTCCACCCTTTCCAGTGATACCCAAAGTACTTCTACAGATTCAGAAAGAATACATCATGTTTAAACTCAATTCTGAATTTACCTGGAATCATGCCATGAATCTCCCAGTGTTCTAGCCTAATCCAAACAGCAAGGGAGAAAAGATTCTACATACCTTAGATGCGCACAGGCAGCTCAGGTACTACCTTAACAGAACAAAATCCTTTAGGGATGCTGTCCAGCTGCCTGTCTCCTATACAGGGGCTAAGAAAGGTCAACCTGTCTCTAAGCAACTACTACATGATGGTTGTTCTACGTTATTGTTTTCTTTTACCCCCACCATGGTAAATCTCTTCCAGGCAAGGTTTAAGGCTCATCCGTCTAGGGCCTTATCCTCTTTGATAGCATATTTGAAAAGGATGAACTCTAGAAGCATTCTAGAGGCAGCAACCTGGTTGTCTGTTCATACCTTCACAAAGCACTACAAACTGAATTCCTGTTCAAGGTCCAGAGCAAGCTTTGCTAGAACCATTTCCATGTCTCCTGGAATCGTATCCTCCACCTCCCATGTAGGGTAAGCTTTAGGAATCTATCTAAAATATTACTGAGGTAGTGGAAATGGTGAACATAGTACAGTTGTGCAAGTCCTACTTACCTGTAGTAGTAGATGCTTGAATTCTTTGCTGGCTCAGTGGCAGCATCCACCCACAATCCCCCCAGATTGTGCATAGTTGATGTGGGTTTCAATCTTTCTAATTCAGTTGTTGTTGGATTTGTTTTTCTGTATGGTATTGTGATTGATTGCAAATTTACTCTTGCTAGATGATTCTGGCTTCAGGTAATTTCCTCTCCTTTTTTTTGGAAATGAAAAAGCATGAACACTCACTTCCTGGAACAGCTTGAGGCTTCTCTCTCAGGATATGTTCATCCAATCAGTGGTCACAGGAAGAGAGAGGGAGGGGAGTCTGAGCTCTTGAAAGCTGGCTAGAAATGACTTACCTTGGCAGATAACCCAAAATACCACAGAGGAAGTAAGGAATTTGAACGTCTACTGTTACAGGTAAGTAGGACTTACAGAATTAAACCTTTCTCATAGGTTCATAGATTCATAAGTGGTTACTGGGCTATCAACCTAAGTGCTGTTTTAAGCCTAGCCAAGCAAGTTCTGAAAAATATTATGATTTATTACAACTGGATTTTCATCAACCTGAAGCTATTCTGTTTTACCAGCCTTAAAAGATATTTTCTTAACAGCCTGCAGCATGCCTGAGAGCCATTTCTCAGCCCCTGAAAGTCAGATTGATTACATAAGGTTCCTCAGGGTTTTAATTTCAATTTGACCCTGCAATGATTTCCATGACAAATCCTTCTGCAGTTAAACATTTGATGAGTGCTAACCCCATTCTCTTCTTGACACGAAAGCTTTATTTGGGCATGCTGCAACTGACATCCTAAAGAGATCTGATGAAAGAGGACAGATAAGCCAGAGAGCTGCCCAGATTTTTCAAACCCCTTTGTCTAACTTTATTATGAATTTTCCTTCTAACTTGGGACCTTTTTACAAGAAATAAAACAGTGCCGGCAAGCTTCATGAATGCAGACTTTCGAAAAGTAATGGCACAGAGGTTCTATAAGGAAGGAGGCGCCTCCTAGAACCAAGGAGAATCTAAAAAGTCAGAAATGCAGAGCTGCCCCTTCCAGAATCTCCCCATCCCCACACTGACAATACTCTAAACGTTTCCCTAAGCTTACTCTACATTTCCCTCTATGGCCACAGATAGTCTCAGACAAATGGGTTCTGAGAATCATCCAGCTGGTTGGAGTAAGAGTCTCTTCCTACTTTTCACGGGATTCCTCCATAACCTCGCATCTAGACTTCTCTGTTCTCTCAAGTCATACAGAATGTGCTGTCCCAAGGGGTGCTAGAGCCAGTGCCCCTAGATCAATCAGAGAAGAGTTTTTAATCAAGAATTTTTATGCTGCTAAAGAAGGAAGCACATTGGAGACAAGTTATAGACTTTTCCTTAATCAAGTAGTTTGTGAAACTACAAAAGTTCAAATGCTGTCCCTTTAAATCCCTTCAATCCCTGTTAACTTTCATGCACCCTCTCAGTTTTCTGGTAACATTAGACTTAAAAGATGCTTCTCATCATATTACAATTTCCAAAGACTTCAGACACTTTTTAAAATGTTCTGTGTCTGGCTTATACTTTCATTTCTCTGAATTACCCTTCATGTTATCTTCAGCACCAAGAGTATTTATAAAGGTTTACGTATGGGCCATCGGCAATCATTTTTTCAGCTGTTTACTGAAAATCAAACACTGAAAACAGTGAGCCGAATATCAAAAACAAAAAAAAGTTTTGCAGGAGGACAAGCTCACCTTCACCCCTGACGTATGGGACTAGCCAACCTCCACGCCCAAAATTATTTATACAACTGCAGGGTTGCACCACAGTGAAGGAAAGGGGAAAAATCAGAAAAACACACATACGGTGCACATAATACAATCTGTTGAGGTGAAACTCACTGCAACATTAAATTATCGCACTTAAGCTGCTCAACCACCAGTGCAGAGATCACCTATATCTATGCCACTTACAAAGTGTCTAGCACTGGTGATAGCTGATTGTAGTTTGCAAAGCATGCACATTTTTCCATATTTAGAAGACTGTCTTATCTTTGCAATCTTTTTCAAAATGTCAGCTGTCCCTTGCTTGGGTAAGAAACCTATCTCTCCATCAGGGATACCAGGAGGACATTCAGAAATCTTCTCTCACTAATTCTCACAGAATAGTGTTCCTAGGATGCTGGCTGGATACATCCTTGGAGATTACTTTTCTCCCTCTGAACAAAGTAAACAGAGTAATGAGCAGCTGCACAGAGTCTAGGTGATGCCTGTCATGGGAAGAATTGTATAGCCAAGCTGCTTTAGCTGTGGTGCACAGTATCTTCTAGACAAGAAATACAGACCACAGACTGCCCAACATGTCAGGGCTAACCACTCAACAGTGTAAAAATTGGCTCTAGATGATTTGATAACATTGACTAATGTTAACAAAAAAATTGACATAGATACTTCCAGGTCACAAGGTAATTGAGGACCTGGCCTACACAGACTTACACCAGGGACCCATGTTAACAGTGGAAGAAACCTGTGTGCCTCTATTGGCCAGTGTTTGCCTGCCATAAAACACAGCAGCCCTAAATACATAAGGTACTGGTCAGCCTGTGTCCAGCTGTCCAGCTTAGGTTGCCTAGGATAGCACTGTTGAGCAAAAGGTGGACATAAAACCAATCAACTTGCAAACATAAACTATGGACTGCTGCACTCAGTAAAGGTTCACTGACAAGACACAGAAGATGGATGACATGATGGTTAGGAGGATACTGGACATCCTGGGTACCCAGCAGATGAGGTGGAGGGGCAAAGCAACAAAGTTACTTGGCTTGGGATACACAGTCTACTATGCAGGAGAAGGACAGACTAGAAAAGGTGTGAAAATTGTGGTGAGGCAGAGTCACTTGAAGAGACTGAGGGATGTCATCAGAAATTGTGATAGACTCATGGCAATCAAATTCCTCTGTAAAGATAGGGCCTTTGGCCCACAGCAGGGTTGTGATAGTTAGGGAAAGAGTTCATTCAAGCAAAAGAGCTCATTCTACTGAGTACAGTGAGATTATTTGGGAAGACCCACTCCCTTAGCTTCTTAACCTTGAATTGCCTTCTGTTTCCAGCCTTTCTACATCCTGAGACAGTGTAGTCAACCCTCTACTCCTAGTCCACACAAACTCAACATGTGAAAGATGCAACTATATTAAGAACTTTAAATTCATGCTCTCTCACACGCCAGTCAGTATATATGACAATGGCCGGTTCATCAACATGACCACCTCACCTCCTACTCCACCCAAACCCACATCACACATACCTACATATGTTGAGGTCCTCACCTGAAACATACCTAAACAGCAGAACCTTCCCAAACATAAACACAAGCAGGCTACACAAATACTTCCTCTGCAGAACACAATTCACATAATAGATCATATACCAATGGCTCACCTGTCAAGCCCTTAAAGCAAAACACAAAACCAAACATATTAGTCATAGCTGATTCCATCATGAGACACACATATGTCCCTCTCACCAGGCTGGATAAGGAAAATGTCACAGTCAGCTGTCTGTCAGGTGCCAGGATGCACCATATCAGACATGCACGCAATTATCTCAACAACAGGTACTGTTATGACTCCATCATAGTCCATGTTGGTGTGAAGAACTTGAGACGTACCTTTCTGAACTACATGAAGAGAGACATTTTTGAGCTCTCAGACTGTGTGTCTCAGGCTGGTATGTCCCTAGTCTTAAGAAGCATTTTAACTTCACCTAGGATGATGCCTCAAAACAAACAGAAAATGATTGACTTCAATAATTGGCTTAGTTTCTGGTGTCATTCCAAGGGGATACAGTATCTATCAGCTTGGGATAACATGATCAGTAGACCTCAGTGCTTTAGCTACTGGCCAAGGCTGTTGTCACCCCCATAGTGCCTTTTTAGGCAGTGTCTCAAGGACAAAATTCCCAATGTAAAACCTCCATCTAAAAACAACTTCATGGTTTTACTGCTAAACACTAGGAGTCTTAACAAGAAACTTCACTCACTGGAAGCAGTCCTCACTTTGGAAGACATAGACATTTGTGCAGTCATGAAGACCTGGTTCAAGGCTGTGGAGACCACCCCAGCCATATCGGGCTACACCTCCTTCCACACATTCAGACCACAAACTGAAGGCATGAAAACTAAAGGAGACAGTGTATCAATATTCATTAAAGATAAATACACCTCCAGATTGGTTAGACAGCATGATTCCCTGGAGATACTTCAGGTGCAGTTAACTTTTGGTAGGACACTTATTCAAGTCATTACCAGCTACAGGACCCCCTCCATGAATCAGGACACCCACTCTGCCTAGTTGGATCTACTTGAGTCTATCAAGATACATCTGAACACTATGGTTTTGAGCAATTTTAACTACCCATCCATTGACTGGGCAAATAACTCATGCACAAACTCACTTGCCCTAAAGTTCCTCAGCTTCATTAATTCCAACGCCCTGGACCAGCTATTTGATACTCCCACAAGGGGTGCCAACATCCTGGATCTGGTGCTTAATATTGGGGACCATTGTAGCACCCCCACTATGAGGCCTTCCGTGGTGAGGTCTGACCACAAATCAGTCTCATTCAAAGTAACTATCACTCACCACCACCAACTAAAGTAAAAAACTTCTCTAAAGCAGATTATAACCTCTTATAGGATAGTATAAATAGTTTCACTGCACCTCCCCCCTCAGATGGAACTGGCAACTATGCCGAGTTCTACACAAATGCTTTATACAAGCACCCAAACAACTGCATTGACTTGGCCATACCTGATAGGACCAAAACAAGCTCCTCAAGGAAGAACAAACCTGTCTGGTGGACAACTGCCATTAACAGGCTTTACAATAAGAGAAGAAATTGCTATCTAAGTGTAAGAGGGAGCTGCCCTAAATTGGAAATACAGTCTCCTCAGCTTAAACAAACAAATAAGACTTCTTGTGAACTCCTCCAAAGCTAACTACAAATCCAAATTAGCTTCCTCAACTGAGGACAACCATAAAGCATTCTTTAGTTACATCTGTAACCTAAAAGGAAAGCCCAAAATTTGAGCCGAACTGGCAGTTAATGATACCACATATACCAAACCTGTGGACATTGCTAACCTGCTATCTCACAGGTTTCAATGCAGCCAGAGACACAAAGTCAGTACTAGGAAGCTTTCTGTATTGTCTTTGGGGTGAACTAATTGCTACTCTGGAAGCATGGAGGTATAAAATTGTTTTATGACTTCCAGCACCTGCCGCAGATCTGAGCAAAAGCCCTTGTGTGTGTATTTTTACAGGTAGGGGCTAAATCCTGGCATCTTCCAGCAATGGGGGGTTGCCTGGGAACTAGAAATCAGATGACAAGAAGTGATGTTGTTCTGCAAGCTAACCCAGAGGTAACATTTTAGATATTATTTTGAGAAGTCTCTTAGTAAAACTGAGCATTCTGTATTCTGTCTTGGGCCTGACAACAACAGAAAGGGCTATACACCACATCATCTGCTTTGCTCTATTAAGTAAGTAGAAATAGTGATTCTCATAGTGTAGCTATATATTGTTTTTCTTTATTTGTCTGGGCCTGTCCTTCAATGTTATTTAAAATATTTCATGTGATTTTAAACTCTCATGTCAATGTGAATATATACTGAGTATTTTCTTGTTCTTTTATTATTAATTATTAAATATATTAAACCTTTCATTGTGGCTGATCTTTGTAGAGATATTTAAGTTTTGAGGGCATTTGCATTTATTTGGTGACACTGTGTGGACCACTCCTAATAGCCTTGCTCTTGGTCAAACTACTATTTGCATTAGTATTAATATTACACAGTAAAACTGGACGCCCTTTGTTAAGGGCCTTAAAGTAGCTGCTGAGGGGTTCTGGTGGCTGTGATAACTACCTTATATTCTGGCAGAAGGGGGCATAGCTGGTAAACCTGTGCCAGCATTTCCCAGGTGTGTGTGTGTGTGTGTGTGTGTGTGTGTGTGTGTGTGTGTGTGTGTGTGTGTGTGTGTGTGTGTGTGTGTGTGTGTGTGTGTAAATCAAATTTCCAAGAGTGTGTGTATCAGCTACTTAGGCAGGGACATGAAGCACTGGTTGGACAGTGAGAGTGTTGGAGGACTTGGCTTGGAACCCTGGCTAAGGAGTGAACTCTATAGTTGGGCCACTGGGGAGTCCTATTGGGGATCTGGAGAAAGAGAGAGGAACCATCCTCCGGACTGACTGTGTTCCCTGTGTGCTCTTAATGGAAATTGTGCTTGATTGTGCTTGATGCAGAGAGCTGCATCTGGAGAGATTGTGTGGGTACACCTGTTATCCTCCCAGTGAACGTCCCTTACTGGTGCTAGTGGTGAGAATTGAGGCTCCTTGATTACTGGCCCAGAGGTGGGACATCACATATTCGTTGGCAGTGGTGGGATCACATCACCAATTGGGATTCAGTGGTGTGGATATTGAACTCCTGTAGCCTCTAAATAGTAGTCACTAAAGAAGTTGTTTGTACTCTCAAGCAGCCACATGGTAGATATTCACAGTTTCATATCACAATAGTTTTAGTTTTTGTTAGCTTAGTCAGAGAGAGAAGGCAAGGATGTCAGTGGAGGATTATGGCAAGCTTACAAGGAGCCAATTGGCTAAGATGTGCCAAGCCAGAGGACTGGTGCATGTCAGTCTGACTAAAGGGGAAATGATTGCAGCCTTAGTCACAGCTGCATCACAGACCAGCAACCAGGGAGACAACCAGACTGGCCTTGAGGATGTACAACTCTCAGAAAATGGACAGTTCATCTTTTCCTTAGAAGACTTAAAAATCCATCTGGAGTTAGAGACTTGAACTGGAGGCCAAACATTTGGAAATAGAATCAGCAGACAGACCGTGGCATTTGGGGGCTATAGAAAATGAGAGGCAGAGGCAACATGAGAGGGAGATGCTGACTCTTCCACAGGGTCATGGAAGTAATGGGGAAAGAAATAACTGAACCCCAGCAGCAATAAAGGTCGGTAAATGTCTTCCAGAATTGACAAGAGGATGATAATTTTGATAGTTTTATTCATATATTTGAAAGGGTATATAAACAGTATAATGTTGACCAAAGACTCTGGGTACGGTTCTTGACCCCCTTACTCCATGGTAAAGCTATAACTGCTGCTTCTGCATTTTCTGATATTGATTGTTTAGACTATAACAAAGTAAAGAAGTGTTTATTAGAGTATTTTAAGTTAACACCTGAAGCTTATAGGACAAAGTTTCATGAGCATAGACGCAAGGTAGATTAAAGTGTGTATGATTATATTGCTGAGCTAAGCACTTATTTTCATAGGTGGGTTAGTGGGTGTCAGGCCACCCCTTTTGAAAAGCTGGCAGACCTTTTGATGAGGGAACAAGCCCTTACATTTTGTCTGAGGACATGAGAATCTGGCTGGCAGATAGGGAATGCAACACCGCAGATGAGCTGGGAGAAAAAGGGGATTTCTACTTAGCAAGCAGGGCATCACTGAACAGGAAAGGGATACACAATGCTGCACATGGATAAGGGAAACCATGGTGGGCTGCCTAAGCCACCCTAACAGAGTCCAATAGCAACAGGGGAAGTCACTAGTTCAGGTACACGGCCAGGATCAGGGGTTAAATGTTTTAAATGTAACCGTTGGGACCATGTATCATATAGATGTCCATGGAGGCAAGGTGGGGAACAAAAGGTAGGGCAGCCGGCAAGTGGGAATAACAAAATGCCAGTGGTAAGTTGTCTGGAGACAACAAGGGTACCACACTAACACAAGAGGTTATATCCTATCTTAGTAGATGGGAAACAGGCTACTACTAAGAGAGACACAGCCTCTGACCTGACCATTGTGAAGCCTGCAATGGTTAAAGAGGAGCACTACTTGATTGGACATTCTACTCCAGTCAGAGCTTTAGGAGGGACCCCATTCCAAATACCTTTGGCTAGGGTTCACCTTGACTGGTAGGTTATAAAAGGAAGCAAGCATGTAGATGTAGGTGTGTTTGAGGACATCTCTGCAGATGTCCTAATAGGGAATGATTTTGATAATGCAGTACCTTGTGTGCATGTAGTTACATGCAATCAGGTTTGGAGCCAGACTTGTGGGTCTGGTAGCCTGGAGGATACCCAGACAGACCACACACTTGAAGCCAGAACTGGTGAGTAGGCTACTTCAGGGAGGAAGCTACCCTGTAGCAGTGAGATTGCAGGTGAGCCACAGCTGCTGGTGGGTACTGATGTTCCCTTGGAAAGAGTAACTGTAAGGGCAGAGGTGAGCAGTAGCACCCAGGCTAACAGTGAGGCACTGCTGTCAGACAATACCAGACTTCCTGTGGAAGGGGAGCTGGGAAGGGTTACAAAGAGAGAGTTGAGACAGGCTCAGCTCTCAGACACTACATTACAAGGCTTGAGGGAGGTAGCCAATGAGGCACCTGATTCTCAAGGAAAAGGGGAAACTATATACTGGAACAAAGTTTACTGTATAGAGAGTGGACCCCTGAGGGAGGGCTAGAAGGTGAGGTAATACAGCAGTTGGTAGTGCCCAGAACCTATGGTCTGGTACTTCTAGCCATAGCCCATGACTTTCCCTTCACAGGTCATATGAGCATAAAGCATACCAAGAGATGTACTATGCAGAACTTTTATTGGCAAGGGAATGTAAAACTGCAGGACCTGTGAGCAGCACCAAAAAGTAAGCAAGATCAAGACAAGGTCAGAGTTACTTTAGTGCCCTTGCCTGTGATTAAGGAGCCATTTCAGAGGGTAGCTATGGATATTGTGGGGCCTCTGAGTATCCCACGTTCTACAGGGAAGAAATATATCCTAGTGGTAGTAGGTTACCAGATACCCTGAGGTGGTGGCTCTGTCCTCCATCCAGGCAGAAAAGGTGGCAAATGCTTTGTTAGAGATTTTCAGCAGGGTAGGTTTCCCAAGAGAAATGCTGACTAACAAAGGTGCCAATTGCATGTCAGACCTGCTGGCTTGTCTGTGGAAGCACTGTGGGGTGAAGTACCTAAAGACCACCCCTACCATTCCTAGTCTAATGGTCTTGTGGAAAGGTTAAACTCTACACTAAAGACCATGCTACGGGCATTTGCAGATCAGTTTAAGAGAGAGTGAGACAAATATTTGCGATATCTGTTGTTTGCATGCAGAGAGATACCCCAGGAAGCCACAGGTTTTCACCCATTGAGTTGCTGTATGGGCATTGGGTGAGGGAACCTCTAGATTTGATTCATGATGAGTGGGAGGGTGAGTGTGAATCCCACAAGGAATCTGCTGTGGCATATGTCCTAAATCTCAGGGCAAGGTTCAGGGAGCTCTTGGGCTTGGCCCAGGAGAATCTGGCAGGAGCCCAATAGCAGAAAAAAGTCTGGTATAACAAGAATGCGCAAGCCAGACAGTATGCTGTGGGGCAGTAGGTTATGGTTCTCATGCCTGTCAAACACAATAAACTGCAAGCAGCTTGGGAGGGACCCTTCAGAGTGGTAAGGAAGGCAAGGCCACAAACTGTACCATGTTAACATGATGAAACCTTATCATGATAAAGAGGCCCTTGTGCTGAGCATTTGTAATAGGAGACAGGATGAATTGGGAGGGGCTATGGCTACAGGGAGCCAACCAGCAAAATCCCAAGTTACTATTGTGGAGCCTAGGATTGCAGGCATATGATATGATATGATTATTATGAATATTAGTATTAATATTACAGAGTAAAACTGGACACCCTTTGTTAAGGGCCTTAAAGTAGCTAGTGAGGGGTTCTAGTGGCAAATATAACTACCTTATAGTCTAGGCAGAAGGGGCATAGCTAGTAAACCTGTGCCAGCCTTTCCCAGGTGTGTGTGTGTGTGTGTGTGTGTGTGTGTGTGTGTGTGTGTGTGTGTGTGTGTGTGTGTGTGTGTGTGTGTGTGTGTGTGTGTGTGTGTGTGTGTGTGTGTGTGTGTGTGTGTGTGTGTGTGTGTGTGTGTGTGTGTGTGTGTGTGTGTGTGTGTGTGTGTGTGTGTGTGTGTGTGCATGTGTGTGTGTGTGTGTGTGTGTGTGTGTGTGTGTGAGTGTTTAAATCAAATCTCCAAGAGTGTGTGTGTCAGCTACTTGGGCAGGGACACAAAGTACTGGTTGGACATTGAAAGTGTTGTAGGACTTGGCTTGCAGCCCTGGCTAAGATCTCAACTCTATAGCTGTGCTAGTGGGGGGTCTTATTGGGGATCTGGAGAAAAAGAGAGGAACCAGCCCCCAGACTGACTGCTTTCCCTGTGTGCTCTTAAGGGTAATTGTGCTTGATTGTGCTTGATGTAGACAGCTGCATCTGGAGATACTGTGTGTAGCTGTTATCCTCCCACTGAACATTCCCCACAGATGCCAGTGGTGAGGACTGAGGCTC
Organism: Protopterus annectens; assembly: GCF_019279795.1. NCBI lineage: Eukaryota > Metazoa > Chordata > Ceratodontiformes > Protopteridae > Protopterus > Protopterus annectens. The sequence continues at coordinate 141,307,587 of NC_056741.1, forward strand.
CTTGATTACTGGCCCAGAGTTGGAGCGTCACAGGACCTACTAAATAAAGTTACCTGGTTCCTCATATGTGGGACAACAGAAATAAAGGAGAGGCCATTCTAGACTTCTGTATGGAAAATACCTTGATGGTGACCAGCCCATGATTCAGCAAGAGATATTCACAAGATGAAATATAACAGTGGTCAGCATGCATCCCAGGTTAATTTCCTCCTATTAAGGATAAAGCATTGAGGTACAGTCAGAGTTTGAAAACTCATTCCCAGTGAAATAGTCAGCCCACACCATACATCAGTGGTGACCACTTCAGCTGCAAGCAGTGGACAGAGAAGGCTTTAAGATTAAGAGAGACTTGGATGAAGAAGATGTCTGGAATGAAACCACAAGAGTTCAGGGAATATTCAAGACTCTAGCACATCAGGAAGTGGAAGAAATAGGTAGAGATGAGGAAGCATGGTTGCATCTGGAAACAGCATTTAAAAGACTATGGAAGAGATATGCATCTGAGCCAGGTATGGAAATATGATACATAAGGAAAGTTTGTGGTAGACTGGAGAAGTCAAGGAAGTCATCATAAGAATGAAAGAAAGAGTGTGGGTGGAAAAGTGGGAGACAGAAAAGACAGGCCAGGCTAAGAAAGGGTACTGGTTGTCTAGCAAAGAGGCTACAAAGGCAGTCACAACAGTAAAAAGCAATGCATCACAGCCAAGTTACAAATTTCTGAAAAGTGGCTAAGTCGATGACACAAAGAAACTTTTATCAAGTCGCAAGGCAAAGACAGAAATGTAAAGAAGATTGTCATCAGACACCCCTCATAAGGCCTGCCAGCAACAACCTGCTCACTAGTCCATAGAACATCAGAAGCAAATGGAAGCAGAACTTCCAGCAGCTTCTAAATGAAGAAGACTCCATAGAAGATCTGCTGACCCATACACAGCCTACAGTAAAAGAGGAAAATGACCCCATCCTAGAAGAACAGCTCTAAGGAAAATGAACTCAGTGAAAGCATCAGGCAGATATGATCTAGATGTTGCATGAGTTAGGGAAGAAATAGCTTCTGAGGGTACTCATAGCAGTATGGGGATAAAGGTGTATCCCAGATGACAAGAAAATATGCATCCTAGTGGCAGTGTACAAGAACAAAAGGGGCATTCATGACTGTGGGCAGTACAGAGGTATCAAACTCCTGTTACATTGCATGAAAGTTATGGAAAAGGTGACTGATAAATGAATAGACAGAGTAGTTCAAAGTAAGACTGGAGATGAGCAGTTTGGATTCAGATCAGGATACAGCACAACTGACCTGATGTTTGCAGTGAGACAGACAGTTAAGAAGCTAGAGGTAAGGAAAGAGTCCAACAGGACATTCCTAAACTTGGAAGAAGCATATTCTAAGGTCCTAAGAAAGATGATTTGGACAGTCCTGCGGTGGTTCAAAGTGCCAGAAACATGGTAGAATTAGTGCAAGCTATGTACAAGGACCCAATGACTCAAGTAAGAACAGTGTTAAGTCTCAAAGAGGTGTTCCCAGTGGGAGTGAGTATGCATAATGGTTCAGCTTTGAGCCCATTGCTGTTCAAACTGGTGATAGACTATATTAGCAAACAGATTGGTGGGGAAAGATCAACAAAATTGCTGTATGCAGATGATGTGGCATTACAGGCAGACTCTAAGCAAGAACTTCAGTAAAGGATAAGGTAATGGAATGCAAAACAGAATGCACATGGGATGAAACTGAGTACAGATAAGACAGTTGTAATCACAGCAAATGGGGAAGTCAGAAGAAGCTGAGAATTGGTATAGAAGGGAAAATTCTGGAACAGGTTAACAGATTCAAGTGTCTGGCAGGGGTGGTTGAGGAGAAGAAAAGTCTGAATGAGGAGGTCAAAGCTAGAATCAGAGGGGCTGCAGCCAAATGACATAGAGTGTCAGGTGTAGTATATCACAGAAGAATGCCAAAGAAGCTGAAAAGTAAGGCATACACAACAGTGGTGTGACCAGTACTACTGTATGGTCCAAAAACCTGGTCGGTAAAGGCAGAGCCATTCAGGAAGCTAGAGCCGATAGAGATGAAGTGCCTGAGATGGGTGGTAGGATGCACACTGTGGGATAGATGAAGAAATGAGAACATAAGAGCAGAAGCCGAAGTAGTTCCAATTGCAGAAAAGGTCAAAGATAACAGATTATGGTGGTTCAGGCACATATGCAGAAAAGGAGATGACTGTCTGGTGAAGAAGATTTGGGGCAGACAGGAAGAAGCAAGAGGAAATGAGGGTGTCCAGCAAAGAAGGGTATAGATCGTGTGAGAGAAGACCTGCAACAGTCAGGCATGAGTGCTGAAGATGGCAGGAGTGGCACTGAATAAAGAGAGATGGTGACAACTGACATGACACCCTGACCCCATGTAGAAAATGGATAAAAAGGGATTGATGATGATGATGATGATCTGTCCTTGACATATCCAAACTACCTTGAGTTGAGAGTCCATAGGTTAATTATGTCCTTATTTATTAATGCCAAAGTGATCCTTTCCATAGCTTTACAGATGAGGCTGACCAGACTTATCGGGCCTATAATTACCTGAGTCAATTCATTCCCTACCCTTGTGCAGGGGGATGACTGTTGTTGCCCTCCATTCATCTGGCACATAGCTTGTCTGAAGGCTGATATTGAATAAAGCAGTCCAGTATGTGATCTGGACCCACAGGAGTTGGGCTCATGGCCTTGGATTGCAGCTTATCAATTTATTTATTTATTTACATTTGTTAACCTGGTAGTGTCCGACTGGGTTGGAAAAAAAAAAACGTTTTCAGTGGAGACCCAGGGAGAAAAGCTCCACAACAAAAAGAACATTTTTAAGGTACAAGCAGTAAACTTGGTTTAAGTAGTACATTGCTAACAATATGTAAATGAGCTTAACAAAATATTACAGCAAAATATAATAACAGAATACAATATAAACATGCATGTTTCAAGCATACAGGAATACTATTTATTGAGGTTGTTTTACAATATATATGAGGTACATAAGCTTGAAAACGTATTCTTGGGAGATTTGAGGGGGGATGTAGATGCATGCATGGGTGGCACAGTGGTGCAGCAGATAATGTTGTTGCTTCATAGCAAGAGGTTCCCCGGTTTAATTCTTGGCTGGGGTGCCTTCTGCGTGGAGTTTGCATGTCCTCCCTGTGTTCATGTGGGTTTCCTCCAGGTACTCCAGTTTCCTCCCACACACCAGTGTCTAGCTCTGAGCCACTACTGTTCACGTTGGTGTAGGACTACATTACCAGACAGGTAGGAGGGGACAAATCAACATAGCTGATGTATGCAGACAAATGTGACATTAAAAATAGACTATGAAGAGAAACCTCAGAAAATAATGTGGAACTGGAATGCAAAACTGATGGTACATAGGATGAAATTGAGTACAGACAAGACGTTTGTCATGGAAGCAAACTAACAGAGAGTGTCAGTGTAATGTGTGACAAAAGAATGCCAAAGAAGCTGAAAGTTAAGATGTAGAAAGCTGTTTTATTGGCCAGTATTACTATATGGTAAAATGAAAATGAAACCCAGGAGCTGAAAAGCTGAACTCTGTCTTTATTATTATCCAAATATTAAGCACTTTCGTCCTATAAAATGGAATAAAGAGTTAATACGAAACAACTTTTTTGTAGCAAATAAACCCCTCCTATTCAAGGAAAATCACAGAATAATATTGTCAGGAAACAACACCAGTTAATTAAACGCAGTTAATCACCACATAGAAAATATAAACAATATATTATATTAAAAATCTAAAAAATTCTAGTACACCCACACCAATAAGTTAAACAAATAATTGTCCTATAATCAGTAACTCTACCGGATCTGAACAAAAAACATACAATCTATAAAAAGTTGGTCATATCAAAAAATGATTGCATTAAATGTTAAGATCTTTAATGTCAACTCAAGATCACACTATAAAATTTGTGAAACTGACACAATGTACAACTCAGATTGCATATAAAACTTCACAAGACACTACATGCTTTACTGAAGACATCTATGGCTAAAACATGGTTCTTGAATAAACAAATTATATAATAGAAAATGCCACTCCAAATTAGCAAAGAAAATATGTAAAATTGTTAATAAAAAAATTTTACAATGAAAGGATGCTTTTAAATGAAGAATACTGTTAATATTAACCATGTCATTCAGATCCCAACCATTGGTGGAACTGGTCTTAAGCTGCCACCTTAATTACTATTGTTCCAGTAAGTCACTCAAAGGACCACCCCTCTCATCCAAAAGTATATTATCTACAGTATAAAATTGAAACCTGTGAGAACTCATGGTCTTAATGCGTTTGTACAATACATTACGCACAGCCATCCTCTTAATATTGTACATATGTTGATAATTCCTTATCCTCAAAGGTTTCTCAGTTTTCCCAATATAAAAACTGAGAAAATGGTGGCATTGTGCCAGGTATACCACGCCGGTTCTTGAGGTATCTTTGACTCAGTTTAATTTTACCATATCCATGGATTAAAAAGATCCTTCAGAAATGCGGCAGCACTCCTTACAGTGACCAGAGTGCCCACATTTTCTCATGCTAAAACAACCATGGGTGGTTCCCACTTTTTCAGTCAATGTCTTAAAACAAGCATCCTTTTTGTGCACAAAATTGGGAGAAGAACCTAGAAATTGGAATTGTTCTTTGTTATCTGAAAAAATATTCCAGTTTTTAACCATCACCAATTATTGGCAAAAAAATCAAGATTGTAGGTAAGAATTAATGCCTTGTTGTATATAGCTGTGGTAACTAAATTATTGCATGAATTGTATTTTTCTTTACCTATCAAAGGATAAAATATTTCCTTTCCACATTTAGTTTTAACCTGCTCAAAGAAAATGTTGATAAATCTGGATGGCTAACCATGTACCTCTAGCATCTTTTTAAGTTTACTATTCTCCTGCATAAAAATCTCCTCCAGTGAAATCATACGTGAAAATCTAACCAACTGGCCTTTGACCAGTGCTTTCTTCTGCTGTATTGGGTGCCAACTGCTAAAATGCAACAGAGATAAAATGTTGGCTTCCTATATATATTGGATTCAAAGAGTACCTTTCCATATTTTTGGAAATCATTAAATCCAAATAATTAATTTGTTCAAAGAAAAACTTCATAGCGAAGTTCAGAAATTTGGTGGTACAATTCAAATAATCAAAAAATGTTTTTAACTTCTCCAAACTACCAGTCCAAAAATTATAATATCATCAAAATAACAACCATACAGTGACCAAAACTCCCTGAAATGGGATGAAAAACATAGTTAGCTTCCCATTGGGCCATAACTAAATTGGCAAATATTGGGGCGCATGTAGCACCCATTACCACACCTGTCTGTTGTCTAAATAGTTGTCCGTCAAAAATATAAAATTATTTTCTAATACCATCTCCATCAAATCTCTCAAAAATTTAATCCTAAAGAAAAAAAAAAAGAGCAGAACATACACTGTAAGCAGCAGGAATCACTTGTAGTCAGCCAACTCTTCGGTACAAGCTGTTTTTATTCTTCCACATAAAAAACACACAGATTGGGTGCTTTCATCCCCTGGAACTGGGGACTTCATCAGAATCAAATTGCACTCCATGATACATTCATTTAAATACTGTTTAAAATAAATAATGTCACCACCCTTCCCTGTCATTTAAAGGTAATTGCTCCAGGTAAAATATACTAACAATGAACATTGGGACAAAAAACATTTTAACAAAAAACATCATTTGTAAAAGAAGAAACTTTTCATATTCCAAAACATTTATTAAATGTGAACTTTGAAAAATGTCTAAAGTTAAAATTCAGAAAACATTTTATCCTTTAACATACACTTAAAATACTGTAAAATTAACCCCCTCCTTATTTAAATACACAAAACTTATGAGGAAGCTTTCCTTACAAATATTGGTTTTAAGGATAGCATCTCATTAAGACCTGGTGCATGTGTTGCAGCTAGTTTTATTTGCCACTTAGTCTCCCTTTCCTCTATATAATTCCTGTAATCACCCCCCTAGGGTTTGGTCTTACTCGCTCCACAATGCAAAATAAAAACTGAACAAAATTTGCACTCACTAAAGAGTGTTTATGTAGGGCATTATTTGTATTCCTTGTAGCAATCTGATACTGGTGCTCATATATCCTGTCCCTAAGACACCTTTCCATCTTGCCTATATAGTAAGCAGGACAGGTTTTACAAACTGCCAGATAAATCACCCCTGATGTTTGACAATTTCCTTTTTCAAAAAAAAACTTTGGACTTTAAAGGGTTTTGCAGGGTTACTGTGTTCTTAACTTGTATATACTTACATTGTGCACAAGCACCACATCTTGCCATACCACTATTACCTACTGCCTCACTTTTTTTAGTAAGTTCAAAAATCCCTTTAAGGTTAAGTCCAGTTTTGTATACAAAAGTGGGTTCCTTCCCAACAACTGAAAGTATTCTAGGATTGTTTTTAAGAATGGACCAATTATTCTCAAAAATCTTTTTCACTTGTTTAACTTGTCCACAAAATGGAATAACCATAGCCCTATGAAACTGTTTCTCATTTTCCAAGTTTCTTTTATGTGTAATGCATTACCTAGCAGTGGTTTAAATTTTATACCCCAGTCTCTTTTGACATATTCTACATTTTTCTCCAGTATGTTAGCTGGATACCCTCTTTTGTAAAACAATTGTGCTACTTTTTGTAACTCCCTGTCTACATCCTCTTCATTAGAGGTCATATGAGCAACCCTAACTAGTTGACCTTTGACAGTGTTATTTTTTTGGTGGTTGGAGTGATTACTGGTGTACTCTAAATAGGAATTCCTAAATGTAGATTTTGTATAAATATTGGACTTAAATCCTTTACTAGTTTTTTTGTATGTATGTGTCCAAATAATTAATGCTTTCTACACTGCTTGTGTAGATACATTTCAAAAAATTGGATGAGTTGTTCAAAAATTCCACTATTTCCTTCTTATTTTCTTCAGTTCTTGCCTACAAAATGAATACATCATCCAAAAAACGCACATCCATTTTAATATATTTAAACCACTCATTTCTGAAAAAAGCTCTATTCCTTCACATTTTGGAATAGATGTATACAAGTCTACTACATCCACCGTAAGAAAATAATTTTTTTCTTCCAAAGATTATTTTTAAGCCTACTCAGGAAATCCCAAGAGTCTTTCAAAGGGTGGTCTACCTTTTTGTAAACGTGTTTTTTCATAGAGAAAAAGTATTTTCAAAGAGCAGTTGGTAGGGCTAGTAGACTCACCTCTCTGGATGATGACTTTGATGAAGAATGTCTTTTTCTAAGAGAACGTTTTCTAGAAAGGGTTTACCCAGATTAATTACTGAATTATACCATTTTATATATTAAAAGTCAAAGGGCGTTAAGATTTAGGCCCTTGTTGGGTAAAAGTATTGAGTCAATTTCTAACAATGTTAATATTAAGGATGATAAGTATCTTAGGGTATTCACCTTGGAATATAATAGTGATTCCCATCGGGTAATAGAGTTGGTTAAAAAGGAATGGGACAGATTTACCTCCCTCACTGATTTAAAGGACATGCAACATAAGCCTTTAAATATTGTTTTTAAAAAAGGAATTAATTTAAAGGAATTAATGGAAAAAAGGAAGTCTGTTCAAAAGGCCAGGAGGCCGGGTACCTACAAATGTGGGGCATGTGCACAGTGTATGCACATAACAAATACTGATAAGGTGTGTATCAAAAGTAGGAATAAATATGTTCATAGTACATGTCCATAGTAATTGTAACTCCAGTGGTTTGGTTTATCTGGTATCCTGTGAGGCATGTTGTGCCTTTTATATAGGGAAGACTGAAAGACGCCTGAAAAGGCGGATTTATGAACATTTTTATGATATAAGTAAAAATAATGATAAGAATGCCCTGTATAAACATACACAGGAATGTGCCAAAGCAACTTTTTTGTTTTTTGTACTGGAGGTTGTTCCCAAAGATATTAGGGGGGGGGGGGTTGTGGGAAACCGTCATGAATATAGGGAGCTATATTGGCAGGTATTTCACTTGCACTATTATTAAAACTGAGAGCAGCTAAATTATAAAGGTTTTTTTCCTGTAATCAGCCACTAGAGGGTAGCATTGCACAAGTTTTTATATAGTGATTCTTTTAACTGCGTTAAAAGGTGATTTTTTATAAATACATTTATGTATATATATATATATATATATATATATATATATATATATATATATATATATATAATATTTATTAAATATTATACATATACATATTTATTAATTTGATATTTATTGTTAAACAGTTATTAAATGTGGTTTTTATATTATGTTTTTAAACTCTCTATTTGTCCTTACATATATATTTATTCCATTAATTGATGCAAAGGTTTTATTGGTTAATTAGTTAATTATTTAATGTAAGAAGTTATATAAGCATGTGCATTTTTGTGGATTGTGTTATCTGATGAAGTCTAAGGACGAAAACGCATTGTGTATTGTCAGCATTAATAAAACTTTGTGTATTACTACTTCGTGGTTGGCGACTTCTTTTTCCAAACTCCTGGTTTGGTTATTTGGTTATCCAAATAATTAATGCTTTCTACACTGCTTGTGTAGGTAAATTTCAAAAAAATTGGATGAGTTGTTCAAAAAGTCCACAAATTCCTTCTTATTTTCTTCAGTTCCTGTCTACAAAATGAATACATCATCCAAAAAACACACATACATTTTAATTTATTTAAACCACTCACTAGGAAATATTATAGTTTCTTCCCATTCTAAAAACACCAGATTAGCGTAAATAGGTGTACACTTTGCCCCCATCACTATGCTCTTATTTTGTTTAAAATATTCTCCCTCGTAGTAAATATAATTATAATCCAATACTAGTTCCATAAATTCAGAAATCAAACTTATTGTATCATCAGAAAAGTTAGTGTGTGTTTTCATACTTTCTGAAAAAAGCTCTATTCCTTCACATTTTGGAATAGATGTATACAAGTCTACTACATCCACCGTAAAAAAAGAAATGTTTTCTTCCAAAGATTATTTTTAAGCCTACTCAGGAAATCCCAAGAGTCTTTCAAAATGTGGTCTACCTTATTGTAAACGTGTTTAAGCCACTTATCTATTACCACCCCAAAAGAGTAGGTTTTAGAACCTCGTCCTGCTACTAAGGGCCTAAACTTAAGATCTTCCAACCCTTTATGAGTTTTGGGAATCCCAAAAATATGGTGGCTATTACCGGATGTTTAACTTTCAAAAGATTGTAATATCTCTGGTGTAATTCTTTCATCTATCAACTATTCTTCCAAATAATAATCAATACGGCGGTGTCCTATATTTATTTAACTGAGAGAGGCATTAGAATATATTTCAGTGTCATAAAGCATCTCAAATATTTTCTGAGAATATTGTAATGCCCCATATAACAATGTGCCCCCTCCCTTATCTGACCGCATGACCCTGATAGAGTAATCGTTTCTAAGCTGTTCTGATAATCCTTGTTCTTTTTTATTTAAATTGTATAACATACTCTGTCTTTCTTCTTCGCTTTTAAGTGCATATATATATCATCTATAGTGTTTTTTCTAATACACTTAAAGTAGTCTCTAAAGGTGGATTAAAGGTACTTCTCACCTTAATCTCCCTTTTTCTATTTATATTTTGATTCTGAAAAATATATGCTAAATTAAGTTTCCTCATAAATATTTTTAACTCTAATATTACATCAGTGTAGTTAAACTTTCTTGTTGGAACATATTTTAAACCTTTCATAAAAAGGGAGAAGTGCTCCTTAGTTAGCATAGTGTCTGTATAATTATAAATATGATATCCTTTATAAGTATTTACTATCCTTTCTTTGTATATCTCTTCTTCATCATCAGGGTGGTTCATCTCTACCAATATTCTCTGTCCCTGCCTTTCCACTGCTGTTGAAACATCTCTCCTTCTATTTTGTCTCTTGTTCCCCCTACCCCAGTTGTTCCTTAAAAATTCTTCCTATATGTAGTTTGTTTATAATGTTGCCTGGTGTTAGCTATATAAGCGGACTGGTTCCATTTCTTACTATTACAATTTCTTTTAACGGAACCATTATAATGTTCTTCTTGTATGTTTGCTAAAGAGTAAGCTTTCTTAACCTTACACTCTGCAAGGTCTCTTTCTAACTTTTTACATTTCCTTTTAAAAAGCTTGTCACATTTATTTTCAATGCCTTTCATTGTTTAACACATAGTTTATCATATTGTGGAAACAGCAAATCTTCTTGGATATCTTTGTTCAATTTCTCTGTCTCTACTATCAATGCACAGATTTTAACATCATTAACTTCTATAATCTTTGCCATCAGCTCTACACCACATTTGTTAAACATTTCAACAAATTCAACATATGTAGTGTCTGTAAATTCAATACCAAAGGGAAATTTATACACTCTTAATCCCTTTGCAACAATTTTCTTAGTCAGACATTCAGAAAGAGAGGCATTTTCCATTTGTAAAGTTTTAACCTTAAGCATTTTACTTTCAAAAGCATAAATCATTTCTTTCAAGCCCCCATTATTAATACTCAATTCATTACATACAGTTTTTTTACTTTTATCTTTTCCTGTATCATAGTTTGAAAAGACAAATGGTTTCTTCACCAAACATTCATAGTCCAATTTTTCAGTCTATTTATACTCTCCCAATGAATTCCTACACCACACGGCTTCAGAATCAGTTTCTTGTTGCAAACCATTGTCTTTATTAAAAGTAAGAGCTGTACCTGTTTGTTTAGGTCTGGATCCAGTCCTCTGCATTTCATTTTCATCATTTTGCCTATTATATTGTCCTGGGAGAATTTCTAACAAAAAAATCACATTTCTCATCGACAAAAAAGCTTCCAGGTCTGTTTTAATCCTGTCGTGGTCAAAGTTGCTGTGGATACATAAAAAATCAAAATCACTTTAAACCAATATTGTGAGGGATAACGAAAAAATATCCTTGACATGGATGATAATAAAACTAAGACTGTCACTGTAAAGCTTTGGAAATTCTTTTTTAAAAAATCCCATGAGTCCATATACAGATGCCCAATATTGTCACCAACCGCCTTAAGTTGATCATCAATAAATCTAGCTATATTGAAAATTTTAGAAAATTTTGCATCCACAATCAGATGCAGGGGAGGGATTCTTATATATCTTTGGAATTTCAAAAATGGTAGAGATCCTTGGGTTGATAACCTTTAAGAATTCATGATCATTCTTCAAAATACATCTTGTACCAAAAAATCATGTAACAACATATCAACTTTTTGATAGGCAATATTTCTTTGACTGATCGAAACCTCCTCATAAGTGTCACCATATAGCATATTGATCATCTTATTAATATAATCATCAGTGTTCTTTACCACCAACCCACCACCCTTGTCAGGCTTCATATGTCTAACTTGCCTGTTATTAACAATTTAATTCAACAAAGTCTGCTTATTGGGTTTCAAATTAAACTTATAACTCCTGTTGTTATATAGGATATATCTAATATCAGCCACACAATTTTTTTTCAAATAAAGTAATAATAGGAAGCATTGCAGGGTTGAATGACTTGGCTTGTTACACAAAGAAGAGATGTAATCCTTCTGAGTGAAATATAAATTAAAACTGAGCTTTCAAGTGAGCAATTTACAGTCAGTCAAGATATCTTCTATTCTAGCAGGAAGAAAGGTTAGACCTTTCTCAAATAAAGTGCCACTACTTATCTTCTCCCCACTCTGCTTTATGGTGCTCCCATCCTTACTAACCTCCAGCCTCACAACAATTAAAACTTGATTAATGCTATAACAAAATGTAGATGTAAATCCAAAAACCACTTGGAAACAAGTAATTTAGCGCTTTCATTCACTATTTATTTGGTGAACTTCTTCAGAAAAACATCTGTCATACCCTTACTTCCTTTTATAACACAATTATCCAGGAAATGACCTCATCAATCAAAAATACTATACATGTACACATAAAATCAAAAGTATTAACTAAAAGAACATATATATATATATATATATATATACACAAATGTATCCATGTGTTAATATGTTTAAACATTTTATGCATATTTGTTGTAAACTACCTATTCTTTAAAAAACATTTAAGATTAATCGACTCATTCAATCCTGGTACATCATCAGCACCTAAAAGTAACTGCCAATAAGCTTCTTTACATTCTAAAATGTTATTTAAATCACCTCCAAACACAATCTTGTCTATCTTTTCTACAACAAAAACTCAAACTTTTTGAAATCTGTGCATGTAGAAGCATGCTTTGCCAAAGAATTTGAAAAATCCTTATTTTTGATAGCTAAATTGTGCTCATAAATTCTCCTCTTTAAAACTCTTATGATTTTTCCTATGTAATAGTGATTGCAAGAAACACAGTTTGCAATATCAGGAAGAACTCATTACAACTATCGTTAGGATAGTCAAAAAAAATTTGAATATCAATGGATCTGAAGTAGTTACTTCATTTGCTCTGCAACCTGTGGGTATCGGATCCGATCTCGGATCCGAGCCGGCAGCTTTCCAAGCTACAAGATCCGAGCTCCTAGCTCCTCCCCCCTACCCATAATCCCCTGCTATGTGCTACATTACCTCAGATCGTTTTTTGCCATGGCTGAAGCAGCTACTTTTGAAGAGCTCCTTGGCTTTTGGTGAGATTGAACCTTTTTCTTTTTTCTGTCAAAAAAAAAATCTTTTTTCTAGTGTAAGAGTGTGTAGTTTTTCTGGGTTAGTTATCTATAGTGTAGTTAGTTAGATACCTTTGTTCCCCTTTCCTAACTAGTTTTCTGATAGTTCCCGCCTTTCACCCTCCCCCCTCTTAGTGTTTGGGTGTGTTCTTGGTGTGAGTGGTGTTATGGCTGAAGGGCCTAAGGCGGTGTTCTCGAAATGTACTGAGTGTGGCCATAAGTTTTTGCCGGTGGATGGCCACACTCAGTGCGTTTTATGCTTGGGGGTGGCCCACTTGTCATCGGCCTGCACAATCTGCACAGCCTTTAATCCCCGAGCTATCAGGGACAGGAAGAACAAGCTGATCCTGGCGGGCTTGTTGCCTCAGGAATCGGCTTCTTCTTCCTCCCCCTCTCAGGCACAGGCTGTCTCAGCAGCCCTCGTGCCTTCTGTGCCCCCGACTCAACCTGGGACTCAACCTCCCTCTTTGGTTGTGAGTTTGGGGGATTCAGGTACCTCCACTACGGTGGAGAAAAGACACAAGGACAAGAGACATAAGTCCCACAAAAGGCGGGCTGAGACTCAACCCTCAGCCCCGCCGTCTAAACTGGCTAGGTCTCCCTCAAGGGTCTCCGGATCCTCCCCCTCTTGGCTCTGTTCACCTCATTTTTCTCCGGAGCTGGAGGAGGAGGATCGGTCTCCCTCGAGGTCATCGAGACGGCCCTCCCGGCCCGCCTCGACGACTTCTTCAAGATCAACCAGAAGCCTCACTGAAGCAGATATGGATCGGATGATGCGCCGATTCATCCAGACCCAAATGCAGATGGGGGTGCTCTTGCCTCCCCCCCCTCTGGGGGGGAGCGCGGCCCCCATGTTTGCTCCGATTACTCCTTCTCCAACCCGTTTTTGGGTCTCGGAGTTATCGGATCCGGACCCTTTCGGAACCGGGGATTCGTTGGCGCCGATAGCTTCGGTTGCTTCTATGCCGGCTGTGCCTTCGAGTCTGTCGGATCCGAGCTCTCGGGGCCAAGGGCTGAGCATCGGATCCGGGGGAGCTGGTGTGTCTTCGGCTCCATTGGGTTCAGAGCACACCTCTCTCTCGGCTCCGGCTACATCGGCTCCGACCCCGATCCCTACCTCGGAGCCAAGGAGATTGCTCTCGGAACCTGGCGAGAGTAGCTCTCCTTTGGCTTTTGAGGTTGTGGAGAGGATACTGTCGAGGACCTCCAGGTCCCCAGTTTGGGCGTCGGATCCTCCCATACCCCCGCTGCATGTGGGTCTATCCTCCATCATCCGACCATCGGGACAGCCTGCTCAAGCCCTCCAGTTGGTTCTCTTGGAGGAACAGGACCCCGTTGACGAGCCCTCTTCGGACAGTCCCACCAAGGAGGTCACTCGTAAACGTCGGTACTAGAGGAGGCACCTGGACTCCCCCGAGTCCATTACAACCGACACGGATTTAGATGAAGGGGAAAGTTCCCCAAGGTCACCCCCTGAGGATGTCTCCTTCAGAGACATCATGGAAATGTTGCGTATTAGAGGGGGTGGTCTGCCCAAAAACCTTCCGCGGATGAATCCGTGTTCCTGGATGCATTTGAGGCAGGCCCTTCTACCTCCTGGGTGTCCCCCCCGGCTGACCCCCTGGTAGACCTCATTACTACCAGGGCGTGGAAGGAGCCCGACACCGTGGAGCCTATCCCGAAGTGACCCGACAAGATCCTTAGCCCCCCAGTGGATAGATTGTCTTGGGCCAAGGGAACCCCCATGGATGCCATGTTAGTGGCGGCTGCCACCAAGAGAGAACTCGCACAGGAGAGTTCTTCGGTTCACCCGCCAGATAAGGAATCTCGGGCACTGGACCGCATTGGGAAGCGGATGTTTAGTTCAGCGACCTTTTCTGTAAGGGCGCTGAACTATATGGCACATACCATTAGGCTGCAATGAGACTTAATTAAGGAATACGCTGCAGCCCCCCCCGGAGTCCATGTCGGTCAAGGACAAAAAAGTTTTCTCGACTCGTATGGCCACTCTGAAATCCATCTCTAACACGTCCATGCGTCTACTCTCCCATGCCACGGAGGGAGCCGCTAGGGCCAGCAAAGCCGGGGTCGTCTTGCGACGTCACTCCTGGCTCCATCTTTGCGATTTTGCGGATCCCTTCAAGGCATCCTTTGCGAATGCACCCTTTGATGGATCTTCGCTCTTCGGCAAGACCGTTCGCGAGACGCTGGTCCAAAGCGAGAAGGATGGGAAGACGCTGTCTGCCATCAGGGTCCACTTCTCGAATCCCCAACGATCCTTTTCTAGGAATCAGACGGGACAAAAGAAGCTGTGGTTCTGTAAGTCCCAGCAATCCCATCCAGCTTCGGACCCCTCGTCCTCTAGAGGCAGAGGAGGATAAGGAGGACGCCGGCCCAGAGGCAGAGGGGGACCGCGTAACTTCAGGTCCAGGGAACCCTTCCCGAATAGACACGCGCAGCAGCCCTGAGGGCTTACCCGGCTGTCCCTCTCTGGAGGCAGTTGGGGGGCGGTTGTCAGAGCACCTGTCAAACTGGGAGTCCATTACAACAGATCGATGGGTGCTCCGCATCATATCCAGAGGTTATACCATCCCATTCATAAACCACCCTCCCTTGACCAGACGCCATCCCGATGTTCCACCCAATCGAAGGGAGGCAGCAGCTTGAGAAGTCCTGAAGTTGCTAGAAAAAAGAGCCATCCAGCACGTCCCCCCAGACCAGTCCGGATTGGGTTATTACTCCAGGTTCTTTTTAGTGCCAAAAAAGACGTGGGACCTAAGACCCATTCTAGACCTCTCCGCTTTGAACCTGTTCATTCCCAAAGAAAAATTCCGGATGGTCACCCTCCAATCTATTCTCCCCCTTCTGCGGCAGAATGACTGGATGTGCTCGATAGACCTCAAGGATGCGTACTACCACATCTTGATGGACAGACGATCCAGAAGGTTTCTCTGCTTCCGGCTGGGAGCCAGTCATTACCAGTTCAGGGTTCTCCCGTTCGGCCTCACCTCAGCCTCCAGGGTGTTCACCAAGGTCATGGCAGTGGTTGCAGCCCACCTGAGACTTCAGGGCATTCAGGTCTTCCCGTACCTAGAAGACTGGCTCCTTACCGCCACCAACAGGCATCAGCTCTGCATGGCAAGAGATTATGCTCTGACCCTTGCCCAGAGCTTAGGCATCTCTGTAAACCTCCAGAAATCCTCTCTTTGCCCCGTACAGGTCCTAGAGTTCATAGGGGCCAAGTTAGATACCCGCATTTCTCGAGCTATGCTAACTGCGGACAGGATAAACAGCTTGTCGTGTCAGGTGCTAATTCTTCTTCAAAGTCCGGCCCCGGAGGCGGAATTAGTTCTGAGGGCACTAGGATCTATGGCAGCAGTGATCAGTCTCGCCCTTCATGCGCGTCTGCGAATGAGGATTCTGCAGTGGACCCTTCAAGTTCAGTGGTCCCTGCTACTCCATCCGTTGAATACTCCGATTCCTCTGAGCAGAGTTTGCAGGCACTCCCTTCTTTGGTGGCTCCACGCCCCAGAGCTGAGGGAAGGGAGGCCTTTTGTTGTCCCTCCCACCAAGCCACGCTGACCACGGACGCTTCTCGCCTCGGGTGGGGGAGGCATTGTTCGGGCAGAACCGTCCAAGGCACGTGGACTCCCCTGGAGACCGCTTTGCATATCACTGTCCTAGAGATGAGGGCGGTGCTTCTAGCGTTGCAAGTTCTCCACAACCTTCTACCTCTGGGGACTATTGCAGTCCAGACAGACAACATGTCAGTTGTCTGGTACATAAATAAGCAAGGAGGAACCAGGTCCTACCCACTTTGCCGGGAGGCTATGAGAGTGTGGGAATGGGTGATATCCACCAACCGCTTTCTGGTAGCAACGCACATTCCGGGTCGGTCCAACATTTTGGCGGACAAACTGAGCAGAGTGATTCTCACTCCGTACGAGTGGTCTCTCAATCCATCAGTTGCGAAGTAGATCTTCCGCAAATGGGGTTGGCCTTGCTGTGATCTTTTTGCTTCTCCCTTAAACACAAAATGCAGTGAGTACTTTGCAATACTTCCCCCCGAAGGGGAGAATCCCAGAGACGCTCTAGTCCATGCTTGGCCGCCCGGTCTACTTTATGCTTATCCCCCCCTTCTGCTCATGACCAAGTTCATACAGAAAGCCCGTCGGTTGGGGAGCAGAGTTATCCTCATAGCCCCATTCTGGCCTCGCCAGATCTGGTTCCCTTACCTGCGGTCTCGCAGTGTATCTCAGCCATGGATACTGGATCCCATTCCAGACCTGATTTCGCATCCGGCAGGATACCAACCCCCAAACCTGGTGAACCTCAAGCTTGCGACTTGGTTGCTCCAGTTCCACTGATGGCTAGGACTCCCGGTATCTCATCTCCTGTTAAGGCCATTCTAGTCGCAGCACGTAAGCCGACTACTAGGAAGATTTACTACAGCAAATGGAAACGTTTCTCTGTCTGGGCTAAAGATAGAGGCCTGGATCCATTTACAGTTCCTATTCCTACTATTCTAGACTTCCTGTCGCTGATATTTAGACAAGGAGCAAGTGCTTCTACAGTTAAAGTGCAATTGGCAGCCATCTCCCATTTCCAGGTGGTGTTTCCATGGGATTTGGCCTTAGTCTTACAAGCCTTGACAGGCCCACCCTTTGAACCTGCGGCTTCGATTCCATTAAAATTCTTGTCCTGGAAAACAGCCTTTTTGGTGGCCATTACTTCAGCCAAAAGGGTGTCAGAACTTCAAGCCTTATGTATGAAGCATCCTTATCTCATTTTTCACAAGGATAGAGTGTTCCTCAGGACTAATCCGTCGTTCTTACCTAAGGTGGCTTCGGAGTCAAATAGCAATCAATCAATAAACTTACCCGTGTTCTTCCCAAACTTTCAGAATAGAGGAGAATACACATTGCATAAATTCGATGTGCACAGACAACTGCGTTTCTACCTGCACAGGACTAAGGATTTTCGCAAGTCGGACCAGTTGTTCGTGTCATTTGCTAGATCGGCCATGGGTAAGGCCATTTCCAAAGTGACTGTAGCAAATTGGATTTGTCAATGCATAGTCCACGGGTACTTATCTGCAGGCAAACCGGTTCCTACGGGAATTCGCGCTCACTCTACGAGGGCTGTGGCCACCTCTGCAGCCTTCTGGTCTAGGATCCCCTTGGATGACATATGCTCTGCATCTACCTGGTCCTCTTCACATACGTTTATTTCTCATTATAAGTTGGATATGGTGTCGAGAGGTAGGGCTTCCTTTGGCTCTGCGGTGCTTCGGAATATCCTTCCATAAGGCCGCCCAGGGTTTTTCCCTAGGTAGCTGGGGACTCTGTCCCACAGGTTGCGGAGCAAATGAAGTAACTACTTCAGATAAAGAAGTTATGTACTCACCATAACGTTCCATCTGAGTAGGTACTTCATTTGTCTGCAACCGACTCCCCCTGCCATCCCCCGAACCTTTCGGGATTCCTGATCACCAAAGAAATCTTTGTTCAGCTTTAGGACAGTTATCTGGTGTTACTTCCTCTGTCGAAGGTAGGAGTTGTGTAAGAGGCAAAAAATTCGATCTGAGGTAATGTAGCACATAGCAGGGGATTATGGGTAGGGGGGAGGAGCTAGGAGCTCGGATCTTGTAGCTTGGAAAGCTGCCGGCTCAGATCCGAGATCGGATCTGATACCCACAGGTTGCAGACAAATGAAGTACCTACTCAGATGGAACGTTATGGTGAGTACATAACTTCTTTTTCCCTGCAACGGCAGCCACAGTTGGCAAATTCTGGGTCAAAGCACACCGAGACGTTGCTCCGGCAGGGTGGAAGAAACGGTTCAGCCACTGACAATTCTGATACTGTGACTGCTGATAACGGAGAACAGTTTTCCTCTAAAGAAGCAAGCGTTTGAGACTATATATGCAAGCCGGTGAACAACCCTTTCAGTTTTGTGGACATTACAAATTCGAAAGTTCATGTAAGTACTTCAGTCAACAGCAACTTACATCTTGACAGTATGCATTGCAAAAAAAAGTATATACGAACTGGAGAAATTGGTGTTTAGGCATGTCACTTTAAACCTTAAAATTCAATAGTTCGAGGAATGCCTAAACAGAAAGGTGGTGCCCCAGGGTTTGCGTACAGCAAAGTTCCCGAATTGTGTTACACCAGGGGATGAACTGAGCAAATTGTTAATTGAGCTGTACAATGACACAGGCTTGAACATGATGCGCTTACTTATAGCGCATTATCGGAGAGAAATATCTAAAATAAAAAACAGTATCAAATGTCTTGACGAGAAAATAAAAAGTTATCATTGTTTCCAAGATTTTTTAGTTCCGTACAATGAAGTAGAGGCGAAGGCCGACTGGCACAGAGCTACGATAGTGACAAGGAAACAATCAAAACTAAAAAGAGATATCATGGCTTATCAGAATGACCGGGCGTATATTTTTGTAGAGAAATCTATTGACTCATCCCATATGGTTTCTGGTAGGGAACCTATTGTTATAGTTTCCGAACAACAGTCTGATAACAGTAATGGCAACAAAGAAAAGCCTGCTATGTCAGATGAGCAAACTGGTGAACCTAAACGGATTTTAAATCAAGAGACTGGTGATAAAGTTCAAAGTGGTGTGTTGAGGGTGGAATCGAATGGTGACAGATTAGATGACAACAAACGGGTCAGCTATGCTCAAGTTGTTACAGATTTTCCTCAAGAATGTAATCAGGGTCCTTTTCTCTTGAATTGTTCAAAGAACAAATAGACTTGGAAGTGGTACAATACCACCCAAACCAAGGGGAAAGGGAAAGGGAAGAATTAAAAAAAAAAAACAGGTGGTAATTGAACACTTTGGACATAATTATTGTCTTGATGTGACTAATTTGTCTGATGTTTCTCTATCCAAAGATTTGGAAAAAGTTTTAAAGAAAGGTTTTTCCTTTATACCTGCATGTAACATGAATATAGGGAGACATCTTATTGATTTTAGGTTATACCTAAGGAAGTTAAATTTAAGTTACATTATGCAGGATGTCTTAAAAGAGCCCACTGGTGTGAACAAATTGGTAGACCACACACTTAAGAAATCTAGCACTTTTAATCCCCCTCTTCAGTCTACTCTGCAAGTTTTTAAGGATATATGTGAAAAAGATTTTAGGAAAATTACACGTTGGTTACTTGGAAAATCTTACAATAGAAGAAAAAGATGCATTACACGATTTGTGTAAAAATCCTGATATTAGAACAATGAGAGCAGATAAGGGTGGGAAAATAGTGGTTATGAATAATAAAGACTATGACATTTCTCTCATGAAAATGTTGGATGACACAAGTACATATCAAAAAGTTAACGTAAGTGAGGTCAAAAGAAGTTATCAAAAATAGATGTAGCTCTTTTTGACATGTATAGCCAGGGTGAATTTGATTATGAAAGCTATAATTATTTATTAGTTGAACACCCTAAGATGGCATCTTTCTTTGGAATCCCTAAATTACAAATGGATCAGAAATTTCCACCATTTAGGCTGATTATTTCAGCCAGACATTCAAAAACTGAAAACATTTCTGTTTGGTTAGACCATACTCTCAATCCGGTTGTTCAAAAATCTAAATTTTACCTAAGAGATTCATGGAACCTGTTAGAAAATCTAAGAAATTTGGATGTTACATTAGAAGCTACTAATTTTGGTACTTTGGACATAGGTCTTTATATACTTCTATTAATCAATTAGAAGGAGTTGAATACCTTAGGGATTATTTGACTGAGTACACAGACTTTACTAGTACCAAAGTTAACACTATTTGTAGTCTAATGAACTTAGTATTAGATAACAAATATTTCAAATTTAATAAAAGTTTATACAAACAAATCTCAGGAGTAGCCATGGGGGCAAGAGTGGCTCCTGCCTTTGCAAATTTGGTCATGGCTAATTGGGAGTTGAAGTTTCTTACCAGACACTCCAGTTATTCCAAAATACAAGTCTGTTATAGATACATTGACG
This sequence comes from Protopterus annectens, assembly GCF_019279795.1. Classification (NCBI taxonomy): domain Eukaryota; kingdom Metazoa; phylum Chordata; order Ceratodontiformes; family Protopteridae; genus Protopterus; species Protopterus annectens. The sequence goes on from NC_056741.1 coordinate 141,328,364, forward strand.
ATTTGTTTTTCTTATGGACTGGTACACACAGTGAGTTTGTAAAAATGGTGGAAGATTTCAATTCCACTACAGATTTTTTGGAATTTAAAGTGAGTGGATTTGGTGCATTCATTTCTTATCTGGATTTACATTTAAGCATTGACAAAGAAAGAAACACCTTTTCTAGCAAAATATACAGAAAACCTGTCTTTGCTAACCAGTATTTACATAGGGATAGTTTACATCTATCACACATGAAAAAAGGTGTTGTCAAGGGTCAGATGATAAGACTTAGTAGACTGACCACAGATGACAACACATTCATTAGTGAACTTTCCTTTTTAAGAACTTTATTTCTGTCCAGAGGATATACAACAGACTGGTTACAAAAGATAGAGAAAGAAGTTATGTTGTTACGTAAAGATGTGGCTTCACCTATTTTGTTATCTAAGGACATTTGTGTAGGTCCGACATTAGAGGTTGACACTACTGAGGCAACCAATTATACAACAGCGTTTCCTTTACCTATAGTAAATCAAATGTGGTTTGTTAAAGAGATTATTGAGAATAATTGGAGAATTTTACTGGGTAATAAAGATTTGGTTGCCTCAGTGGGTATTAGACCAAAATTCACCTATAACATTAAGTCTATATTAGAATCAGGCAATAAAAAAGAAGATAGCCTTTTAAGACTAGGTAGTACCAAGAAAGGTACATATGCTTGTAAAAATTGCAAGCAATGCAGATTTATTAGTAATAGTTCTTTTACTTTAAAACACTTGAATTACACCTTGTGGGCAAAGGACTATTACAATTGCAACACAAAGTTTGTAGTTTATATTGCAAACTGTGTTTCTTGCAATCACTATTACATTTGAAAAACCATAAGAGTTTTAAAGAGGAGAATTTATGAGCACAATTTAGCTATCAAAAATAAGGATTTTTCAAATTCTTTGGCAAAGCATGCTTCTACATGCACAGATTTCAAAACGTTTGAGTTTTTTGTTGTAAAAAAGATAGACAAGATTGTGTTTGGAGGTGATTTAAATAACATTTTAGAATATAAAGAAGCTTATTGGCAGTTACTTTTAGGTGCTGATGATGTACCAGGATTGAATGAGTCGATTAATCTTAAATGTTTTTTAAAGAATAGGTAATTTACAACAAATACGCATAAAATGTTTAAACATATTAACACATGGATACATTTGTGTATATATATGTTCTTTTAGTTAATACTTTTGATTTTATGTGTACATGTATAATATTTTTGACTGATGAGGTCATTTCCTGGATGATTGTGTTATAAAAGGAAGTAAGGGTATGATAGATGTTTTTTCTGAAGAAGTTCACCAAATAAATAGTGAATGAAAGCGCTAAATTACTTGTTTCCGAGTGGTTTTTGGATTTGCATCTACATTTTAGTCATCTAGTTTTTGGTTTCTTGTGTTGGTTTTCCTGAATGCTATAACAAAGTTGCTAAATTTACAGAACCCACCACTGTATAGCACTGAAAAGTCTAAGTTGGTTAGAACTGTCACATCAACTAACATGCCCAACTTCTTACTAACTATAAAATTATTCAGCATCCATCTGCCTGTCCAGATTAAAAATATTCTGCACAGCTATGTTTTTAGTCAGTCATTGTAATCCAATGACTAAAACTCCTATCTCTCTACAAACCTAGCAAATCTACTGGGCAATGTTAGTACTTGTACAAGGCTGCTAAGGCCTGGAACTCCTTACCTGTATCCATCAGGTCTGTACCCTCCCTCTCATCTTTCAAAACCACTCTGCAAGACTTCCTAGCGAAATTCTGGCTGTGTTCTTGTGCAAATCTAGGATAAACGAAATCCCTAAATGTGAACAAGTATCTTCTCATTCCTTATACCTCCTTACTCTCCCTTCTTTACTTACTTCCTTACTGCTATCTAATTCTCTTCCCTGACTTTCTCTCTAAATATACCATAAGCCTGTTTTTCCCTCACTTCATATTGCAATTCTTATTTGTATTGGACTAACTTGCCTTTAATTTCTGTACAAACTGCGTAAAATTTCTCTAAATATTAAATGATTGCCATATACCTCATATTGATTTTTAATCAATGTTTTTATATCGTGTCTAATTTATAATTATTTAAAATACAGATGTTTTTGTTTTATTTTTGAAGATTGTAAAATTACTGTTCTTAAAATGTTTCATAATAATTTGGAGCTTTTCTCCCTGGACCTCCACTGAAAATGGGCTTCTACCCAGTCGGATTTTCCCGGTAATCAAATGTCAATCAATAAATAAATAAATACATCAGCCCATTAGTCTTCGATGACTAAATCACTATAATTAAACACCTTAAAATCATGCTGTTTATTGTAAACAACAATCAAGTCTCTGATTCATGTATGGTCTTACTCTGTTCCTCTCCATGCTATTGTGATATTGATGACCTTGTTCCAAATCGCTCCACATCAGGGATTGCTCTACAATGTGTTATACTCTCCTCTGTTGTCTGTTCCTTAGCCTTTCTAACCTCCTGAGAGGTTGGAATTCTTAAGACACCCCCTCATTTTGTTGGTCCTGACGCCTGTTTTGTTGGTCCTGATGGCTATCATGATTAGACTCAATAACTTCTGCGGTACCACCATAGCCATCATTATAGCTATCACATGTTTGAATGTTGTTATTATCTTTCTCCCTAGAATATTTAGCTCTGAGTGGGGCAAGATAAGCTTTACCACTTTCTTAATCAAGTTTTTCCCTTTGAAGCATCTTTTTCTTTTTACTCTTAACACCATGGACTGTTCTATCAACTTTATCAAAAGTAACCCAATTATCACTTTGTTTGACTGTAAATAATACATAAGAAGTTAAACTACTATCTAAAGTTATTAAATAATTGGTCCATGTCCTTCAAATTGTGCTTTATAAGCACCTTCATAAGTTCACAACCACGTCATTTGAATAAGTTAATTAAATCATGATGCAAACACAATTCTTCTACAAGTCCCATCAGGTATTTCCAATAATGGAGCCCTTTCAGTACACAATTTACATGGATGCATTCTTTAAAGTAACTATTTTGTTGTTTTATTTAACTGGTGTTTGTGGGGTGTTTAGACACTACTGTATGCTACAGAAACCTGGGCAGTGAAGGCAAAGCAGATTAGGAAGCTAGCACTGACGGAGATGAAAGGGTAGAAGGATGCACACTGCACTCTGAGATATAAGAAGTAATGATGAAATCAGAGTAAAAGCCTAAATATCTCCATTTACAGAGAAGATCAAAGATAACAATACAGTGGTTCGGTCACATGTGCAGGAAAGCAGAAAATTATTTGGTGAAGAGGATTTGGGAGATACAGGAAGAAGGCAATAGGAAACAAGGACATAAAGGAAAGATGGATTGCATGAAAGAAGAACTACAACGGTCAGATATGACTGTCGAAGAAGGTAGGAGAGTGGAACTAAATCGAGAGAAGTATCTGACACTATGCAGAAAAACAGGAACAGGAAGGTTGGTAATGATGGTGACAAAGCAGATCTTTACATAGAGCTCTGCTTGTGTTTTCCAGTCAGTCTACAATGTTCATAGATTAGTACTAGGCTGACTGCTCTTGTGAGCCATTTTAAGCCTAGCCAATTATCCCTTGAGAGACTCAAACCCTGAACCTTGTGTTTGTAAGGCAAACACCTTAACCATTAGGCCACCCTCCCAACCAGGGAGTTTCTCAAGATTCTGCATTTCATGGCTTCTATGATTCTCATTATTCCTTTGGCCAGACTTCCCATGAGGAAAATACAATGATTTCTCAAATCAAAGGTTTATAATACAAGACCAAAGACACATTCTTTCGAATGCATCTTGGTCGAACATAAAAGACAAATGGCAAAATATCGAAGCGGCATTTAAGCAAATTCTTTCCCTGGGAAAGAATTTGCTTGGCCGCTTTGGTACTTTGCTGTTTTCGGCACTGTAGTGCGGTCTCGGAGTTGGTATATTTAAGTACGGAGGTGTGGGGGGTGAAGCCCCCACCTAATGTAATGTTTTAAATTTTTTGTTGGAACAGCTATTTGTTTCCCTTGGAAAAATATTGCTGTTCTGACAGTTCGATATTGTAAGCTTTTGCTTACATAGGGTAGATTAATCACCGTTCGCTTTTTTAAGCATTCAGTGATATAATATAGACCCCAAATCAATATGGTCGCAGCACCACACCCCCTGACATTTCAGATTCCAGTTCTATGATTTATAAAAAAGGGAATTACAGTGGTGGAGAAGCCATATATCTCTAAATACTGTTTCCCTTTTCCCTTCCATCTCCTACTTAGTCTGTAATAACAGATGCCTCAAAATTTCTTTGGGAAGTTTTGTCTTTGGTGGCAAATGTACAAGGTCTTTGGAACAAACAGGACAGACCAAAACTATGCATAAATGTCAAAGATACATTGGCAGTAATAACTGCCCTCAACTCTCTGAATCACCTTTGCTCCTTTGGATCTCTTCAAGTGATCACAGACAGTACTACAGTGAGGTAGTGCATAAACAAATGGGGTTAGGGGGTACCAGAGCTTAACCTTTGTGCAGATTAGCCATGGTAGCTTGGGATGTAGCAACATGACACAATCTAACCCTACAGGCTTTTTAAATTCTGTCAAAGCAAAACATATTATTCCAGACAAGCTGAGTAGGACCAGAACAGACCCTTCTTAATGGAAACTGAATACAGGGAATTGATCCAACTGTTTGGAAATCCTTGAATAGATCTGTTTACCTCAACTTATAACAGACAACTAAAGAATTTCTGTTACAGAATTCCTTGAAAACAGGCCTGGAAAACAGATGCAGTTGCCTTTTCATTCTCTTGGATGGGAATGTTCCTGTATGCCTTTCCAATGATATCCAGGAACATCCTAAAGATTCAAAAGGATTCTCCAAAGATAATTGTTTTGAGCCCTTTCTTGCCCATGCAGCAGTGGTTCTCCCTTCTTTTGAAAATGTCCATGGGCAGTTACCACAATCTTCCCCACAGACTGGATTTACTCACACAAGACAAAGGTTGTTTAATACAAACCCATCTTGAAACAACTTTATCTGATTGCCTGAATGATAGACTTTTAATATATTTTAGGCACCTACTTTCTGAGGACGTGCAACAGGTATTTAAGGAGGTTAAGAAACCTGCTACTAGGAAATCATATATGAGTAAGTGGAAAAGGAGATTAATATAAATAATCATAATAAAATCTAGGAATGCCTCTGTCAAAAAAAAACACTAGTTGCTGTTACTAAAAAAAATCCAAAACTGTATGTTTCATTACCAAGAAGTGGATTATTAACATAAGAACATACTTCTCTTTCTGTAAAAGATCCAGTGGTCAACTTGTTCAACAAGTCAACCATTTTAAAAGCTAAGGTGTCTGATTTGACCCTTACATTCAACTACCACAACAGCTGGATAATAACCATAGAAATGAGGTAATTCATGATGTTCTGTAAATTAATTAGCGTTCTTACCCCTAAAGAACCCCTGACTATTGGACAGAATATACTTACCCCTGGACTTGACTATACTCTTCCCTGTTCCTTTAATAAGAAAAAAAATCACTCTTTAACAAGATATTTTGTTTTTATTAGTCTCTGAACACTGAGTTCACAACTGCGCATCCCTCTAACAAACCAGCTGCTTTCGGTTAACATTGCTGGGGTGCTTTTTCTTGAATTTTTTTCCACACAAAATCCATCTCGTGGATTATATCCTACCTTTGTCCCTCAAGCCATGATACCCATATTTATTCAGGTTGCTGTTGCTCTTGAAAGACCATAGGCAGGCTGCTAAGCCAGCCTGACATTCTGCATGCTTGCTCTCAGAACAATGATGCAATCCAGCCTAACCATTGTAATGTTTCTGAATTTATCTTTGTCAGGGAAGAGCTCTCATCTTGCTGTTTCACTCTAGCTGCCTGTAGCTGGGACACTTGCTGATGTGAATGTTTGCACTCATACTGCTTTCCACTGCCTCTTCTCTTATTAATCCTTTTATACAAAGTATAGTAAGAAAACAGTGCATTTATAAGGCTCATACATCAAGCTATGTGTGATTTGGGCTTCTCTCTAGTGTCTGTTCGGTATCTGTGTCTTGTTTACCTTGTGCAGTGATAGTTTTTTTTGTCCTATTCTTTGCATCATTAGAGTTTCTTACATACTAAATTAATATTGCATTTGTGTACTTCACTCTGCAGCTCGCTTGTGTCTTTACCATGATTGAAAAGGATGTGCCTGATTAGTTTACAAATAACAAATAAGCAAATACAAAAGCTGGTTCCATGGCATAGAGGGCTAAAGCCATGATTATGTTGCACATAACTGAAGTTCAACTCAGGCACCTTTATGAGCCCACGGGGGAGGATGGGAGTGAGCAACCACTGCTGTCCCACCAGTCCTGGGGAAAGGAAGGTGGTTCTGGCTTGTCACCCAAGCAATACCTTGTGGGAGCACTAACTGTCTACTCACTGGAGTTACAAGCCATCCAAGCCCACACAACTGTAGTGCAGTCACACTGAGTAGTTGAGGGGAAGCGGCATATAGTGGCACACTTCCCCTCAGGAGGTAGCACTGCATGCTTGGAGGAGCCACCAGTGGGAAGGGGGTGCTTCCAGAGTTAGAGGGTTTACCAGCCTCCAGGACCACACCAGGGGAATTCAGAGCTGAAGGGGATCCCTGGGCAGAAATAAATGGGCTTGAGGGCTCTCATCTACTCCCAGAGTGTACACCTGCTGCACCCTGCGCTCTGTTATTGGACCCATCAAGCAAGATTCTGGCAAAAAAAAAAAAAAAAACAAATAAAAGTATAAACTACAACTAGTTTTAGCATCTAGCAATGTTTCTCTAGCATATAGCAATGTTTCTCTAGAAGTTAGTTCTTCAAATATTCTCTCAGTTAAACATTTCTATCCATATCCAACATATTGCATTTGAGTTTGTCAGGCATTCATTGAGTTCTTTGTTGTCTTTTATTAAAGTTACTGTACTATTGTACAAAAATTGTATCAGTAATTTCACTTTCATTTTAATTTGTCTTCTTCCAAGTATAATGCATTTTTAAATTTTTCAGCAGAAACATAAACAGAACAAATGCTGATCCTGACTTAAATATAATAATTCTTCATGAGAAACTGTGATGTTAACATGACGTATGAAGAAAACAGCACAAGCTGATCCTTTTATTCACAACAGTCCTTCCTGAGAAACTATGATAATGCATGAAGTATTATGAAAGGACAGAACTGACCAGAAATGGCATTGCAGTATTACAATTTATACATAACAGATGGCATAGTAAAACACAGAGCTGTGTTTTGCTTTTAAAGTTTGGTGAAACAATCTTTTGCAAAAGTGATTCATCAGCATTACTGACTACCATACATTATTTCCTAACCATATATTTATATGAACACTGTAGTAAAACATTATTTTATAAACATCATTTCATTTCTATTTACCTTAAAAAATGTTGTATACTGTTTCACTGTGGAGGTTAATACAAGTGAAATGTAAACAAAAATGTATGACTACATTTAGGTAACCTTTATGTTTCTACAGATGTAGGTCTAAATAAAGTGACCATAAATATTAATAAAATATGATTCATGAGATACAAAAGATATTCTCATTCCTGACTTGATTATGTATACATTAATCTTGCATTTTTGTGTGCATCTTTATCACCATATGCATCACATATCTAACTGTACTTGTATCAAGATTCTCCTAAAAAACGAACTACTGCATAGTGAGTTTTAAATTAAAATATGTGCTGTTAAAGTTAATGAAGTGAATGGCATGGTAATAAAAATCTATCCATTAAGTATTGGTTTTGCAGCTGCAGGCCAGCCAAGCAAAGAAGCATACATTTTCTTGAATTCTCTCTCTCTCTGTGAAACTATATTTTCCCTAGACACCAGTCAGTGAAACCATCCCAGGTTCCCTGCTGCTCTGCGGGCAACACAGCTGCACACTTCTGCACTGCAGGCAACTCAGCTGAGCACTAAGCAGTGTCCCCCCACTTTTCATCCCTAATCTTCTATAGAATAGGTCTCCTTGTTAATCCCAGAGCAACAGCTGATCTAATTTGCCCTCTCACAAATTAGTACTTAAGAATTACCTACTGCTATGGACAGTCAGTTTCACAACATTTCTCCAGCCAGACTGATTGACATGGGCATCCTGAGGCAATGTATTAATTGTCTTATGTATACTGACAACCACTTGCCCCTAATGCAAACAAATACAGTATGTGAGAGATGCAACTATACCATGAAACTAAAATCAGTCTTCTCACGTAACAATAAATAAGATATCATACAGGTTGCCAGCACACACACCTCTCCACTCACATAAGATAAGGTCAAGACTCATAAACCCACATATGTGGAGGTGCTTACTAAGAACCTACCAAAACACCAGAGACCTCCCAAGCGCAAACAACCTAAACATTCTGGTACATGAATGGAAATCACCACTACACATAACGCACATATCAGTGTCTCAGCAAATAAGCCCCTAAGGCAAATCTCCTCAAAACGTAATGTTCTGGTCATAGGCGACTCAATAGTGAGACACAAAGGTGTCCCCATCACCAGGCTGAACAAAGAGAAGGTCATGGTCATCTGCCCATCAGGTGCCAGGATCCATCAAGTCATGCACACACTCAAGTCACTCAGCAACAATTTCCATTATGACTCTGTCATAGTACATGTTGGAGTGAATGAATTGAGACATACCTCACTGTACTATATAAAGAGAAACATGACTGAATTCTCAGATTATGTGTCCGAGGCAGGTATGTCCCTAGCTCTGAACAGACAAAAAATGATTAATTTAAATAATTGGCTTATTTTCTGGTGTCACTCCAGGGGGATCCATTATCTGACAGCCTTGGAAGACATGGTCAACAGACCACGCTGCTTTGCCAGAGATGGCCTTCACCTGTCTCCTCAAGTTCTCAGATATTGGCAAAGATGCTTGCCTTCTTCATAGTGCCTTTTTAGGCAATAACAAAACTTTCAATGTAAAGAAATCCACTAGAGACAAACTCAAGGTCATGGGTCATGCTGCTTAATGCTAGGAGCCTAAACAGTAAACTGCACTCCCTGGAAGCGCTCCTCACCTTGGAAGATGCTGACACTGTACAGTCACTAAAACTTGGTTCAAGGCCACAGAGAGCACCCCGGCCATACAAGGCTACAATGCCTTTCACACGTTCAGACCTCAAAATGAGCGTGAAAGAACCAAAAGTGGAGGTTTATCCATCTTCATTAAATCCAAATACACCTCAAGACTGGTAATACAGTATGACTCTCTTGAGCTACTCCAAGTCCAAATAACTATAGGCAAAATACCCTACCACATCATCGCTAGCTACAGGCCCCCCATCATGAACCAGGAGAAGCACACCACCTACCTGGACCTACTAGAGTCACTCAGTATACAACCAAACACCTTGGTCATGGGAGATTTCAACTATCCTTTCATTGATTGGGTGACTTACATGAGCACAAACATGATCACTCTGAGGTTCCTAGATTTTGTTAATTCAAATGCCCTAGAACAGTTGGTCTGCATCCCCACAAGGGGCTCAAATGTCCTACACCTTGTGCTCACCAACATGGGGGTCACTGCACTACCCCCTGTGTGTTGCCCTCCCTGGTAAGGTCAGACCATAAATCAGTCTTATTTGAAGTAATGATCAGACCTGACACCCCCACAGGGCAAAAGAAAACCCTTGAAAAATGTATCCAAAGCAAACTATAGCCTACTAAACGATGGTATAAAAAGTTTCAAAACCCCCGCTAACACAGTCACCAATGACTCCTATGCAGAAGAGTACAGAAATGCCCTATATAGCCACTTAAACAAATGTATTTACTCAACTGTACCTGACAGGACTAAAACCAGGTCCTCCCGAAAAAACATGCTACCCTTGTGGAGTGTAAGTATAAATAAGTTATATAACAAAAGAAAGAAACTGATATCTAAGAACAACAGAGAACTTATTCAAGAGAGGAAGAATACCCTCCACAGCTTGAACAAGCAAAAAACATATCTTGTAAAGTCCTCTAAGGCTAGTTATGAGACTAAATTAGCATTCCTGGCTAAAGACAACCATAACACATTCTTTAGCTATGTCGGAAACCTATAAGGGAATACCCAGCTGTGTGCCAAACTTATAGTGGACAGTACCACTCACACTGAACCTGAGGAAATTGCCAGTCTACTAGCTGACAGATTTGGCAATAACTTCACCCCCCTCTTCCCACCAGCCATACCCCAAAGCATTCCTGACACCAGTTCTCTATCGAGTATCTTCAAAGAACAGGTCATACAAGTGCTCTCCAAGACCAGAAACATGGCCTCTATGGGACCAGATAATATCCCAGGTTGCTTACTAAATCTAAAACAAGACCTAGCAGAACCACTTGGCACTCCCTTTAATCATAGCTTGAGCACTGGCTTTGTTCTGGCAGAGAAGAGAACAGCAACAGTAATCCCCTTGCACAAAGGGGGTCCATCAACCGACCCAGGAAAGTATTGCTCCATAAGTCTAACCAGCCTGTTCTGAAAGGCCATGGAAAAAAACGTCATGGAATTTATCAACAGGACACATGTAACCTTGACCTGACCCACTTGCTTATTAAACCTGGTAGAACTTGCTTATTAAACCTGGTAGAACTTGCTTATTAAACCTGGTGGACTTCTTTGAGACTGTCAATAACGTGATGAATGAGGGCAAAGCAGTACATACCACCTATCTTGAATTAGCCATGGCTTTTGACAAAAGACAAAATCCCTCACTCAGGGATCATTGAAAAACTTTCCCAGCTGGGGATTAATCCATACACCACTTGATGGGTAGCCAACTGGCTCACCAACAGAGTGCACACTGTCAGAGTTGGGGAGTCCACCTCCACCAGTAGACTAGTTACCAGGGGGTGTACCAAAGGGATCTGTGCTGGACCCTCTACTGTTTAGAATCTATTTCTCTTAGGTCCAGGCAAAAGTAGATGGCTATGGCTTACCAAGTTTGCAGATGACTCCAAATTGTGGGGAATGACTGAGTCTCTGAGCGATGTAAACATATTACAAAAGGGGCTGACACAGACAAATGATTGGTGCCAAAGTCACTGACTAAAACTAAATGCAAAAAATGCCTCATTACCCCCTTTAGCAATTAGCCCCTGTTAATTACGATATAGAGAGCACCCTTCTAAGTTCAAACCTAGTGGTGTAAGACTTGGGAAAACAGGTTGATAACAATCTAAACTTCAATCACCATGTGTCCATAGTGGTAAGGAAAGCCTTCTGAATTGCACATTTAATAAATAAGGGCATCACATCCAAGACTAAGGAGGTTATATCTCTGCTGTACTTGACCTTTATCAGACCACTAATTGAGTACAATGCTTCCTTCTGTATGTATCTCACCAGACACCAGCAGCAACTGGAAAGAACACCGAGGTTTCTAACCAAGACAATCCAGGTCCTCCAAAATGTGACTAACATGAAAAGACTGAAAGCCCTATCACTGTACTCTGTATCATACAGACTGCTGAGAGGCGACCTTTGCCTGGCTTACAGAGCAGTCTCTGAGTTTGCCCTAATGGAAATGTTGCACATCCGCAAATCAAATGCGACAACAGTCACTTGTTCTAGGGATCTCAACCTAGCCTGCAACATTAACTAAACATGTTGGAAACACAGATACAGCTCCCAGAGATTGCCACTCCTTTGAAATAAGTTTCCACTTCATGTGAAGCAGAGCTCCTTAATGACCTTATTTAAGTGCCACCTTGACAATTAGATGGGTGACCGTAAATTCACCCTTCAGGTGGCACCTATATCCCACATGGACAGGGGTAGTTGGTGCTGATCATAGTATTGCTCTGCTAACAATGACCATCTAACTACAGTCAATTAGGTTACATGGGTGCTTGTAAAGGCCCTAGGGCTATTAGCCTAGTAACCTCCTATTGAGCCTATGTGCTCTCTCTCTCTCTCTCTCTCTATATATATATATATATGTATGTATACACACATGCACACTCACATTTATATTTTTTCAAAAAAAAATTATCATTGCCTTTGCAGGGCTACCATCTACATGTTAATTATTTTAAGCTACAGATATTCAGCACTCTTTCTGAGATATATTTATTTTTGTGTATGCTTCTCTTGACTGTGCCTGCCACCCTCAAGCCTCTCCCCAACAGCTTTGAGCCCTTATATGCCCCTGTCTTGAGCATCCCCAGCACACAGACAAGAGCCATCTGAAGGGATCAACATCAAGGCAGTGATGAAGGTGCTTTGTGCCCTCAATGACATCTTGACGATGAAGACATTTCTTGTAAGGCCCTATTTCCACCCACAATGGGTAATTTGACCACCTGCATCACCATGGGACCTCCTACAATTTCCCTGTGTGTGTGTGTGTGTGTGTGTGTGTGTGTGTGTGTGTGTGTGTGTGTGTGTGTGTGTGTGTGTGTGTGTGTGTGTGTGTGTGTGTGTGTGTGTAGGCCAATGTTTCCATGATGATGCTTGGCCAATCAAAACCATCTCTTCCTCACTCCCAGGATATACAAGCCAGCATCAGCTGCTCACTCAGATCCCTGACTGGCTGTTCCAACTCAGAAAACACTAGTCAAACTCCTGACATCTGGGTTGTGGTCAGGTCTACATTCCTGTATTCTACAGAGTCAGGGAACAAGACAAACTTATTTTAATATAGAATTGCTCAGCCCATACTACAAAATATACAAGTAAGATTGCCTTCTTTAATGTGTGTACATGATTAACAATACCTCTAACCTGAAACTTGGGGACAGTACCAATGACAGAGTTAACCTCTACAATTTAACTTATTAAAAACAGATGATTGTGAAGGGGAAAAAAGGATTGCATAGTGTGTGTGTTTGTGTGTGTGTGTGTGTGTGTGTGTGTGTGTGTGTGTGTGTGTGTGTGTGTGTGTGTGTGTGTGTGTGTGTGTGTGTGTGTGAATGCCTGCATGTCTGTGTGAACTCACACATGTGAATGCACGTGCTTGCATGTCTGTGTGAACTCACATGTGAATGCACGTGGGTGTACAACTATCTGTATGCCTGTGTATACATACATGTCTGTACATGGGAGTGCTTTTCCAATTTTGTACGTCTATCACCAATAAAATACATACTTGATAAATAGTCCAACACGTCTAGACCCATCCTCTTCCCCTCCAGACCAATGAACAAATACACTGTGAATCATGAATTCATTAAATATGTATATATTACAGTGTTATTAAATCATAAACACAGCCATTATTTCTGGGAACAGCAGATTCAGTTTCAAACATAAACGTAGTGAATACAGAGCACACATGCGATTATCTTTTTTACTTTAAATTAAACTTTCTGCAATGAATTACAATGAATGAATGAAAGAGGGGAAGGAACCCACCCTAGAAGAAGTAAGAACAGCACTGAGGAAAATTAAGTCAGGGAATGCAGCAGGCTCAGATGAGGTCACAGCAGATATGATGAAAATGTTGGGTGGGATAGGGAGAAATGGCTGCTAAGGGTACTCATAGCAATGTGGAGAGAGGCATATCCCAGATGACTGGACAGAGCATACTAGTGCCAGTGTTCAAGAGCACAGGGGCATTCAGAACTGTGGGCAATACAGAGGTATCAAAGTCATGTCACAGTGCATAAAAGTCTTGGACAGAGTGATTGACAACTGAATACACAGTAGTAGAAAGTAAGATTGGAAATGTGCAATTTGGATTCAGATCAGGAAGCAGCGCAACTGATCCAATGTTTGTAGTGAGACAGTTGAGAAGTAGCTAGAGGTGAGGAAAGAGTCCACCCGGGCATTCTTAGACTTGGAGAAAGCATATGACAAGGTCCAACGAAAGTTAATAAGGGCAGTCCTGTGATTGTTTGAAGTCCCAGAAACATTGGTATAAATAGTACAGTCTATGTACAAGGACCCAATGACTCAGGTACAAATAGTGTTCGGTATCACATATGGGTTTCCAGTGGGAGTACATGTGCATTAAGGCTCATCTCTGAGCCCACTGCTGTTTATACTGGTGATGGACTACATTAGCAAACACATCAGAGGGGACAGATCAACAATGTTGCTGTATGCAGGTGATGCGGTATTACATGCAGAATCTGAGCAAGAACTTCAGCAGAGGATAGGGGCGTGCTATACAAAACTGAAGGCACATGGGTTGAGACTTAGTACAGATAAGACAGTTGTAATAGCAGCAAATGGAGAAAAATCAGAAGAAACTAAGAACTGAAACAGAAGGAAATGTAGTGGAAAAGGTTAACAGCTTCAAGTATCTGGGAGGCATGGCTGAGGAAAAGGGAAGTCTAAATGAGGAGGTCAAAGCTAGAATCAGAGGGGCTGCAGTCAACTGGCACAGAGTATCAGGAGTAATGCATGAGAGAAGAATGCTACAGAAGCTGAAAAGTAAGGAGTACAAAACAGTGGTGAGACCAGTACTACTGTATGGTTCAGAAACCTAGGCAGTGAAGGCAGAGCAGTTGAGGAAGTTAGAGGTGATTGGGAGGAAGTGCCTGATTTGGGCAGCAGAATGCAGCTATGGGACAGATGAAATGAGGACATCAAAGCAGAAGTCAAAGTATAGCCAGTCACAGGCAATGTCATCAAGAACAGTTTATGGTGGTTTGGACACATGCAGAAAAGCAGAAGATAATCCAGTGAAGAAGATTTGTTATAGTAAGAAGGCAAGAGGAAATGAGGGGACCCAACAAAGAGGTGCACATCTGAATGGATGATATCACCATTATTTATTACATTGATTATGCTAAAAGTGGTGGAACAGCACAATCACACTGTATAGTTATACATCATAGATGTATTTGAAGCCTTTTTCTGCACAGTAACAAGGAGAAACACACTCAGAGAAGACAGTCACTGCTGTATTCAAACCTCCTATCTAGTCACATAATTTACAAACCAACGTATTATAAGAACACACCACAGGAGAACTCTGACTTCAGGTCAGCCATACTGCATCTTTGAAGGGATGATCACTGTGTCTTTCAAAAGCAATCCATGTGCTAAAATGACTTCTACAGCTATATAGGGTTCTAAACATTGCCAGTACAAATGTGTATAAGACACTCCTGAATCTATTTACATTCACACATACTCTTATGATGTTCTCACTGTTTTATTAAAACCGCCTACCTATCTTGGCACACAATCTACACACAAGTCTATTATATGCATGCACTACAAAAGAACTCTGACTTCAGAAGTGTGACAGTGCACTTTTGAAAGGATGACCTCATCAGTGTGTTGCAGAGAGGATGTGTTTGTTGACAGAGGGAAGTAGACATGGGATGATCTGCCAATGTTAATGTTTCTCCTGAGTGGAAGTCAGATGGGCATGGCTGTTGGTGAAGTCATACTCCCATGATGCTACAGCCTCTTATCACACACACACACATATGCACACATGTGCACACACACACGCACAGAAGTGCACCACTGCAAGATTTGAATCCACTGCCTATCTAGTTATACAGTCTATGGGACAGCATAATTAATGCATGTGCCACCACAGAAGTCTGATGTCTACAGTGGGAGATTGACATTATACAAGATGACATCATCAGTGTGGTGCAGAAAAGATGTTGGGAGAAGGAGCAGAAACTGAAGTGGAGTCAAAAGCTTTCACCAGAGTGGAAGCTGATTGAGCACAGCCTTGGTTAAGGTGATACATATCTGCCTCTGTACTCCCTCCATCACACACAAGTTGACTGATGTAAGATTTGAACCCCCTACCTATCTAGTTAGACTATCTAGAAGACACAATAATTAATGCAAGCACCTCCACAGAAGTCAGATTTTTAGACTGTGAGAATGCACTTTATAGAGGATGACATCATTAGTGTGTTGCAGAGAAGATGATGTTGGAAAAAGAGTCAGAAGTTGATGTGTAATCAAACAATCTGAAGTTGTCATTTGCTCTTCAACTTGTGGGACACTGATACAGGATGGATTCAACTCAGCTGAATTTCTCCAGCATCTGATCTGAGCTCCAAGCTCTTCCTCTACCCATAATGTCCCTGTCTCCTTCCTCTCTTCAGAACTTGTGTGCCATGCTCATGTAAGCATAGTAATCCTCTGCTCTAGGCTACTTTGGGAAACTGTGTTTTAAATTAGTGTTTAGATTCTCTTTCTATCTAAAAATCTGTCTTTCTGTCTTTTTCCTATCA
This sequence comes from Protopterus annectens, assembly GCF_019279795.1. Taxonomy (NCBI): domain Eukaryota; kingdom Metazoa; phylum Chordata; order Ceratodontiformes; family Protopteridae; genus Protopterus; species Protopterus annectens. Next base: position 141,344,634 of record NC_056741.1, read on the forward strand.
CTTTCCTTTTCGCATTTCGCTTCAGTTTAAAAAAAGTTTCCTTGCTCCCGCTGTTCTACCTAGTTGTGTGTATGTGAGTGTGTGTTTTCTGTTTGGGCCTCTCTCTTTTAGTAAGAATATCAGGGACACCCAAACCTGGCTTCCACAAGTGTACAGAGTGTGGCCATAAGCTTTCCCCAGCTGATGGCCACACTCTGTGTGTTATTTGTCTAGGGGTTGCCCATCTTGATTCCTCCTGCTTGATCTGCGCAGGGTTCAATCCCCGTGCATTGATAAATAGGAGGAATAAACTCCTCCTACTATGGGGGCCCAGGCCACCCCTTCTTCTTCTACCCCAGCTACTTCTTCTGTCTCCGCCCTGGCCTCTGGCACTCAACCTCCCCCTAAGAGGACTGGGGACAGAGACAAGCACAAACATAGGGACCGGCTGAGGAAGCAGTCCCCTGACCACTCTTCCTCAGCTGAGCTGCCAGACAAGATCTGCTTGGCTGCTAGTGTTGGGATCCCCGACTACATTCCCCTTGCTTTTCCCCAGAGCCATTCACTGACATCAGCATCATCTCACCATATCTACAGGCCAGTGTCGGTGGCCTCTTCCTCCAGGACCAACTGCAGCCTTTCCAAAGCAAAGGTGGACAGGATGATGCAGAGATTCATCCACACCCAGATACAGATGGGACTCTTTCCTGGCCCCTCTCCCTCCAGAGCGAGGGGCATGCAGTCCATCTTCATCCCGATTACTCCTTCTCTAATCTGGCCCATAGTTTGGAGTCCTCAGATCCAAGGACCCTCAGCGTTGAGGGTTCAGCACCAATGGTACCTGGTACCTCGATCCCAGCTGTTACCCTTGAGCAGGTCAGATCAGACAAGCTCAGATTCTCTTGGAGCCATAGCCTCATTGCCAGATCCGTGGGTGTGGTTTCAGCCAAGAGTTTTTCAGAGCAGAGCCTTCCAATCAGAGACTCAGCACCTGGGGGTTTGGCTTCTGCTCCTCCATTGATCTAGAGGATTACAGACCTGACTGTAGTCCCAACTCTGGGGGTTCATTCTCCTTCTGCCTTTGATGTGCTGAAGAGGGTTCTCTCAATTCCATCAAGATCCTTGATGATGTTGTCCTTGGAATCCACCCTGACTCCCTCAGTTTCTTGTCTGGATTCCTCCATCTTGGTCCCTCAGGGACTGCTGCCACTGTGCCCCAGGGAGTTTTCCCACTGGAACAGATTGATGTTTTTGAGTCCTCCCCAGAGACCCCCCGAGGATGTTCCTCAAAAATATACATGAAAAAGGAGGCACTTATAGATTCCCCATGAGAGTTCCTCACAGAGGACACTGATTTGGAGGAAGGGGAGGGTTCCCCCCAATCACCCTCTGAGGATGTCTCATTTGGAGACATCATGGAGATCCTGCGACAGGGTGGAGGGGTTGTCTGTCCAAAAACCCAACCCTGATGAATCAGTGCTTCTGGAGGCATTTGGCACAGGACCCTCTACTTCCTGGGTGTCCCCTCCCGAAGATCCTCTGGTGCATCTGGTGACATCTCGGGCATGGAAGGAGTCTGACATGGCACAGCCAATCCCCAAGCACCCTAATAAGGTCCTTAGCACCCCCACTGACATATCCCATTGGACAAAGGGCCCCCCATCAATGCCATGGTGATGGCGTCAGCCACCAAATGGAGCTCATACAGGAGAGCTCCACTGTCCATCCACCGGACAGAGAGTCTAGGACCCTGGACTGTTTTGGGAAGTGGACCTACACTTCAACCATGTTCTACCTATATGTGCTAAACTATTTAGTACACATTATTAGGTGAGACCTAGTGAAGGAAATCGCTCAGTCTACCCCAGGGTCCATGTTGATGGAGGATAAGAAGGTTTTCTCCTCTTGAATGGCCACCCTCACCTCCATTGCCAACACTTCTATGCAGCTTCTCTCTCTCTCATGCTACTGAGGGCACTGCTAGAGCTGCCAAAACAAGTTTTGTCATCAGGTGTCATGCCTGGCTCTGACTTTGTTCCTTCTTGGAGCCCTTCAAGGAGTCATTTACAAATCCCCCGTATGACGGTTCCACACCCTTTGGTAAAATGGTACTTGATAAACTGGTCCAGAGTGAGAAGGATGGGAAGACTCTGTCTGGTGTCAGAATCCACTTCTGAACCGCTCAATGATGCTTCTCAAGGAATCAGCAAGGGGGGGTGAAGAAGATGTGGTTCCAGAAGTCTCAGGGTTATTCCCAGGATGCTCGGGATTCACCTTCCTCTACAGGCAGTGGGGGATTCGACAGATGTTGCCCTTGCAGCAGGGGGGGTCCGAGGAACCAAGGGTCTTGGGATTCATTCTCACACAGGCCCACACAGCAGCCCTGAAGGGTTACCCAACTGGTCATTTCTGGATGCAGTCGTAGGTCGACTCTCGCTACACCCATCAGCCTGAGAGTCAGTTACAATCAGTGGGTGTTTCAAATCATATCCAGAAGATATTCAATCCTCTTCTTTCAAAGGCCAATTCAGGCCAAAATCCTCCCAGATGTTCCACCCACGCAAAGGGAGGCTGCAGCACAGGAAATTTCCAAGCTTCTAGAAAAGCAAGTCATGCAGCCCATCCTCCCCCCAGACCAGTCTGGATTAGGCATCTATTCCAGGTTCTTGTTGGTGCCAAAGAAAATGGTGGACTTGAGACCAATTCTGGATCTCTCTACCCTGAATATGTTAGTTGCCAAGACAAAATTTCGGATGGTCACACTTCAATCTATCCTGCCCTTCTTGCAGGAGAATGACTGGATGTGCTCAGTAGACCTTCAAGACATGTACTACCATATCAAAATGGACAGACATTCTCAAAGGTTTCTCCACTTCCAGCTGGGGGCCAATCATTACCAATTTGGAGTGCTACCCTTTGGTCTCACCACAGCCCCCAGGGTGTTCACCAAAGTAAAGGCAGTGGTAGCAGCTCACCTGTGGCCACAGGGCTTCCAGTTCTTCCCCTACCTGGATGATTGGCTCCTTTCCACACCCTCCAGGCATCAACTTTGCCAAGCCAGGGACATTCTTATCCAAACTGCCACCACCTGGGTATCACCATCAATCTCAACAAATCCTGGTTAGAAACAGTTGAAGTTCTGGACTTCATTGGAGCCTGGTTATACACTATTCAGACCAAGGCTTTCCTGATGATTGACAGATTTCAGTCCCTCAAACTTCATGTCTTGCACATTCTTCAAGTTCCATCTCCTCCGGCGGAGTTTGTTTTAAGGGCATTGGGGTCCATGGCAGGCAAGCTCACCCTCGTTCCCGCAACCTGGTTACACATGAGGGTGCTCCAATGGACTCTGGCTGTCGAGCAGTACTTTCTAGACCTACCACTGTCACATCCTATTCTCCTATCATGGGCATATACAGCCTCTCTTCTCTGGTGGTCTCAGTCCCCAGAACTTTTTTGCGGTTGTTCATTTGTTCTTCCCACCCCTCTGACCACAGCGGCCATGGACGCCTCCCTACTTGCGTGGAGGGCATTGCTTGGCATGGACAGTTCAAGGCACGTGGTCTTCCCTGGAGACCCAGTTGCATATCACCGTTCTGGAGATGAGGGCGGTTCTATTGGCATTGCAGGCTCTTCATGCCCATCTTCTCCTAGGGATGATTGCCATCCAGACAGACATGTTGGTAGTCTGGTATATAAACAAACGGGGGGAACCAGGTCATATCCCCTTTGCTGTGAAGCCATGAGATTGTGGGAGTGGGCAATCTCCACCTGCCGTTTTCTGGTGACAACACACATTCTGGGAAGGTCCAACATTCTAGTGGACAGGCTCAATAGGTCTGTCCTGATGCCTTACGAGTGGTCTTTGAATCCTTCAGTAGCAAAGCAGATCTTCCTATAGTGGGGTCAGCCTTGCTGCAATCTCTTCATCTCTCCTTCCAATGTGAAGTTTAGTGAGTTTTTCACTCTGCATCCCCAGAGATGCTGTGGTTCATGCTTGGCCCTCCGGTCTTCATTATGCTTATCCTGCACTTCCCCTGATACCAAAATTCATTCAGAAAGCACAATGGCTGGGGAGCTCAGTCATCCTCATTGCCCCTTTCTGGCCTCACCAAATATGGTTCCTTTCTCTTTGGTCTCATGTAGTGAGTCCTCCCTGGATGTTGGATCTGGTTCCGGATCTGATTTCACATCCCTCAGGGATTCCACATCCAGATCTGGTCAGTCTGAAGCTCACCGCTCAGCTGCTACAATTCCCATGATAGTTAGGACTCCCGGGCTGTCTTCTCTGGTTAAAACAATTTTGGTAGCATCTCATAGATCTTCCATGAGAAAAGTTTATCCAAGCAAGTGGAAGTGTTTTTCAATTTGGGCATCTCAAAGGGATTTGGATCCCTTCACTGCTCTGGTTCCTGTTATCTTGGAGTTTTTGGTGGGTATTTTTCATCAGGGTGCCAGCTTCTCCATGGTTAAAGTTCAGCTGGCAACTATTTCTGATTTTCACATAGGGAGTAACTCAACTTCTCTAGCCTCTTCTAAGCTCTGTAAAGCTTTTCGGAAGGGTAGCTTCCTTCTTAGGCCAGCAATCAAGACCCTATGCCTCCTTGGCATCTTACTTTTGTTTATCAAGCCTTGGTCTCTCCCCCCTTTGAACCTGCTGCTTCAGTGGAGCTACAGTTCCTTCCTGATTGCTATTACTTCAGCAAAAAGGGTGTTGGAGCTTCAGGCCTTATCGATTAAGCTCCTTTACATGATCTTCCATAAAGACAGGGTTTCTTTGCGCACTAATCATTCTTTTTTGCCTAAAGTGGCCTTAGAATCAAACATCAACCAGGTTATCAATCTCCCCATCTTTTTTCCAAACTTTCAAAATAAGGGAGAGTATAAGTTGCATTTAGTGGATGTTCATAGACAGTTACATTTTTACTTATGCAGAACAAAAGCCTTCCACAAGTCTGATGGGGGTGGGAGGTTGGCATAATGGTTAAGGTGTTTACCTTACAGTTACAAGGTACAGGGTTTGATTCTCGCATGAGGTAATTGGCTAGGCTTAAAATGGCCCAGAAGGGCTGTTAGTCTAGTACTAATCTATGAATGTATGAACCTATGATCAACTTTTCATTTCCTATTCTAAGCCCTTTTTAGGGGAAACCTGTATCAAAGGTCACCATTGCTAATTGGATTTCTCAGTGTATACTCTTGGTGTATTCAACCAAGGGAGTGTCTCTGTCATGTCAAGTTAAGGTGCATTCTACTAGATCTATGGCTACTTCTGCTGCCTTTTAATCCAGAGTTTCCTTGGATGACATCTGCTCTGCAGCCACCTGGGCATCTTCACATACTTTCATCTCACATTACAAGCTGGATCTTCTTTCCAGAAGTAGGGCATCCTTTGGCTCTGCCATGTTGTGGAATATCCTTCCATGAGGGCCTCCCAGGTGTTTGGTAGCTGGGGACTCTGTCCCACAGGTTGAAGAGCAAATTAAGACAACTTCAGAAAAAGAAGTTATGTATTCACCATAACATTCTATCTGAGTTGTTGCTCTTCATTTGTCTTCAAATGCCCCTCCCTCCTCCCCCCCTGCCTTACATGGGCTGTGTGGTGGTCTGGCTGGAAAAGACATAGCCCTTTCTTCAGCATATATGATCATTTTATAATTCTGTCTGGGTTAAGGTGTCAAGGGATAAGACACTGTGTCAGGTTGGGTTGCTATGGTGGGCAGCAAACTCGATCTGAAGGGAAAAAGAAGACAGAGGCATTATAGGTAGGGAAGGAGCTTGGAGCTTAGATCAGATGCTGGAGAAATGCGGCCAAGTCAGAGCCATCTCGAATCTATGTCCCACAGGTTGAAGACAAATGAGCAACAACTCAGATGGAACATTATGGTGAGTACATAGCTTATTTTGTTCTCCATTGTGGAAGTTAATTGAGCACAGCATTGTCTGAGGTCATGCTTACCACACTCTGTACTACCCCCATCTCACACACAGGTTGACTGCTGTGAGATTTGAACCCCCGACCTAACTAGTACTACCCCCATCACACACACAGGTTGTCTGCTGTGAGATTTGAACCCCCTACCTAACTAGGTACATAGTAATAAGTGCAAGTGTCAGTGCAGAAGTATGGGTTCTACAATGTGAGAATGCACTTTATACAGAATGACATCATTGATGTGTTGCAGAGAATATGATGTTGGGAGAAGGGTCTGAAGTTGATTGAGCACAGCATTGGTTGAGATCATGGTTACCTGACTCTATACTCCCCAAATCACACATAAACTCAAGCTGACTGCTATGACATTTGACTCCCCTACCTATCTAGTTAGTCAATCTATTGGACACTGTATGAATCACAAGCACCACCGGAGAAGCCTGAACTTATGGTTTGAGACTGCACTCTAGAAAGGATTAACTCAGTCTGTGGCAGAAAAGATATTGTGCTTGTAGTAGTATTGAGAAAAGGTATGTGTGCTGATAGGAAGGAAGTGCAAGTTCCTGATCAAAACTAATTATATACAGCTGATATAGGTCAGATATGCTGCCAGTGATATAAACTGCAGAACTGAGAGTGATGCGTACCTGTTTTACATGGTGTTGTGTAGATGACAATCAGACTTGAGAAACACATGATGGATAATGAAACATTCATGGCTGATCAGGTTAGGATGATGGTACATGAACATTAAGCAGTGGTACTGTCATTACCAATGGGATCTGCTCACACATTTATAAAGTGCAGTGTCAATACAAAACAATCCAAACTGTTACAATGCAGTAGTGCTAAGTAATGAATAATTATGTGTGCCAAGGCTCCATGTGGTTTTATTTCATTTGTAAGTGTAAGTGTTGCAGTGCAGACTTAACTGTACAGAATTAAGTGTTCATGCAGTGCAGACATAACTACAGAATGAAGTGCTCATGCAGTGCAGACATAACTGTACAGAACAAAGTGTTCATGCAATGCAGATATAACTGTACAGAATGAAGTGTTAGTCAGCATCACAGTTCACTTCAGTTCTCTTGAGTACAGTAATCCATTTCCATGAATTGAAGTAATCCGACCCAGTAACCAGACATTTATTTCCTATACATCTCTTCATAAAGTACACCACTGAGAAGCTGCTTTGCACAGATGATAGAGCATTAGCACATGTATGATTCTAATTTGAGGTGTTAAACTTGGAATGAGAAGTAGCATTCATGTGTGGTGCTGTCTGCCAACCTGTGCAAAATAAGGAGCACAGACAAACTGGTGTGATTTGGATTAAATGAAGAACAGTTCTATGTTGTGGTAATGTTTCATGTGTCATAATTTATACATTTGTCATGCCAGTATTTGCTCTGTTTCTTGACAGATATACACTTTGCATGTGGTATTCTACCTTTGAAATGTTATCCTCAAAGCTTTTTTATTTATATTTTTTATTATTATTATAATTATTATTATTGCCTTCTCCATTTGTGAGCTGGTAGGCAGCAAGCAAACAGGGTTCAATGCTGAAGGAAAAATGTGGAAAATGTAATTTTAATAGCATTCAGTAGTGCAAACAAGCCTAGCACCAGTGTGCGGTCATCAGCACTCTCGATAGTACTGAGTGTAGAAATTCCACCTTCTACTTAAGTTTCTCTATTGCACAAGATATAAGTGCAGTGAACTTCAAAGAAAGAGCACAAATGAAGCAGGTTTGATTACAGTGTGCAGGTAATTTTACAAAGGGTGTCAAAAAATCATTCTTAAAAAAGTGAGTAGGACTGTAAAATTACATAGAAATGACTATCCTAGATATGGGGCCAGATTCAGGAAGGCTTACACGGAGTTTAAGAGTAGTGTAAGCCTCCGTGTAAGCCTCCTGATTCAGCAACAGCCCAAATCTCCGTGTAAGAGACAGCTAACACGTCTCTTACACGGAGTGGAAATGCTCAATACCTCATTTGCAGCTCCAAGATATGCAAATGAGGTATGTGGCGATCCACAAGCCAAACCAGTCCGTGTAGCGGACGTGTTAACTTCTGAAATGTACTCAGCTGACAACTGAGTACATTTCTGCAAAATTAAAACAGACTATGTCAGCTCCAAATAAAGTGCATTTGTTACATTAAGCATGCCAATGGCCAAATATGTGGCCATTGGCATGAAAAATGTTGCAAAAAAGTTATATAACTTTTTTTTTCACAGGATTTATGTGTTTAACTGTAGCACACCAGCGCAAAGCGGGTGCGCTACCTAAAACTGAAAACCGAAGCTTATAAGCCCACAATTGTGGGATTTATATATTACATGAAATGTCAATGGAGGGACTTGCAGAGCAAAAACAATATGGCCTCCGTTTAGTGGTTGTCAAGGGGAAGCTCCGTGTAAGATATGTAACTAAGCATTACTAGGCAATCCTATGTAAATGAGGCTTACAATACTGAATCACACTGCCACATAAGTAATGAGCACTTTCTGAGTCGTGTAAGAGTTAGAGAAGGGGGAGGCTCAGACTAAGAGGTGGGGGACAACATGGGGGGTAAGGATAGAAAGAAATGTACCAGATTGGAGGGCAATGTAAGGTAGAGATGACAGACAGACATCAGGGAGGGAGGTGTGTCCCAACAGAACACTAGGAATGTCAAGAAATTGAGGGCATCGCTATCCCTACACTCTAAGTTTCTTGATATACGTGCATCTTGGCGTGTCTTGTGGCGTGTGAGGCAGGTTCTACATGTGGGGCGTGTTGCAAACTGTTTACAACGGTTTCTTGTGGCGTCTGCGATGTGTAAGGCGGTGTCTTGTAGCGTTTTAGCATGAATCAGCCTAGCTAACACCGTGTAAGGATGTGTCTTGGCGTGTAACACCGTGTAGGGATGTGTACAGCGTTTAAGTTACTGTGGCGTGTTTAAGCGGTGTGCACACTGCTCCCACTCAGGAAACAGAGAGGAAATAGGAAACAACCAAAATACAGGAAACTGCCAGAAGATACTACTAAAGTTAATTGGTGGAAACAATTAGAAGCAGGCAATTACACAGGCAGACTAGAAGCCCAACCCAGCACTTAAAACACAACAAAGAGCAGTGCAGGCTGTTTCTCACAAGAGATACTGCCAGAAACTAAGCTATCAGAGTTGAAACCTGAAAAAGCTGAACTCAGAGCAGAAATGCTAGGGGCTGCCATAGCTGTTATAATCAGACATAGGCGAATTGCGAGGGTGGTGATAATGCAGATGCTGACAGACAACCCAGAGTGAGGAGAAGGAGAAGAGTATACAGGCCTAGGGTCACCTACCATGGGTTACATGAGCTGGAGATAGTAGAAGCTATAGAGTGGACAGAGAGCTCCTGCAGCAGATTGTTGAGCTGTGCAGGCCACGCCTCACACACAGAACCAACAGAGGGAACCCATCCCAGTGGAAACCAAGGTATGTGTTGGCCTAAGAATACTAGCAACAGGTACCTTTCAGAGACCAACTGGCGATATGATGGGGATATCACAGGCATCAGCCTCCAGGGTACTGCACCAGTTCCTGGATGCCATGTCACCACATGTCAGTGATCATATATATGTCCCTAGTGACCGTGAGGTTGTGTCCAGCAATATCGTCTCTTCCAGCAAATAGCGGGATACCCTGAGGTGCTGGGTGCAATAGACTGCACGCATACGCATCAAGGCACCAGCCGGTGGCGGGGTAGAGTCTACATTAACCGCAAGGGATACCCCTCCATCAACTGCCAGGTCGTGTGTGATGCCCAGGGCATAATAATGAATGTGTGTGCTGGCTGCCCTGGTAGCTACCACGATTCCCACATCTGGCATCTGGCGCAGCTGTACCAATCATTTGCCAATGGGGACTTCCCACCACGGACACCTAGTGGGGATGCTGGTTATGCACTTGAGCCGTGGCTGATGACACCCATCAGAAATGCACACACACCCGAACAGGAGCAGCCATAATGAGGCACACGCACAAACCGCGTAATATCATAGGCGTGTGTTTGGGCTGCTCAAGTCACGGTTCGGTGTCTGGACCCGTCTGGTGGAGCTTTGCCGTACTCCCCAACTTCATGTACCCAAATGGACATTATTTGTGCTATGCTACATAATATGATCCTCGCGAGCAACTGCAGCAGGACCAGCACAGGGCTGGGCCAAACATCCCCACCATTGCCAAGGCCACCACAGGCAGGGGTGACTTGGAGGAGGAACAACCTGACCTTGTCCCAGTAGGCAGAAGGAGGCGTGCCCAGTATGCCCTAGCCTTGGCAAAGCGGCAGCGCATAGCACATATGCTTGGTCAGTAGGAACACTGGGACCGATACCCACTCTGACTCACTCATACAGTAACAGGGATGCCTAACATGACACAACCTGCTTCCAAATGTACAGGGAGTGTAGTATGTGCATCCGACAGAGGCACCCCTGCAGCACCACCCGAGGCATGAATGCCATGTGTTAAGTAATGTAATACCATGTATCATATGCACACCTGAGGACCATGACTAACATCCACCCTCACCAATCATAAACCACAAAAACACAAACCCACCTCATAGCTATCACAAGGGATAGGAACCTAGATGTAATGCTACCCAATGGCAAAGGTATAAACAGCAAGATGTGTGCAGTGTAAATGCACACAGTATAGGAATGCACATATCAGTGCTGTAATAGAAAACAGGGTCAAAGCGCACATCAGCACCCTGACACTACCAGGGTCACACCTCATACAGTGATGTACATGTGCAAAAACATGGAACAAGATACAAAATGAGGGTGACTACCAATAAATGGCATGGATAACCACACACCCTGTTGTTACCACAACAAGAAGCAACATGCATTAGCCATGGTCAAACACCAATGGCTAAAACTGACTACTACTATATAGCTTGCTGCAGACCACTGTCCTAATAGCAGCAACTGCCCCAGGCCTATGTTCACAGGTTCACAGGTTCATACTAGGCTATCTGCCCTAGGGCATTTATAAGCCTAGACCAGAGTTCCGTGGAGTCTGCCGCACCTTCACTCTGACGGATAATTTGCCCATTATATTGCTGTGCCTCTGACAAGCAGTGATACTGAGGTTATCCCTGGGGCATACCTGCAATCTCCCATCCATTGATTAAGATCTCACTTGAACAAAGCCAGTGAGGTACTCAGCCTCACATGTACCAGGATGTTGTTCCACAGCATAGGGACTCTCTGGTTGAAGAATCTGTCCCTCCAGCACATCCTATTAATATCTGTGTTGAGGTTTAAATCTCCTGCCACTGTAGTTCTGATGGATGTAGAGGTCTTGAGGTGAAGCGTGTACATTAACTCAGGTTTGGACATGGCCTTGGATGTCAGGCACAGGTCACCTCTGAGCAGGCGGTAAGTCACGGAATCAAGCTGGAATTCCTCCAGTCGGGCAGCATAAGAAATATGTTTGAGACCCTTTCTCCTCCTGTCGAGGAATTTGTGGGCCCATCCAATTGCCATAGGTGTCGGGTCATATACATGCTGAATGGGGCATTGCACTCAATCAATGGTCCGATGAGTGAAGAGTACAGGGGAACAATGACCTCCCTGGATCTAGATGTGAATCCCTGCATGATGAGGTGGGCAATGTAGAAGTTCTACCTAACTACCCTGGCAGCGTGAGTGTCAAACAAAGGTTACTCTCAACCTGGGTGCCCAGGTCCCTGATAACCTCCTGTGTGCTTAGAGGATTGCCACCTACATGGGAACTAGTGGTAACCTTGTTCTTCCCAAAGGGTATGGCTATGCATTGTTTAGTGTGTAATGTAAGGCCATGGCTCTGGCACCAGTTATCCGTGTCTATGACACCCTTCTGAAGGATGTCTGTGTCAGATGGGTGTCCAACTATGGTTCCCAGTCTGCAGTCATCTTCAAACTTTGTCAGCCATAATCCTGCTGTGTTTGCTTGTACTTCTGAAAAGTAGATGCTGAGCAATAGTGGGCCCAGGACTGAGCCCTGTGGGACACCACTTGTGACAGTTGTGGAGTGTGACATGGCACCAGCAAGTCTGAACCTGTCTGTTCTGTCACGTAGCTGGTTTGCAACCCATCTTGTGATGTATGGGTTCACATTTAAGCTGGTGATGTTTTCAATGATACCCAAGTGGGGTATTGTGTTGAAAGCCTTTGCCAGGTCAAGGTAGGCTGTGTGGAGTGCCTTGCCCTTGTCAATGGCCTTGGTGTCTGTTATGAAACAGTCAACCAAGTTTAAAAGGCATGATCTGCCCTCAACAAAGCCTAACTGGGTTGGATCTAATGTCTGCAAGTCCCCTATGTCCTCATCTATGACTTCCATTATGATCTTCTCCATAGCTTAGCAGACCCTGCTTGTCAAGCTGATGGGATGGTAGTTTCCGTGGTCGGTGGAGGCACCCCCATGTGAAGTGGGTCCACCATTGACATATGCCACTCCTTGGGAACATATCCTGAGTTGAGGCTAAGATCATACAGCTGCCCTGACTGCGGGTTTAATTCTTGAGTGAGTTCATGGAGCACAAAACCAGGGACACCATCTGGTCCCATGGATGCTGCGTCCTTTCCCTTGGATAGAGCAGTTCCCACCTGAGCATTTGAGATGTTTGGGGGCTACAATCCTCTTTCATACATATCTCTCCAGTTGTGGTGGAGGGTGGGTGGAGAAATCTGCACTGAACCTGTCAGCCAGTATGTTGGCAATGTCTATAGGTTCAGTGATATTTACAACATTCTGAGCCTATTCTGAGCATATCTGGGAGTTTCCTCCCAGGTGTGTAACGTATGTATAAAAGGCCTCATTGTTGTCCCGTGAGCCCTTAGTGGGTTTACTCCCAATATTAAGCCTTGGATGATTTCATGGGGAACTCAGTGTTTCACCTATATTGAGCAGGGGTGTCTACCCTTCCACGGATATCGCTCTATCTTGTAGTACCTCCTTCCTTGTGTTGTAGTGCTTGTTTATGGCTGAGGTCCACCACACTGGCCGCTTGCCTCTGGTACAACGAGTCTGTGTTTTGTTTGGGATTGCCTCATCCATGCAGTCTTGAAGGTGCTGGTAGAAGGCAGTTGTAAGTGATACAGTGGCTTGGGTAATGGTGTCTGCTGGCTTGGGGGCTTTGAAAGAGACCACAACAGTCATTAGAAGTGTGTAGTCGGCTTCTGAGAGGTTCTGCACTGTGGTCTTTTCTATCTGGGGTGGGGGTGGGATGTGGACTTCCACTGAGAGTAGGTCATGATCTGATCTCACCAATGATGGGTATACCTCTGGTGTTGAACATTGTGAGCCCATGTTTGTGATGATGAGATCTACTATGTTGTCTCCTCTTGTGGGGATGGTGACTAGTTCTTCCATGGCATGTGAGTGTATGAACTCTAGGAACCTGTGGGCTAGAGTGTTGTGGCTGTAGTACTGATCCCAGTCTATATTTGGATAGTTGGGATCACCCAGTGTGATGGTGTTTGCAGGTACATGTATCCCGCCACTGTTTTCATGAAAGCTCTGTGAGGTACCTGAGTTTCAGAGGATGGCCTGTAACATGCTACAAACTTCAGAGCAGTCTTGCCTATGGTTAATTGCACCGGATGGTGTCCAATGCATCGTGTGTTGCCACCAACCATGAGGTGAGGGTGTCCTTGATGAATATTGCTATTGCCACCCCTCATAGTGGTAATATGTGTACTGCATAGATACGAAATATTGTGCCTCTGACTTAGTAGTGACACATTATGACCACCTTACATAATTGAATAATGTGACTATGCCTCTGTCCAGTCTGTGCCCCTGTCCACATGCAGCTGTACAGATGTCTCTTGAAGAGAGTCAGTGAGGTACTCTGTCTAACATGAACTGGGATACTCTGCTAGAGTTTGAGATGCCTCTGAGTTATGACTCTGTCCCTTCAGCATGTCCTATACATGTATGTGCTGAGGTTCAAATCTTTAGCTCCCATGTTTCTGGTGGATGTGGATTGCTTGCAGTGGAGCATGTCTACCAAATCCTGATCGGACATGGTCTTGTATGTCAGGCATAGGTCACCTGTGCATTATGTGGTATGACACTGAAAAAAGCTTGTTTTAGTTATTCTGGAAGTATATGACATGTGTTGTAGATCCCTGATCTTCATGGTAAGGTACTTGTGGGGTCTCTCCAGCTGCTGCAAGTGCTGGTTGAGGTACATACCAAATGGGGCGTTGTATTCAAGCATGGGCCTGATAAGGGAGAAGTATAGTGGTACAATGACCTCCTATGGTCTGGATGGAATACCCTCCATGATAAGGTGGCCAAGATAGAAAGTCTGTCAAACAACTTTGGCAACATGGGTGTCAAATGAGATGTCACTATCTACATGTGTCCCCAGCTGTCTGATTTGTTTCCTGTACTCATTGGGTTGCTGTCTATGTACAGATCTGTGGGTACTGTGTTCCTCCCAAAGGGGATGGCTACACATCAGTCGCAGTCAGTTTTAGGCCATGAGTCCAGCACCAGCTATCTGTCAGTGTGGCGGCAGTCTGTAGGATGTGTGTGCTGGCTGATGTATTCACTATGGTGCCCAGGTTGCAGTCATCTGTAAACTTTGTCGGCCACAACCCTCCTATGTTTGCTTTCACATCTGAAAAGTAAATACCAAATAAGAGAGGTCCCAGGACACAACCTTGTGGGACACCACTTGTGACTGGCTTGAACCTGACAAGGCACCTGCAATGTTGACATTATGGGTTCTGTTTCTGAGCCATTTTGCAACCTATGCTGTGACATATGGTGTTATATTTCAGCTGTTGAGCTTGTCTATGATGCCTGAGTGGGGTATTGTGTCAAAGGCCTTAGCCAAGCGCAGGTAGGTTGTGTGGACTGTGTAGCCCTCATCATCGGCTCTACTGACAGCTTCAAAGTAGTCAACTTGGTGCAAAAGCATGGGATCTGCACTGTACAAAGCTGAATTGGGTGTGATCAAGGGTCTGTAGGACACCAATGTCTCTGTGTGGAAGCTCCATAATGACCCTTCACAAAGCTTTGCAGACAAGGCTGTTTAAGCTTGTGTGGTGGTAGCTGCCAGGGTCTGTGGAGGCATCTCCTTTGTGGAGTGGGACCACTGTTGCCGTGCGCCAGTGTTCAGGTACAGATCCTGTAGCAAGGCTAAGGTTAAATAGGATCTGCATATACAGGTTTATCTCCATCTGTAGTTCACATAGCATGCAACTGGGGATACCATCAGGTCCCATTGATGCTGTGTACTCGTCTTTGCTGACTGCGGCTCTCACATGGACATCCAGGATGACAGTGAGGTTACATACAGCTGTGATAACTATCATGTCTTGGGGGTGAGGGAGGGTACATTGCACTGAACTGGTCTGCCAGGGTGTCAGTAATATCTGTCAGGTCCCTGGGATATAAGTTGTTGTGTACCAAATCTGAGCATATATGAGGGTTCCCACCCAGGCGTCAGACATAACTGAAGAAAGCAGTGTGGTTACCTTCATCGTCTGTGGTGATTTATGTCCCCAAGTTGAACTTGGGTGTCTTTATGTGAGAATGTAGCTTTCTACTACTGCTGATCACAGCTGCCTTACATTCTGGAGATGTAGCTCTGTCTTGCATTAGTATCCTTCATCTGTTATACAGTTTGTTTATGGCTGGGGTCCACCAGACAGGCCACTTTCCTTGGTGGTGAAGGTGTCATTCTCATTTGTGATTGCATGGTCCATGCTTACTCGGAGATGTCCGTAGAAAGTGTCTGTGCAGGAGTCACCATTGTGTGTTGTGGTTTCCACTGGCCCAGTGGGCTTAATGGATACCATCTCAGTCCGAAGAAGTGTGAAGTCAGCTTCTGAGCTGTTTGTCACTATACCCTGGTATCATACTAGCACTGACACAGGTGTAAACAATTCCCCAGAATCCATCAAACAAAATGGACATGCAGGCTTACAGATGCCCTAGGGGGTAGCCTAGTATGAACCCATTATGATACAGATTGTACAGGACACTACAGATAACCCCAAGGCTGTTGCAAATGATGGTAGTAAGCATGTTGTTGATTCCTGGATATGCTCCGGATCACACCGATATTACAAACAACATACCAGACACACACAGGTATGGCCAACATACATCCTGACATGTGCAGTGCAAACCCCTCCACACATAGTGCCAAATACCTTCGCCAGCAGACTGCCGCCTCCCTGACATTATGTCACCCTTACCACAGAGTACGTACCCAAAGAGCAGTGTACAACAACAGTGGGTGTTCTCAACAAAGGTGTCTCCTGAATGGATAGGAAAAACAACCACCACAGAATCATGAGAGGTTTGGTCTGCACAGCTATGGAAAGGACCAGCATGTACCACAGACATAATGATATTGTGGATCTATTGACACCCGACCCTACCCAGTGTGGGTTTACAAAGTGCAGACCCCACCCCTAAACATGTGTGACTCAGTTGAAACAGTACTTGAAGTCAGTGATGAGGGCAATGTGGTCCACACAGTGTAGCGGACCTTGCAAAGCCTTCTGTACAATACCCTATGTGTTCCGTATAGATTTGCTCACCAGCTGATATATACACCCCAATGTCATGGGAGGGTTGCAAACCAGACCAACGACAGAACTGACATGGTCAGACATGCAGCAGCCATGTCAGACTACAAACCACATATAACAGGCATCCCACAAAGCTTGGTCCTGGGACCTTCACCATCTGGTATATATGCCCCATAGGTACAGGCCAACAAGTAAGGACTGTGCTGGAACATGTTTGTAGAGGACAACAAGCCGCCTGACATATCTGATACACCAGCTGACACAAGCATCCCATAAAAGGGCCACATAGAAACAGACAGCTGGTGCCATAGCCATGTCAGCATGTTAAATGGTGAAAACAGTATAGTCAGCCTCTGTGGATAATCCAGTAAGTGACCACCAATTCCCACATAGGTGTCGACCCATGACATACCTAACATGTAATGCCAGAATGGGGGACACAAGGTGATAGATATCCTGCATTGGACAAAAATGTGGCTGTAGGGTTAACAGCAACAATCCATATACCAACCTAATCATGAGGGTTATGACATCTAGCTAAGGGGAGGTCATTGTGGTTTTGCAGTTATCTTTCAGCAGCATTACAAATGACCACAACAGC
This sequence comes from Protopterus annectens, assembly GCF_019279795.1. Lineage (NCBI taxonomy): Eukaryota > Metazoa > Chordata > Ceratodontiformes > Protopteridae > Protopterus > Protopterus annectens. The sequence goes on from NC_056741.1 coordinate 141,361,728, forward strand.
GCCTGTGTGGTGTACCTCAACAGATACATTCAGCAACTGTAAAGTCCACAACAGTACCTCACCAGGAGTATCAAAGAGCTGGAACACATGTAATGTGTCGCCTGATTAAACAGAATGCAGTTCCACACACTGCCATGCTGGCCACCCAGACACAAGCTGTGCCTGATGTAGAAAGCCATGTCCAAGCTGTCAGCAATGCACATGCCGTACCTTGTACAATGTGAATGGCAGGGAGATATGCACATGAGGGACCTGAACCCCAGCACTGACATACATAGGACAAGCTGTACTGCATTATCCATAACACAGAAGCCACCACCACGCATGAGTAAACTACCAGTACAGGTTATCCATAGAGTCACTCATTTATTCTACTCAACAGGGATCCTAGCGAGTGGATGGGAGATGGTAGGTATACCCTGGGTATCAATGTTGTGTCACAGGTAGACAGAGGCACAGTATACAAAACAAGACATATGTCATGCCAAACTGCACTTATGATGTGTTGATGGACAAACACACTATCCAATAACCATTAGAAATGGCCTTGGGCACATCGGTAGTGTTTGCCAATGTACACCCATGTTGTGGAATACACTACTGCAGTTGGTTGAGGCCGTTGTAAGTAGTTCACATCTGAACATAATGCAACATGGTCAGATAGGTTCATAGGTTCATACTAGGCTATCTGCCCCAAGGCAGTTCTAAGCCTAGTCCAGAGTCTGGTTGCGTCGCCACCCCTTATATGGAAACAGTACTGTGCCCATTAGTTTGGCGTGCCTGTCTCCAGCAGTGACACAGTGGCGATCCCGGGGTAAACCTATGATTTCCCATCCACAGGTCAGGATACCTCTTGAACAGAGCCAGCAAGGTGCTGTGACTCACATGGACCGTGATTGTATTCCACAGCATAGGGAGTCTCCGCGTGATAAATCCACCCCTCCAACATGTCCAATGTACATCCCTGCTACGGTGTAAGTCACTTGCACTAGTGGTTCAGGTGGATCTGAAGATTTTGAGGTGGAGCATGTCCATTAATCCCTGGTTGGACATGCTTGCATGTCATGCACATGTCACCTCTAAGCAGACAGTATGTGACTGAATAGAGCTGTAGTGTTTTCAATCTGGCAGCATATGACAGATGTTGGAGACCCTTTATCCTTTTGTTGGGGGACATTCAGGGTCTCCCCACTTGCTGCAGATGTCAGGTGAGATACATCCAGATAAGGCAGTGTACCAGATCACCGGTCCGATAAGTGAAGAGTACAGGGGAACAATGACCCACTAGATCTGGATGTGGATCCCTTCCTGATCATGTGGACAATGTAGAAGGTCCTACTAGCCACTTTAGCAATGTGAGTGTCATCAGAACAGTGACTGTCAACCTGGGTCCCCAGGTCCATGATAACCTTCCCTGTGCTTAGAGGATTGCCACCTATATGGTAGCTTGGGGTTACCTTGCTTTCCCTGAAGGGTATGACTACACATGTTTTGCAAGTTGACTTCAGGCCATGGCTCTGGCACCAGCTATCAGTGTCCGTGAGCCCCTTCTGAAGGATATCCGTGTCTGATGCACTGTCCACTATGGCACCCAGTGTGCAGTCATCTGCAAACTTTGTCAGCCAAAGTCCTCCCATGTTGGACTGTACTTCTGAGAAGTAGATAACAAACAATAGGGGCCAAGGACTGAGCCCTGTGTGAGACCACATGTGACTGGCATGGTGTCTGACATAGTGCCAGCAACTCTAACCCTGTGGGTCCTGTCCGTAAGACAGTTTGAAACCTGATCTTGTGACATATGGGTGTACATTTCTGTTGGTAGGGTTTCCTACAATACCTGAGTGGGGTATTGTGTTGAAAGGGTTTTCAAGGGCAAGGTAGGCTCTATGGACTGCCTTTCCCTCATCAATGGCCTTAGTTACTGTTTTGATAATGTCAACCAAGTACAAAAGGCATGACTTGCCCTTGATCAACACAAACTGGGACAGGTACAATGTCTGCATGTCCTCCATATCTTTCTTCATGAGCTCCATTATGATCCTCTCCATAGCTTTGCAGACTACACTTGTTAAGCTTATGGGGCAGTAATTACCAGAGTCCATAGAGGCACTGCCTTTGTGCAGACATGCACAACTGGACCCTAAAGAGGCTGTTGTGCACAGTATGGAAATGTAAATCAGTGATAGGACTAAAGCCCAGGATAATGTCCACCACAGTGAAAGTACTGAACCACTACACTATACAGTACAACAGTGCTAGGTCAGTATGAATGGATGTTAACAATTGTATGCAAAGTATCCCATGCAAAAGCTGCAGGCACAGTATAATCCCTGTTGTGTTCACAGGAAGCATCTGGACAGTAACTACACAACATGTCACAGAACACACAACCTTAAACAGGAGTTATTTTTGGAGTTCACACTCATCCACAACTGTGATGGGCTGCATAGTTCAACATATGGAAAGCTCACACTGGGCATGCTCACACACTTTGATAAATGAGACATCATTCACACAACATGCCATGGGAAGGCTGAAGTGGGCATGCTCACACACTTAGTTCAAATGTTCCTCTTAACAACTGTGAAAACACACCACAGGATGCACATTCCCCATTCCAAACAATGAAGATGTCAGCACCCTATAAGTAGATCAGTAGAAATGCTACCTCCCAGTAATCTGAATAGCGGCTCTGCTAATGCGTCTGTCTCTAGTGTCATAACATAGTTAGGTAGGGGTTTGAATCCAGCAAGTGGCATGTGTGTGTGTGAATGGGGGTAAGTGTCTGTATAAGTGTGTATGAGAAGCACATCCCTTTTGGCAACTGTGGAAACACACCACAGGAGCTCATTCCACTTTCTAAACACTGATGATGTCAGCACCCTATAAGTAGATCAACTGAAATGAAATCTCCTAGAAATGTGAATAGCGCTCCGCTAATCGTCCGTCTCTAGTATCATAACATAGTTAGGTAGGGGTTTGAATCCTGCTACGGGAATGTATGTGTGTTAGTATGAGTGGGGTTTGTGTGTGTGCATAGCAGCTGTGGAGGGAAGGTGCCTTTTGCCAACTGGGAGAACACACTACAGGGTGCACATCCCTCTTCGTAAACACAGATGATGTCAGCACCCTCTAAGTACAGCATTGGAAAAGATTGCTCCTACTAATGCAAATAGCACACTCTGCTAATGTGTCTGCCTTTAGAGTCATAACACATCTAGGTAGGGGTTTGGACCTTGCAAATGGAGTGTATGCGTTTTACTGTGGGTGGGGTTGGTGTGTGTGCACAATGGCGGGGGTGGGATGTCTCTTTTGCCAAATGGGGCTATGCACTGCAGGGTGCACATTTCCCTTAACAAACAGTGATGTTGACAGCACCCTGTACAAACAGAACAACAACACAGAAGGTGTTGTTACCAATGATGCATGTAAGGTTACACTTCAAGTAATGTCCACAAAACAAAGTAGGATAAACAAATGCTCCTTTTACTCTATCCAAACAACATGGCAACAGACAACTGACACTACTCAGTATAGTGCTACATGCTACTGTAACATGCAGATGTACCAGAATATACCTAGATAGTGTTTTGAAGCCTGAATGTGGCAAGTGTGTGGATGTGTTATGTTACTGTGTGTGCATTTCCGTATGGAAAACATGTTTGAGATATTGGCAATATTGTTGCAGACAGTTTAGGTGCAGATATCCCCGCATTCTCCTACACAAGTGGAATTAGTTATCACAGATGACTGTAACCTCCCTATCCTCTCACATGTCCAGGTGAGGGCCACCCTCAACATTGCAGGACACATAGCATCACTGTTACAGAATGGTATCCCTGGATGTGTGCTACATTCACCCCAGGAGGACATGGCACCACATTACAGACTGATATTACTCCCTGGCCATACTACAGGATGTGTACCTGAAGAGTGCCATACATACACAGTGGTCCCACACCAATGAGGAGTAACCTCTACTGACCCTGGTATGTACTGCATCATATGCACAACTGGCCTTCTGTTCTAAGCTACGGAAGTGTCGCGTATGGGCAACATGTACAGCAATATTACATATGTGTATATTTCAGGACTATGCACACAAAACCTATCTCATGGACAGAGCTATAGATAGTGAACTATGATACATTTGGAGGTGTCACAGTAAACACAGTATTAACCTGCTACTTTGCATTACCTGTGTTTGTGGCAGCTGTTGCTGTGTCAGTGGTGCTTGCTTGCTGCTTGCTGTTTGCTACTCATGGTTTTGCTGCTGGCTGTCTGTATATTTTCTCTTTTCTCTCTCTCTCTCTCTCTCTCTCTCTCTCTTTCTCATTAGGTTTGTGCAATGACTGTATTGCATGAGTGGAGTGTGGGTACTGAATGCTTTTGTAGGTATCTGCATAGGTCCATGTGATGGCCCCTGCACCAATTGTAAGGCAGCATTTGCTAATTGCATGCAGCCAGGTGTGTGTTGATTGCATGTCTCACTGTGATTTCAGGACACTGCTATAAAAGGTATGTGAGATAGGCGTAGCCCTTTCAGATTGTAGGCGTGGGCGATGCTGGTATGCTGTTGACAGTGTTCTGTGAGTGTGAAGGTTAGTATGGGAATCCAGTGATTTGGCCATTAAAACTTTGCCTCACATGCTTTGGATGGTACATCTCCTATATTGCCTTTATACTAATTCCTACTATTGACTGTTATATTTATTTTAGCAGAGTGCTTTTGTATGGCTGTCATGGCTTAGTGGTAGGTCATACAGACTAATGTTACCAAGGTCCTGGGTTCGAGACTGGCAGTGGGAATTTATTTTTGTCTCAGACTTTCAAAATGAGTACAAGACATGTCATTCAAAGTGCCATAAAAGCACTTTAAACCAGGTCTGCACTCGTTAGCATGAATGAAGAAGGAGGCGTGCCCAGTATGGCCTGGCCTTGGCAAAGAGGCAAAGCATAGCACATATGCTTGGTCAGTAGGAACACTGGGACTGATACCGCTCTGACTCACTCATACAGTAACAGGGATGCTTAACATGACACAACCTGCTTCCAAGCGTACAGGGAGTGTAGTATGTGTATCCGACAGAGGTGGCCCTGCAGCACCACCTGAGGCATGAATGCCATGTGTTAAGTAATGTAATATCATGTACAATATGCACACCTGAGGACCCCAACTAACATCCATATCCACTCATATGACCCTGTGGAAACAGCTGCACATCATACAGTGATGTACATGTGCAAACACATGGAACAAGATACAAAATGAGGGTGACTAGCAATACATAGCATGGATAACCACACACCCATGTTTGTACCACAACAAGAAGCAACATGGAATAGCCATGGTCAAAACCAATGGCTAAAACCGACTACTACTATATAGCTTGCTGCAGACCACTGTCCTAATAGCAGGAACTGCCCAAGGCCTATGTTCACAGGTTCATACTAGACTATCTGCCCTAGGGCATTTATAAGCCTAGCCCAGAGTTTTGTGGCTTCTGCCACCCGTGCAAGTTGATGGATAATATGCCCATTATTTTGCTGTGCCTCTGTCAAGCAGTGATACTGAGGTTATCCCTGGGGTATACCTGCAATCTCCCATCCATTGGTCACAATCTCACTTGAACAAAGCCAGTGAGGTGCTCAGCCTCACATGTACCAGGATGTTGTTCCACAGCATATGGACTCTCTGGGTGAGGAATCTGTCCCTTCAGCACATCCTATTAATATCTGTGTTGAGGTTTAGGTCTCCTGCCCTTGTAGTTCTGATGGATGTACAGGTCTTGAGGTGAAGCATGTTCATTAATCCTGGGTTGGACATAGTCTTGTATGTCAGGCACAGGTCACCTCTGAGCAGACAGTAGCGACTGAATACAGCTGGAATTCCTTCAGTCGGGCAGCATAAGAAATATGTTTGAGACCCTTTCACCTCCTGTCGAGGAATATGTGGGCCCATCCAATCTGAATGGGGCATTGTATGCAATCATTGGTCTGATGAGTGATGAGTACAGGGGAACAGTGACCTCCCTTGATCTAGATGTGAATCACTGCATGATGAGGTGGCCAATGTAGAAGGCCTTCCAAACTACCCTGGCAATGTGAGTGTCAAACAAAATGTCACTGTCAATCTGGGTGCCCAGGTCCCTGATAATGTACATTGTGCTTAGAGGATTGCCACCTAGATGGGAAGTAGTGGTAACCTTGTTCTTCCTGAAGGGTATGGCTATGCATTGTTTAGTGTGTAATGCAAGGCCATGGCTGTGGCACCAGTTAGCCGTCTCTATGAAACCCTTCTGAAGGATGTCTGTGTCAGATGGGTTTCCAACTATGCTTCCCAGTTTGCAGTCATCTTCAAACTTTGTCAGCCATAATCCTCCTGTGCTTGCTCGTACTTCTGAAAAGTAGATACTGAACAAATGTGGTCCCAGGACTGAGCCCTGTGGGACACCACTTGTCACAGCTCTGGAGTGTGAACTGGCACCAGCAACTTTGACCCTGTGTGTTCCGTCCTTAGCCAGTTTGCAACCCATGCTGTGATGTATGGGTTCACAATTAAGCTGGTGATGTTTTCAATGATACCTGAGTGGGGTATTGGTGAAAGCCTTTGCCAGGTCAAGGTAGGCTGTGTGGACTGCCTTGCCCACGTCAATGGCCTGGGTGAGTGTTTTGAGAAAGTCAACCAAGTTTAAAAGGCATGATCTGCCCTTGACAAAGCCAAACTGGATTGGACCCAATGTCTGCAAGTCCCCTATGTCTTCATTTAGAATTCCCATTATGATCCTCTCCATAGCCTAGCAGAACAGGCTTGTCAAGGGGATGGGATGGTAGTTTCTGGGGTTGGTGGAGGCACCACCTTTGTGAGGTGGGTCCACCATTGATGTATGCCACTCCTTGGGAACATATCCTGAGGTGAGGCTAAGATTAAACAGCTGCCCTAACTGCGGGTGTAATTACTCATTGAGTTCATGGAGCACACAACTGGGGACACCATCAGGTCCCATGGATAAAGTGTTTTCTGCCTTGGATTGAGCAGTTCCCACCCCAGCAGTGGAGATGTTTGGGCGGCTACAATCCTCTGGTGTGCATACCCCCCCAGTTGGGGGGAGGAGAAATCTGCACTGAACCTGTCAGCCAGTATGTTGCCAATGTCTGTAGGTGCAGTGATATCAACATCATTCTGAACTAAGTCTGAGCATATCTGGGAGTTTCCTCCCAGGTTTCAAACATAGGTAAAAAGGCCTCATGATTGTCCCTGGAGTCCTGAGTGGGTTTACTCTCTAAACATGCCTCGGATGATTGTATGGGGAACCCAGTGTTTTACTCACAATGAGCAGGGTGTCTTCCCCCATACGGATTACACTCTATCGTGTAGTAGCTCCTTCCTTGTGTTGTACAGCTTGTTTATGGCTAGGGTCCACCAGACTGGATGCTTGCCTGTGGTACAAAGAGTCATTATTATTTTGGATTGCCTGAACCATGCAGTCCTGGAGGTGCTGGTAGAAGGCATTTCTAAGTGATACAGTGGCTTGGGTAATGGTGTCCGCTGGCCTGGGGGCCTTGAAAGAGACCACACCAGTGCTCAGAAATGTGAAGTCGGCATTTGACAAGGTCTTCACCGTTTCTTTTCCCATCTGGGGTGTGGGTGGGATGTGGACTCCCACTGAGAGTAGTCCATGATCTGATCTCACCAATGATGGGTATACATCTGGTGTTGAACAGTGTGACCCCATGTTTGTGATGATGTGTTCTAGTATGTTGCCTCCACTTGAGGGGATTGGGACCAGTTGTTCCATGGCATTTCAGTGTATGAACTCTTGGAACCTTTGTGTTAGAGTGTTGTGGCATGATTAGTGATCCCAGTCTATATGTGGATAGTTGGAATCACCCAGTAGGATGGTGTTTGGAGATACATTTATCCCCTTCAGTGTTTGCAGGATAGCTGTGTGAGGTACCTGAGTTTGGCGGGTGGCATGTAACATGCTACAAACTGCAGAGCAGTCTTGCCCTACGGTCACTGGCACCTGGATGGTCTCCGATGCATAGTGTGTTGCCACCAACCATGAGGTGAGGGTGTCCTTGATGAATATGGACACCCACCATCCTTCTTGTTGTTGTCGGGATGCTGGTGTCGGAATGCATGAGATGAGGTAACACCCGATAGTGCTGGGGTGCTGTCAGAAACTGTGAACCAGGTTTCAGGCACAGCACAGACATCAATGTGCTACATACTGAGAAGGGCATAGAGTGTGTGCAGCTTGAGGTAGAGACCTTGGGCATTGAGCAGCATCAGCCGTAGTGTCTTTCCTTTACTGTGTTCTAGGGTGGTAGGTGTAGAATCCTATTTCCAGTTGTGATTGTATGGTCCATGCTGTCTGACATCTAGCTAAGGGGAGGTCATTCTGGTTTTGCAGTTATCTTTCATCACCAGTAGAAATTACCACAACAGCCCCTGTGGGGTGTACCTCATGCACACACATCCAGCACCTGTAAAGTCCACAACAGTACCTCACCAGGAGTATGACAGAGCTGGAACACATGTAATGTGTAGTCTGATTAAACAGAGTGCAGCTCCACACACTGCCATGCTGTCCACCCAGATGCAAGCTGTGCCTGGCGTGAAAGCCATGTCCAAGCTGGAATCAATGCACATGCTGCACCTTGTACAATCTGAATGGCAGGTAGCTATGCACATGAGGGAACTGAACCCCAGCACTGACATATATAGGACAGGCTGTACTGCATTACTCAAAACACAGAAGCCACCCCCACACATGAGTAAACTACCACTACAGGTTGTCCATAAAGACACTGGTTGAGTCCCTCAACAGGAATCCTAATGAGTGGATGGGAGATGGGAGGTTTACCCTGGGTATCAATGTTATGTCACAGGTAGACAGAGGCACAGTATACTAAACAAGACATATGACATGTCAAACTAAACTTACAATGTGTTGATGGACAAACACATTCTCCGACTAGCATTAGGTCAAGATACCTCTTGAACACAGCCAGCAAGGTGCTCTGCCTCAAATGGACCAGGATTGTATTCCACAGCATAGGGAGTCTCCGGTGATAACTCCATCCCTACAACATGTCCAACATACATCCCTGCTAAGGTGTCAGTCACCTGCACTAGTGGTTCAGGTGGATCTTCTGAGTCTGAGGTGGAGCATGTCCATTAATCTCTGTTTGGACATGGCCTGCATGTCAGGCACATGTCACCTCTAAGCAGGCGGTATGTGAGTGAATAGAGTGTGAGTGTCTTCAATCTGGCAGCATATGACAGCTGTTGTGGTTCCTTGATCCTTTAGGTGGGGGACAGTCAGGGTGTCTCCAATTGCTGCAGATGTTGGGTGAGATACAGCCAGAATAGGGCATTTGACTTGATCACCGGTCTGATAACTGAAGAGTACAGGGGAACAATGACCCACTAGATCTGGATGTGAATCCCATCCTTATCAGGTGGGCAATGTAGAAGGTCTTCCTAGCCACTTTAGCAATGTGAGTCTGAGAAGAATGGCGACTGTCAACCTGGGTCCCCAGGTCCGTGATAACCTCCTCTGTGCTTAGAGGATTGCCACCAATATGGTAGCTTGGGGTCACCTTGCTTTTCCTGAAGGGTATGTCTACACATGTTGTGCACTCTGACTTCAGGCCATGGCCCTGGCACCAGCTATCAGTTACTGTGAGTCCCTTCTGAAGGATATCTGTGTGTGATGCACTGTCCACTATGGTGCCCAGTGTGCACTCATCTGCTAACATTGTCATCCAAAGTCCTCCCATGTTGGCCTGTTCTCATGGGAAGTACATGACAAACAATGGTGGCCAAGGACTGAGCCCTGTGTGACACCACCTGTGACCAGCCTGGAGTCTAACATAGTGCCAGCAACTCTAACCCTGTGGGTCCCGTCCTTAAGCCAGTTTGCAACCCATCTTGTGACATATGGGTTTACATTTCAGTTGTGAGGGCTTTCCACAATACCTGAGTGGGGTATTGTGTTGAAAGTGTTAGCAAGGCCAAGGTAGGTTGTATGGACTGCCTTTCCCCAACAATGGCCTAAGTGACCAATTTGAAGATGTCAACCCAGTACAAAAGGCATGATCTGCCCCGACCAAGCCAAAATGGGATGGGTACAATGTCTGCATGTCCCCTATATCTTTGTTTATGAGCTCAATTATGATCCTCTCCATAGATTTGCAGACTACACTTGTTAAGCTTATGGGGCAGCAATTAACAGGGTCTGTAGAGGCACTGCCTTTGTGCAGATGTGCACAACTGGACCTTAACCAGCCTGTTGTGCACACTATGGAAATGTAAATCAGTGATAGGACTGAAGCCCAGGATACTGACCGCCACAGTGAAAGTACTGAAACACTACACTAGACAGTGCTACAGTGTTAGGTCAGTATGAGCGGATGTTGACAATTGTGTGCAAAGTATCCTATGCAAAACCTGCAGGCACAGTATACTCCCAGTTTTGTTCACACAAAAGCATTAGGACAGTAACTACACAACATGGCACAGAACACACAACCATAAACCGGAGGTATTTGTTGAAGGTCACACTCATCCACAAATGTGATGGGCTGCAGAGTTCAACATATGTAAAGCCCACACTGGGCATGCTCACACACAGATAAATGAGACATCTTTCACACAACATGCCACAGGAAGGCTGAACTGGGCATGCTCACACACTTGGTCCAAATGTTACCCCTAGCAAATGTGAAAACACACCAGAGGATGGTGCGTCCCCTTTCTAGACACTGATCATGTAAGCACCCTATAAGTATATTGGAGACAAGGATTCTCTCAGTAATCCGAATAGCGCCCGTGCTAATGCGTCCGTCTCTAGTGTCATAACATAGTTAGGTAGGGGTTTGAATCCAGCAGGTGGCAAGTGTGTGTGAAGGGGGGTAAGTGTGTGTGTAAGTGTGTATGAAAGAAACATCCCTTTTGGCAACTGGGAAAACACACCACAGGATGATCATTCCACTTTCTAGACTCTGATGATGTCAGCACCCTATAAGTATATTGGAGGAAAGGATTCTCTCAGTAATCCGAATAGCGCACCGTGCTAATGCGTCCATCTCTAGTGTCATAACATAGTTAGGTAGGGGTTTGAATCCAGCAGGTGGCAAGTGTGTGTGAAGGGGGTAAGTGTGTATGAAAGAAACATCCCTTTTGGCAACTGGGAAAACACACCACAGGATGATCATTCCACTTTCTAAACTCTGATGATGTCAGCACCCTATAAGTATATCAGGGAAAGGACTTTCCCCAGTAATGCGAATAGCGCTGTGCTAATCGTCCATCTCTAGTGTCTTAACATAGTTAGGTAGGGGTTTGAATCCGGCAGATGACAAGTGTGTGTGAAGGGGTTAAGTGTGTGGGTATGAAAGAAACATCCCTTTTGGCAACTGGGAAAACACACCACAGGATGATCATTCCACTTTCTAAACTCTGATGATGTCAGCACCCTACAAGTATATCAGTGGAAAGGACATTCCCCAGTAATGCGAATAGCGCTGTGCTAATCGTCCGTCTCTAGTGTCATAACATAGTTAGGTAGGGGTTTGAATCCAGCAGGTGGCAAGTGTGTGTGAAGGGGGTAAGTGTGTATGAGAAAAAACATCCCTTTTGGCAACTGGGAAAACACACCACAGGATGATCATTCCACTTTCTAAACTCTGATGATGTCAGCACCCTACAAGTATATCAGGGGAAAGGACATTCCCCAGTAATGCGAATAGCGCGCTGTGCTAATCGTCCGTCTCTAGTGTCATAACATAGTTAGGTAGGGGTTTGAATCCAGCAGGTGGCAAGTGTGTGTGAATGGGGTAAGTGTGTATGAAAAAAAACATCCCTTTTGGCAACTGGGAAAACACACCACAGGATGATCATTCCACTTTCTAAACTCTGATGATGTCAGCACCCTACAAGTATATCAGGGCAAAGGACATTCCCCAGTAATGCGAATAGCGTGCTGTGCTAATCGTCCGTCTCTAGTGTCATAACATAGTTAGGTAGGGGTTTGAATCCGGCAAGTGTGTGTGAAGGGGGTAAGTGTAAAGGTGTATGAAAGAAACATCTGTTTTGGCAACTGGGAAAACACACCACAGGATGGTCATTCCACTTTCTAAACTCTGATGATGTCAGCACCCTACAAGTATATCAGGGGAAAGGACATTCCCAAGTAATGCGAATAGCGCGCTGTGCTAATGCGTCCGTCTCTAATGTCATAACATAGTTAGGTAGGGGTTTGAATCCAGCAGGTGGCAAGTGTGTGTGAAGGGGCTAATTGTGTATGAAAAATACATCCCTTTTGGCAACTGGGAAAACACACCACAGGATGATCATTCCACTTTCTAAACTCTGATGATGTCAGCACCCTATAAGTATATCAGGGGAAAGGACATTCCCCAGTAATGCGAATAGCGCGCTGCGCTAATGCATCCGTCTCTAGTGTCATAACATAGTTAGGTAGGGGTTTGAATCCAGCAGGTGGCAAGTGTGTGTGAAAGGGGTAAGTATGTATGAAAGAAACATCCCTTTTGGTAACTGGGAAAACACACTACAGGATGCACATACCCATTTCTAAGCGATATCACAATTATGTATGGCTTTTGATTACAGACATGCCATGTGTGTTGTGCACACACAGAATGCCCATGTGTGTGGGTTGTCCCTCACAATAATGCATGACATTGATTACACCGGTTATGGCAATGAACACATGATGTATGTGTGTGCCAAATACACATATGTACCTGAGACTTTCAATATTTACCATGTGTGATGCCTGCCACATGTGAATACATGGTATATGCACAGGGTAACATTATGACCGTGGTCTTCTGTGCAGATGCTGCATATGGGATGTGTATATACAGTGTGAGATGTAGATGCTATCAGCCTAGTAGTGAGGATGCACACCTGGTCTGGGGCATAAAGTCTACATGTTGTTAATGTACAGGAGCTGCATGTTCTCACCTTTTGTGGGAGTGGTAAGACAGTATTCCATAGCAATGCAGTGACTGCATGCTAAGAACCATTCAGCTATGGTGTTGTAGATACACTTATTCATTAGCATTCAGTAATTTGTCGGAATCCCTGGTGAGGGTCTGATGCCAACCAAGGTCAGGGGTCTACCAGCCTGTGTCACTTGCTCAGTGATCCCTTCCATGTTCCCTATCACGTATCCCAGTGGCGACATGCCACATCAGCTGTGGTGGCATGGACAATGACTGAGTCATATGTGTCCATGCATCAGACTGACTTGTATGTTGCTGTTACAGTTTGGCCATGTGTTTCCATCTCATACATGTGGTGTACATCAATGGGTAGGGGATAGGGTTGACTGTGTACATGTGGCAGCTGTGACATTACTACATGACACACATATTCCACAACTGTGCCATAGAGGTGACTGACAACTGACCTTTGCACATGCTACGGAGTATTGAGATTACATTGGTGATTGACAGCACATAGGGCCAATGGTGAAAAAGAGACATAGGTCCATAGGTTCGTACAGGGATATCTGCCCAGGGCATGTATCCACCTAGCCAGAATGTGCGTGCCTTTCAACATGCATTGTGAATGTGTCTTGCTATGCCCTTTTCCAAGGTTAGTATACTGTGCCTCTTTCTCACAGTGACACATAAGTGATACCCAGCGTAACCCTACAATGTCACATCCAGTCATTACTAAAGCTCTTGAAGATAGTCACTGAGTCAGTCCACCTAACCTCTATTGGGATAATAATCAGGAATGAAGGGTGCCTCTGAGTTGTGAATGTGCCCCTCCACCATGTCCTATGTATATCACTCCTGAAGTTCAAGTATTTCCAGTGTGTATCCTGGTGGGATCTGGATATTCTGGGATGCAGCATGGCCATTACATGAGGGTATGACCTGGCCTTCTATGTCAGGCACAGATTGCCTATGAAGAGGCAGTATGTCACTGAGTACAGCTGCTGCTACTTTAACCAGTCAGTATGTGGCATCTGTTTGAGCACTTTGATCCCTTGTCGAGGTAGATATGTGTGTTAGCCCCAGTTGCTGCAGGTGTCTGGTAAGGTGCATGCCGACAGGTTCATCATAGTCAATTATGGGCATGATGAGGGATGAGTAAAGGGGCACAATGTCCTCCCTGGCCTACATGTGGATCCCATGATGATGTGGCCCATATCACATGCTTACCTAACCACTTTGTCCATGTTGTTGTCAAATGGTAGAATGCTATCAACCTGTGTACCCCAAGGTCCATAATTCCTTGGTCTGCACTTACTGGATTAAGACATATGTGGTACATTGTGGTCATTTAGTGTTTGACAAAGGGATGACTAGACTCTTTCTGTCATTCACGTTGAGGCCATGGCTGTGGCACAAGTCATGTGTTTGCAAGAGTCCCTTTTGGAGGATCGTGTGTTAGCTGTTGAGTTGATTATGGTGTTGAGTCTGCAGTCACCTGTGACTTGCTGAGCCACAGTACTTCCATGTTGGCCTGTACCTATGACAAATATATAATGAACATGACAGCCCCTAGGGCTTTGCCTTGTGGGACACCACTTGTACCAGGTTGGAGGCTGACATGGCTCCAGCAATTCTACCATGTGTGTTCTGCCCTTGAGCCACTGTGCAATACCCATAGTGACATAGGGGTTAATATGTACACTGGTGAGCTTCCTAGAATGCACAAGTGGGGTATTGTAGCCAAGGCTTATGCAAGGTCCAGGTAGGCTGTGTGGACCTCCTACCCCTTGACAGTGGCCTTGGTGACTGTTTCAAACAAAGCAAACAGGTTTGATAGGCAGGATTTGCCATTGACAAAGCCAAACTGTGTATGGTGACATGTCTGTAGGTCCACAATATCTAGATATGTGAGGTTCTTGATGATTCTTGCCATAGCTTTGCAGACAAAGCTAGTCAGACATATGGGGCGAGTAGTGTCCAGGATCCGTGTAGGCACCACCTGCATGTTGAGGGACCACTGTTGCTGTATGCCACTCTCTGGCCACATATCATGTATTAAGGCTGGGATTGAACAGTGGTGTTATGTCTGGGTGTAGCTCTTCTTGTGGTTCATGTAGGACACAGCCTGGGACACTGTCTGGTCCCATTGATGCAGTGTTTACTGCTTTGGGAAGGGCATCTCTTACCTGAGCATCTGTGATGTCAGGGGAAGCTTACTGTGATCCGAGACATATGTTCCCTTTTGGTGTGGTGGGGTGAGAAGGCAGCATTGAACCTGTCCACTAGGATGATGGCAATGTCTGTGTGTTTTATATTTTGTGTGACATATTGTATTACCTCTGAGCATATCTGGGTAGTACCACCCAGGTTACTAACATAACTACAGGCAGCCTTGTGATTATCCTCAGTGGCTTGTGGAATCCTCTCTCAAAGATGGCCTTAGACAATCATATGGGTGCCTGTAGTTGTCTTCCAATACTCCTCAGTGGTGCCTTCACATTTTGGGAGGTTGTTGTATCATGTAGTGGCGCCATCCTTCTATTGTATAGTGTGTTTATGGCTGGTGTCCGGCCCAGGACATCTGCCTTTGGAGAATTGGGTCATGCGTTCATATGTGGCTTCATGATCCATGCATTCCTGAATGTGTCCACAGAATGCCTCTATACAGGTATCTGCAGTCTGGTCCATATTTTCAACAGGCCTAGGGCCTTTGAAGGTTTCCACATCATTTATGAGGGGTGTGCAGTTGCTTGACATGAGCTGTTGACAGGCGTGCAGCCCTCCAGACAGAGCAAGGGAGGGGCACAGTCAGGTACCTGTTGGGGCGTACCTCCCTGGACCACATGGAAAGAGACACAGAGGAGCTCTTACAGCACCCTCTCAAACTCAGGTCTCCCACACAGCCTTCATGCTGACACAGGAGAGTTTAGATTACTCTGCAGACACCATCATACTGGGTGATGCCAGCTACCCGAACAGACTGTGTACATTACACAGGCCACAATACCAAGCTCTAAGATTCCCATTGATCAGACATTCTTTGGCTATGGAACAGGTAACCAACCTTCCCACAAGAGGGGCAGATATACTACAGCTGATCTTTACAAACATGAGTAAAACTAATCACCACTGGGAGTATATCCCTCATTGTTGCAATCAAACCATATACTAATCACACTGGTGTTCTGGATCCCCACATATGCAAACCTCCAACACATCGATGTGTGTGTGTGGAAAATGTCCCTATTAGCAACCGTGACAGTATCATTACAGGATGCAGATCCCCCTTTTGAAATAGTGATGATGTCAGGACTGTATAACTATATCACCTGTAGTAAAGTCCTCCAGTAATTTGCATAGCGTGCTCTGCTAATGTGTCTTTCTTCAGTGTCATAGCGTAGTTAGGTGGGGGTTTGAATCCTGCAAAGGGAATGTATGAGTGTGGTTTATGTGTGTGCACTATGCTGGGAGGGTTAACTGCCTTTTGCCAACTGGGAGAACACACTACAGGGTGCACATCCCTCCTCCTACACACAGATGATGTCAGCACCCTCTAAGTACAGCATTAGTAAAGGTTTCTCCAACTACTGCAAATAGCACACTCTGCTAATGTGTCTGTTTCTACTGTCATTGCACAGTTAGGTGTGGGTTTGAACCTTGCAAATGGAAAGTATGTGTTTTACTGTTGGTGGGGTTAGTGTGTGTGCACAATGATGGGGTGGGATGTGGCTTTTTGCCACATGGGGCTATACACTGCAGGGTGGTCATTACCCTTAACAAGCAGTGATGTTGATAGCACCCTATACAAACAAAACTACAAAACAGAAGGTGTTGGTACTGATAACACATGTAAGGTAACACTTGTTCAAGTAATGTCCACAAAGCGGAGTGGGATAATAAAACATTTCTTTTATTCTATACAGACAACATGACTACAGACAACTAAGTGCCAGTACTCAGTATAGTGTTACATGCTACTTGAACATGCACATGTACCCGAATATACCTAGATAGTGTTCTGAAGCCTGAATGTGGCAAGTGTGTGGATGTGGGATGTGTCTGTGTGTGCATTTCCGTATGGGAAGCATGTTTGCTGTGGCAATCAGGGTACTACAGTACCTGATGCACATTACATCTTCAACTGATGAGGTTGCCTGCACCCTGTGAGTACAGGTAGAGAAGGGGATGCCAGTAGTAAACAACATAGTGCACTTCTGAAATGTGTACCTGTCATGTATCAACAGCTACTCATGTAGGGTGATAAATAATGGGAATGGCAGGTGGCGTGTGCATGTGTGTGGGTAGCAGGGTGTGTATAAATGCATGTGTGACAGAACAGATACATGTAGCTGAATCTACATAACAGCACAAGATGCACATTGCCATAGTCAATGTTAGCATGTGATGGTGTGCAGCAGGTACACTTTGTTAAGTAGTATGGGTGCAGATAACAATTGAGGACATTCATACAGTTACTGCAGCAGGACTGATGGGATATACACACATTTATACTGCAACACACAACAGTTACCAACATGTTACTACTTATACACATCTATGTAGTCACCCTGTGCATCAACAGCGTGTTTACCTTTACCTGCACCGATGTTGTAGTATGCAGGAGGTGGCACAGTGTCATCATATGCACAGGGTGTGGGTTAGATATGCCCAAGCCGGCCACTGGTAACACCAATTGACATGTGTGTGTATGTGTGTTTGTGAGGGGCAGCAGTACAGGGTAGATTCACATGGCGGGAAGGCATCTGTTGTCTGCAGTGTTAAGATGCTTCACATTCACCAAATTCACAGATATTGCCAACAATTTTGCAGACAGTTTAGGTGCAGGTACCCCCCCCCCATTGTCCTACACACGTGTTATTAGTTATCCCAGATGACTGTAACCTCCCTATCCTCTCACATGTCCAGGTGAGAGCCACCCTCATCATTGCAGAACACATATCATCACTGTTACGGAATGGTATCCCTGGATGTGTGCTACATTCACCCCTGGAGGACATAGCACCACATGACAGACTGATATTAATCCATGGCCATACTACAGGATATGTACCTGAACAGTGCCATACATACACAGTGGTCCCACACCAATGAGGAGGAACCTCTACTGACCCTGGGAACTACTGCATCATATGCACAACTGGCCTTGTGTTCTAAGCTATGGAAGTGTTAGTTATGGCCCACATGTACAACAATATTACATATGTTTATATTTCATGACTATCTACACACAACCTATCTCATGGACATACCTATTGATAGTGAACTGTGATACATTTGGAGGTGTCACAGTATACACAGGATTAACCTGCTACTTTGCATTACCTGTGTTTGTGGCAGCTTTTGGTGAGTCAGTCGTGCTGCTTGTATTTTGCTGCTGTTGCTGCTGCTGCTGCTGCTGTTTTGCTGCTGGCTGTCAGTATATTTTGTTTTCTCTCTCTGTCTGTCTCTCTCTCTCTCTTTCTCATTCGGTTAGTGCAATGACTGTATTGCATGAGTGGAGTGTGGGTACTGAATACTTTTGTAGGTATCTGCATAGATCCATGTGATGGCCTCTGCACCAATTGTAAGGCAGCATTTGCTAATTGCAAGCAGCTGGGTGTGTACTAATTGCATGTCTCACTGTGATTTCAGGACACTGCTATAAAAGGGTATGTGAGATAGGCGTTGCCCTTTCAGATTGTAGGGCGTGGACCATGCTGGTATGCTGTTGACAGTGTTCTGTGAGTGTGAAGGTTAGTACATCTCCCATGCTTCATGCTGTGTTGTAGATTCAGGTTGCTGCATTTATCTTGCCTGTTCGCTGTAGTGAGTGTGTATGCATACTGACACCTACAACTATATGTCATATGTATTGCTATATGAATATATATATATATATATATCTGTGTACATATACATACTTTCATATATGTACATTAGCTGACATTATTGGGTACAAGCTAACAATTAGCAGGGCTGTTTCCATTAACACTACTCTAGTATGGGAATCCAGTAATTGGGACTATAAAAGTCTGCCTGACATGCTTTGGGTAGTAGACATACTATATTGCCTTTATCTTCATTCCTACTATTACATGTTCCACTTATTTAGCACTATATTCCTGTATGAGAGTCATGGCTTAGTGGTAGGTCATACAGACTAGTGTTACAATGGTCTTGTGGTAGGGCCTACTAGTATGCTCATATTCTGCTTTTGAGTTGAGTATAGGGCCTATCAATCACAGTGCTAGAGGCACCTTTAAGCAGTTAAAGGGCTTAGTAGGTCTCACAGGAGCCAGGCTGTGTTGCAGATTCTGGTTGCTGCATATATCTTCACTGTTTCCTGTAGTGAGTGTGTATGGCTACTGAGACCTACGATTATATTTCATATGTATTAATATATATTTATATATATGTATGTGTTGATATACATACCTTCACATATGTACATTACCTTACATTATTATGTACAAGCTAACAGGTAGCAGGGCTGTTTCTGCTCACACTGAACTAGTATGGGAATCCAGTAATTTGGCCATTAAAACTCTACCAAACATGCTTTGGATAGTACATCTCCTATATTGCCTTTATACTGATTCCTACTATTACATGTTATATTTATTTTAGCAGTGTGCTCTTCCAAAGCAGGCATGGCTTAGTGGTAGGTCAAACAGACTAATGTTACCTAGGTCCTGGTTTCAAGACTGACAGTGGGAATTTTTACTTTGCAAACTTTCAAACTGAGTACAGGACCTGTCAATCAAAGTGTTGAGGCCACCTGTAAGCAGTTAGAAGGGTAAGTAGGTCACACAGGGGTCAGGCTGTGTTGCAGATTCAGGTTGCAGCAATTATGTTAACTTTTTCCTGTAGTGAGTGTGTATGGCTACTGAGACCTACGATTATATTTCATATGTATTAATATATATTTATATATATGTATGTGTAGATATACATACCTTCACATATGTACATTACCTTACATTATTATGTACAAGCTAACAGGTAGCAGTGCTGTTTCTGCTCACACTGAACTAGTATGGGAATCCAGTAATTTGGCCATTAAAACTCTACCAAACATGCTTTGGATAGTACATCTCCTATATTACCTTTATACTGATTCCTACTATTACATGTTATATTTATTTTAGCAGTGTGTTCTTGTAAAGCAGGCATGGCTTAGTGGTAGGTCATACGGACTAATGTTACCAAGGTCCTGGGTTCGAGACTGACAGTGGGAATTTATTTTTCTTAGCAAACTTTCGAACTGAGTACAGGACCTGTCAATCAAAGTGCCATAAAGGCACTTTTAAGCACTAAACCAGGTCTCTGCGCTCGTTTTGCGGAGCTCACTTATCTTGCACTGGCGGTGAGCTCCGCTAACACAAGCACACCAGCTATTTTCTTTGAAAGAAAGAAAAAGGGTGACAGGAAAGTGGTGAAAAGGGGTCACAAAGAGGGTAAGACAGTAGGGAAAGAAGCGTGGGATTTGCAGGAAGGGTGTAGGTAAGGCCCATAGATGCCCATGTCTTTTGCAGCAACAGCTGTATATTTCTATGTATTTTGGTGAGACATTTGAAACCTTCCACCTCTGAGAGAGGTGTCAGGACAACATTAATATTTGTTGTACAGCCAATTGTAATTAACAGTTTAGATGTCCAGCGGACATGTCTGCGACATGGACAGCTATGTATGGGCGTAATTTTTTGTGGGACAGAGTGCCCTTTTTTTTTTTTACAGGTGAGAGTGGTATGACAGGTGAAGGAAGTCGGTAAAGCTGGGGAGGTAGGTTGGGTAGGTTGACAGACAAGACAGACAAGGCATACAGGGGCGGTGTATGACACACGTGGGGGTTACACAATTGGCGGGGCGGAGGTTGGGATATCCGAGATGCCGAGCCCACAGGTGGCAGCAGCGGAGGGAATATCCCCATCCATAGGCAGGCGCGACTGGTCCTTCACAGCCCAGGGCGGGGCTGTGCTGGGGCTGTGTGGGCGGGCAGCGGCGGGGCCGTTAGCTGTGCCACCACGAGCCTCGAGCTGGCGTGGGGTCCAAGAACAGTGTCTTGGATCTCCCTCGCACCACAGACCGGACACAGCGGAGGGTGAGTGGGCCGAACCCCTCCGGCCACACTTGCAGAGGGGCGGGCCCCATCCCCTGCAGCGCTTCCACCCGAAGGTGGCACAGGGCCACGGAGGGTCCGGCCTGGGCACTAGTGCGAGGGGCAGTCACCAGCTGAGGTGGGAGAGGTGGGTCCGCTGGGACCTGCCTTCCAAAGCGTTCTAGGTTTGTGAGTAGTTATGTTAGTTTGGGTTAGTGGCATTTTATTCCATTCAGATTAGTTGTAACAGCATGCATTGGTATTCCCATCAAACAAACACCCAGATATGGACACCATTGAACAAGGGGCATATCAATATCACATGCATTATTTGAACAGCAAAACACAGTCAAGCGACATGCAGGGTTGATTAATGGCAACAGGCCATCGTATTTGCAGGTATGAACAGGGCACATGCACGAACAGACATGCATATATGTTTGGAGCGGACAAATGTCCATGATTAATGAAATGTTCACATACCATTATTTAGTGGATGTTGTTATATGGAATTACAGGGTTGGGTGGGGATAGAAAGTGATGACACATTCATATGTTAAACATTAATTCACATTTATCATAGATACACAATTAAGTTGAGGCTGATGTTTCAAAATAATCTTTATTTGACTGTCATGCTACACCTGTTACACATACATCACTATCCTACTTATTTTGAATTTGATCAGATACATCATCCTGCTACACTTTGATGACAGGACAGGGGACAACTATGGCTGTTTAGTCTGTCAGATAATCATTCATTCTATCTGCAAATTGTTTACTGTTATCACCATATACAGATTTTGAGCTAGACATTCAGATTCAGACACACTGAAATCAGTTTGGGATGTTAATTTGTACTTCCCACATGCATTTAGTTCTGTAAAACACACTGAGGCTTATATATTCAGGGGTTATTACTACTTTATTTATTCATACATGAGCATTTCTGTCACTCTCATACATTCTGCAACTTCACAGTTCAGGTTGGTACTTCTAGGCTTTGTTCACATATTAGACCTGTGGTGATTCAAACACTTTCCAACAGCCTCACTTCTGTCATGATTCAGCATTTCAACAGGGGATATATCTCACATGTGACTACCTCAGATTCTGAAGCTGTACTCTTGAGACTATACTGCAGGTTACAGTATATTTAATTAATGATGGGACATCTGTATTACAGCACTGTTTAATTCTATCAATTATATTTCCAGTTACACTTGCATACTGATGAACTTGTTGCAGCCATACCTGCAGGCGTTCAATTCCTGCTTGCACATTATATTACTTTTAATCAATACACTGCACTGTTCTGATACATGGTACATAATAATATTTATTTACAAGTACTGGGTGGGGTTACTAACCTGCATGGTGGCGCAGCCGCACCAGCCTTCTGGCGTGCATCTCAACATTCATGAAGCGGACACCTGCAGCTGTAATACAAAGGGAATAATATTGGACTACACATCTCCATGGTATCAGCTGGTTGAAATCCTTACATACATGGGTAAAATGTGACTTACTCAGTAGTGGGGCGTTGGGCATTTGCGGGCCTCCTGGATCAACGGTTCAATTGGTCCTGCTTGCGTCTCTTCAGGTCCGCATGGTGGTGGCGGACCTGCTCACCAGTGCGTGGAATGCCAGTAGCACTGGTCAGCTCACGAGCCAACTGGTCCCACGCCTCAGCCCTATATACTCCCCATGAGACCTGGCCCTGCATGAGTTGGGCCTCGTGATTATGGACAAGGAGCCAGACCATGTATCTGGACTCCTCAACGCTAGCAGCTGTGCTTTCGAAAGCAACGTCCCTCACCTACTCCACTCATGCTGACTGCAAGTCTGTTCTACAATCAGTTATGCTGTGTATTCCCGCCTATGGGGCTTATATATGCCGCTTTTGGCTGCACATTTCTCTGATTGGCCGTTTTGGAATTGTATCTACTTCACTGAAAATGCTTTCTCATGCTCCATTCTGGGTTTTATCCCATATATATGCTATTTCTGCTTTTCTAGGTATTGCTGTCATGGCTTGGTGGTTTAGTTCCTTGACTCTAGTGCATGGTATCCTGTGTTCGAATCTGGCAACTGCTTTTTGCTTTTCCTGACAGAAATGAGTTGAAGACCTGTCAATCAAACATGCCAAAAGCACTTTTAAGCACTTTAAACCTGTTCTGCGCTCGTTTGCGGAGGCTTATCGCGCACTGGCAGTTAGCTTGTGGGAGGCGGCGCAAGCGGTGTCGCTGGGATAAATCTTAATTGGCTAGTGACACACATGTTCAGCTAATTGCACACAGTTTCAGCCTGTTTACCGCTGCTTGGCAGCAGGCACGCAGTTGCAGCTTTTAAACACTACTCAGCTCACGGGCACTCTGTCTCACGGCAGCTTAGCTATCAGTACATTTCTGACTATTTTTATTCTTATGTTACTTCAAAATATATGCTCTATTTCATTCCATTTTACAAAAGGGAATACATTTACATTTGTACAATACTGTCTGGGGGCTTTTAGTGCTTATTTACAAAAATAAAAAAGGTTGTTGTAGGGGCTCGAACCCTGCCTGCCTACTCATAGAGCGGTACTCTACCACTAAGCTATTATTTCTTGGCTTACTTTGCATATTTAGTTCTTATATCCTTTTCCACTGACTGCTAACTGTGATTGCGCTAGTAGCACACCAGCACACAGTAGCAAACATTCTGAGGTTTAAAAAAAAAGGTTTTCATTTACTTTTATGACATCTCTTCACTTTATACACTGATGGCCAGTCGGGGCATGTGTTGTATAGTGTGTTTATTCACATTTTCATGGCCTTTCTCGTGGCTGTTTACTTTCAGCCATTCTAGTTTTCGAGCGTGTCCACTTGCAGAGCTTAGCCTACAGACACGCCCCCTACTCTCTTACACGGACCGTGTAAGAGTTACTAGTGTGATTCAGCATGCCTCATGCACCTCATGCATATGCATGACATGCTGACATCACACAGTTTAACTGCAGCCTCCGTGTAAGAGTTATAACTCTTACACGGAGGCTTCCTGAATCTGGCCCATCGTTATTGCCAAAAGTGTGTAGTAATGCTTACATAACTAAACTGTTATAACTACCATATATTAATCATGTGTGCACAGTTTGTTACACATGACAATTATGATTCATAATTTGAAATGCAGTTGCATACCTGTGTTGATATAATTACTATGACTCAACACATATCCTAAATATCTGTGTAGGGCAGGATGTGTTGTGATGTGTAGGCATTATGCTTCTTCACAGTGAGGGCAGTAGCCAAATCATGCAAGATGAACATTTAAGCCGTCAGTCTATTAAATAGGCTGCACTATAATTTGATGAGACAGAAGAGGTGATGAGAGAGACAGAGATGGACAGCCAATAAGAGTTTGTGTTAATGGCACATTTATGAACATTGTTAAGGTGTGTTGGTATTAGGTGTTTCCTCATTCTGAATTTGTCCTGCTCTGTACCATGATGTGATTGATATAGGAATGAGAAGATGGAGGAGTGACAATAACCAATACATTCACATACATCTGGCTGAAGAAAGTGTAGGAAATTAAAAACATAATGAGGACATGAGGATGGTGGTGTGTTAATAACAAATGTAACACACGCTTACACAAATAATATTAATATGGAAAAAAATTACATTATTCTATAACATATGTCAGGATTCAAACAAAAAACCTTTACAGAGAGGTTGATTATCTCAGCTCACCACATAGGAGCTCATACTTTAGTAAGTTTAAATCATATATTGTAAGAGACAATGACAGCACATTGAATAATGGCATTAGGTAGGCAGCAGCCTTCATCACACTTGTAGCAATGCAACTTCCCTTAAACTTTACATGACATCCAGCAGCCCAATAGATATCATAGAGTAACTGTATCATAGTTTATTACTTTTAGTCGGTTTTACTATAACACCCTGGACATGTGAGTATTTGTAAAAAGCTAACCATGCAATGCAGTCAAAGGCAAAAATTCATAAGATGTTGCCATAAGACTTGAACCGCCATTTAGCATTAGGTAGTATTGTTGCTCATTGCCAGACCTCATGCAAATGCTGAGGACTACAACTAATAAAATAGAAGTGGGGTAGACAGATATATGAGGGAGCCATGGAGCAAGTACAGTATGACAGGAGAAGGATGATGTTGCTTCAATATGATATATAGTCAACACCTACAGATGAAATGTCTTATAAAAGAGTTACTAAGACATTCACCTACTTCTAGATTAGAACCCTTGACAATTTATAAAAATCAGTTTATCTAATCATTATCTTAAGACACAAAACAGGAAATCATACTTCACATGTTTAAAAATCACATAATTGAAGGGACAGTGATACCCTATTGAAGCAAAGGAAGATGTAGGTGTTAACCTTCAGCAAAGTAATTACAATATGAAATTCCCATAGGATGAACTTGACATCCATCAGCCTAATAAATAGTCAACAGTAAAAAGGGGTGCAAGAGAGAAAGGTTGAAGGCAGGGAGAGAAAGAGATGGACAGAAACATACCAAGGGTTAGTGTTATGGGATATTTTTGGACATCTTTATGGTGTATTCTCATTCTTAATCTGTCATGCTCTGTACCATTAATGATTGCTATGGGGATAAAGAAGGAATAGAAGAGGAATAAAATGCCTTCAGAAATAAGCAAAAAAAGGGTGATTTAATAAGTCTTCATATTGGGGATGGATGTCTTTTTAAATGCTTTATTTCCACAGTATTCAAAATACATTCATGAAAAGTCATAACTGCAGATAAATTAAGATTTATGTAATTAAACATGTGATAGAAATACAACATGACAATAAGAAATAATGTGACGTATATTAGGAATTGAACCCTTGATGCTATGGCCAAAAATCAATCTTCAGACAAGTGATTGAAGTCAACACTCCACATAGGAACTTGTATCTTATTACATCCAGTAGTCTAACAACTGTTATAGTAACTGTTGCAAAGTAGTGGCTTTACTCTGCTTTAACTCTGTGTTCCTATAGCACAGCAAGTTTAAGCACCTCTGAATGAAGATAACTGGGCTAGTGCAGATGATGGCAAAAACTCACCATTTATTTTCACTCAGTATTGGTGCATGATGACAAAACTCCTCGCAAATGCTGAGGACAAACAGTGACAGATTTTTATGGACCATGTCAGGCCACATGTGTTGTGTATGATTTTATTTTCTGATCAGATTAAACATGTGAAAAGTGGTTGATATGACAGTGGTGAACATGGGGGACAAGCAGAGTGAAGGACATAGGGGAAAGAATACAGGAATTTGATGGATGGTAGAGGAAGAGAACCATAACTTTGCATTTTGTACACATAGTTTGCTGAATTTGGACAGTCATCACACCAAGGATGAGAGACAATAATAGAATAATGTTGTAGCATGAACTGAACCAAATCAAGTGAGTCAAGAAGACATATAGGCAAAGGGGAGAGCTAAGGATGTGGTGTAATTTTTTTCAGGGACAGGTGTCCATTTTTTGTATTTTTTTCAAAGACAGAAGAATTTTGAGGAAGGGGCCTAGGAATGTGAAGGTCAGGTAGGTAGGGTAGGTGAGGAAGCAGGAGCAAACATACAGGACATACAAGACAGACAAGGATGATGATGGACACAAGAACCTGGGGATACCATGATTGGGGATAGGTAGGGGACATGCACCCATTTTCAGCTTGATAATCTAGTCCTCACCCTCAGAACTGTCATCACTGTCTCCTGTCTCAGTTCCCTGGGTCAATGCTCAATGTGGCATTGTTTTGGCAATATGATGAAGTACCTTCTCTAGATGGCCATTTCAAGCACCAAGGGCCCTCTCCATGATACTTTTCACCAGCCCTGTCAGCTCCTGTTGGGTGACAAAATTACTACCACCACTACTACTGCTCCCAAAGGGTACCATTGCACCAGCAGCAGGGAAAGAGCTACGTGAAACAGGTTGAGCAAGGGAGGGCAGGGGTTGTGGAGGCAGCGCTGACAGGTTGTGAACCCAATGTGCTTTGTATCGGTGATACAACCTGTGGATGAATGGCAGGCCAATCCACAATGGTTAGTCTACCTCCCTGAGCTGAAGATTATTTTGTTTTATGCATCAATGTATGAAAACAGAACAATTTTAAGACAAATAATAATAATAAAAACTGGGTGGGGAGGAAAAAAAGAGAGACAATTCGATCGATGGCTTGTTACATAGTTTTATTATTTCAGTATGTAAACAATCCTGATGATGAAATAAGTACAATTTTGCCACATCCAGATATGATGGGAAGGCATTACTATGCCATAAGATAAGTCAATCTCACTGCTATGATCCAGAAAAATAAACATTTATTTGACAATGCTTTCCAATTAAATAATTACATTTACTAAAACTGAATTAATGTCAGTCAATATTGCAGTTAACATTTCAGAAATCAAATATCTTGTCATACATTCTACCTTCTGCTTGTGGGTATTGAATCCACACAAAATTATACTGGTGTACTCCTTACCTAATGCAAGCACCAAGATTTGTAGGAGAAGGCAGTATGCTTTACATAGAAGTTAATGTACGCCTGCTCAAGCTGCTACTGATTGATGAAATGACAATACTTATTTGCCTCACAGTCATACCTGAGCCGTACTTACCCTGTGCCTCTCTGTGGTGAATTATTCTTTCCTGGTGCACCTCCCCTGCTTGCTTTTGTCTCTTTGGTAGCTGTACAGTAGAGAAAAATAAGAGAAGAGATGTGAAAGTATGATAAATACCAGTCTTGTATGCCCAACCCATGCTATGTTATTGAATTGGTCAGTATAGTTACAAAACTGAGAGGTGTTTGCAGTTTTAAACTCATCCTCCCATCAACTAATGAGGTCAGTCTTGCATCTTTTCATATTACTGTAGTGGTGATGACATTGTTCCCCAGTGCATGGAATTCCAGTTGCAATGGAGACACCCTTGTCTGAACTGTTTTAAGCCTTAGCCTTATACCAAGATACAGTATAGTCCCCCCTGCAGCAGCCTCTGGCTGTAGCACTTCATAAGAAGTGTCACAAAAATCCTGGACTCCTCAACACCCTATCTTTGTGCCCTAAATCTAGCAGCATCTTCTTCATCACCAGCCATGCCTGTAGAAGTCAAACAACAACTCTATGTCTGAATTGGTGCCCAGTTCAGATCTCACATATAACAGCCAGTGCATGAAGTCACACAAACCTGCCAACAGCATTTGCACAATGGAAAGCATGTGTATTCATTCCCAGACACGTTGGCAGGGTTTCATCAAACAGACTGCAGATGTGAAACATGGCACTGAGATTTCCCATGACTGATGCTCAGCCTACTGACACTTGTTCTAATATTCAACACTGAAATACTTAATGGCTTGGTTTGTAGTCCTTGGTCTTTTAAAAGATAAATAGAATTATTTGGAACATATGCTGTTGTTGGAACTTACACACTGTACAAATTTAGTTGTATTAGCTTGGGATCAAACCCATGGGATAAAGAATGCAAAACGTACAACCCTGGTTATTATTTTTCAGTGCTACAAAAGAACTTCATTTTTAGCATGGTCATTAGACATATACTGCTTACAATATGAACGGAGATATACTTCAGACAGGCATGTCTGTGTGTGACTTTAAGAAGTCCTGGGATTGCATTCCAATGTGAAAGAAAGCATTAATGTTTGTAGATATATTTCAGATGGATGAAGTTGCATGAATCAAGTAACACAGGTTAGGGCATGATACATACATACTTCACAAGACATACTGTCCTAAACACATAGTTGGGCTATGTGATGAACCAGGATGATTTTAACTAAACTATTGTGTCCATCACAGCTACACAGCAGCATTTTAAATGAGATATCCTCATTGTTATGCTTAACCAATTTCACACACAGTCATCTATGATTTATATGTAAATCAATAATTTCATATGTTAGCTAGAAAAGTGTAGGCATGCAAGCATTAGTGATACATTTCTTGCAATCAGCCTAGTTAGGATAGTCATTTGTGTGTAGTTTTACCTTCCTAATCAAAGTGTTGTGAGAAATGGCATTCTGACACCCTTTGTAAAATATTTGTTAGCGGGATTCAAACACTGTGCCACCTGTGTTCTGTATTTAAACTCCTGCACTTATACCTTGTGCCACAGAGACAGGTATGCAACAGTAGAAATGTCTCCACTCAGTACTGCCCAGAGTGCTGATAACCATGCACCACCACTAAGCCTGTTTGTGCTACAGAAGGTTGCCCAAATTAAAATGTTCAATTTTCACCTTAAGCAGTGCATTTCTGTGCACTTCTCAGTAACAAATAAGTGCAACAGGCAAGAAACAGTTGTAATGAAAGTAAAGCTTAAATATGACTAATACTTTCAGCATTCTCTTGATACATCATAACTTGTGTTACACCTCATGAATGGTTCAGCTAATGGCAATCATTCATACAGTGGACACACAGAAATGAACATCAGCTCATTTGTGACACACCACACACAAAACATGCTGACATACTTTTAAAGGGGACTGTCTTACTGTAATGAGTGATATGTAGGCTTTGTGTATGTATAATCGGTCATATATTATACATATGTAAACTTTCATCCTCTTCTTAAGTATCTGCTATCACAGTTTGTAAGCTACTTGTGACATCATGCATAGCAACTGTTGTCTTTAGCAAGAACTATAGATAAATGCACTACTACAAAATACTGGTAACAACAAATCACAAGGAGTATAGGTGACATGTTTGGAATTTATCACCCACATCTTAGGGTATTTAATTCATAACACAAAAGATGTGTCAATGCTTCCAGTTGACACCATTATCAAAAGTATCCATAGTATAGATATGACTCCAGAGCAACTCTTATTTCTCCAAAGTCGCTGTATTTATACCTTGTGCTACAGAGACAGGTAGATAACATGTGCATTTCATTAGTCAATGTAAAGAGTGCTTAAAGCCATACACCAATGTTAGGCTTGTTTGCACTACTGAAGGCTACTGAAATTAATTTTTCACTTTTTTCCTTCAGCGGTGAACCTAGTTTGTGCTCTGCCGAGTGGCGCACACATGGAAAAAGCAATATAAAAAATTCAGTAAATGAAAATATACATCCATACATTTGAAAATAATTGAAAGAAAATTTGAAACACTGAACGGGTATATCTAGCAATGATCACAGCAAGTAAGGCATTACAGTGATACATTCATCCTTTTCATATCTGTGTGCCATATCAGATTTTTTTATAGCTGTGACACATTATCAGAACTGTAGGTAATGTGAAGTAATGGCAAATGGGACAGACAGTAGCCGACATGACATTATTTAGGACACAGCAAGTACAATGAATAGTGACTTCTTTTCCAAATAAATTAGCGTGTCGGCCAGGATTACTACGTGGAAATTCTTTTGAGCTACTCTATAACATGTAATACTTTTTTTCAACATGTCAAGTTAATGCTTTTCTGTTATCACAATGTTGAATGTTTCATTTTCAGCTCATGCATATCACACAGGTACTAATACTGGGAATAGTTCATTTTCCAACCGCAACATATTCATAAAACAAAATGTGTGTCAATATTCATTCTGACCCCCCCATAAAAAAAAAAATCTATAACTGGACTCAAATCCTTCATCACCTGTCCTCCCTAACTAAACTCACTACACATATACCTTGTGATACAGAGACAGTCAGAATGTGGAATTTCTATGCGCACTACTATCCAAAGTGTTGATGGCCATGCACTTGTGCCATATTTGCACAATAGAAAGCAAATAAAATTACATTTTTCACTTTTTTCCTTCAGCCAAGAAATGTGTTTGTGCTCTGCCAAGTGGAGCACAAATGTAAAAGGCAATTAAATAAAAAATAAGAAAAGGACAAATATTACTTGTATTTCAGTTCTTCACCAATTATAGCATTACCACGAGACATTCATCATTTTCACATCAACTTCCACATCATCAGCATGTCATTTGCTGGCAATTGCTCAGAACTGGGACATACAGTGAATGACTGGAGGTTATACTTGGCACAGTACATACAACTAACTAGTAATGACAAAGATTATATCACTAAGAAGTAGTTCTTATTGTCATGATGAATGCATCAGAGAATGTAGACAGCATATTTGACAGAGATGTCCACATTACTCATGTTAATCCTTTTCTAATACTGTACATCTTGTCATATGATACAACATCCCTAGCAAATCTTTTTATTAATAATGACAACAGGTGACTATATAATACCTTCATAACATCAACTGACATGTACTACAGGTACGGCATGTAACATTTATCACACACTTTAGTTTATTAATTTCAAATACAACAGTTTTTGTTAAGCTCTATTCTATAGTTTGAAAAAAGTCTGCAAGTTGAATTCATATTCTGCATCACCTGTCTTCTTTCTTTAAGCTGATTGCATTTATACCTTGTGACACAGAAATATTTAGGTGACAGGCTGAATTTCTTCACTTAGTGCTGTCCCGACTGCTTATCACAATGCGCTTCTGCCAGTCTCAGTTGTGCTACTAATGGTACTCCAAATTAAATTTGTCAATTTTTACCATAGGGTGTGAACTCTCATTCACTGCTAGCTATTGATGCCAGTCCACAGTGTAGTTTGGTAAACTGTGCACAAAAGATATACATTTAAAATAAAACAAGCGGAAAGATCCTGAAAAATATGTTAAAATGTCGGATTTGAATATTTCCTTACATTTTCTGTATTGCAACATGATCATATGATCAAAACTCTAAATCAGCTGTGAACCTCTGTACTCCTCTTAAAGATAACAGACAGCATCACAGTGATGTGGTATATAAACAAACAAAAGGGGACAAAGTCAAACCCCATTTGCTGCCTAGCCATGAATGTCCGAGATTTGACAATACAGAACAACCATACTCTGCACACCACATAAATTATATTAGAGCAGAACATGGTAGTAGACATTTTCACCAGATCCAGGGTAGACCCGCATGAATGTATGCTACACACAGAGGTTATCCAGGAGATTGTCCATGTGTGGGAACTCCATAACTAGATCTGTTTGTCTCATATATCAACAGACAACTAAATTAAGTCTGTCTCATTCAATCTTGTTTCCACCACAGTTAGGAAATCCTTCTGTCTGGCACAGTTAATTTCCAAGAGAATGTCTTCAAGATGCAAAAACTTGCTCCTTTATCAGACCCATCGTTGAATACAATGTCTCCGTTGGTATGTATAAATCAAAGCATATTGCTCAAGTAGAAATGCTCCAAAGATACTTTACCAAGAAAATAAAGGGCCTTAAATCTCCAGAGTTTGAGCAGGATTTGCTAAAGCTATTTGGCAAAGACTTCTAGGCGTTGGCCCTTCTCCATCCACCCTTTCTTCCTAAGCTTCCCATATAGTTAAAGCTACTGCAACAGTGATCTAATGAAGAGCATAGTACAATTCTGTAAGTTAATGTACTGAAATGGTAGACGTTCAGATAGATCACTGTTACATTATTAACACCCTCCAACCTTCCCCCATTTTTCTTCCTGCTCTTTCTTTGGCAGGGGTGGGGTGCCCTACTTTACCTTTTGCCCTTCTGACATGACATTTCATTTCATTACTTGATTTGACATCATTTTATTGGAGCTTCTGGCTTCAACTTTCCTTTCCCTTACCTGTAGACAAAAAAGCTCAGATTTTTGGTGTGTTTTTACATCCCTATCAGCACAACTCTCATGTTAGGGATGGATGTACACAGTGCAAGGAAGGAGTCCATAGTTTTATAGAGTTACTTGACATCAGATATCCTTGGCAGGATACATCCCATTTAGTTATGGCTACTCCAACAGTGATCTAGTCAAACATCTACTATTGTGGTAAATTAACTTATACATTTCTACTTTTTTCACTGTTATTGGCATCTCAGTAACTCATTCATGTGATATGTGATTGTTTCCACATCCCTTTAGTCTTTCAGCACAGATAGAACATGAAGAAAATGACACCTGCTGCCACCAGAGGCAACAGTAGACTCTACAAGCACGGTGAGGTTAGCTGCAACCTATTTCCTTTCCTGGCTTATATATGTTGTACTAACTATGGGTCCACATAACTAATGTAATGCTTCCTATTTTGTCTCTCTTCTATAGGTCACTATGGTCCCTCATAGCTGCAAATATGTCTGATGCTGCCCATTGCAATCCCAGTTGAGGCAGCAGTTGAATTTTTGAGGGGGCAGTGCCTCATCAGAGGGGGGGATCTTGCCTATCACAGGCAGATATCTCTTCCCAGTCACTAACTTGGGCTCAATTAGAAGTGGAGCATGTAGTGGAAGCAGTGTCTGACTGGGCTATGACCTTCCAGGTTGTCATTCAGAAGCCCCTTCTGCAATAGGAATCAGACTAACAGGACCAAGGGTGGCTTTGGCCCATGCTACTATCCATCTAAACCCAAGAACACCATCAGTTTGTTCTCAGTAAAGTCCTCTTGGGCCAGTTACTAGCTGTCAGATATGTTATTCCTCATCCTGTCCCCAACCATCTGTTTAGGTTTTGACAGTATGGTAATGTGTCTCTCAATTGTGTATGCACAATCTGTAGTCTTCCATGTGCGCTTGTGTGTGCCCCACAAATATATAGATTTGTTTACAAAATGTATGTGTGTACAAGTATATAGATATACAGATTCCTCCCCTTTCTTCGTTTCACCTCTCCCTATGTCACAGCTCTCTCTTTATATGTAAAATAGGGTCTTTCTCTCCACATAAATTACATTCCATACCTTCCCCAACTTAGCGTTACCCTACAGTCTTTCAGCTTTGTGTTCCTGTGTTTGCTATATCCCTTGTCTTGGTTTCCTGTATTCCCCCTTACCATCTCTTTTAATGAAACAATAAGGTATCTATATTGCTTAGTACCTGTTCACAGGTCTTACACAACTCATATTACGTTTTTCCTTAGGAATGTACAGTGGCAGCCTGTTACCACAGGAAAGAGCTTGCTGTACCTGCTGTCTCTCATTTGCTTTCTCCTGAGTTTGGTACAATGGGGTATAAGAACACTACCTCTCTCTGCTTTGTAAACTCTTAGCTATGCCAGTCTGCTTCATTTGGGAAGTTTCCCCTCCACCTCGTCTAGATCTCTGAACCACAGCTATCTGTTTACACACACTCTGTAAACCTAGCTAGTTATTCATGTCTGGTTAGTACTAGTGTGCTGTCTGTTCATATATGGCACTATCAGTGCCTCGTCGATGTGCTGCTCTATGGATCCTCCCTTCTGTGTACATCAGTCTGTAGTTAACGGTCACAGGTTTGGTTCTCTATGACCATCATTCCCATTATCTAATTACTTCACCGTTATGGGTTTTCCTTCTTTTACTAACTATTCTTGTATGCCTTTCCCTTTTGGACAGCCTTTGTTTGTAACATTGACATTTGAAAATATTTTCAAATAACACTTATCTTCTAAGTTATCTATTGCTCACCGTTTTTTTTTTTCGGAAGAATATACATGTAACTGTTTAAATAACAAAATATACTTTCTTTGTCTTAAAACACTGTTTCATAGAGAATAATAATGATTTTCAAACACTCACATTGTCATAAGGGGACTTGGAAGATGGAAAAATACTGCAATTCATGTGTTATTCATAAGCAGTGTCAATGGTACAACAGATAAACCACTCATCTTTGGTGCAGAAGGCTGTAGGTTGTATGCCCGTTACCAGGTAGACTGTTAACTGACAGTGCAGTATAACAGGGTGAGGGGGTGCTGCACTCCTGAGTCTGCCATCATTTGGATGAGAATTTAAACCAAGGCCCCATCTCCTGGGTTGGTGGTGTATATAAAAGATCCTGCAATATCTATTCAAAAAATAGGGGTCTTTTATTTATATATAAAAAAAGTACTCTTGCTTACAACAAATTTACATATTTACAAATGTACAAATATATAGATATACAGACATATTTACATATATTCATAACTTTCCTTACAATCATACTAAATGTTCATCCCTATTAGACCCCCCTCACCCCATTTTCCAAAACTACCATATGATTTTACTTAATATTGTTGCTCAAATCCATTTACCATTAAATATAATTTTATTTTTTATTTGTTTATCAGGAAAGTCTAACTTGGAACTAGCCAATTTTCAGTGGAGGCCTGGGGAGAAACACTCCAGACACATATCTTTGTAATGTGGGAGGAACCCCACACAAATGCAGGAAGACCATACAGACGCCCACATAGATAGCACCCCAGCCAAGAATCAAACCAGAGACCCTCTTGCTGTAAGATAACAGCACAAACCACAACACCACTGCACCATTGAATAATTTTATCATCTCATTCCATATAACCCATATGACACAAAATAATGGTTTATCTATTCTTTTAATATAATCTTTATTTCTATTCATATAATATTTATATTTAATCATATCCATGTTTATTTTATCTACTTCTATATTTTGAAGAAATCTTTACATAACTTTCCTCATAAGTTTTTTTACACTTTTACATTTAAAAAACATGTTCAGTGATTTATTCTTCTTGATAATATAAACATATAATATCACTTTTCTTTTTACATGGCATGTTTTCTTTTACTGGCAATTTATCTATTACCAGTCTCCACAAAAATCTTGACATTCTACTTTCTTATTACATCATTTACTTACTATAGTTACAGCTTCAACTTTTTTCATCTGTTAGATTTTCCCATGGTTTTACATAATAATGTTTTATCATTACAGTCTTATACCATACTTTTCTTACTTTTTCTATATCATTTTTTATTTTCCACAAAAATGTTTTTTCTTGGTAACATTTTTTTTTCTTCATTAACACCTTCTTTTTCTCTTTTACTCTTTTTTTACCATACCCCAAAATGTATCATACATCTATTTATACAATTTTACTACTAATCTCTCATCTTTTTCATTTATCCACTTTAACACTTTGTACACATTTAATGAAGCAGCATATACAACTGGGTTAATTAACCCTAAACTCCCTTGCTCTTTATTTACATACAAAACATTTTACTGGTTTTAATCTAGACTCCCTTATAAAAAATCTCCAATAATTTATTTTCAAATACTGTTAGCAACATAGGTATGCTTGCTAAGCATGATATTTTTCTTATCAGTACAGAGTATATCAAATAAGCTTTTTTCTGAATAATTTATAAATTCTCTAGAAAAGACAAGGTTGTTCTATTTCTTCTATTGTTTTTTCCCTTTGAATTCTACTTGCATCTTTATTCACAAATTTATACCTAACACAGAAATTTAATTCATTGTAAAATATATACCCAGCACCTACACCTTCACTTTTTTCTTTATATAAACTCATCCCTATCACCCCTAGACAATCATTTGTGCAAATTATTACTTCTTTTATCCAAATTTTTTTTGCATTTATTATAATGTCATTTGCGGCTCCACTGTGGTGCAGCAGTAGCGTTGTTGCCTCACAACAAGAAGTTCTCCTGTTCAATTCTCGGCATAAGTGTGGGGAGTGCCTTCTGTGTGGAGTCTGCATGTCCTCCCCACGATTGGGTGGGCATTCGAAAGAGATGCATAAATGGGCGTGTCTTCATTGAAGGTTGGACATTGAGCTGGCACCTTGGCATTCGGGAAAATCTACTGCCAGTCATTAGCGGACTGGAGTTCTGCTGTGGCGATCCCTAACTGGGAAAAGACAAAAGACAAACAACAACATTATAATGTCATCTGCATATGTTAACATGGCCCTTCAGGCATTTTATATAACCCCACCTCCAACATTTTATAATTTACTTCACATACTATCACATTCATAACTAATGCATCCCTGTCTTACATCACTCTTTATATGTACTTCTTGGCCTAACTAGCCATTTACAAGTATTTTACTTTATTATTACTACTATATGCTGACATACATAATTTCCTAACTTTCTCACTTATTTTATATTTTTTCATTGGGCCGGATTCACGAAGGCTTACACGGAGTCTAAGAGTAGTGTAAGACTCCATGTAGCCTTCGCGATCCAGGAACAGCCCAAAGTCCGTGTAAGAGTCAGTCTAAAACGGCTCTTACACGGAGTGGGCGTGGCTAAGCTAATCAGCCCACTTGCAGCTGAATAGCATGCAAATGAGGCTGATTAGCGATCCAGGAAGCCAAGAACAGCCCGTGTAAGAGCTGTGTTAGCTGCAGAAATGTACTCAGTTGACAACTGAGTACGTTTCTGCAAACACGGCAATGGAGCCATGTCAGCTCCAAATAAAGGGTGCATATGTTATAGGCAGCATGCCAATGGCCAAATATGTGGCCATTGGCAATGCAACCCCATGCAAAAATATTAAAATTATAATTTTTTTTTTCGGCAATTGCCGATGTGTAAACCCAGCGCAGCCCCGCGCAAACGGGCTGCGCTGCATAAAACATGAAAACGAAGGTTTTAAACCTACAAATGTAGGTTTTATGCAATACATGGAATGTCAATGGAGGGACCAGCAGAGCAAAACCAACATGGCCACCGTGTAGTGGTTGTCAAGGGGGGAAGCTAAGTCTAAGAGATGTAACTAAGCATTAGTAGGCAATCTGATGCAAATGAGGGTAAGGATACTGAATTCCACTGTCACATAGCAAATGAGCACATTCTGAGTAGTGTAAGAGTTACAGAAGGGGGAGGAACAGAGTAGGAGATAGGTGACATCACAGGGGGGAATGGTAGAAAGGGATGGAGTTCATTGGAAGGTAGAGTTACATGACAGATGTCAGACAGATATCAAGGAAGGAGGTGTGCCACTAAGTAAACATGAGAAAGTCAAGAAATGGAAGGTGTACACTGTTGCCTACACCAAAGTTTCTTGCTGGACGTGTATGCGCACGTGTGAGCGCCATGAAGCGCGAGTAAGACAGTGTGCGCGCGTGTAAGGCAGACTAAGCATGTGGGAGCGTGTTGGGAGATGTTTAACACTGTTTGCGCGGGCGTGCACGCGTTTAGAACCGAATAAGCAGATTCTGAACTGTGTAAGTATGTGTGCGCGCGTGTAAGCCACTGTGAGCGTGTTTCTGCTGGTTTGCACACGGCTCCACCCTGAGGAAACAGAGAGGAAAAAGGAAGCAACAGATGTACTAGGAAGTTAGCAGGGAATACTGCTGGAGCTGGCAGGTGAAAACAATTAGATGCAGGCAATTACACAGGCAGAATACTAGGCTAGCCCAGCACTTAAAACTCTGCAAACAGCAGTGCAGAATGTTTCTCTCCAGAGACACTGCAAGACAGGAGTTAAGTTATCAGAAGTGAAAACTGAAAAAGCTGAACTCAGAGCAGAAATGTTAGGGGCTGCCATAGCTGTCATAATGAGACATAGGTGACTTGCTGAGGGTGGTGACAATGCAGATGGTGCCAGACAACCCGCAGTGAGGAGACGGAGAAGAGTGTACAGGCCCAGGGTCACCTACCACGGGTTACATGAGCTGGAGATAGTAGAGCGCTATAGAGTGGACAGAGACCTCCTGCAGCAAATAGTGGAGCTGTGCAGGCCACGCCTCACACACAGAACCAACAGAGGGGAACCCATCCCAGTGGAAACCAAGGTATGTGTTGGCCTAAGAATACTAGCAACAGGTACCTTCCAGAGACCAACTGGTGATATGATGGGGATATCACAGGCATCAGCCTCCAGGGTACTGCACCAGTTCCTGGATGCCATGTCAGCACATGTCGGTGATCATGTATACTTCCCCAATGCCCGTGAGGTATTGGCCAGCAACATGCGTCTCTTCCAGCAAATAGCGGAATACCCTG
The DNA here is from genome assembly GCF_019279795.1 of Protopterus annectens. Classification (NCBI taxonomy): domain Eukaryota; kingdom Metazoa; phylum Chordata; order Ceratodontiformes; family Protopteridae; genus Protopterus; species Protopterus annectens. The sequence goes on from NC_056741.1 coordinate 141,400,651, forward strand.
AGGTACTGGGTGCTATAGACTGCACGCACATATGCATCAAAGCACGAGCAGGAGAGCGGGGTAGGGCCTACATAAACCGCAAGGGCTTCCCCTCCATCAACTGCCAGGTCATGTGTGATGCCCAGGGCATAATAATGAATGTGTGTGCTGGCTGTCCTGGGAGCTACCACGATTCCCACATCTGGCATTTGATGCAGCTGTACCAGACATTTGCCAATGGGGACATCCCGCATGGACACCTAGTGGGGGATGCAGGATATGCACTGGAGCCGTGGCTGATGACACCCATCAGAAACGCACACACACCTGAACAGGAACGCCATAATGAGGCACACGCACAAACACGTAATGTAATAGAGCGTGTGTTTGGGCTGCTCAAGTCACGGTTCCGGTGTCTGGACACATCTGGTGGAGCCTTGCAGTACACACCAACTACATGTACCCAAATTGTCATGGTATGTGCTATGCTACATAATATGATCTTGCGAAAACAGCTGCAGCAGGACCAGCATAGGGCTGGGCCAAACAGCCCCACCATCGCCAAGGCCACCACAGGCACAGCGTGACTCGGAGGAGGAACAACCTGAGCCTGCCCCAGTAGGCAGAAGGAGGCGTGCCCAGTATGCCCTGGCCTTGGCAAAGAGGCAACGCATAGCACATACATTGGCTCAGTAGGAACCTTGGGAATGATACCCCTCTGACTCACTCATATAGTAACAGGGATGCCTAACGTGACACAACCTGCTCACAAACATGTACAGGGAAGTGTAATATGTGCATCCGACAGAGGCAGCCCTGCAGCACCACCTGAGGCATGAATGCTATGTGTTAAGTAATGTAACACCAAGTACCATATGCACACCTGAGGACCCCGACTAACATCCTACCCTCAACAAGCAGCATGCCACAACAGGACAACGAGATGATGAAGTGCAACAATTGCTGAAGTAATGCAGTTAGGCAAAGGGGACCCACTGTGTGCCAGTCTGGGATGACATGCTGAGCATGACATGATGCACCACCTGCTAGGACTGGCGTGCACCTATCAGTGCAGGCCGTATGGATACTGGCAAAGGCTGTTGTCACGCACAGTGTGCCCTGAATAGGTAAGGCTCAAAACACAAACCTATCTCCATAGGTACCAGAAGGGATAAGAATAAGATAAGGGATAAGTTCAAACAGCAAGATGCATGCAGTCTAAGCCCACCCAGTATGGAGAATGTTGATAACTGTGCTGTAACAGAAATCTGAGGCAAGGCTCACAACAGCACCCTAACACTACCAGGTTACACCTCATACTGTGCTGTACATCCTCAACACTTGGAACAAGCTACAAAAGGAGGGTGACCAGCAAGAATTGTCAAGGATAACCACACCCCCATGTTGGTACCACCACAAAAGCAGCATGGACTAGCCATGCTCAAGTAACAGTGGCTAAAACTGCCCCCCAGTGTATAGCCTGCTACAGAGTACTGGCCCAACACCAGGAACTGCATCGGGCCCATGCTGGAATACATGAATATATCAAGTCCTCCAAACCACATTATATTGGGCGACTGCAAATACCCAGACACATAGACTGGGAGCATTATACCAGCTGCAACAGTGTAGGACAAAAGGTCATTGAATCCACAAACCAAAAGGCCCAGGAACAACGTACCACACCCACAAGAGGGGCAAGCATACTGGATGTGATAATCAGCAACATGGGTGCGGCATGTCAAGATGAGAAGTGTATTGCTCACTGGTAAAACCAGACCATATAGTAATCACACTGGATATACAAATCCTGACCACAGTCCCTGTCTGGGAAATCACAGTGGAAAACATGTGCTAAGCATTATTTGCACACCTCCAAACTGATGTGGAATCCATGAAAGGTCCCGTGCAGGTGCAAAATATGGGCCACGCCTCAGAACCTGTAAGACAGCCATTCCATGAACACTGCCAGGAATGCTTGGATTATGCAGTCCCAAATTAAAACAAGACACAGTGCCTAAATCTGGCATGGTGGACACCAGCCATAACCAAAACATGCAAGAGAATGAGGAAGCTACTACATGATAGAGCAAGCATGAACAATGACGTAATTACTGATCAGTAGTATGGCAATATAATCTGTCCACACATGCAATCCAGTAAGGCCAGGCACAACAAGTGGAATCTGTGAATCCTGAGGCAATGTTACACCTGCCCCAAGTACACAGACAACCACCAACTCCACCCAAGAAATACAAATATATGTGAGAGATGCAACCATCCATCCAAACCGGAGGCAGAGCTCCCCAACTCAGTACACCCAAAACAAGTCAGTAGGAGAAGGTAACCACACACACCACAAACACATACCCACATAGACCTATCACAACTGCAAACCAAACACATAAACACAGAAATACATTCCCGGAGGCAGAAATCACACACACAGCACACCAACAGAGGCCACTAAAGCAGACACCCAATGAAACAGCCTCCAAACATAGCACATGCAACACATAGCACACAAAGCTGGTGTGCCAAACAGTCACAGGCCAGAAGGAGAAACAACATGCCCGATACAGTTGTAATAGGTGACTCCATAGTCAGACACACTGCTGTCCTGCACAGCAGACTGAACAAAGGAAAGGGTACAGTAAGCTGCCTGTAGGCCACCACAATATGCCACATAACAGAAATATGTAGGTCACTCCAAAGCAAATAGAAATATGATGCAGTCATAGTCCATGCTGGTGTGAATGACCCGAGATGTACTGCCCTAGACTACATGTAAAGAGACACAGATGAGCTATCCGATTATGTAGTCCAGGCTGGTATGACACTCACCGTTTGCAGCAACCTACCCTTACCAAGAATAATGCCACAGTAGAAACACGGAATGATCAGTCATAGCAAGTAGCACACTTACTGGTGTCATTCCAAGGGGATCCAATGTCTGTCTGCTTGGGATGTCATGCTTGACAGGCCATGCAGCTGCCCTTGGGATGGCCTGCACCTGTTACCCTTGGGCGTCTGAATAGTGGATAAGGCCTTGGCCACCTCCATACAGCCTTTTGTAGGCAAGGCTGAAAAGACTGACCCACCACCCGAGAAAACATAAGTGGGAAGAAACATAAGGGAAATGCTGACCAATGCCAGATGTGTACACCCCAATATGCATGCTCCCGAGGCCATCCCCAGAATAGAGAACATCGATGTCTGTGCAGTGACAGAAACCTGCTGCAAGGCTCCTGACAGCACACCAGCACTACCAGGTTATACCATGTACCATGTGTCATGGCCCCAAAACCTGGAACACTACATAAAAGGAGGTGAGTAACCATAGGCAGCACAGACACCCATACGTCCAGGTAACTGACAATGCACAAGGCAGTGGAGTTCACCCATGTGCAACTAACTGTAGGCAAGACTGCTGTGCAGTCTGTAGCATGCTACAGACCGCACTCTCACACACAATAACCGCCCCCCCCAACCGTCCTGAAGACACTGGACAGTATGAATGTCCCACCAAATACCAAACAAGGTACCACGAAATACCACATAGGTGGTAAACCATTATGTATGGAAGGAGTAACCAGGGACCAAGGGACACAAGTGAACAGTAACCTGTTATGTGACACCCACATTGCCAATGTGGCTAGGAAGACTGTCTACATGTGACACTGTATCAGGAAAGGAGTCACATCTATGGCAACAGAGGTCACTGTGCCCCTATACTTTATCCCAATCACACCCATAATCCAGTACAATGCCTCATATGGGATCTACCTTACCTGACACCTGCAGCAGTTAGAAAGACCGCAAAGGTACCTCACCAAGAGGATAAAGTGTCACACATATATGTCATATGCTGCCTGGCTGTAGACACCCCAGCTGACTCCAGTCACAGACTGCCCACACAGAGGCATTGCATGCCTGTTGTAGGAGGCCATGCCCAACACAGGAGTAATGGACATGCTCCACCCCAGACAACACATATCCATTGGAGCTGCGAGTGAGAGATGTCAACCTCAACAAATAATGAAATAGGATGTGCCGGTGGGACAGATACATAATCCAGAGGCTCCACACACCCTGGACCAGAATCCCACCCCATGTTAGGCAGAGCCCCTCACTGACACTGTTCAACAGGAATCTTGCCAAGTGGATGGATGATTGTAGAGTTACAGTGGGGGTCTTCACTGTGTCATGTCCAGACAGAGGCACAGCTAAGCAAATAATACATGGCCATAATATCCACATAGCAAGGGGTCTCAAAAGCCACACACACTCTGGCTAGGCTAACAAATGCCCAGGGTGGATAGCCTAGTATGAACCTATGAACCTATGTAGATACAAATTGTACAGGACACGAAGGATAATCCCAAGGCTTACACAACTGATGGTAGGAGCCATGTTGTGAATTCACAGATATGCCCTGAATCACACAAATACCACAAACACACACACATATTGCCAACATACATCCCGACAGGTGCAGTGCAAACCCCCACCCCACGAATGCAGAACTTCTTTCCCAGCAGACTGCTGGCGCGCTGACATAGCAGATGCTGAGGTAACAGACAACATCTCCAAAGCAAAACACACAGCAGCAATGGTATGAGATGGTGACCTGGGCTTAGTGCAACATGGAGTCTAAGATGAATGGAATGCCAAACCACACTACTGCTCAATGTCAGCCGTACCACAGAATATGTACCCAAAGAGCAGTGTACAACAACAGTGGTCCTTCTCAACAAAGGTGTTGCCTGAATGGATACTGAACAGTACTACCCCAGAATCCTGAGAAGCCCAGATTGCACAGCTATGGAAAGGAGCAGCATGTACCACAGACATATGGATGTTGGGGACCTACTGACACCGGACCCAACCCAGTGTGGCCTCCTCAAGTGCAGATCCTGCCCCTAACCATGTTGGACTCAATTGAAACAGTCATTAAGGTCATTGATGAGGGCAATGTGCTCCACACAGTGTATCTGGACCTTGCAAAGGCTTCTATACAATACCCTACATGTTCAGTATAGATAGGCTCACCAGCGTAAATATAAACCCACATGTCAGTAGAGGGGTTGCAAACCAGACCAAGGACAGAACAGACATGGTCAGACATGCTTCAGCCATGTCAGACTACAAACCAGATATAACTGGCATCCCACAAGGCTTTGTCCTGGTATCTCCCTCGTCTGGTATATATGTCCCATAGGTACAGGCAAACATGGAAGGACTGTGTCCTAACATGTTTGCAGAGGACTACAAACCGCTCACCACATATGATCCACCAGCTGACACATGCATCCCACAAAAGGGCCACATAGAAACAGACAACTGGTGCCATAGCTATGTCAGCAAGCTAAGTGCAGAAACGTGTATAGTCAACCCCGTGGATATACAGTAAGTGCCCACCAATCACCACATAGGTGTTAACCCATTATGTAGTTAACATGTAATGAGAGACCTGGGGACACAGGGTGATAGATATCCTGCATTGGACAAACATGTGCTGTAGTGTTTACAGAAACATACCATATACCCACCTAATCATGAAGGCTGTCAGATCTACATAAGGGGAGGTCATTGTGGCTCTGCAGTCCTCCTGCATCAGTGGTACAATCGACTACAATAGCCCCTGTGGGATGTACCTCAGCAGACACCTCCATCAACTGTAAAGTCCCCAACAGTACCTCATCAGGAGTATCAATCAGCCTACACAGATGCCATGTGTTGCCTGTGTTGCTGGCATCAGTAAACATGCTGCACATAGTACAATCTGAATGGCAGTGAGCTATGCACATGACAGACCTGAACCCCAGCACTGACTTACATGGGACAAGCTGTACTGTGTGATCCATAACACAGAAGCCACTCCCACCCATGAGTGAACCCTCAGCACAGGCTACCCATAGAGTCACTTATCAATCTTCCTCAATAGGAATCCTGATGGGTGGACGGGAGATGGTAGGTTTATCCTGGGTATCACTGTCATGTCACAGGTAGACAGAGGCACAGTATACTAACCATGACATATGTCATGGCAAACTCCCCTTACAATGTGTGTTGAAGGACAAACACACTCTCCAACTTGCATTAGACATGGACTAGGGCACATCGCTAGTGTTTGCAATTGTACACCTATGTTGTGGAATACACTAACAATGTTGGACAAGCCTGGTGTAAGTAGTTCATATCTGAACAGAATGCAACATGGTCAGATGTACACAACTGGCCCCAACCAGGCTGTTGTGCCCACTATCGAAATGTAAAGCAGTGATAGCAGTAAAGCCCAGGTTACTGTCCACCACAGTCAAAGTACTGCCAGTACACTCTACAGTACTACAGTGTTAGGTCAGTGTGAAAGGATGTTGACAACTGTATGCAAAGTATCCCATGCAAACACTGCAGGCACAGTATAATCCTGTTGTGTTCACACACAAAGCAGTTGTACAGTAACTACACAACATGACACACAACCCACAACCATGAACGGGTGATAGTTTGTTAAGTTCACACACATCCACAAATGTGGTGGGCTGCAGAGTCCAACATATGGAATGCTCACACTGGGCATGCTCACACACTTTGACAACATGCCATGGGAAGGCTGAACTGGGCATGCTCACACACTTAGTTTGTAAAGATCACACACATCCACAAATGTGGTGGTCTGCAGAGTCCAACATATGGAATAATCACACTGGGCATGCTCACACACTTTAAACATGCCATGGGAAGGCTGAACTGGGCATGCTCACACACAGTCCAAATCTTGGTTTAGCAGTGGGACACACATATCTGGTATTGTTATGTGTTATGCCAGGAACCAACCACATTACAGCAGTCTGCCCAGTGCACACAGTTAAATGACTACAGAGACATACGTGATATAGTGGATCCCTCCCATATGCAAACAGTTTCCACAGATGCAGAGGTTGTTCATACCAACAGGGAATGCTATGGCAATAAAGATATGCAAACAGTCTATCAGCAACAAATAATGTGCATTTGACAATTAAACATAATGGTGTAGAGGTCAACACTAGGCTGTTTGCCCTAGGGAATGACAGCTTAGCCATAGTGTGCTTGGTGTTTGCCTCCCCACAGGATGCACATTCCCCTTTCCAAACACAGATGATGTCAGCACCCTATAAGTACAACAGGAGAAATGAAACTTTCCAGTAATCCGAATAGCGTGCTCTGCTAATGCGTCCTTCTCAAGTGTCATAACATAGCTAGGTAGGGGTTTTATTCCTGTGAATGGCAAGTGTGTGTGTTTGTCTGAGGGGAGTTAGTGTGTGAGGGAAATGTCCCTTTTGGAAACTAGGTGAACAGACTACAGGATGCCCATCCCCTTTTCTAAACACCGATGATGTCAGCACCCTATAAGTACAGCAGGAGAAAGGAAGCTTCCTAGTAATGCGAATAGCGCGCTCTGCTAATGCGTCTGTCTCAAGTGTCATAACATAGCTAAGTAGGGGTTTGATTCCTGTGAATGGCAAGTGTGTGTGTTTGTCTGAGGGGGTTAGTGTGTGAAGGAAATCTCCCTTTTGGAAACCAGGTGAACAGACTACAGGATGCCCATCCCCTTTTCTAAACACTGATGATGTCAGCACCCTATAAGTACAGCAGGAGAAAGGAAACCTCCCAATAATGCGAATAGCGCGCTCCGCTAATGCGTCCGTCTCAAGTATCATAACATAGTTAGATAGGGGTTTGAATCCTATGAATGGCAAGTGTGTGTGTTTGTCTGAGAGGGGTTAGTGTGTGAGGGAAATGTCCCTTTTGGAAACCAGGTGAACAGACTACAGGATGCCCATCCCCTTTTCTAAACACCGATGATGTCAGCACCCTATAAGTACAGCAGGAGAAAGGAAACCTCCCAGTAATGCGAATAGCGCACTCTGCTAATGCATCCATCTCAAGTGTCATAACATAGCTAGGTAGGGGTTTGATTCCTGTGAATGGCAAGTGTGTGTGTTTGTCTGAGGGGGGTTAGTGTGTGAGGGAAATGTCCCTTTTGGAAACTAGGTGAACAGACTACAGGATGCCCATCCCCTTTTCTAAACACCGATGATGTCAGCACCCTATAAGTACAGCAGGAGAAAGGAAACTTCCCAGTAATGCGAATAGCGCGCTCTGCTAATGCGTCCGTCTCAAGTGTCATAACATAGCTAGGTAGGGGTTTGATTCCTGTGAATGGCAAGTGTGTGTGTTTGTCTGAGGGGGGTTAGTGTGTGAAGGAAATGTCCCTTTTGGAAACCAGGTGAACAGACTACAGGATGCCCATCCCCTTTTCTAAACACCGATGATGTCAGCACCCTATAAGTACAGCAGGAGAAAGGAAACCTCCCAGTAATGCAAATAGCGCGCTCTGCTAATGCGTCCGTCTCAAGTGTCATAACATAGTTAGGTAGGGGTTTGAATCCTGTTAATGGCAAGTGTGTGTGTTTGTCTGAGAGGGGTTAGTGTGTGAGAGAAATGTCCCTTTTGGCAACTAGGTGAACAGACTACAGGATGCCCATCCCCTTTAGTAAACACCGATGATGTCAGCACCCTATAAGTAGAGCAGAAGAAAGGAATCCTCCCAGTAATCCGAATAACGCACTCTGCTAATGCGTCTGTCTCAAGTGTCATAACATAGCTAGGTAGGGATTTGATTCCTGTGAATGGCAAGTGTGTGTGTTTGTCTGAAGGGGGTTAGTGTGTGAGGGAAATGTCCCTTTTGGAAACTAGGTGAACAGACTACAGGATGCCCATCCCCTTTTCTAAACACCGATGATGTCAGCACCCTATAAGTACAGCAGGAGAAAGGAAACTTCCCAGTAATGCGAATAGCGCGCTCTGCTAATGCGTCCATCTCAAGTGTCATAACATAGCTTGGTAGGGGTTTGATTCCTGTAAATAGCAAGTGTGTGTGTTTGTCTGAGGGGGGTTAGTGTGTGAGGGAAATGTCCCTTTTGGAAACTAGGTGAACAGACTACAGGATGCCCATCCCCTTTTCTAAACACCGATGATGTCAGCACCCTATAAGTACAGCAGGAGAAAGGAAACTTCCCAGTAATGCGAATAGCGCGCTCTGCTAATGCGTCTGTCGCAAGTGTTATAACATAGCTAGGTAGGGGTTTGATTCTTGTGAATGGCAAGTGTGTGTGTTTGTCTGAGAGGGGTTAGTGTGTGAGGGAAGTGTCCCTTTTGGCAAATAGGATAAGACACTACAGGATGCCCATTCCCTTATCTAAACACAGATGATGTCAGCACTCTATAAGTATAGCAGGGGAAGAGAAAACCCCCAGTAATGCAAATAGCGTGCTCTGCTAATGCGCCTGTCTCACATGTCATAACAGTCAGATAGGGTTTTGAATCCTGCAATTGGCAAGTGTGTGTTTTTGGCTGAGGGGGGTTAGTGTGTGTGAGGACAATGTCCCTTTTGGCAACTAGGTGAACAGACTACAGGATGCACATTCCCCTTCTACACACTGTTCAGCAGACAGCCATGGCTCTGGCACAAGTTGTCTGTTGCTATGATGCCCCTTTGGAAGATGCTTGTGTCAGCTGGGGAGTCGATTATGGTGTCCAGTTTGCAGTCATCTGCATATTTGGACAGCCACAGTTCATCCGTGTTGGCCTGTACCTCCAATAAATATGTACCAAACAAGAGGGTCCCAGGACTGAGCCTTCTGGGACACAACCTGTAACTGTTATGGGGTCTGGCATGGCTCCAGCAATGCTAACCATGTGGGTTCTGTTCTTGAGCCACTGTGCAATCCATCTAGTGACATAGGGGCTTATATTTAAGCTGGTGAGCTTCCCTAGAATGCCCAAGTGGGGTATTGTTGCGAAGGCGTTTGCAAGGTCCAGGTAGGCTGTGTGAACCACCTTCCCTCGGCAATGGCCTTGGTGACTGTAGCAAAGAAATCAACCGGGTTACACCCGGTAGTGCTGGTGTGCTCTCAGTAGCCCTGAACCAGGCATCTGTTACTGCACAGATATCGATGTTTCCCATGCCAAGGAGTGTTTTGGGTGCATGCATCTGGAGGTTTAGACATCTGGCGTTGGGTAGCATTGCTCTTAGTGTCTTATCCCTTGTGATACCTATGAAGGTGGGTTTGTCATGTGAGCCCTGCCTAACATAGGCACTATGGGGTAGCAAGAGGCTTTGCCAATATCTGATAGGCCAGGGGTGACAGGTGCAGGCTGTCCCTAGCAAAGCAGGTAGTTCAACAGGAGATGAATGTGTGAAGGTGTAGTGCCTGTGACTACTTAGCAGTAGCATATATGACTGCTCACGTGGACACATGCCAGGCAGGTCATATGCACTGTGTCACAGGCAATGTACATGTGAACAGGTCAAACAGTGGCAACCTGTCAAGTGGGACATGGCCATACATATAGTAGGCTATGCAGATGGCACTAGGAGTCCACAGAAGCTCTATAACTATGCATTGCAGGTGTGATCGGTATTCCAGGGTAATTGCAAGCAAACATGCATGCAAACAAAGGTACAGTGAACAGGGCTCCATGTAGTCCATTGTACAACAAACAAGCTGTACCAGTTCCATAAGGTAACACTGCAAATATGCAGGCGCTATGCACATGTACATGGAAATACACTGGTCAGATGGCTAGGGTCCAGTCTCAGTGCACACAAGTGTACGGAACATGCATGTACTGTCAGGATGTACAATAACTGGATAGAAACCCATGTGCCCATACCTGCAGTAATACACATGTCAAATAACAGACACCAAGCCTTCTCTCAGTGGTGCCATACTTAGTAGGATGTATGCTCCCTGGCCTGCCACCACAGTATCCCTGACATATATGGGGACTCTCCCTCCTGTGACAGTTGGTTATGTGTGTTGGTGCTGTCTAGCATGGTATGAGATGTGTGCATGCAGTGCTAGTGTGCTCCTGTGTGTCCTGTACCAGTTGTGTAGTTCTGCACACATATCAACATCCTCACACATCTGCATTGCAGAGTCTAGTGTGGGCAACATGCCACTTGCAATTTACATGTCCATCATTGTGTATTACTACATTCATTACCCATCCCCTGTGCTACCTATGTATGTAGCCTGCTGTTGACATCATTACCACCAGTATGCCAACATGTGCAGATGATACACTATGGTACTTACCATGGGTGTAGACAACAGGACATGACAATCACACAAATACTGCATCAGGCATGCTGTGATATACCCACAATTAATTCAGCACACAGTACTGTTAACAACATGATACTATTACTACACATCTATGTGGTCACCCTGTGCATCAGCAACATGTTAACCTGTACCTGCACAGTTGTTACAGAATGCAGGAGGTGGCACAGTTTCATCATATGCACAGGGTGTGAACTTGGTATGCCTGGGTCAGCCACCCATACCACCAATTGACATGTATGTGTATGTGTGTTGGTGAGGGACAGCAGTAGAAGGTGGGGCAATGTTGATGCAGTGTGTGCGTGTATGCAGTAGCCCTAGGTGTTGTTATTTTGCATGTGTGTATGGATGCACACAGTTCCACCTCATGGCTGCCATATACTGGTGTTTGTGGACAGCCACAGACTGTACCTGCCAGGTCATACAGATCAGTGTCTCTGGCCACGGACACGGTACCTGTGCCTTGCAGGGGTGCTACAGACCGTATCCGGTACCAACCCAGACTGGGTACTGTCATCAGAAGCAGGTGTTCGTTGACTGGACACAGATCCCTGTCGGGCCTGGCCAGAGCCACGTGCACGTGGTCTCCTGGGGCGGTCTGATGACAGCACAGACCCAGCATTGCTGGGGCTGCTGCTGGCACTACGGGGGCGGCTGCGGCCCTGTTGTCGAACGCGCCGACTGCCAGCTGCTGCTGTTGCTGGCATACGGCCACGTCGACACCTCAACCGCCCACCATCACCCTGGCTCATGGACATGTAGTTGTGGATCCAGTGTAATATGTCCCCACAACGTCTGTCTATGACATCAGTGAAATCACGGATGGCGGCCGCAATGTCACGCATACTGTCAGTCATGGCTGTGCGACATGCTGCCAGCTCCCTCAGACCCTGTCTGGTGTACCGTTCCATACGTGACTGTGCCTGCATGACAGTCCGAAACATAGCTGAGGTTGTAAGACCTCTGTGGGCACGTCTGCCAGGGGCAGTACGCCCATGGATGCTCCCACGAGAACCCCTGGACATCTGTCTGTGTGGTACCATCTCTGGGCCATGCCCATGGCTGCTGTGTGGGGAAGCATGTGCCGCAGATACCACATTACCCTGGTCAATGCCCACTGCATGCTGTCCATCACCTAGGGACAGTGGTGACAAGGGGTGTATTGGCAGGATAACTGTGCGCATTGATGGGGTCGACAGCTGTGTACTGTCAATTGGCTGACCAATGGCGGACCCTGGCATACCTTCCTGTGCCATTACACCAATGTCATCATTATCAGTACCCACGGCACCTGACTCAGGTTCCCTGCTAGATGACACCAGAGCAGCAACAGAACCTGTGGGAAGGAAACAGGAAACACAGTTTACAATGTCTACACATTACCAGCGATGCACACATGCACACGTGCACACATGCACACATGCACAGGTGCACACATGCACACATGCACACATGCACACATGCACAGGTGCACACATGCACAGGTGCACACATGCACACATGCACAGGTGCACACATGCACACATGCACACATGCACAGGTGCACAGGTGCACACATGCACACATGCACACATGCACAGGTGCACACATGCACACATGCACACATGCACAGGTGCACACATGCACACATGCACACATGCACAGGTGCACACATGCACACATGCACATGCACACATGCACAGGTGCACACATGCACACATGCACACATGCACAGGTGCACACATGCACACATGCACACATGCACAGGTGCACAGGTGCACACATGCACACATGCACAGGTGCACACATGCACACATGCACAGGTGCACACATGCACAGGTGCACACATGCACACATGCACACATGCACATGCACAGGTGCACACATGCACACATGCACACATGCACAGGTGCACACATGCACACATGCACACATGCACAGGTGCACACATGCACACATGCACACATGCACACAGTTTCACACAATTGTACAGTACTCAGTATGCGTGATATCGACACACAGACACAGACACACCTACATGCATACAAAGAGCACTACTAAGTGTGCCAAATAGTACTATTACTATCAACACTTTTACAGGTATTGTAAATAGACACTCACCAGCATGGATAGGCTGCAATGCAGTGATACCAGAGGGTCCTGCAGACATGAGGAAACTAATGTTAGTGGGCACAACTGTGCCAATGTTACTGAGTATGATACAGGTCAGGAGTACAACAGTCGCCTTTCACAGGTCTGCAGCTAATATTGAGGATATCACGCTTGCACATTAAATACTATGGTGGCAGCTACGAACCAAGGACACACCACCATACCTCTCAACCTCTTAGAGCAAGAAATCTGGACAAAGGCATAAATAAAAGTGGGATAAAGGCCCAAATATAGGGACAATTTTTAAATATTGCTCTTACGAACTTGGAAAGTTGATAGAATAACAGATTTTGCATTAGCATGAATTTTCGGTAGGGTATGAAGTCTGAAACTCAATTGTCTGTAATTATTTTCTAACTTCAATCTTTAATGATTTGCCTCTAATTTGCCAGAAAACCACAATTTTATGAAAAAAAGACCAAAAATATGAGGCAAAAATCTGGGCATTCTGCAAAACTCTGTACAGTTGAGAGGTATGCACACCACACACATGCATTAACTACCAGTATACACAACAGTCAACTACACATATGACATATTACCTGCACGTTCACTGTCCTGCTGCTGTGTGGCTTCAGCCTCCATCATGATGCATGTGTGCTGCTGCTGTTGTTGCAGGTGGACTGGAGCCACTACACTCAGGAGTAGTCCCTCCAGTCTGGTGAGTGGGGGATGTGTAGCCACCCCACCACCTGTGGCGACCTGTTGCCTGTGGATATCTGACGCACGCTGACGGACATGTCTAATCAAATCACTGCAGTGATGTCGTACCTGCTCATATGTCCTATTATGCATGCCTATATCATTTACCCAACGGACAAGGTCCTGCCACAGTGCAGCCCTCACCTGCTGATTCTGGCTGGTGCAGGAAAAGAGTGCTGCATAGTCCCGCACCAGGCTCTGGTGTATCTCCTCATCCTCAGCTGTGGAGTAGGTGGGATGCCTTGGGTGGGCCATGTACCTGAGAAAGAAGATAACCTGGTATCAGCAATATATGTCAGCAGACATTGGCACACATACTACACATGCTACTTGACTGTTATGATACCACATATCTCACATATGTAGCATCTGTCTGTCTATTGGTGGATACACATGTAGATGGCCAGGTATCAGTGCTCGGCCAGCAACTGTGCAACAGTACCTGCCAGGCTCCGTACGACATACTACCAAACACCAGCAGTCAGAACACCAATCCAGGTCAGGAGCACCTCCTCACTCTGGGGGTTTGTATCTAGGTACTGTATGGCGTACATTGGCGAGTACTGTGGGCTGACCACACCCTGCTTGCCCTGGATATACATATCCCACCTCCACAACCAGCACAGATGGCTACAGTGCACAACATTACAGATACAGACATTACACTTTGTAACAGTGATATGGTATCCTTACAGCCCACTGGGCCAGTGGCAGAGACAACCCACAATGCTGACCCCTACACAATTGCTTTCTACAGACATCTCCAAGAATGCATGGCTCATGCATTCACATATATGGCCAAGACACTATCCACAAAGGGACAGCATCCTGTCTGGCGGACCCCAGCCATAGACAGATTGTATTACAGACGATGTAAGCTACTGCAAGACAGAGCATCAGTCACTGAAGGGAGGGCATGTCTGAGCAGCACTGGTAAGGATCTATTTCCCATCATACTGACTACATGGGCAATGTTGAGTGAGACAAGCGTGACACTACAGATGACCAGGAGGCCTACCTGAGTTATGTTAGCGACCTGGTCAGGAGCCATCCTCTATGCCCATAGGTAGCACACAACACATATTTCACTGACACCACAGCTAGACAACATTGTGGCGGACAGGTTCAGTGCAGGTGTCACCCCGCCCTCTCCCTGTAATAAGGCATAGTTATCCCAGCTGACCCTAACCTACAAGTCATCACAGATGTCCAGGTGAGAGACACCCGCAGGTCAGCAGAATACACGACATGGATGGGACCTGCTGGTATCCCCAGTTGCATGCTACATAACCTCTGACAGGAGCTAAACACACATATAGAAGTGCTATGTTACACTACCTTGACTACAGGGTATGTACCCGTACACTGGCACAGCACCAGTGGTTCCACTCCATGAAGGGGGCACCTCACCATACCAATACAATACAACACAATACATGACATTGTAATACAATACTATACAATATGCTAATGCCCCTGTGTCTACAGCAGCGTACTGTTCTGCTAACCTGACCATTGTGACACATGTGGTGTGATGGTACCTGCTGCCGTCACACAGTCACACAGGGTGACTCATATGGCATATTACCTATCTGACTAACATTCAGCAGGGGTATGTGTGACATGTACACATGGGGAGTCTCGCTTCTTAACACTGTGTGGTTTGTTGCAGGGTGTGTCCTATCTGTGAGTTGGAACCCATACCTACACATGTGCACACTATTGCAGTGGCACAGACGACACACAGCAGACATTTAGGTTGTGGATGGTGGATGGTGTTACAATGGTTGTTGGACATCTGTCATGGGTGTGACCTCCATATGTGCATCTGGGGGTGGTAACCTCTACGTGGGTAGCATATGTGTACTCTGTGGTGTTGTCAGTCACTGTGCATTGGTACTGTGTTTGGGTGCATTGTCACAGTGTTGTACATGTCACTGTGTCCTTCTCCATATCTGTTGCTGTCATGTGAGGTCCATACCATGGCATCCATTATGTGCTGTGGGGGGTACACCGACCTACATGTCCATGCCTGACTCACCATGTCTGCAGACACATACCATGTGCAGCTATTCCAGGGATGGTGTGCCACTGTGACTATCATTGGGGCCACTATTGTACACATGTCTGACCCTGCCCACCCCTGACACATGCAGTGGTGGGCGGACACTCACATATATGGTGGTTACTGGTGTAGGTGATCTGGAATGTGGTATGTTACTCCGGATTTGACACTGGTGTTCACTCCGTGCCTTTGTCACCAGGCACCTGTTGCAATACATCTGTACACATGTGCCTCACTCAGACTCTATATACATCTCTCTCTCTCTCTCTATAGATATATATATGTATTAAGATATGTCTATATGTATATAGATATATATATATGTGTAAATATGTCTGTATACATTTGCACATATATATATATTGATGTACATATTCTGCTGTAGATGTGGAGGGGGGGTGCAGAGGGGGTGTGGCCGACGGGGGGGGGGACAGGCTGTGTTGCAGGTCATCATATACAATCATACCTCTAGGTGGTCAGATCAGTCTGTCTATGTATATGTATCTACATATATCTATCTCTGCATGTGTGCATTACATAGATATGTTGCTACAATATTCTATCGACATCTGTCTATGTAGTCCTACATCTCTCTCTCTATGTATGTATACATATATGCATATCATATGTATATATATACATATATATATATATACACATACATATGTTGACATACATACATAGCCATATGTTAGACAGGTATATCAGCACATTTGTCTACCTTACTGTATACACACACTAACATACTGCTAAACATACATAGCTGTGTAACCTAATTTGTACATGGCAGTACAACCTACAATCAAACAACATTTATATGTGCACATAGATGCTCACACATACAAATGTATGTACAGCCTTCACTGATAGGTGCTGTATATCTCCTGCCCTTTACACATCTTCATATACATATGGATACAGAGCAATGACACATATGGAGGGTTCACAGTATGTACACCTTTATAGTATTACTTTATAGTACCTGTGTTTGTCCCAGCTGCTTCTGCTACTGTCTGGCTCTCTTTCCTGCTGCTCCACTTCACAGTTGTCAGCTTCTAGGTAGCTGTTGCTGAGGGATTCCTTTCTGTCTGCTGAGTTGCAGTGTAGTCCTCTCTATATCTCTATATCTCTATCTCTCTCTCTCTCTCTCTCTCTCTGTCTCTCTGTCTCTCTTTCTCTCTCAGGGTGCAATGAAAGTATTGCATGCGTGGACATGGAGTACAGCATACTTTTGTAGGTATCTGCATATGCCCATGTGATGGCCTCTGCACCAATTGTTAGCCAGCATTTGCTAATTGCATGCAGCCTGTTGTGTACTGATTGCAGTTCTCACTGTGATTTCAGAACTGTGCTATAAAAGGGTGTGTGAAATAGGCATAGCCCTTTCAGATGTTAAGGGCAGGGACCATGCTGTTATGCTGTGGACAACATTCTGTGAGTGTAAAGGTTGGTATCTCTAATTTTCTCGGTGGGTTGTGGATTAACATTCCTCCATTCATTTCTCCAGTTTCCTGTACTGACTGTGTATGTACACTAACAACTACAACTACTACTATTGTTAATGTGTGTGTGTGTGTGTGTGTGTGTGTGTGTGTGTGTGTGTGTGTGTGTGTGTGTGTGTGTGTGTGTGTGTGTGTGTGTGCTTTCCTTTCACCTTTGCTTGCACTCTGTTGCTAAGGCTTCAACAGTTGCCCTTTACTGTCAGTACTGGTGTGCCTGCTAGGTGTCTTGACTGTAGTGTGCTGCTGTAGCTTTCCTATTTTCCATGTACATTCACACCCTGGAATGCTTGCTATATCTGCTAGGGTGTTACAGCATGCAGTGTGGTCTGTCCATGGTGTGGGCCTTGACATCTATTAGGGTATGTGAGTATGCTGCTGAGCAGGCCCTAGAGGCTTTCAGGTTCATCAGTTATGTGCCTCATGGAATGGTACATATCAGTGGGGTACACCCATTAACATGTCTGGTATGCTGCAGTTGTGACTGTGGGTTAGCATGAGCATATGTATTACTACACTTTTTCTGCCATGCGAGTGGTGAATACTTTCCGGACTCCATAGTTACCATTGCATGGGTTACACCTTTCTGCCTACTGTTTGTACATTTCACATGGGGTCTCTGGGGCATCCCTGTAAGACATTCACTGTTGCTATGTCTGGGTTCTTAACTATTCGAATATGGTGGTGTTGGACCCGTCATGTGTACAGATATTTGCAGGCTGTCCACATTTCTGCCTCATAATTTAGTCATTATCTCATGCACACCTTTATCTGGCAAGTCAGTCTGGGCTCAAGTCAGAATATGGTGACGAACATTCAAGTTCCAGACTGCATACCCTTCCAAACATCCCACAAGGTGTAGACCCTGTTACTTTCTGAACTGTCTGCATTTGTTGTAACTTTATTTGTAATGTGTCCCTGGTTTTGGGCCTTTGCTCCACATATTTTATTACTTGGTCCGGATGTGTTCCTGTAGGAGGTTGTGGGGTATGGGCAGTGCTTATCCTGCTATGAGTATGTGTGTGTCTTGCAAGGTGCTATGGTGACATTATTACCTACTAGCTTCCAACTAGCATGGCTGTTTCTGTTCACACACTACTATTATGGAAATCCACCAGTTTTGTTTGTGATTCTAAATGTCATGCTTTGTGTACTACACATCTATATTCCCTTTACATTCATTCCTACTGTTAAATGATATATTTACTTTAGCACAGTGTTTCTATATCAGAGTCATGGCTTAGTGGTAAGTCATGCAGACTATAGTTGCCAAGGTCCTGGGTTCAGGACTCACAGTGGGATTTTATTTTTCTTTTGAACTGAGTACAGGACCTGTCAATCAAAGTGCCTAAGGCACTTTTAATCAGTTGTAACTGGGTTAGCGCTGGTTTGCGCGGAGCTCACGCATGCGCACTGGCGGTTAGCTCCACGCACACAAGCGCACACCCGCTTACAACCGCTTAAACGTGCTTACTCTTGTGCACACCCGCGCTATTTTCTTTGAAAGAAAAGAAAATGGGGAGACAGGAAAGTGGTGAAAAAGGGGTCACAAAGAGGGTAAGACAGTAGGGAAACAAGCTTGGGATGTGCAGGAGGGATGTAGGTAAGGCCCATAGCTGCCCATTTCATCAGCAGCAACAGCTGTGCATATGTATGTAATTTGGTGTGACATTTGAAACCTTCCACCCCTGAGAGAGGTGTCAGGACAACAATAATACCTGTTGTACAGCCAATTGGAATTGATGGGTTCCATGTCCAGTAGACATGTGTGCGGAATGGGCAGCTATGTATGGGCGTAATTTTTTGTGGGTACAGAGTGCCCTTTTTTTTTTTCAGGTGAGAGTGGTATGTCAGGTGAAGGTAGTCGGTACAGCTGGGGAGGTAGGTTGGGTAGGTTAACAGACAAGACAAACAAGACGCATACAGGGGCGGTGTATGACACGTGTGGGGGGTTTTCACAATTGACGGGAAGGAGGTTGGGATGTCCAGAGCCCATGAGCCCACAGATGGCAACAGTGGAACTGATATCCCCACCCATAGGCAGTTGCCACTGTTCCTTCACTGCCCAGGACGGGCTGTGCTGGGGCTGTGTAGGCGGGGCAACGGGCATGCCCGTTAGTTGCGCCACCCGTGCCTCGAGCTGGCGTAGGGGCTCAAGGACAGAGTCCCGAATCTCCCTACGCACCACAGTCCGGACGCTACGGAGGGTGAGTGGTGGATCTCCTCCGGCCACACTTGCAGAGGGGGGGCGAGCCCCGTCCCCTGCAGCGCTTCCACCTGCAGGTGGCACAGGGCCACCGGAGGAGGGTCCGGACTGGGCACTAGTGCCAGGTGCACTCGCCAGCTGAGGTGGGAGAGGTGGGTCCGCCAGAACCCGCCTTCCCTGTCGTTCTATGTTTTGCATTATGTCATGACAGTTTGGGTTAGTGACATATAAATACCATTCACAGTTAGTTGTAACAGCATGCATTAGTATTCCCATTAACCACACACCCAGTTATTCACACCATTGAACAGCGTGCATAGCACATGCATAATTTGAACAGTAATACACAGTCCAACAACATGCAGGGTTGATTGATGGCAACAGGCCATCAGGTGTGGATGTATGAACGGGCGGATGCATCAACAGACATGCAAATATATATGACCCAACAGGACAGATGTCCAGGGGTGGTAATTGTGATTGCACATACCATTTTCCCGTGGAATGGATTATAGATGGTTAGAGGGTGGGGTAAATCAAACATATTATTAACACCTTCGAATACAACCACATATGCTGTACATTTCTAATAGCTACAGTTATATACACACTACTGTTCTAACTACAGTGTCCTATATGTTAACTACTTAACCTTGCAGATGGGACTGTTACTGCAACATAACTCTACATTTTATTGCTGTTCATACACGATTCATATCGAACTTTGTGCAGATACATCATCCTGTTAACTGTGCTTTCTATAACTGTAGACAGGTGTGGATGTTTGGTATATCAGACAGTCATCCTATCTGCATATTTCAGACTGGGAGCAACATATCCAGATTTTGGTGTACACATTCCACATGCAGCAACACTTTGAACAGATGTTTCTGTTTGGTTCTGGGTCTCACATGCATTTAATTATGTCCTGACTGCAGTATAGTTTATTCAGGGGTTATTACTACTGTAGTGCTGTATTCCTGACACTTTCTCACACTCTCTCACTTGCTTTCATGTTACTATTCAGACTGGTACTTCTAGGCTTTATTGACATGTTTTAACAGTAATTATTACAGTTCTTTCCAGCACTCTCACTTCTGTCATGTTTCAGTATTTCCACAGGAATATATTTCACACATGTGATTTCATCCTCTTCTGCAGCTATACTTTACCTGCTGCTGCAGGTTGTGTACTATTTTCTTACAGGCAGGGCAGTTTTATTTCAAAATATGTGTTGGACAGTCTCATGATTAGTTTCAACTTACAGGCTGGGAACTGTTGTAATCAGGCAATACTTGCATACACTTTCACACTCTGTGAGTTGCATATTTAATTCCTTCCTGGCTACACTGCACTCTTATGCTGACTGTCATACATTTATATATCTTTACAGTTACTAGTAGTGGATTACTGACCTGCCTGGTGGCTCAACCGCACCAGCCTATCGGCATAGGCTCTGCGGTTCGCAGAACGGACACCTGCAGCTGTAATATAAATGAAGTAATATTGGAATACACATCTCCATGATTTCAGGTAGTTTAACTTTCTACAAACATAATTAATTGATACTTACTCAGTGGTGGGGCGTTGGGTGATTGCCGGGCCTCCTGGATCCAACGGTTCAGTTGGTCCTGCTTACGTCTCTTCAGGTCCGCATGGTGGTGACGGACCTGCTCACCTGTCCTAGGAATTCCTGTGGCACTGGTGAGTTCATGAGCCAACTGGTCCCACGCCTCAGCCTTGTACGCCCCAAAGGACCTGGCCCTGCATGAGTTGGGCCTCATGGTTGTGGACTAGGAGCCAGGCCATGTACCTGGACTCCTCAACACCCCACCTCTGCGCCGAAAGCGACTACCCTCACCTACACCTGACATTCTAACTGCAGGTCTGTTCTACAATCGTTTATGCTGTGTATTCCCGCCTATGGGGCTTATATAGTCCGTTTTTCCAGCACATATCTGTGATTGGCCAGTTTGGAATTGTATCAACTTCAGTAAACCTGCATTGTCATGCTGTAGTTTGTATTCATTCCTATATATGAGCTAATATTGCATTTCTAGGAACTGCTGTCATGGCTTAGTGGTTCTGTACCTTGACTATGGTGTATAGTATCCTGGGTTCGAACCTGACCACTGCTTTTTATTTTTCATGACTGTCTAGACATGTTGAGGGGTGTGTCTGTGTAAAGGCATTTTGGATACGGCTTGCTCACCGTTGCCCGTCGGTTGGCTCGTTTGCGCGGTGCACAGCTCCGCGCAAACGGGGTACGCCGGTTTAACACTGATTTGGCTATTGGCACGCATATGCCGCTTAGCGCAATTAGGGGCACATATATTTAGCGTGGTAAACCACTGCTCGGCTACAGGCACTCATTTTGCACCAGTTAAACCTATGCTTATCTACGGGCACATAACCTCACTCTGTTGAACTGTAGCTCAGCTATGGGCATATCTGGCAGTTTATATTCATTTCTTAGCTCACATTTATTCAATATAAATAGGCTATTACATTGCATTTTACATATATTCTGGTTTTATGTGTACATATATGTGTCAGGGACTTGTTTCCTGCTTATTTTGAGAAAAAAAAATTTGTGTTGTGGGGCTTGAACCATGAATGCCTGCTCTGCAGCCGGCATCTCTACCGCCGCTATTGCTTCCTGGCTTATTTTGCATATGTAGTTCTTATATGCTTTCCCACTGACTGCTAACTGTAGCTGCGCTACGGGCATGCCAGCAAAGCGCACTCACGGTTAAACATCTTTACAATTTAAAAAAATATGACATGTTCATTTATATTTCTTTTATGTTTAATAGTCTGTAGGGGCATGTGTTGTGTTGTGTTTATTCACATTTCCGTGGACTCTGTTGTGGGTGTGTACTTTGGGCACTTTTAAACTTCTGGGGGCGTGTCCGCTTGCAGGGCTCAGCCTACGGACACGCCCCCTACTGTCTTACACGGCCGTGTTCGACTTAGGTGTGATTCAGCATGCTCTCATGAATATGCAGAGCATGCTGACATCACTCAGTTTAACTGCAGCCTCCGTGTAAGAGTTATAACTCTTACACGGAGGCTTCGTGAATCCTGGGGATTATCTATAAGATTTCATGCCCATTTGTATCAAATGCCTTTTTAAGGTCTCCTATCATGATTTTTGCTTCTTCTTTTCTATTCATAATATCATCCACAATTTCTCTAACTGTCATTAACAATTCTTGACAACTCTTCCTCTTTATAATATATATATATATATATATATATATATATATATATATATATATATACTGTCTTCCATACTATTTTCCATTTTAGTTTCAAATCGCTTTTGTATGACTTTCATAAAGATCTTACAATCATTATTCAATACTGTTGGTCTTCATTTTTAACTGTCTTCTATCTTCTTTCTTCTATATTAATTTAAGTATTCCACAACATAATTCCTTATACATAAAACCTTCATTCAACCATTCATTCAAAATCTATAAAAATATATATTTTTTGCCAATCCATTAAATTTTTATACATTTCATACCCTATTCCATCTGGTCCTCCAGCTGAATCTATATTTACTTGTCCTAATACTTTATCTAGCTCATATAAAGAAATCCCCTTTTCCAAATTTTTATTCTCTTTTATTGTTAATTTTCCATGTTATTTTCACTGTCTTCTTTTTTCTTTAAAATTTTCTTGTATATATTATAGTACACTATTCATAGTCTTTTTCTGAGTTCTTTCCGCTTCTCATTTTACATATTTTATTATTCTCATTACACTACCATCTTCATTTACTAATTTGCTTCAGTAACTCAATACTTCTTCTCTTTTTCCTTGTAAAAATATATTTGGTTAAATAACAATTACTGTAGTTTTTCTTGATTTCTTTTTATAATTCTTTTTCTTTGTTAAAGCAGTTTCTATCAGTATGTTCTAAATCTTCCACTGCATTGTTATTTGTTCTTTTTTTTTCTTTCACTGCTTTTCTCTTATCCTATTGCCACTGCAAAAAAATATTTTTATATTTTTCCTTAAATATCCATCATTCAGACCAATTTTTATAAAATGCTATCATAGTTATATGATCTTTCCTATGCTGTTTTACTAATCTCTTTGCTTCTTCATTACATGCTTCCTCATTTATCATTGCATTCCTTTGCCTATTTTTATAAATTCATTTTTGTCTTTCTCTCTAGCCATATTGCAAGATGATCAAAATAACGTGTTTCAACTACCTTCCCTTCTCCTATAACTAAACCTTCTGATACTATAAAATAATCTAGTTCAGTTCCATATATACCCCTTTTGTAAGTCCATGATTTTTGTCCCAAACTTTTTAACTTAACACATCTTATAACTTCTAACATTTTTCTTATATCATTTATTTTCTTTTTACACTTGCCTTTTAAATCACAATTAAAATTTCCTGTTATTATAATATTCATATTTATCACTACATAGTCTAAAATCTGATAAAATAAGCTTTCCTTTCCTTACAATTAGTATGAGCTTATAATGTTATAATTCTAGATACTTGTTCTTTCCATTTTAATTCTACAATGATTAATCTTCCCATTTATGCTAAAGTTACATCTAAAATTCTTACTGAATTTCTACAGACTACACTGTAGCAATGCCAGAACATCTCTCATTTCCCAAATTCCATATTATCTTTCCTCCCCATAGTTTCTCTGTTTGTAATCTTTCTACATTTGCTAAAAATGTCATGTCTTCTAATATAATTACAAATACATCACATGTATTACACTACTCTAAAATTCCTATTCCTCTATATTCTTAATACTATTCATATTTACATAAAGCACTCTAACAGTTTTATTTTTCCTTTTCCTTAGATTCATAGCTTATTACTAGGATAGCTGGCTTAATGGTCCATTCTAAGCCTAAGCAATTTCCCTCCCAAAGGTAAGAATCAAACACTGCACCGTGTGTCTGTGAGTCAAATACCTTAACCATTAGCTGTATATATTTTCTTTCATCCATTTCCTTTCTTTTTTTCTTTTGTACTTATTTTAAATTTGTTTTTCTTTCCTTTATCCTTTTACCAATTGAATTATTTTATATTTTACTATCTCCCAGTTTATGTTTTCAGCACTTATTTCAGAATCTTCTCCTATGTCCTGTTTATTATTTATTTCATCTTATTCTACTTTAATTTCTACTCATATTTTCATTTTTACAATCTCTTTCTTTTTCTTTTTCCTTACTCATATTTTCATTTTTACAATCCGTATATAAATGTTAAATTTTGTGATATTTATAACATATCAATTCACATTTTTTTATTGTATCCTATTTTCTCATAAATATAACATTTTCTTTTATCAGTTACTTATCAAATGTCCTTCTTTTCCACAAAAATATATGTTTGGATTGTCTGAAGTAATTTATGATACCCCTATTCCCCTCCACATTTATTATGCTTGGTATATGTATGTTTTTTCTCTTTTATTATAAACATTGTAATGTCCAGTACTTCTTTACATAAAAATAAATAAAGAATTTTCTTTTTTGCTTCCCTGTTAAATGTTTTTATCACATAAAGATTCCATGGGTTACAGTCTTTTTTCATATTCTCCAGGAAAATTTACCATTTAAAAAAAGTCTCAAATATAATGGTCACAAAATGTCTCTTTGTTAATGAGAATAAATGCTCTTACCTCTTGTGCTTTTGCAAAGAAAGGAACTATTAAACTGTTCCACACTTCATATCGGTCCATTTCTTTGTCTTCCTTACTTTAAAACCTTACCACTTACTTCCATTTTTCATTTTCTTCTGCCTTTTTTGTTTTTGCTACTCCTCTTTTGCCTCTTTTTACTTTCTCTGCATATATTTTCTTTTCTATTTCACCACTATTCTTCAGGATTGTCTCTGCACCCTCCTTTTGTATTTTTTCAATAATGTCCCCCCAGAAAATGTTTTCTTCATTTTATGGTTCACTCTGTATCACCATTTCTTTAAGTAAATCATCCTGCAACCCTCCAAACTGGAGGGTTGTAATCATACATCCATCATTTGCCAACTCATCTCCTTCAAACAGATTTTTTTGAAACATCTCCTCAGAATCCTGCATGCATTCTCCAGTCTCAGCATTGTCTTTCTCCTCCATTCCTTTCACCACTTCATTGTCTCCTTCTCTTTTCATCTGTCTCCCTGTTTATCTGGGTTGCCTCTGCACCTGGAATGGAAACAGGAAGTGCTCATGCAGAATGAGTCCCACTTGCAACAACAAGTAGGATTTTTTATTGATTAATATCACTTATATACATACAATACTTGTTACATATTATTTATGATTATATGTAATTATTTACACTTTTAACAATATTACTTGTTAACATAATATCCCCCACCATTTCTTCCACAACCAAAACATATTTTCTTTAAGATTTCTGTTAATGTCCATTTTTCATTGCATTTAATTTCATTTAATCTCTCAGTCCATAAAGTTCATAAAACAAAAAAAATATTATTCTGAAAATTTTTTTACATCTTCTTGTTTTTTGTCACCATAATAACCATACTCAATCATGTCCATATTCATCTGTTCAACATTTGTAATACCATCTAACATTTTATTCTTACATACTTCTTCCCATAATTTATTCCCCCTCACACAATTCAAAAACACATGTTCAATTGTTTCATATTCACCACAATTATTATATATTCTATCTTGCTTTCTTTTGTAAGGCATATTTGCTTGACAGGTAAATTACTTATAGACAGTCTCCAAAGAAAATCTTTACATTCATGTATATTCTTGTACCATTTATATCTCATTATTATTGCTTTCTTTTTTTTTGTATCTAAATGTTGCCAAGGGTCAACCGAATAACATGTTTTCATGATATTTAAATACCATTTCTTCCTATTCTTTTCAGTCTCATTCACTTTTAATTTCCACAACATAATCTTATTTTGATATTCCTTTACTTCTTCATTAATAACATTTTTGACCCTAATCTTTATTTGCATTTCCCCAAAACTTTTATAATTGTAAGATAAAATAAGTTCTATCAAATTCTTATTTTCATTGGAATGTCCTTTCAGTGCTCTATATAAATTCAGTGACACTGAAAGGACAACTAGATTTATGAAGCCTAACCCTCCTAACTCTTCTTTCATACATAAAATTCCCCTCTTGACCAGGTTCAATCTTGACCCCCATATAAAAGAAAACATAATAGACATAAACTCTTTCTCATATTGTGTTGGCAACGGGTCCCCTTTGAATGGTCAACATTTCAAAATGTCGAAATTCATATGGCCGAGACCATATGATTGACATTTGAAATGTCAACCAAGGGGAACCGGCATCTCTCTACAGTGTGGAATGGAAAGATTTCCAATTCTGCACTGTAGTATGAGCTCAGAGTTTGTATATTTAAGTTCCGGGGGGTGTGGGGGCAGAGCCTCCCACGGGGGGGGGGGTGAAGCCCCCCTGGTAGCAGCATTAAGGTAAGTTTTATTTTGTTTTTTTAATGTTTTAATTGTATGGTCAACATTTCAAATGTCGATCATATGGCCTCTGCCATATGAATGTTGACATTTTGAAATGTCGACCATATCAAGTAGACCCGTTGGCAACATATATGTATTAGCTATATATGTTATTTTTACCTAACAGGATAGAATTTATCAAATACACTTTCTTCCTATATGACAAGCTAAATGTTTTCCATAAGTTACATATCTCTTTTATTTCCTGAAATACCTTTACTCATTGCTTATTCTTATAATCATTCAATCCAAATACTATTCCTTAAACCTCTATAGATTCTTCATTAAATTGTATGTCTCCTATATTCCCCTCCCATCCAAAACCTTTACTTTTTTCTACATTAACACATAAACCAATCTTCCTTTTAATAATTTATTTAACTTCTCACTTATCTCTTTCATCCTTTCTTTATTACTGGTAATTAAAACAATATAATCTGCATATGTATACATTATAGGTATTTGCAAACCTTCTGTCATCCTATACCCTACAATATCTGTCTTTTTAGTAATCTTATTCAATATGACATTCATAACTAAAGAAAATAAGATACTACTAGCTGGAAATCCCTGTCTTATCCCACATTCTATTTTTATTTTTTCAGTTTTCCATCCATTCACATTTACTCTAATATTATTTATTTCATACACTGATTTAATTACCTGTATTCTTTTCATACTTATATTATATGTTTCTAGAATTTTCCACAAAGACTCATATTGTATTTTATTGAATGCCTTGCATAAATCTCCTATCATAATCTTTGCTTTCACCTTCCTGTTTATAATATCATCTATTACTTCTTTTATTATCTATAATAAATCTTGACTTGTTTTCCCTTTCCACCAAATATTGTTTGATCAAGTCGCTTATCCATTTTCTTTATTAGCCTTTTAGTTATTATTCTCATAAGTATTTTATAGTCAGTATTATTCAATACTATCACTCTCAAATTCGTTATGTCATCATTTTCTCCTTTATTCCATATGAATATTATTAATCTGGTACATACTTCTTCATCTGCTATTCCCAATTCTAACCATTCATTCAGTATTTCTACAAATATTACTTTTTGCCAAATTTCCATTTCATTATACACATGATATTCAATACCATCTAATCCTGTTATGGTATTCAAGTTAATGTCTTTTAATACCTCATTTAACCCCCTTCAGACTTGTCTTTTGTGTCAGACTTTTATTATCTTCTTTAATCTATCAACTTCACACTTTTGGTTTTGCTTTCTTTTTTAATAAATGATTGTCTTATACATTCTTTAATAATTCCACATATCCCTTCTTGAGTTGTTGCTTTTGTTCCGTCTTTGTCTTTAAACTCCGTTATTACCTTTTTATTTTCTTTCACCATTTTATTTAAATAAGGTGCTACCTCTTCTTTTCTGCTTTGTAGATAATATTTTTGCTTATATAATAAATTCTTGGGTCTATATCATTTAATCAAAACTCACATTGTCAAACCTCTCTTCATCAAACACCTTTTAATTGAACTCTCAAATCAGTGAGCAGACATTTAATCAAAGATTTTCCCAGGGCAAACCAATGGTTCACCACCATATGGAATTTGTCCTTTCTCCCACTTTAGTGCGATCTCAGAGTTGGTATATTTAGTTAGGGGGGGTTATAGGTTTTATGTTTTTTGATTTTTTTTTCTGTGTTTGCTAGGGTGGCCTATTATTGGTTTGCCCTAGGAAACAGTTTCCATTCACTGATTTGTGTGTTTGATTAAAAGGTGTTCAATGAAGAGAGGTTTGACAATGTGAGTTTCAATTAAATGATATAGACCCTAAATTCCTAATTCTTACCTGATTCATTTCATATATTTCTTTCTCTTTTTCATAGAAAATATTTTCTTTATATATATCAATTCTGAAAATATTGCTTAGGTTACTGTTTTATATTTTTCTTCTTCTGTTTTTTTTCTCTTATTCTTTATACATTATAAAACCATTTTTATATTATTTTTCATTTAAAAATCATCATTTCATTCATTCATCCTTTTCATTCTTTTTACCTGTTTTTATGTATCCTTCTTTCTCATGTATTTTTATCCATGTCAATATATGGTCTGAGAACCCTGTCTTGTTTATTCCTTTCTGCATACTTTTTAACCTATCTGATATTAAGAAATAATCAATTTCTGTTTTAATCTCACCTCTTCTGTAGGTCCAATGTATATTGTCCCATATATATATATATATATATAAGCTACATGTCATTATTTCATTTACTATTTTGACATCACTAGCATGTTTGTTCTTAGGTTAAAATTAAAGTCACCCACTAGTATTATATCCATATGGAGACAAACATAGTTGAGGATCTTTTTAAACATTACGTCTTTTTCTTTCCTTGTAACATATGCATATATAGTAACAACTCTGTACACATTTGTATTCCATCTTATATCTACTACTGTAATACTATATAGACTGGATTTTAACAAATAAAACCTTACCTACATACTATAAGCGACCATCTACCAGCCTTCTTGCTCAGACAACTATACACCACCAAAAATACTTCATACAGACAAACATGCAACAGAAAACAGTTCTCGCCTCAAACAGTTCTAGTCACCCTTCAGCTTTGTGACTGGACCCCACTAACATCACTTCCCCTAGATACTGCCATAGCATATTTTAATAAAACATTCTTAGACATATTAAATAGCCAAGCACCTCCTAGAATTATTAGAGTAAAGTCAAATTATGTTCTGTGGCTCAAATTGAGACCAAGCAGTGACTTAAAACCAGGGGCAAAATTTGATTTCAATATCATTCCAACAGAAACCAAACCACCCTTCATAACTATCAGCAACTAAGAAATAAAGGCAAAAAACAGGTTAAAATGCCAAAAAAAAAATCCTACTACATTGTAACCCAAGAAAAACAGCAAAACAATCCTTAAAAATATCTGAGTTACTATAAAACAACTATTACAACCTGGCCAATTACCATCTCCAGCACTTACCACTGTAAACATTAAAGATAGTATACCCACTCAATTTAAAACTTACTTCACTAACTCCATATTATCACTAACCAAAAATAACACCAATGTCCCCCTAACCATTCCTAAAGCTTCCAAAGAAATAACAATTGTCTTTTCCTTCCAGTCTGTACAAACTAGCACCATAAAACCTGCTTAACAAACTTAAACTCACATCCCTTGCTGTTGACAATCCATCTTCTGACTATCTGAAAATAGCTACTGATGCTACCTCTTATCCAGTCTCCATATTAATCAGTCGCTCCATAGCAGAACAGTATGTTCCCAAAAGCTGGAAAATATCCTATATCATATTATTACATAAAGGTGTAAACTCTACAGACCTATCTAACTACAGGCCTGTTGCCATTTATCCCCTCTATCAAAAATATTAAAAAAATGTATACATTCCCAGATTATGAATTACTTACTATCTGATAAAACATTTTACCAATTCTCAACATTGCTTCTGACCCAACCATAGTACCACTACAGCCCTTTTAAGTTTCACAAACAAAATTAACCAGTTTAGAAATAATGGGCAGCTAGTCTCCTCTATTTGTCTAGACATGTCCAAAGCATTTGATATACTCTCCCATCAAAAATTGCTCAGTGAACTCTCAACTTTAAAACAAAGCCACTCTGTCCTCACATGATTCCATGACTACCTATCTGACAGACAACAAGCTGTCAAATGGGATCATGATTACTCATCTCTGCTACCTGTCACATTAGGCATTCCTCAGGGGTCTATCTCAGGCCCACTCCTATTTACTATGTTCACCAACAACTCCATACTGCTACACATGTTGCTACAATCATATAGTATGCAGATGACTCCACACTCATCTGTGCAGCACACTTACTCTCACAACTCCAAGAAATAACTCAGGAGTCCTTCTCAGCTGTAGAGTCTTGGCTCTCAGACTCTCAATTAATTCTCAATCTCAATAAAATTAAGCTAATGCTCTTTTCAAATAACAAAACTTCAGACACCTCATCCTCTTTTCAAATACATTCATCCAATAATACCAATATAGCCCCAGTATTACATATTAAGTTACTTAGATAAAAACATGAAATTTGATAAACACTTGTCCTTAATCATAAAAAAGTTCATATAAAACTTGGCTCACTATATAGAATCAAACTTTTCCTTACTGACTCTACAAGACAATTTATTGACAGGACTCACTTACTTTCTACCTTACTTTACGCTTCTCCTGTCTTCACCAACTTGAAGAAAACAGGCCTAGCAAACTTAGATGCCTGTTATAATAAAATTGCCAGATTTGCCACTAACTCCCCATGTAGATCCCATCACTGCATTGCTCTACACCATCTAAACTGGCTAGAGCTACCTAACTTCCCAAAATTCACCCAACTTATGATGGCTCATATCATAGTTTACCAACCTGATAAGTATCCAGCACTCCATAATCTACTCCAACCTCAATCTAATTAATAAAAGACACTTGAGATCTTCCAACATGTTTCTACTACAACTCAAAAAAGCTAATAACAACGTAGGAGATTCTCTGTACTCCAATCAGATTTCCAAGATTTGGAACTCAACCCCCCTCCCCCAGCACATACTAACAATTCATAATCCCTCAAAGTTCAAAACAATTCTCAAGGCTCACCTTGCTAAGTCCTGGCTTTGCTCTTGTCCACCTGTTGGCTGATCTTCACTTCTCCAATATGTCACACTTCACACTTATTCCATTATCTCCTCATTAGATTTTTATAATTTTCAGATGATCAAATCCATCTCATATTACCTACAGTTTCCCTCTTAACCTCTATTTTACTTCCTCTCTCTGAACCTTCTACCTACTCCACCTACTTACTCTCTCTATACCCCCTACCTACTCCACCTAATCTCATCCTAATTAACCTCCTGGATCTATGCAATATGTAAATTACCTCGCAACTCTACTAAAATCGCTGACACATTGTTTATTTTCCACACATTAAATGTGTATATCTACCTAACTCACAACACTCCAAGTATATCCTGTTTTATCTACTGTATATAAATGCTTTGATAATATTATGTTTCATTAACTATTTTTTATGTACAAGATAAATCTATCTATACTATTGACTGCTTTATTGTGTACCAGCTATTTTTTGTTATATTTTTATAACATTTAGATTTTGTACCTATTGGAGCTTTTCTCCCCAAGCCTCCACTAAAAATGGGCATCTGCCCAGTTAGACTATCCCAGTAAACAAATGTCAAATAAATAGATTAATAAAGATGTCCTAATTCAGCTATAGTAACATCTAATATTTTGATATCTTTTGACACAGTATTCATATCTTCGAACGCATGTCTCTTTTCATATTCCAAATGATAGGCCAATCCCATAGCTTTTCTGTTTGCTTCCTTTCTTCCTTTATTAATAATCCAGTATCCTCTAATACTATAATATGGGCATCTATTAGGACACACTATACCAAAATGCTTATTCTTCTCTTAACATTTCTCATGCTACTAACATTTAAAACTGGAATCTTTGTCTTTTAGTATAAATCAGTGTGAAATGTGTCTCAGCCTTTACTTTTTGTTTTCTTTTGTAATTATACTTTTGCATTTTCTTTTTCTTTTCCAGTACTCTTTTCCATATAGAATTGTTCTTTCCCTTCACTATTTGCCAATTCACATACTCTTCTTCATTTGTATCCACTAATACTTATTCCCCTTCGTTTGGGTTTATTTTTATACCTTGAGTCTCAGTCAGCCCTTCTTGTCCTTTTCCTTTATCTTTATCCTGATCTACTCTTTGTATATCTTCTTTTTCCATGATTTGCACATTTTTTTCAAACTCTAACCATGCATGTCCAGTATTACCACTTTTCTTACATTTCAAATCACATTTTTTTAGCTTCATGCCCAGGTTTACCAAATATAAAACATTTTCTTTTATCACATTCACTAATCAAATGATCATGTTTTCCACATTTAAAACACATTTTAGGCTGTTCTCTATATTTTACAGATCCCCTATTATCATTTACATTAACAACACTAGAAATATGTATCACATTATCATTTTTCACTTTTAATATAACCTCACATTCCCATTCCCAAGTCCATAGACCTCTTTCATCATAAATTTTTGTTGTGTCCATAACATCTTTGCATAAGCAAAATAAATGTTCTTTTAAGTTTTCTGCTTCAATTTCAGTTCTGAATTGCACCATAACCTTTTTTCTTTCTCTAAAAAAGGATTGCACCACATACACTGACCATGGATTGTCATTATTCCTTTGTTCATATTTTTTTATGAAATTTTCCATAGCCTGTCCAGTCTCAAAAAATATGTCACAAAATATCTCTTTATTGATAAGAATAAAGGCTCTTTTGCTGTCACACCCAAGGGTGCAATCACCGAGTCTCAAATGTCATACCTGTCCAGACCTTTTTCTTTTTTACTGCTTACTCACACTGTATAACACTCCTTTGTCTCTGTCACATTTGTATAGGTTTTGGATACTTTTGCCATAATATCCACACTTGCATTTTCATTTCTGGCTCCTCCTTCCACTTGACATACACTTTCCATCCCTCCTGTTTTTCCCGGCCATCTACGGGCCTGTAGTGGAAACAGGAAGCAAAATGCACCACACTCAAATGCGTCCTCCTATGCCAAAGAGTAGGTTGTTTTATTAATGTATACATTACATATTATTTACATATTTACATTATTTGCATCTATTTACAAATCTCCATACATTATACACATTTATGTAAGCATTCCTCCCACTCTTTAATTCACAGCCAAAACATTATTTTCACAAAAATCTTTGTCAAAGTCTATTTTCCATTGAATTTAATTTCATTTAGTCTCTTGTTCCATATAGCCCATGAAACATAAAATATTACTCAGTCTATTTTCTTCACTTCTTCCTGTTTTCATGCACCATAATAACCAAATTCTATTATGTCTATATTTATCTGTTCAAATTTTAACAAACCTTTCACCCTATTATCTTTACATATTTCTTTCCACAAATTATTAGCTCTTTCACATTTCAAAAACACATGCTCAGTAGTCTCAAACTATCCACATTTATTACATATTCTATATTCTATATTGCTTTTTTTTTTTGGATGGCATATTTGCCTTAACCGGCAATTTTTTAATAGACAATCTCCATAAAAAATTATTATGTTCTTTAAACTTTTTATACTTATTATATCTCATTATTATGACTTTTTTCTTATCTATTTCTAAATCTTTCCATGGATCAATGCAATAAAATGATTTTATAGTACCATTCATTTCTATTTTTCTCACATATATTCTTTTTATTTTATATAACACAATTTTCTTCTGGTACTCTTTCATTTCTTCATTCACAATGCTTTTACTTCATTTTTTAACTTCCATTCCTTCTCATAATATAGTATCATTTCTAGCAAGTTTTTATTTTCCTTCATAATTCCTTTTAATACCTTATATAAAATTAAAGATGATGCATGTACTATTGGGTTTATTAAACCCAAGCCTCCTTGCTCTTCTGTCATATATAGAATCCTTCTCTTAACTGGATTCCGCCTAGAGCCTGATATAAAAGAAAATATAATCATCATTAGTTCCTTTTCATACATAATAGGAATCATATAAATGTTGTCAGCATAAGCAATTTTTCCTATTACCATGGTGTTCAACAAGTGTGCATTTATCTTTATGTAAATCTATATGATTTCCAAAAACTAGTTATGTCCTTTACTTCTTTGCGTACAATATCTCATTGTTGTTGTCTGTATTCATTCCTTCCAAATTTTATTCCTAATATATCTATATATTTTTTGGGTTCCTATTATGTCTTTGAATGTTTAGATTGTCAAATACTTAAACGTTGACACCTAAACATTGAACACTCAAACTTGCTCTTCATTAGGGATTTGCCCTTTTTCCTGATATAGAGCAATCTCGGAATTGGTATATTTAATTTATGGGAGTGGGGGACATGGGGGGGCTTTGCCCTCCCATTGGTTAGGATTTTAAAGTGTGTTTTTTTTTGTTGGCAAGGTGAATTTTTTCATGGAGAAAAAGTTTGCATAATTGGCCGGTCGCGATTTTGAGCATTCGACATTTAGGTGTTGACGTTTAGGCATTCAACAACCTATGTTGTTCAATGTTCTAATATAGACCCTATTTTTCATTAAACTCTTTCATTTCTTTATACATATCATATTCAATTCCATCCAGTCATGTTGCAGAATTCGTGTTAATATCTTCTAGAATTTCATTCTGTTCTTTAATAGTTGTTTTTTGTTCTAAATACTCATTATCTTCATTATTTAATTTTTCACCTTTACAAATTTGTTGTATTTTTTTCCTCTTTTAAGAAATAATTCCAATACACATTCTTTAATTATTTTGTATATTCCTTCTTGCTGTCTTATTTGCTTACTTTCCTTATTTTTTAATTCTCTTATTATTTTTCCTTCTTTTATTATTTTCCTCAAATATGGTGCTACCTCTTCTTTCTTTCTTGTAAACAATATTTTTGTTTATATAAGTAGTTAATTTTAATTTGATTCATTTTATATATTTCTCATTCTTTTTCATAAAAAGAAAATTTCTTCTCTAATATGTTTTTAAATGTTTCTTGACTTAATATCTTGTATATCACTTTTTTCTTTTCTTCCTTATACATTCAAAAAACACTTTTTTATATTTTTCTTTAAAATTAAGCAACCAAACAGTCCAGTTTTCATAAAACTTTCTCATAGTCATATGATTTTTCCATAATTCCTTTTTCTTCTAAATCTAATTCCTTTTCATTAATTCTCTTTATTCCTTTTCCTATTCTAATATATTCTTCATTTTCCTGTACTTTAACCCATATAGCCACATGATCTGAAAATCCAGCATACTTAATTTCTTTTTATAACTTTTAAACTATCAGATATTAAAAAATAATCAATTTATGTCCTAATTTAATTCCTTTTATAGGTCCAGTGGTTATTTTCCCATATACTTAACTTTCCACTTCTCATAATTTCTTTAACCATTTTAACATCACAATTGTTTTTATTTTTTCTTAAATTACAATTAAAATCACCAACCACTATAATGTTTATATCTACGTAAACATATTCAAGAATAATGTAATGTAATAACTGCCCATTTTGTACCCATATTTCTAATTATGTTTGTCCACCCGACTACTTCTGAATGTTTTCAGTTTGAAGTTATTGCTACATGCAATACTGAACATGTAGTTTACATGGCAATCTGTACTTCCTGCCCTGCCTTCTATGTAGGTAAAACTGATAGAAGGTTCAGGGACAGAACACCTTTACCAAATACGCATTCAGTCCAGTAATAATGCTTTATCTAAGCATGTTCTTGCAACAAACACCAATCACACTTTTAAATTTATGGTCCTCCAGGTGAATAACCCTAGCCCCAAAGGGGAAGATATCAGAAACTATACAGAAAGAACAGAGATTAAATGGATTGTTAGACTCAAGGCACATGTTAGTCCAGACCTGAATGATAAAATTTCACTTAAACCTGTTTTGAAAAACAGGAGACCATTTGTTAGGTAAAAAAAATTTTCTATAAAAATTTTTTTATATATTATTAGTTTTTAGTTTTATATTAGACGTGTATAAATCTGTTTGTTTTTTTATTGAAGTTTTAATATAAATTTTATATAACTATATAGGTGTGACTGGATATTTTCTGAGTATTATTTTTATAATGAATAAGTTATAAGTAAGAGAAATGCTTTCTATAAGCTTTCATAGATCTGCATATTTCTTGTCTTTGACTTTAAGAACTTGTTGAAAGAATTCATGATGATGTCATCTAGTTAATTATTTAATTGAATACCTGCTAGATAAAATGTTCAACACTTTTTACTTCTGTTTGTTAAAGGTCTGAGGAAGCCTTCTGGCGAAAGCGCTTACCTTTTTTATGTGCCTAAATAAATATATCTGGTTTTATCTATGATGGATTATTTCTTGGATGTTCTAACAGTATAGACTTCTGCCTTCCTATTGGGACTATATTGATGCTGAAGACTGCTTTATATGCCGGGTTGCTCCTAAGTGCCATCATTTACTTTTTTATATTCAAAAATATTTTTAAACAGCATTTCTATCTTTTTTTGTTACATATGCATATAAAGCTATAATGCAATACACATATTTTTTTCCATCTCATGTCTATTACCATAATTCATCCTAGTTCCACTATGGTTACATCTAATAATTTAATGCTTTCTTGACATAATATACATATGCCTGAGCATATTTCTTTACAGATGTTCCAAACTACCACACCATTCCAGAGTTTTTCAGTTTGTGTACTGTCTTCCTCTGTCAATCTGACATCTTCTAAAACAATAATATGTGCATCTACTGCAGCACACCATTGTAATATACCTATTCTCCTTTCAAGATTTTTCATACTGTTCACATTTAAAGATAATATTTTCAGCTTTTAAGAACAGTTAGTATAGTAAAATATTTATCCCTTTCTTTTCTTATTTTCTCCAAGCATTATATTTTTAAATTTTCTTTTCCTTTCTTTAACTCTTTTCCCTATTGATTTTTTTATTTCTTACTGTGCACCAATCAGCTTCTTCCTCACTTATCTCTTCTGTTTCTTTTTCCTTGTTACTTTCTTTAACTTCATGTATAACCTCTTTATCAGTCATGTGTTTTTTACATTTTCTTATATAACACGTTCTTCTATCTCTTTCTCCTGTATAACTTCATTTTCATTTTCTTGTACATTCATTTCACATTCCAGCCATGAATGACCAGTATTGCCACATTTTTTGCATTGTTCTCTGTTTTACTACATAAATAACATCATTTTTTTCACATTCATAGATTAAATTATAATTTTTCCACAAAAATAAGAAGTTTTTGTTTGACCCCTGTATTTCACAAAACCCCTATTACCATGAACATTAATAATACTAGGTACGTGCATAACATTATCATTTTTCATTTTCAGTATTACTGGACATTCCCATCCCCCAGTCCATAGTCCTCTTTCATTATATATTTTTGCAGCATCCATTACTTCTTTACATATTGTTAACAAATGTTCTTTCAGTTCATTTGCTTCAACTTCAGTTCTAAACTGGATCATTATTCTTTTTTTGTTTGTCTGTAAAAAGCTTGCACCACATATTCTGACCATGGATAAATATTTTTCTTTTTTTCATATGCACCCAAAAAATTCCCCATGGCCTACCCAGTCTCAAATATTAAGTCACAAAAAGTCTCTTTATTAATTAAAATAAATGCTCTTACCCCTTTTGCTTTGACACCCACAGGAGCTATAACAGAGTCCCAAACCTCATACCTGTCCAAACTTTCTTCTTTTTACTGCTCACACATGCTGTATACTTATTTTTTCTTTTATTTCTTCTTTCTTCTTTATTCCTTCTCCAACAGTTTGTGCATAAGTTTTTGTCTCTGGAACTTTTTCCAGCACAGTCTCTTCTTCTCCTTTGTCTTCTTCCATTTTTTCCATTATGTTGCTCCATGAAATTGCTGCTCCACTTTCTGGCTCACTTTGGTTACCATTTCTTCCAAATAAAACTGCCCAAATAAATTGCTGCAGTCAGCAATGGATTCAGAGCCCAAAAGGTTTTTTAAAACACAGCTTTATTTAAAAATAATAACATGGATTGAGCGTTTTCATCCCTGCACACTGGAACTTCTTCAGACTCACTCAACCACCAGCACAACTTTATATAACATAATTAATTAACTAATTGATATTCAGTTTAAGATGTTAAGGGTACCATACAATAAGCCATTTTGTTGTTGTAAGAATACCACACTGTATATAAAATTGTTCACCATGTCATAATGCCAAAGAATTTATGAATATATTAAAACTAATAATTTTACTATCTTTTCATAAAATAGCCCTATTATTTAATAAAGGTAACAGGAAGATGTTCTCATTTAAATCATGGGTCTGTGTAGCATGCAACTTAACTTGCCATTTCATCTCTCTTTCTTCTAACTGGGATTTAAAATCCCCACCTCTGGGATTTGCTTTGATGTCTTCTAAAATACCAAACCCATAGTTCCTAAAAGAGGGGCATTTTTGTAGAATGTTTATACAAAGCATTGTTAGGGTTGCCAGTCATAATGTCATACTGATGTTCATAAATCCTATCACAGAT
Source organism: Protopterus annectens (assembly GCF_019279795.1). Classification (NCBI taxonomy): domain Eukaryota; kingdom Metazoa; phylum Chordata; order Ceratodontiformes; family Protopteridae; genus Protopterus; species Protopterus annectens. The sequence continues at coordinate 141,440,141 of NC_056741.1, forward strand.
ACGTCTTTCCATTTTGCCTACATAGAATGCTGGACAACCCAAACACTTAGCCAGATAAAATACCCCTGTGGTTTGGCAATTACATTTCATAAAAATAATTTTTGAACCCAAATAATTCTCTAAATAAATTTCTCCTATCTCTATATTATAAACCTGCTCTGAGAACATCTCCCACACTTTGATGTTCTCTTTTAACCAGTCCCTTCATTATAGTTGCTAACATTTCCCTTTTCCAGACTTGACAATATTAATACCTGTTATATAAAAAAAGAAGGGTTTGGACCTAGTAAAGAGTAAACTGAGGAGTTACATTTTAAACTATTCCAATTAGCTTTCATGATGCTCTTAACTTCATTTGCTACTAGAACATAAGGGACTACCAGTGCTCTTTCATATGCATTATTTCCTATTAAAGTCACCTTGTCTTGAAAACCAGTGCCTAATAGGGATTTAAAATTTTTGCCCCAGTTTGATCCAATGTATCCTAATATATCTTCCACTATGCTGGGTGGATAACTCCTACTATAAAACATATCTGCTGCCTCCCTTAATTCATTAGCCACATCTTCATAATGTGATGTCACCTTGGCCACTTGAATGAACTGGCCTTTTACAATACTTTTCTTTTGACATATAGGGTGGCAGCTAGTAAAATCTAGATAGGAGTTACTAAATGTAGGCTTCCTATAAATTTTGGATTTAAATCCATTCATAGTATGTTGAATGTAGGTAATCCCTTCTTTACTACTTGTATAAGTGAATTTTAAAAACCTGGATGATTTATGAAGATATTCAGTAAAACCCATAATTTCAGTTTCTGGTCCTGTCCATAAAATAAAAATATCATCCAGGAAATGAACATATAATTTCATGTAATGATAATAGCCACTATTAAAAACATTATTGTGTTCCCACTCTAACAAGGCCATATTAGCATAAATTGGGGCACTAGAAGCACCCATAGCTACACCTGTTTTCTGTTTAAAATATTCCCCCTCAAAATAAATATAATTGTAGTCTCATACAAGACCCATAAAATCAGTTATCAAGTTGATCTTATCATTTGAATATTCCATATAGCTAAGTATACTCTCATAAATGAAGCCCATCCCTTCTTCCCTTAGTATAGAGATAAAAAAGATCTACTATATCTATAGTCAAGAAAATTATATATTTATCCCAAAGAGTTTCCTTACGTCTCCTAAAAAGTCCCAGGAATCTTTGATAAGATGATTTGCTTTATAATAAACTGGCTTTAACCATCTATCAACACATACCCCAAAAGGGTAAGTTTTAGATCTCTGTCCAGCCACAATTGGCCTAAAAGGTGGTTTCTCTATATTTTGTGAATCATTGGAATACCAAATATTGTAGCCACTACCAGATTTTTGACTTTTAAAAAGTTTCATATTTCTACTGAAATTCTTTGGTCCATTAGATATTCCTCTAAGAAAAAAATATATGCTCCTATAACTTATGTTAATTTCATTGATGGAGGCCTTAGAATAAGTTGCTGTATCATACAACCTTTCAAGTATTCTTTGAGAGTCTTGCGAAGAGTCAAAAATTACTGTCCCCCCACCTTTATCAGGTCTCATCACTCTTAGTTGATCAAACCATTTTTTCTCTTCTTTATTAAGATTTGAAGAATGATTATTTTTGACTTTAGTTTTCAAATCATACAGGTCTTCTATTATAGCTTTTTCTAGAATATTCAAATTAGGATCTAAAGGGGGGGGGGGTTAAACGTACTTTTCCTCCTCAACATTTGACTATTAGCACCACACTCTATTTGTTCCTTCTGGTCCTTAAAAATAATAGCTAAATTCAACTTCCTAATGTACAACTTGGTCTCTATAATAGAATCTATATAATCAAAGCTTTTTCCCGGAACAAACTTCATACCTTTCATAAACAAAGTAAAAAAATTCTTCAGTTCTGTTATATCGGTGCAATTAAATATATAGTATCCTTTATAAGTATTTAAAATACCCTGGTGTAAAATATCAGATCCTGCTGAAGTTGCATTTACTATCACTTGTTTCTTTTGTTCGCCCATGTTCGCTCTTGAGTTGGGTAGTACTGAACCGAAACACCCCCCCCCCGGGCCTCCCATCTTGGTTGACCCTGAAAAAAAGATTTATGTTTTCTACCATATTCATTGTCATTTGTATGTTTATTGTTATTAGGCTTAGCATAAGAATCAGGTTGTCTAGGTAATTTCTGTTCTGCTGTTCTCTATTACCTCCTTCTGTGGTTTTACCTTGACTAAGTTTAATAGGGTAGGCTTTCTTTTCTTTACACTGTTTAATATCTCTTTATATATTTTTTTGTGTTTCTTCACAAATATCTTTTCACATTTATTTTCTAAAAGCCTAAATTGTTTTTTATCTAAATTCACCCATTCTGAAAACAGCAAATCATTTTTAATATCATTATTTAACTTTTCCACTTATTTTAACAAGACACAAAGTTTCTCATCATTAAACATAATAATTTTATCCATTAGCTCTAACTCATGTCTATTGAACATTTCCCACAATTCTTCATACATAATCTCACTGTAATCTATTACAAAAGGAAACTTATACATCCTAAGCCCCTGAGGTACTATTTTTAAATGTAAACACTCAGACAAATATGCATTTTCTATTTGCAATGATTTTATCCTAAACATTTTCCTCTCAAAAGTAAAAATCCAGTCCTTCAAAGAGCCTTTGGGGTAACGTTTATTTCCGTGGTCCGTTCTGATCCCATTCATAATATCATAATTAAAATAAAAGGGTTTACCCACAAATTTCTCAAAGTCATATAATTCTTTGGAAAATGTAATGTATTTGTCTATAATACTGTTCTATCCTAACATATTTCCTTTCAAAGATGCCATTCTAACATTTGTCACATTGTATGAATAAAGGTTGCCACTGATTCAATAATAGCCTTTTGTAGGTTGCAGTACCTTTGGGGCGAGTTCCAATTCTTTCTGTAAGCATAGAACGATTATTGCCTTGCTCATTATCTGTTGCAGCTTGATGAACTGAATTGCTGCTTCCAGTAGTTCCAGCTCCTACTCCTGGAATAGTAAATGGAGATTCAGAACTCGCTTCTTTCTGTTCGCCAACCATAACATTACTTCCTGTGGACGATTTCCTCTTTCGTTTGAAAGTTCCGTTGTAGGCTCCACATTCCGGTTGGCTCATGATCTCAATAAGGTGTGTCAATTCGCCTTTAACAATAGTCAATTCAGAATGAACTCTGTTAATCTCCTTCCTGTGTACTAGTGAAAACAGGGAAGGGAAATCATCTATTGAATCTATGCCGACAATACCGCCACAAAATCCAATCAAATAAGCACAAAAGTGTGGAACACAGCGATACACAACCAAAGAAATCATCCAAATAAATCACTGAGTCAGCAACGGATTCAGAGCCTTAATGTTTCTTAAAACACAGCGTTATTTAAGAATAATAAAACGGATTAAGCACTTGCGTCCTTGCACACTGAGACTTCTTCAGAATCAGTCAATTAACCACCAGCACAACTTCATATAACATAATTAATTAGCTAATTAGTATTCAGTTTAAAAAAGTTAAGGGTACCCAGTGGCGGATCCAGGAATTTGCAAAAGGGGGTGGTTAGTTGATTACCAGGGTGGAAGTTGTGCAGCATAGAAAGATTTCCTCACTACTGTAGACACAAGATAGTCACAGGCTAGATTACTATCTGTATGTGTCCCTACGTCCCTGACTACTGGGGTCAACTCTAAGGGGTATGTTGTCAATATGATAGTTACCAAGGGTGGATGACTTCCCAAAGGATACTATTATGCATTTCTTGGTATTTAGTTTTAGTTCGTGGCTCTGACACCAGTTGATTGTCTGTGTCAGTCCCTCCGGGAGAACATTTGTGTCAATGTGGGATTCGATGACAGCTCCTAATTTACAATCATCTGCAAATTTAGTCAGCCAGAGACCACTGACGTTGGCTTTGACTTCAGAGAAGTAAATGCCAAAAAGGAGTGGTCCAGTTGCGATTGGCCTCTTCATAGAAGTGGACTCTCCAATTCTAACTTCCTGGGTCCTGTCTGTGAGCCAGTTGGCTATCCACCGGGTGACATGCGAGTTTTTACCTAACCTTTTGAGTTTATGAACAATGCCTGAGTGAGGTATTGTGTCAAATGCCTTGGTCAGGTCAAGGTAGGTAGTGTGAACCAATTTGTCCTCATCCATTGCTTTGGTTACCTTATTAAAGAAGTCCACCAGGTTGAGTAGGCATAATCTGCCCTTGATGAAACCAAACTCAGTTGGATCCAGTGTCTGGAAGTTTACTATATCATTCTTACCATTGCTTTACATATAAGACTAGTGAGATTTACGGGTCTAGTTTCCAGGATCTGTAGATGGTCCACCTTTGTGCAGATAGATGACTGTTGCTGTTTTCCATTCATATGGCACAAAGCCTGTGTGGAGGCTATAGTTAAATAGCACTTCCAGAGGCCCTGATAGGTCATGTTTCATGCCATTTAGAAGACATCCTGGGATATTGTCCGGACCCATTGATGCAGTGTTCTTGGCCTTAGAGAGAGCACTGAAGACCTGTTCCCTAGTGATAGCAGGGGGAGTTATATTAGATAGTATTTCTGAGGGAAGGCTGAGGGGGAGAGAGGGGTAAAGTTGGAGCTGAATTTATCAGCCAGTAGGTTTGCTATATCTTCTGGCTCAGTAACCTAATAAATCAACAAATGAAAACAGGCTATGCCATAAAACAAGTTTTTAGACAAGAAAGCAAAATAAAATTATTGTCCAATGTGTACTGCTATCAAACCTTTTCCTGGCTCATTCTCTCTGCTGCACATTCCAATAGGTGGCCTCAAACAATTCAGAACTGAATCTCTTACCCTGTACTTCAAATGCACTTGCAAATGCCTAACAACCATAAAATGAATACCAATCACTGATTAAGCTCTTATATATGCAAACCTCCTGTTCCATGACTATCGCTCAGCTCTTTCCTCCGCACTATCATAAAAAAGGTCAGAAACTCACCTAAAGCCACAGGACATTCACCTCAGACATACCATTCATCACATAAGCTCTATACCACCACTGAAGCATTCTGTATTTCTTACTTTGTATGGTAAATGTACTCCCAGATGCTTAAGTACCATAAATGATCAGCAGTCACTGATTAAGCTCCTATCAACTCATATACAACCACCTTTTCCTTAACTACTGCCCAGCACTCATCTCTGCATTATCCAAAAACACATCCAAGCACTCAGAGGCACAACACATTCACCTCACATGTGGGATCCATCACAGAATCTCCATAACAATACAGAAGCATTCTGGAACTACTACACAGGACAAAATCCATGCCAGTGATGATATCAACCACCTCATTTTCCAAAGTAATAAAACTTTGACCTTACTTCCCCATCCCCCTTCATCTATTCTTCCAACTCTGCCTTTGTTACCATCCCCAACACATATACAAATCCCAATCAGCTACTCAACTTCAAATTTCACCTTCTGTGTAATGAAAACCTCATTCCCTTTCCAGTCTCACCCCTCCTATCACTACCATTTTCTCTGAACCCTAACCTCCAACAGCTAATAGCCTTCTTACGTGTACATACATCAACCTCTCAAACATAAACCTCTCAAATATACTTCATTTAAACTGCATGTTCCACATTAAAAGAGTCTGTCACATATTTAATAATGACATTTTTAACATATATCAATTGTAAATACAGAATCATGTCAATTCCTCAATATACTCTTTTAATTATGACATTATTAATCATGACGTGAGCTTTCTAGATGCAGCTGTTAGTAAAACTTTCACATTATGGGGAGCTACACAGGTATGTACACAAACAACATTCTTGAATTATTTACAAACTTTAAACCAAACACCACCCATTAAAAATACATATTCACTATCACTTGTTACTGGCTACTGTGCATACCGCTCTTGTAAACAAAGTTAATCTTTTATTATTATTTCTCAAGTGTTGTCTCTTCTCCTTACATATATTTCAATTATATATTTTTCTTTTATATTTCAATTATATTTTTAATCATCATTTCATTTTACTAACACCACCGAGGCTGTTGCTGAACTGACGTCCTGACGCCATGTGCACAAGTGGGGAAAGAAGAGGGTTGTGAATGGATGGATCAGGGCTGTTGGTTGAAAAGTCAGAAGATATGTGCGTCTTGTAACCTATTTTGGCTCTAAATAAAAATGAATTTAATTGACACTGTGGCCAGTTTTTGACTGCAGTTACAAAGTCTCTCAATAGGTACTTCAGCCCAAGTCAAACTTAGCATCAATGTAAACAGTAATGCCAAAGTGAAAAGCACTCAAAAGTACCAATAAATCAAAACGGAGTGCAGTAAGCCAAAAACAGGAAACCCAAAAGCGTAAATTCGCTCAATTTAATGAAAAACATCCATAAAGCATTAATGAATTTCTCTTCCCATTTTGATAACACTATATTGGCATATGTAGGTGCGCATGCTGCCCCCATGGAGACACCTTGTTTTTGCTGAAAATATTCCCCATCAAATAAAAGAAAGTTATATTTCAGTATAGTCTCCATGAGTGCTACAGTTACTATTTTTTCATTCTGTGTCAATACTTTGTCTAGGAAAACACTTTCTTCAAACATTTCCATGCCCTTACAATGTGGGATACTTGAGAATAAATCTACTATATCTATAGTAATAAACAATAATTCATCTCTGTACAAATCAGGTGTAAGTTCCTTTAGGAAATCCCAAGAGTCTTTTAGGATGGTTTTATTGTTTACCCATCTCTATAACACAGCTTGTGTAAGCCTGCATTTGTAATATATGCTTTTAGAAAGGACATTAAAAAGCTAAGTTAGGGAGTTTAAGGATGCATGTCCACCGTATCTTCGGTCCATTACAATTATGAAACAATTTGGTCTCCCACAAGAGGGACCCCGAATGTATTTGTTAGACGCAATGTGGTGGAAACCGAAGAAACTGAATTCAACATCATCTTGTGATTTACAACGAGTGGAGACAAATCATAAACCTCATGACAATCATAATTCATGTTGTTTTATCGTACATGGGTGGGTAAGAAAACAACCATAATTTAAACGCGAGCCAGGAATATGACCTGACTTTACCAGCCAAAATAACAGTAACAGCCCAGCCTGTTAAGTGTTTGGATAGCTACCTGATGGATAGAATTCAAAATGGATATGTAACATTATTTAAGGGGGAGAACTAAGAAAATCACTATCCATAATCATTTAAAGAATACAGAGAATTGCACATAATACTCTGCCGGAGAAATCTGTACCACTTTTTTTGGCACCATGAAAATTGGTAAGTCAATAAAATACAAGAATTAGCATTACCTCAATGCAGATCACTCCCCCACTGTTGAAGAGCAGTTTCAAAGTTGTTAGCTCCACTGTATTTCTATTTTAAAATTAAATTTCTGACAAAGGATTAACTTTAACTCAGCGATATCACAGTTCCCACCAACGTGCCTAAAATTACAACGGAGATGCAGCTGGAGGAGGATCGTTATAAAAAAAATCATCTGACCGAAACCTCCAGTCACATCTCCAATGTATTTGGCACGTTTGGTGACAGGGTTCTTTTGGAAGATATATATATATTTTTTTTAATCAGGTACAAGTGTAAAAAAGGGGCCAGCACATGCCCCAGCGCCCCTGCCTATATCCGCCACTGGTACCATACAAAAAAACATTTTGTTGTTGTAAGAATACCACACTGTATATAAATATTTTCACCATGTGATAATGCCATATTATTTATGAATATATTAAAACTAATAACTTTACTGTCATTTCATAAAATAACCCTATTATTTAATAAAGGTAACAGGGATATGTTCTCATTTAAACCAGGGATCTGTGTAACTGGGATTTAAATTCCTCATCTCTGGGATTTGCTTTGATGTGTTCTAAAATACCAAACCCATAGTTTCTAAAAGAGGGGCATTTTATAGAATGTTTATACAAAGCATAGTTAGCGTTGCCAGTCGTAATGTAATACTGATGTTCATAAATCCTATCACGGAGACGTCTCTCCATTTTGCCTACACAGAATGCTGGACAACCCAAACACTTAGCCAGATGAACTACCCCTGTGAATACCTTTCACAAAAATAATTTTTGAACCCAAATCGTTCTCTAAATAAATTTCTCCTGTCTCTGTTATAAACCTGCACTGAGAACATCTCCCACACTTTGATGTTCTCTTGTAACCAGTGTCTTCATTATATTTGTTAACATCTCCCTTTTCCAGACTTGACTTAATATTAATATTTTTAAATAAAGCTGTGTTTTAAGAAACTTTCAGGTTCTGAATCCATTGCTGACTGCAGTGATTTATTTGGACAGTTTGGTTGGTTGTGTGTCACAGTGTTCAGCACTTTTGTGCTTATTTCTTCCAAATAATCATCTCAAACCCCCCCCCCCCCCCATTGGAGGGTTGTAATTATGCATTTTTCAGACAATCTCCTCTGAAAGTTTTCCTCTGAATCCATCTCTGTTTCAGCTACAATCTCCTTTTCCTCCAATGTCACTGTTTTTTTTCCACACCCACATCATCAGAAAAAACTTCTGGTAGCAATTCTACAATTTCAACTACATTTTCAGCAACTCTCACTCCAGTTTCAGCAAAAGCTGAATCAGCCATGTTTTCTCCCTGTTCCTCCTGGCTGCCTCTGCACCTGGACAGGAAACAGGAAGTCAGGATGTGTAACACACAAAGCCTTGCTCCGACTACGAAGTGTAGGGGAAGTTCCCCAATGCTCTGGCCAAATTTCCCCTAGTAGTATAAATACCACCTCAGGTCTCCCCTGAAAAGAGGCTACTAGGCTAGTGGGACTAACCCGCTCAAAAAAGGATAAAATAAAATAAAATGCAAACACAGACACATACACACAAATATATATATGTATGTATATATTTGAGATGGTTGCTCAAATCCCTACATATAAACAAATGCACAATAAATAGGTGCACAAACTGGGGGTGTTTCATAGACTGGCTGTGCTTTTTTTACAGACATGAAGTAAAACAAGCCACATGTTCACAGAGTCTACTTTAATAAAAGAGCAAAACATAAGCAGCTTTAGTGCATTGTACTAGAAAGTTAATAACTAAAAACTCAGACTCTTATTTTCAAAATGATTTTAGGGCTCTTATTTGGAACAAATAAAAAGCAGCAGGGAAGTGAATAAAGCCTGCAGTGTTCAGTATATGTATGAGTCACTAGTTGCACTTCCTGAGTCTTAGTGATTGTCAGACGAGCCAAACGCCTTCTCTTACTTGCACTTTCAACCAAACATGCAAATCCAGTGACCCACAAAGGGAAAAATGACAGCTATAGTTATAATGACTGCAACTCATTGCAGAAGTATGGTTGGCTACTAGATATTTGCCAGGAAAAATCTCACTCTTGAATTAAGGCTGTCAGAAGAAGTTTCCATGCAGTTTTAAATATATAAAATATTATAATGCTAGATCTTTCTTCATGAAGTGTCATGCCAAGTGTGAGACATCTGGGCAGTATTTTACAACACTACATCTTTGGCTAGGGTTGTGAGGTTTGTTTGATATATGTTGCATATTATTTTTAGTTTACAGTAGTATTTCTGCAGATGCTGAAACTACTTTTAACAAAACCTAAGATATCTGTACAGCAATCATGCAAACTTGATTTGGAACCATCTTATAGGTGACTTTAGGATGATTCCCTAACAGACCCATGGATCACTTCAGATTAGAATACACAAATATATTCCTATCATTTTTCCCATACAGAATTCAGAAGTTATTCATTTTCAGAATAACCAAGTATAGTAGAAAATGTATTGTCTTCCTTTCTACCGTCTTGATATATAATCTTATAGATTAAACCACCCTCTTGGTATTTCTACCAGATGGAGTCTGCTAGAAGTAAGTTTCTTTTTGCAACTATGGTGCATTGGTAGAAAAAGCATCATGCTTATTACATGCACACCAAGACATAAACTCTACTCTTTCTTGCAAATCTAACTATATACTCAGTATTTTATTATTTTATAAATATTCATGATTCAGTTTTTTTTTCAAGCACATACTGTCTGGCCATGTATGATTCATATTTATAAAAAACGATTAGGTGTATGTTAATTGAAGTCAAATATTGAGGCACTTAGTGAAAAATTTACTACGTACTTGATCTAAGCAAAAAGACCAAAAAAGCAGTAGAATTAAAACCTTTTAAGAGTTTCTCCAAAAAGTCTTTGTTTATATGGTGCTAAGTCAATTTAAAACCAATATGTTTTTTTTTTCCGTGTAAACAAACTTGCTTTATACTGTATGTGCCAGGTTTAGAAACTGTTATATTCACTGTCTTATGTGTTATGTTATTTTTAGCTTGGCTGTTTTAACAGTTTATGTTCTTCTTGAAGTTTTCTATGACATAAATTCAAGACCAGTTCTGTATCAATTTCCAAAAATGCCCATAGCGCTTCTGACCAGACCACAACCATTTCCAAAGAAAATGATAAGAAAGAGTGCTTTTAAAAGGATATTTTTACTTTTCAAGGAAACGTGTTATCATTTTAGAGTCATTCTGGTTCTAAGAATTCTATTTCAAGCTGACCATGAATATAACACATCACAAAAATCATCTGAAATTATACAAGTTCACATTTTGGCACTGTATTTCCTAACCTCCCTTTTAGTTCAAGTGGCCTGGATGGTTAATTTTGATTTGAAGGACGTTTGCTGACATGTTGCAGTTTCACAGAAGTTTGTTAAGACCCCATTTCAGTCAAGAACACTGCCAGTCTTTGGTTCTCCTTAACTATGGGTCCCAGATAATTTTCTTAATGCCTGATACTAGCCATATCAGCTCCATAGTTGACTGGCATTGATATAGTTCCCTAACTATTGCCTAATTTACAACCATACAAATGATCAACTTTTGAGAATCGTAATGTCTTTTAGATGGTCTGTAATCTCTTTATGGTATATAAAATAAAATCAGCTTCATTTCCTGTCAGCAAGAGAGGGCTTATATCAGTTGATCTGACAATTCTAAAAACAGAGTTTTCTGATTCCAGAAAAGATTGTAGAAATTGTTTCTCTGTTTTTATTAAGTGGTAATGTTCAAACATAGATCACTGTTGCAGTAGCCTATGCTAAATGGGTCCTACCCCAATGCAACTGGCTAGCTTCCGAAAGGTAAAGGTACCTTTCACATGCCCCAGTCATCAAGAGCAAAGGTCCATAAAAAGACTAATGAAGGACTAAAAAAAAGACTAATGGAGGACTAAAAAACTTCAGGGCTTTTTTGCTACTGAAAAGAGTGATCCTTCATCGCTCCACATTTGGCTACAGTCTTCAAGAGCTGGGTACATAAGTCCCTGTTGGGGAAAGCCTTCCAATAATCTTTTATTTTATGAGGAAATCTTGTGTTTTTTTTCTGTTAAAATGATTGTGTTTGGCTAAGAACCAAATTTTATTCAGACTGTCAGTGCATTTATAAGTGAGTTGTCAGGTAAATGAATGTGTGAACTTTCTGCGAGGAAAAGTTTTACTTTTGACTAAAATCTTCCTTAAATGGTAAAGTTTTGTGTGTGTTTTGGGCAGGTTATTGTGCTTGTGGGGGATGGTCAGTGGTTTACTTACCTCAGAACCACTTGTTCCCTGCCTTAAACATTACAGACTCATCCAGGATCCATTCCCCACTTTTGATGTATTTCCCTCAGCTTAGCTATGAAGCCACCTCCAGGCTCTGTAGTAGTACCTTCCCCACCAAGCAAAAAGCATAAAGTTGTTAATGAGTCTTCAGGTGTCAGGCCATCACCTGTTCTGCCTCAGCTATTGGTGGGTGTCTTTGCTGTGATTATCTGTTGCCCCTCAGACTACATATTTTCCCTCCAGTCCTCTTGGTCTAGTTTTGCAGCCACCAAAGGCCAGGAAATAGCCACATCCTTTGGATCTGTTGAGATGTCTTTGGCAAGTAAGGGAGAATCACTTTTGTCATTATCAGGGAAGGGGCAGGTAAAGGGTCTTCACTTTGCTGACAGGAGCAGGACGAAGCTGTGACTAGTGTGTCTTATATGAGTTACTCTGATTTTAAGGAAAGGGGGTTAGTGATAAAAACTTTCAGTCTCTGGCTCTATTTCTATGGACAAGACAGACTTACTTGGCTCTGTCAGTCACCTGAAGTAATGCCTTTTCTTTACCCTCTCAACCTTCAGGCAAGAAAAGGAAAAATAGTTCCTCATTGTCTTCAGGAAATTTCAGTCAGAAAAGCAGACATTGCAGGAGGATGGGTGCAGTTTAGTAAATTCCTCTCAGTCGATGTACTCTGATTCTGAGGAAAGTATTTCATCATATACTCCTGCCAAAGAGATTTATTTTATTGATATTTTGTCTAAAATGAAAGACGTTTTTCACTGTGACCAGAATGTAGTTTCTGTGGTACAAAAATGTAATATGAATTATAACAGAGATGCCAAACCTGTGTCTATCCCTCCTGTCTTACCTGCCTTAGAAAATGCTTTTCTCACTGTTTCATTCTTTCCTGATGTTCAGCCGTAAGTTCAGTATGTTATGCAAGGTACCCCAGGATCACAAGTACCAGTTTTCCAATCCTAAAGTAGATCAAGCCATTATTTCTGTAGCCAACTCTGCATCTGCTAAAGAATTTACCATCGCTAATTCCATTCCATCTGACAAGGATGGGATAGCAATGTATATGTTGAAGAAAAAAAATGCGTTCTTCTAGTACTTAAAGTTTCACAATTTTAAATTGTCAAGGTTAATGTTCTTATTGCTATCTTTTGAGAATATGCAGAAGTCAATGGCTAACCTTTCTTCAAAGGTAAACAATTCCTTGAATGCTTCTGTCATAGTGAACATGATGTTGCTCATTCTTTATCCAGAAGCTGTGAATTTTTGGATAAGTTTTGAGCAGATGTCCTTGGCCTCATTCTCAAAATCTTCCTAATAATATTAAATCTGAAATTTTAAATTCTCCCTTAGATAAAAAGATTCTGTTTGGCCCTTCTGTAGCTGAGGTGTTTAAGAGTTGTGATGAAAGGGGAAAACTGAAACATTTTCAACCCTCTTTTCAGAGCAAATAGTAATGTCCCCTTCTCCTCAGCGTCCTTCTTCAATAAGTAAATTAAGCATCAAGGAACCAGCAAGCAGGGCTTTAAAAAGCAATGGAAAGGAGGTCCTAAAATTTACTATTCATTTATTTATTGACATATGTTTACCGGGAAAGTCCGACCAGGTTCTAGTACCCAGTTTCAGCAAAGGCCCGGGGAAATAATCTCCAAATTACTTAGAAATTTCATAAAATAGTCATATCAAAAAACAATATGAAAAATCAGTATAATACATTATTAAAATACATTATTATGGTACAGACATAAGGAAATTAGTTTTAGCAGGCTTATTTCTAGATATTATTAAGAAAGAGAAAGTTTAATTTAAGTTTTGAGAGGCACAAGGAGGAGAAATCAATGGGGTATGTGAAGGTTAATGGAGAAAAGAAGAAAAAGGGGTTGTAATGAAAAAATTAAGTCTTAACCTGGTTTAGAGCGAGAGCTGATCCATGCTTTACTTAGAAATTCTTTTAAAAGCATGTTTGAAAGAAGGATGATTAGAATGAAGTCTAATGTTAGTGAGGAGGTTGTTCCAAGCTTTTGCTACTGAAAATGAGCAGAAGCTTTCACCAGCTGAATTTTGGGGTTTTTGCAGTGCAAGAAATTGTGTTTTTTTAGTTCATTGGGCTCTAATGGAATTATAAATTTGGAGAAGGAGTAAGGCAGGGCAGTCAGTAGGTTAGTAAACTATATTATGAGCAGTTATATGTTGCAGATAGGTTAGTTGTTGAGGTAGCTCCAGTCAATGATGTGAATGTAGGGGAATACAGTGATGGGAGAGATGTGTGGAACTGGTAGCAAATTTAGCTATTTTGTTGTAGCAAGATTCTACTTTGGACTTAAGTGAGGCTTGGAGATTGGTGAGAATGGGTACATTATACAGGAGTGAAGGTAATAGGTAGGTAGGTACAGGCTAATGTAAATTTAGTCTGTTTAGATAAGATTTGTGCTTGTATAGAATATCTAATTTTGATGTGTTTTTTTAATGCTGTCCTGAATAAGTGGATCACGTTTTAGATTGTCATTAAATATTACACCAAGGAGCTTGGTAGACAGGACAACTTCAGTTATTGCATTGTTATGGGACTGATTTTAAATGTTGATTTATCTGCAAGACAAGATTTGGGTGTGAATAGAAGGAGTTTAGTATTTTTAGAGTTAAGTATTAGCTGAGCATCATTTGTCCATGCTTCCTGAGAGAAGAAAGCTTGCTGGGTTATTTGTTGTAAATGAGGCAGGTTATGTGAAGAGCAAATGATAGTGGAATCATCTGAATACTGAATTAAAGAGCTGTTACAGGGTACTAACTAAAGGTCATTTATAAAAATGTTGAAAAGTAGTAGCTGAAGTATGGAACCTTGGGGAACACCAGTAATGTTCGGAAGTCAGGATGATAGGGAGCCTTGCCATTTTACAGATTGTTGCCTATATGATACATAGCCGGAAAACCAATTGATTGAGGAGGATGAGAGACCAAGGTTGGACAGGCGATGTAGGAGCCTGGAATGGGAAACAATACCAAAAGCTTTAAAGAAATCAATAGAGTCTCTGGCTTTGTTACCATGTCTGTGAAGGTAAGTAGGGCTGTTGTAGTACTATGGGCTGGCCTGAAACCATGCTGAGTGGAAATTAGAAGAGCATTTTATAGAAGGTATTTGACAAGTTGTTGCTGTATACATTTCTCTAATATTTTAGACAGAGGAGATAAAATAGCAGGTCAAAAGTGAGTAACATCAGTAGAAATACCTCATTTGTGTAATGGAATAATGCATTACTTTTTCCCATAATTTGGAACATATGACTCAGTGATGCATCAATTAATGAGAACACTAACTGGATAGGCTATAGAAAAAGCCTCTAGTTTCATGTATCTGGGAGGAAGGTTATCAGCTGAGGTTAAGCCAGGTTTAAGTTTTTGTAAAAGTGTTTTGATATGAGTAATGGAGACTGGTTGCAGAAAGAGAAATTTGGAGTACAAGTGTTTGGAAATGAAGCAGTGATTGTTGAAAGAGAAGATGAAGAGGAGTTAGAGGATGAATCTAGATAAGGGGAAGTATTCTTGGTATTATTTGGGAAATACTGATATTATTGGTATGAGCTAGTTGGGATTTATCAAGGTTAAATTAACTACACTATCAATAAAAAATGTATTACAAATAGTAGTAATTTGAATCGGGGATTTACCTAGCTATGCACTTGGAGTTGTTTTAGTGCCAGGATTGAGTATGGAGTTAATGGTATTCCAGAATTTCTTAGAATTAGTTTGCCAGAATTTCTTAGAATTAGTTTTGTTTGTGGTTTGAAGGTTGTTATAATTTTTTTTGTCTTTTATTACTTGTTGTTTTACCTAATTGCAGAGGTACCTAAAGTTTTCCAGGTTGGGAGTAGTTTTATTTTCTAGCTATTTTTTCATGCTTTATTTTTATCTAACATTGACTGTTTGGTTGGTTTTGTTAACCAGGGACCATGACTGATTTTTATTCTTTTTAAGTGTAAATGAGCAAGACTGTTTAGGATATTTAGGAATACAATATTGAAGTAATCAATTGTATTGTCTAGAGAGAGGGACAGTAATGCATTGAGAAAGGAGTTATGGTTACATTTAGTTAGATTTATGGGTCATTTTAAAGTGATGGTCTTGTGGGCTATGGGTGATATATCTATATGTGTATGCCGGTAGATGGTCACGTACAGTAATGGGAAGGGTGCTGGCAATAAGAAATGTGCCTGGATCAGAGACCAAAAATCTAGTCTAGAATAGATCCATACATGAGATTTTTGTTGTATCTACTTGACGTTGTCATGAGTTGTGAGAAGTCATACAAATAACTATATATTGGGAAGTCTAATGTTAATATTTCCCAGTTTATATTTACATCTCCTAAGATAATTGTTTCATTGGGAATTCTACAGAATATCCAGGTGGTGGTGCTGCGGTAGCATTGTCGCCTCACAGTAAGACAATGTCCTGTTCGATTCTCAGCTAGAGCGTCTTCTGTGTGTAGACATGCGTGAATGGGCATACCTTTGTTGAAGGTTGTGCATCAGGGCTGGCAACTCGGCACGCAAAAATCTACTACCAATCATTAGCAGACCGGAGTTCCGCTGTGGCGACCCCTAACCGGGAAAAGCCAAAAGACACAACAACAACATCCAGGATAGGACATCTTCAAGTACTGGGATATTTTGGCCTGGGAGAATATAAATTACAACTATGCATAGATGTTTATATGTATTTATTTTCAGGAATGTGATGAGTATTTCAGAAGTTACAAAAGTAGGGATGGTGTTACATTAGGAAGTGAACTGAAAATGGTTAGTACAGAATAGGGGAATATCACCAGCTTTTTTGAACCTCAGCACTGAAATAAATAGGATATGCTGGAGGGACAGATTCATAACCCAGAGGCTCCCTTCACTCTGGAATAAAATCCCAGTCCAGGTTAGGCAGAGTCCCTCATTGACTCTCTTCAAGAGGAATCTTGATGAGTGGATGGGAAATCGTAAGTTTACCCCGGGTATCACTTCTGTGTCACTGTTAGACAGAGGCACAGTATACTAACCTTGAAAAAGGGCATAGCAAAATTAATTTAAAATGGGTGGCGAAAGCCAAACACATTCTGGCTAAGCTTATAAATGCCCTAGGGCAGATAGCCTAGTATGAACCTATGAACCTATAAAGAGTTTTGCCTGCCTATTGCCAGGATGTAGGACATCAGAATCTTTTATATTAGGTTATAACCAGGTTTCTGTGCCTGCTAAGACATCTGGGGTTTATTGTGAAATCCAAGGATGAAAGTGTGTTATTTTATTACAGATGCTATGAAAATTGATTGTAGCTCAGTGAAGTATTTTGGAACTAGATATGGTTGATATGGTCGGGGGACCAGGGTTAGGATGTATCCAGAAAGGGGGATAAGAGTGAAATGAGTAGATAATTGTTTGATATATATATATATATATATATATAGAGAGAGAGAGAGAGAGAGAGAGAGAGAGCAGTTTTTAGGTAGATATGAAATTTGAAGGAGGAGGATCTTGAATTGTTATGCAGTAATCTTATTTTAGGGCTGTTGACAATAGTGGTAGTAAGTAAACTAGGTGAGATTTTTAAGTAGCATAAAATATGCTTAAGACAAGGAGAAGATAATGGATTAACAGTAGCAGTTTTAAATGGGCTTATGAATAGTGTTAAGATGGAAGTGTAATATGCAGCAATTGAAAGTATTAGAGAACAGGGCAACAGTATGAGGAGTAGTCTATAAGAAGAGTGCATTGTATGTTTAAAAGTAAATTATTTGGGGGGATAAACTCTTAACTAGGCTTGTTAGGGCCCCAGGTCCATTAGCCTAGTAACCTCCTATGATCTTATGGAATGCATTGTTTAAGTTGAATGGAAGTGAGCTGAAGGAGTAAGAATGAGGCAACAGGCAAAGAAGGTAAATGGTAGGGTGGGGTTACAGAAATATGGCTGTGGAATGATTGTGATGATAGGTGGAAAAAATTAGAGTGGGTGGGACAAGGTAGGTATAAAGGAAGAGTAGTTGGGGAGAGTGGAAATTGGGGGTAGGGTAGTGGAGTGAAGTAAGCCCGAGTAAAGTGAGGGTGGGCTGAACCACTGTGCAATGTAAAAGTGAGGGACAGGAGAGAAAGCAGAACAAAAACAAATCAGTGAGGTTGCTATATATGCATTTAGAAGTTGAGAAAACAGTTTTATATATTTAATGGATGGTGTGGCTGGGTCAAGTAGATGTATTTATTGCTGAGAAAGGAAAATAATCTCAGGAAATGTTTTGTATTTAGGAGATGTGATGAAAAGGAAACAATATAGTTTATCAAAGTGAAGTATTATATTTGGAGCTAAGTAAAAAAAAAGTTGAGTAGAGTATTTGGTGAAAGAAAGAAATGTATAGGGAGGGAAGGTCAAAGGTTTCTCAAGGACATCCCTTTATTGTGTGCAGACTTCTTATAAAATAATATGAAATTGGTATATTTTATACTATACTTCACAATTATAGATCTAATTAAAGAAACATCTCATTTGGCAATTAACAGAATAAAATAGATATAAAACATACATTTGTGGACAGGTCATGCTGTCTTGAGTAACTTTACTTGGGCCAAGTCCATAGAAAGTCTTATTTTTCTTGGCTATGAAACAAACAGTGGGCTTTTGATTCTGCCATTCTAGCCATGATAGGATGCTGAGTGGTAATTTCAAGAAGGGAGTGTACCAAGGAGGGCTTGACTACCTTCTAGAAAGTAATACAAAATAAAAATGTAAGTAAAACATAAAATAACAGTTTAAGCACTAGAAAAAAGAGACAGGGATTTAGTAAGGAGAAACTATTTCGTAGGAGGAAAAGTAAACAAATAAAACAAATGCAGTTGCCAAGAATATACACTGAGATAGCCATGCCTCAGTATTACGTGCCAAAATGCTGTTGACTTCAGGGAGATTGTTAGGAAGATAAGCAGGGAGATGGGAAAAAAATTGTTATGAACTGCACGCTTTGGAGCAGGAGCAGGTATGAAAGTTAGCAATTACTTAATCAATATAGAAAAAGCATTTCATAATATAACAGATGCAGAAAAGTTGAACATTAGTCTGACAAAGATAGCAAAACATTTAAGTGCAGTCTTGCTATTTAACAAGCAGTACTTTCAGACCGGCATTATGAGTTTCAAAAATTCACAGACTGTGCATACAGAAAGTAGTTAATTTCTAGTCTGACATAGATAAGTAAAAAAAAGAAATTAATATATTCTATACCACTACACATATACTACCACTAAAAGGAAAGGAAGGAAAAGCCTCTGATAATCAAGGTTAGTCCTCTCAGTCAGCAAGACTATATGCCTGTTCAGGTCTTTCCCCTTCTATCCTGACAACCTTTTCATGTCTGTGAGATTTGTGGCATTGGATTGTCTCGGACATCTGGGTTCTGAAGGCAATCCATTGGGGGTACATTTGGCAATGGGAATCCTTTTTCCCTTTTCAAGGGATTCCCTATTGTCCAAGGAACCAGATTTTTCTTTTTTCTCCCATCATGCAATTTGTAATATCTCAGGGAGTCATAGAATCCATGCTCCCAACCTTCTAGGCAAAGGTTTTATTCAATATTTTTTCTAGTCTCTAAAACAAGTTTCCAAAGTTCAGGTTGTTATCACTTCAGTCATTTGTACCCCTGATTCTCCTTCTAACATTCATGGTAAAGCTAGATCAAAAGGATGCCTATCATCACATCCCCATTGCAGAATATTTCAGGCATTCCTTAAGATTTACTGTACCTGGCTTACATTATCTGTTCTCTATGTTAGCCTTCAGACTTCCCACTGCCCCAAGGGTGATAGCAAAGTGCTTACAGTAGTTCCAGTCATTGCTCACTGCAGACTTCCAGGCATTCATATTTTTCCATATTTGGATGATTGCCCTATCTTTTTCCAGCTGTCATGAGTCTTTAGCAAATGTACAAGAACTTCTACTCAGTCTGAATTTTCAAATCAGCTTTCAGAAGTCTCTCATCCCATCTCACAAAATAAGTTTCCTGGAATGTCTGCTGGAGTCTGCCTTGGGAAGACCTTTTCTTACTCCAGACAAAGTAGACTTGCTACAATGCTTCTTCCCGAGTTTCTCTAGTCAACGCCATACATATGAAAGGGAATTTCAGGGGATTTTGGGATACATGGCATTGACGATTCTCATGCTTCTCCTGGCCAGACTACGCAAGAGAAAACTATAATGGGTCCTCAGATCAGTCTGGACTCAGTATCCACATCTTTTGTCCTTTCAGATCCAAGATATGTGATTTCAATATGGAGATTGAATGATGAGTGGGCCAGACAGCTTGCAATTCAGGTTTTCCATTCTCCCTTCCATCCCTCCTCCAGTCAGTCACCGCAAATACTTAACAGCTGGTGTGAGAAGCAGTTTTTAAAGGGATAAACCTTTAAGCTCAGTGGGAGTTTATAAGCAGACAGAAGCACATAAATATCAGAGAGGTTTTTGGCAGTTATCATGCACTGAAGGCCTTGAATCATCTCATGTTCCTGAGACTTCTGCAGGTGTACACAGACACCACAGTGATATGGTATTTAAAGACACAGAGGAGGTACCTGATCATACCCCCTTTGCAGACTGGAAGTTAGCAACTCGGCTCAATTTGAATCTTCAGGCTTCATACATCCCATCAGAACAAAATTTGGTTGCAGACAAGCTCAGCAGGGCTACGATAGATGCCCACTCCCCACACACAAATGGAAATTTCATCCTGGGGTCTTACAAGAATGAATCCATCTTTGGAGAACACCTCATGTAGATCAGTTTGCCTCCCTTCAGAACAGACAACTAAAAAAGTCTGCTCCAGGACTTTCTTCAAAGCATGCCTGGAAGACAGATGTTTTCTCATTCCCATGGAAGGGAATGTTCATACATGCTTTTCCACCCTTTCCACTGATATCCAGGCTTTTTCTAAAGATCCAGAAAGACTCTTCAAAAATTGTGGTGATGATTCTCTTTTGTCCAAGGAAACGGTGGTTCTCCCTTATTTTCAATTTGGCCAAGGCCAGTTATCACAAGCTTCCCCACAGAATGGATTTACTCATACAAGACAGGGGAAAGTTTGAAACACTGCAGTCTAGAACCTCTTCAGCTAACTGCTTGAATGATAGAATTTTTTTAAACAAGAAACATCTTCATTAAATTATCACTTGTGACATAGGCAATCATACATTTATATAAATGAAAACAAGCCATTCTGACATATTTTAGTCATAAACATGATGCATCACTTATAAACTATCCAATCACTATGGGTCAAACATGACATAGCTCATTCAAATCCTGCCTTCTTTTAAACCTCATTCCCCCTCCAAAAAATTATACTGCATGTATTGTTCCCACAATTCCCATTTTTGTATGTAATTTGCTCCTAGCCTTTTTCTAAAGCTCCCAATTCCAGTTGTTTTACCTCTGTTACTATATTCACTACTTCTAGTACAGTTGGTTTAGACTTTGATTTCCATTTTCTAGTAATTGATTTTTTTGGGCAGCCACCATAATTAGACTCAGCAAGGCCTTAATATGTCTAGGCAATTCCGATTTTGTATCATAGCTCAAAAAAATCATTTCCTTAGTTATACTAATTTGCTCACCCAGTATTTCTGATAGGGTAGTCTGCAGGGAGTTTTTAAAACCTCCCAACTCATTATACTCCCAAAAAATATGTTCCCAATTGCCTCTTTTTTTCTCCACCACATCTCCAACATTTGCAATCTACCTGAGGATTAGGAAAAATTCTTTGGAGTCTAATTGTGGTATAACAATACCTATGTAAACACTTCCAAGCAAAGATTCTAAATCTTCTAGACTTGTTGCATACTTGGCAGCAATAAATATATCCCCCATTGTTTATTTGTGAAGTGCTTATCCAGTCTCTCTTCTCAATTATTTCTAAACTCCTCTGATTGATTCTTACAGTTATCGCTCAGTATTTATATGATCTACTGATTATCCCTTTTCTAACAGCAGCTTTTGTTCTTGATTCTACTAAAAACTCTGCCAGTACTGGTCTTTCACTTAGGATACTCCTATTTATTTCTCTTTGCCTATATTCTGATATCAGTCTTTGATAGGGACAGCAATCTCTAACCTGCAGTCCAAATAAATTATTGGCCTCTTCCTATTCTATTACCTTTTTCTCTCGAATTATTTTCTCCCAATACCTTGGCTCCTTTGCCAGTTTTCTCCAGTAAATTCCTGCCCCCTCTTGGCTGTTGTCTGTATCCCTAATTGAAGTTGTCCTTAAAGGCAGAGGTTTCTATCTCCATTCCTGTGTTGGCTTAGTTCTTAGAATACTTTTTGCTCCTTTATGAATATAACAATCTGTATGGTTATTGATATTCTCATTAAGGATCTGCATCCAAAATCCCAGTCTCACCTTGTTTCTTGAGCTTCAGCCCTGCTTTGTCATCATGTCTTCCCATTTTGAATTATAGTTTTGTGCTTGTGCTATTATCGGAGTCTTAACTGTATAGCTTTGAGATACCCTTTCAAATCACGTAATCCCAACCACCTTCTCCTATTGGAAGAATCAGCTTATCTCACTTGATTCTTGCCATATTCCCCTTCCAGAAAAAAAAATGTCAGCTCTTTAATAATTGCTATCCACAACTTCTCCTCTCGTTGATACAAATATGCCTGACCCGTGTGTAAAACTAAGGGACTAAAAACATTTTGACTGCTGATATCTTGTTATCTATATCCATAAAAACACTTCCAATTTCTCAGCTTTTGTATTAGCTTTTGTTTAGGCTCTTCCCACATATCGTTAGCTACCACAACAGAATCCTTTTTAACCCATACTCTTAAGTAATTCATTTTATCATGTTCCCATAAATATGGGTATTGCTGAACCAATTTTATTGTGGGTACATAGCTTACAGCTTTTGCCTTTATTTTATCTTCATTAATTTTTATCACAAAAAGACTTGAAACTGACTGAAAATGTTCAACAACACTGAAATGAACTTTTCTGGTTTTATCAGGTATAAAGTAATATCATCTGCAAATAAACCCAGCTTTTCTTGACTACCATACCAATTTTATCCTTGAATTTGTGAGTTCCTTATTTTCTTTGTTAATGGTTCTAAATATAAAGCAAATAACAAAGGGGAAAGAGAACACCCCTGCCTGATTCCACTATTCCAATAGAGATTATCAGAGAGGAACTCACCCACTTTAATTTTTGTCTGCAAACCCTCATATATTCTTCTAATCAACCTTATAATTTTATCATGGAATGCAAATGCTTCCATTTCCCTGCTCATAAAATCCCAGCTTACTTTGTCAAAAGCTTCCTCTCCAACAAGACTTACCAATAGCAGTAGTATTTTCTTACATTCTGCTTCCCTCTAGATAATTATTGTTCTTTTAATGTTGTAAAATGTTTGTCTCCCCTCCACAAAACTACATTGATCCATACCTATCAATTTGGCATCATGTTTGCCATTCTTTTAGCTATTATAGATATAAACACTTTATAATCATGGTTTAGAATTGAAATTGGCCTATATGAAGCTGGCAATTACCATCTTAAGGTATTACTGCCACCACAGCTTTCTTCCAGGATGTTGGTGCTTCTTCCCCTTTTGAAATACTGTTAAACAAAATCTTCCAGATCTTTATCAGTCTTTTCCCTCCTAGCTTCCAAACTTCCACAGGAATACCATTTATTTCTGGTGACTTTCCTGCAGATTGGTTATACATCACCATTTTACTCATTTCCTCATATCCTAACTGTTAATAATTGAGCCTCATCTACCTCTAATGTTGGTATATTTAATTCTTTCATAAACATTTCCATTTGTACCTTTCTTGATTTCCATATTTCTCTGCTTTATACAGATTTTCATAAAATTTCCAAAATATTTTTAGTACCTCTACAGGATCTCTAGTAATCTTCCTTGTTATAGAATCCCTACAACAACCCTTTCTACTTTCTGTTGCCTAAGTCATTGTGCTAAAAGTTTATGTTCTCTGGCATTATTATCAAAAAACAGTTACGTGATAGCAGTCTTTTTAAACTCATGCATATTATCAAGGTAATCCCTTATTTTCTGATTTGCATTCTGCACTTGCTCCTCTTCTTGTTCTGTGAGATTCCCGTTATTCTACAATGCTTTAACCTTTGTCAGTCCCTCTAAATATTTCTTGTTGCTTCTTAACTATATCTCTCTTTCTTTTATTTCCATGCTATTTTTAAACTCCATTTTAATTTTATTCCACTTCCTAGCTATATTTTTAGAAACAATTTCCGTCTTCTCTAATAACTCCATAAATACTTTCCACTACTGATTCTGTAAATTTCTCTCTTTTTAACAAAAAGGTGGGAAAGCACTAATGTCTCATTTTAATTTCATTTCTGTGCATTTTTATTCTAGTTATTATTGGAATGTGATCTGATATAGTTATTGGCTATGTACCAAAACTTTCAATTACATGGAAATGTTTCTGTGAAATAGAAGTTCTGTCTAGCCTAGCTCAGTTTTTGTATCTTGGGGAATAATATGTAAATTTAGTCAGAACTCCTACTACTGAATCCATGTCTTCCATGCCAAATATGTACATAACTTTCTTCAAAAATATATCCTTTTTTGTTATATTCTCCCTTCTGCCTCCCTACATCCTCATTACTGCAAATCAAATTCCAATCCCCATCTATAAGTAATATTCCCTGCCAAAAGTTGATTATTTCTACCAGAAATTTCTTAAGCTCCATTATAGCAGTTTTCAGTGGAATATAAATAAATGCCAGTGTAATCCTCCTCCCCCTTGTCAGTAGCTCCGAGTACTACAAATCTACCATTATTATTTTTGTTTTCTCTTCTATCACTATTGGAACTTCTCTTGCAATTCATATAAGTACTCCCCTTTTCCTTTGTCCCAGATATTCTGCTGAATAACCATCTTGAAATCCTTTCTTTATCAAATTCACATGCTCAATTCTTTCCAAATGTGTCTCCTGTAGCATAGCTATGTGCACTTTACATTTCTATTTAGTTCACTGCTCTTTCTTTTTGTATATATATGTATATATATATATATATATATATATATATATATATATCTGAGACCATTTACATTTAAAGAGTTATTATTCCCTCTTGTTATGTGTAACATCTTTTTTAATGTCTAGTTTCAGCTTTTGTGTTACATGCATACACTAATGTTTGGCAGGCTGATCTTTTATAGAGTTGTTTCTTGTCATATCCATTTGAGTCAATGTCACATCTTACAAAAAGTTTTGTTTTAGTGACAACCTTCAAACAACAAAAGATAAACACACCCCAAAACACCCCTAAAACATATTAACTTAATGTTAACACACAAAATTTTGTACAGCTTCAAATATTGAAGATTAACCCTTCAGATGGGAACAATTGCCCTAGATGGGTAGCCACACTCAAAGACTTGGATTAACCTGTAAAGAAGGTTATTTATGCTAGGAGTCATGGTATATATAGCCTATGCTTCTACTTCCCCTAAGTGCTGTTTTTTTGTCTTATCTTTATTTCTCTCTCAGATTTGAAAAACACTTGAATGCTTTCAGAAAATGTTATCTCCTAGCCACTGAAAGAAATAAGTATTCTGTTTTAACTGTCCCTTATCAGATTGTCTCCATAGAAACATGAGAACCAGATACACAGTTGTCTTTACTACAAACACATTCATTTTCTATAGGAAAACAATTTATTATATTTAGTGTTCTTTTTTGTTTATTTGCTTCCCCTTAAAACTTTTTACTAGATCAAGCCAAGGGCCTTAATCCAGTCATTCCCCTATGCAAAATTAAGTAAAGACACATTAATTTCTCTTGTATTATGCTCTTTTGACCAGACTTGTCTTTTTTATACTGCAGTGCCTACACGTCTTAAAACTGAGCAAGGAGAAAGAAAGAAGAAAAAAGGAAAAAATCAGGGGCACCTGTTTACTTTAGTATTGCAATTACACTCAAAAATAACTGAGAAAGCTTTACTTTATAGCATGCAGGTTATGTTATGCATTATAAAAATACTATTGTTAAGAACAAAATTTTGTTTTAATTACAGTTAACTCTCTCCTTCCTCTTCCCTGCTGCTAAATTCCAAACATTAATGACATGAAGTAGGGCTTATTTTTTGAGCCCCTGCAAGTTTAACAAAGTCAAAGAAGTCCAATATTTCCAGGTTGTCTTATTCTGTCATGTTTCATAAATATAATTAATGCTATTGTAATCCCACATTTATTTGTCAATTTCCAAGTTGTTGGTCTTCTTCCTGTTGATCTCCATCTCCCAAATCCAGTCTTTGCTTCATTTCCAACATACTCAAAGTTCTTTTAGTCAACTCTTTTGCTTTTTTTTCTGTCTCTCAAGTATTTTCCTTTGAAACGTTGGAAATGGTTTCACCGACAAAGTCTCTCTATGGGCTTTATTACCAGAAGAACAAAAAGTAGAATCTCCTTCTGTTTGATAGCTTACATTTTGTTGGACAAACTTTTGAATTTCATGCTCTGCATCAAAAAATTATTTGACCTTCCAAGAAAGCATAATATGAAAATAGGTAGATACAGCAGATTGAATCTCATGCCTGCTTCTCAGCATTCCATGATTACTGCAATAAATGTACTCCTCTTCTGCCTGGTATACAGTGAGTAATTATTTTCCACAAAACCCTTTACTGTCTCCCACTTTTAGTACTTTGCTTTCTGCCACAGTTTTGTCAGAATCAACTCTTTCTGCTGGTAGAATTGCATTTTTACTGTTAAAGACCTAGATTGCTTTTTCATGGCCAGGTTTGGAGCATGCATACAATGTGCCCATTTAGTTAACAACTCCTGCTGTGGAATAGCAGTCCAGTTGCTTATTTGTGCTTTCATAAAAGCAATATAGTCTGTTCCTTCCAGCTTCTCTGGTATGAAATAAACACAATAAAAGCCACACAGACCACCAGGCTGTATAACATAAAATAAAACTTTAATATAAGTGTAAAACAAGTAAAAAATGTAGATAAGTGCTTTCAACAGTGTATCCCTTCTTCAGATCATGAATAGACAATGAAGCATTGATCATTTAAAATAGTCATTAACGAATCACAGACTTAGTTGGAGTCTATGTCCCTTCAATATAGGCTTGAGCGGAATCATCCCATTTAAACCAGGTCTCTTACCAGCCCGTACTTCTACAGTCCATTGTGTTTCACATGACTCCGTATAATTGATCAAATCTCCTCCCCTCAGATTTTCTCTCAAAACCTGTAAAACCAGGAAGGAAAAAAAATGCCCATTATTCTCTTTGATATGTTGATATAAGGTATTATGCTTAATTTTCAACTGAACAGCAGTTGGAGATTCCTTTCTTTCAGATGGTGATTAATCTTGCCCACATAGAACGACGTACAGAGATTACACTTAGATAAATCACATTGCAAGTTTGACAATCAGCATACAAATTAGGAAGGTATCATTTTAAAGAAATGGGGTGCACAAACCCATTATTTGTTGATATCAAAGGGCAGGCTTTACAATGCCTGCAAGGGAATGTTCCTACCCTATTAGACCTTATAACCTCCTGTTTCATAGAATGCTTGTTGGTACAAAGTAAGCTTTTTAAATTTCTGTTCTTCCTGAAAGTAAAATTCGGGTGATTGCCCACCACCTGTTTAATAGTATCAACAGTTAATAGAATTTTCCAGTTGTCATGGATAATCTTACAGATACCCCAGATGTCACTGCTATATTTCAAAATCATCCTCGGTCTAATAAAATCCTTAATCTGTTCATTGTTAATACATCTGGTACTTGGTCCTTTATCAGAGAACCATGGAGATGTACACATTTGCCTAGTGTTCTTACTAATACTGATCATCTGTTTGACCTTGTCAGATCTGTAACACTTAACAATAAAATGGGAGGTAAGTTGTTCAGTTTCCTAATTAAAAAACAAGTCATCTGTGCACAGTTTTGATGCTCTCATGGTTTTTTCTTTAACGATATTCCTGAAGGTATGCCTAGGATGCATAATATCATATGCCAGTAGGGAATTCTTCCAACATGACTTCCTGTGGATAGAGGTGCTTATATTGTTCTCTCGATCCAAACACAAATTGACATCAAAAAAGTCTATTTTTGTATCTGAGAAGTGAACCATAAATCTTAAGAAAGAAGTAGAGCTCTCCAAATATTTCACAAATGAACTTAATTCTTCTACTGCGTTAGCCCACAAGAAGAATATTTCATCCACAAACTGACAGTAAAACAATATAATTTGTTGCCAACTGTTACTAATGCTAAAAGCCATAGATTCTTCATATTCAGCCAAGACCAAGTTAGCATAGGATTTCGCACATAAGGTACCCATGGCAACCCCCCCTACACTGCCAATAATAATCAATATCAACGATAAAAATGTTGCTCAAAATACTCTGCATCCAAAGACCAATCTGTGTAATGATTTTATGTTCAAGAGAACTATGTTTCCTAAGAAATTAATCCACAGCTCTCAAGCCATACTCATTCGGAATGGCTGTAAATAAGTTGTTCACATCGAATGTGACGAGAAAGAAAGGTCTATGCTCCACATCTTTTTGTATGATATCATATAGCAGCATTCTTCTGTTTTTTTTTCCAGCCTATTGTTATTCTTAGGTAGGTACTAGGCTGAATCCCCTTGTGAACCATTTTGAGCCTAGCCAGTTTCCTTTAGTGACAGTCAAATCCTGTACTTATTGTTTGTGAGGTAAACACTTTAACCATTATGCCAGCCCACCCCTCAACTCCAGTTGATATACTCCTTCAGTGTTTCCTTTATTTTAATCAGCTCGGAGTATATGTGACTTATTTTTTCCTCTATATTACTGGAAATCATGTCATGCACCAAAGCTGGAGCTTTCACTGCTTTTTGCTGAACAGCTGGAGAATTCTTCCCAGTCTGTGTTTTCTCCAAACCTTTTGTGAATTTCTTTTTTGCTGGTATCCAGCTAGTGGACTTACTAGCCAGTTACTGAAATTTACCCAAAAGGAGAAGTTCATGGCTCTCTTTTTCTGAGTTTTTGTTTGCACACTGGGAGAACTGAAATTAAGCTGTTACTCAGTGTGCAGCCATCTTGGAAGTCCTCTGGATGATAGAATTGTAATACTGTTTAGGCACCTTATTTTCTGAGGACGTGCAACAGGTACTAAAGAGGCATGAAAACTTGCTAGTAGAAAATCATGCATATGCAAATGGAAAAGATTTTCAGTCAAAGAACCAGGATCCACTTTAGACCAGGATACCCCAGTTCCACATTATTTGTGAGAGTTATTTTCCACTGGCCTTTTCTATTTCTCTATCAATGTACATTTGTCATTTCTGCTTGTCTGCCATTGAACTCCCTCTCCTGCCTTTCTAATAATGCTCAAGTTAAAAACGTTTTTGAAATGGCTGTTATATAGTAATCCACCTAAGAAGCAGGTGGCTCCTCCTTGCAATCTGAACTTTGTGCTTGTGAATCTTACTCTGTCTCCATTTGAACTAGCTCATGAGGCTGAGCTGAATTTCTTAACTTAGAAGACTGTTAATTCATTGCTCTGGCATCTGCTAGGAGAAAATCTGAGTTACAATCTCTTATAGTGAGCCATCCCTGCCTTGATTTTCTCCAGGGCAGGATTTCTTTGAGAACAAATCCTAACTTTATATCTAATGTAGTGTTTAAGCCTGACTATTAATCTCTCAGTTGTTTTCCCTAAACAAGAACAAGGAGGAAAGGATCCTTCACACTCCAGATGTCCACAGGCCCCTCAGATATTCCCTAGATAAAGCAGAACCTTCAGGAAAGCTGATCAGCTGTTGGTCGCCCATGAAGGTAAAAGGAAAGGACAACCATTTTCAAAACCCAAACCTTCAGGAAAGCTGATTATCTGTTTGTCTCCTGTGAAGGTAACAGGAAAGGGCAACCATTTTCAAAACAAACCATTCCCAAGTAGTTATCCCATGTTATTGCCTTTTATTATACTCACCATAATAAGCCACTTCCAGACAGGGTTACAACCCATTCCACAAGTGCTTTGGCTTCTCTGATGGCTTTCTGGAAAGGGGTGGGCTCTTCAATTATTGTAGAGGCAGCAACATGGTCCTCTGTACACACTTTTGTAAAGCACTACAAGCTGGATTCCTTTACAGGTCCAGAACAGGCTTTGATATAACCATTCTGCATGTGCTCCTGGAGATTTAGCTTATTTTTCCAGCTCCCTTTTTCCTTTTTCCCCTCTAAGCTATGGTAATCTATTCATATAGCTTAGGCTACTGCAGCAGTTATCATTGTTTGAACATAGTACATTTGTCTAAGTGAAACTAACCATAATAGATCACTGTTGCCTCCCCTACTTCCAGTCCCCCTTTCTTGCTTGTATTTTGTAGTGTTGCCAGGGTGAGGTTTGGTCCACTTTTTTGTATATAGTTATTGTTTGGATTATTTCCTGGCATTGCTCTTCAGGAATCTTCTCTCTCTCTCTCTCTCTCTCTCTCTCTCTCTCTCTCTCAGGCATATAATGCTTTAATTTTGTTGCTTATGTCTTTGTTATGAAGTTTTGCTCAAGCCTCTGGAAGTTAGAACATGAAGAAGGTGTCCTTAGTTTTTGGAAGCAGGCCAGTTGTAGAGGGGTAGGACCCATATGGTGCATGCTACTGTAACAGTGATCTATTAGAACATATGTTGTTATGGCAAGTATCCTTAAACAACTGCCATTTTTCCTGCATTATGGTTCATATATCAACCATTAGCCTGACAGTTCAGAATCACAGACTTTGCTGGATCTGACAGTGTGAAAATTAGCTATACAGCATCTTTAATTCCTCCCATTGTCATGAAGTTGAAATGGTGTGTGACAACAGTTCAGGGAAATGAGATAGCTCCTTTAACTCCTTTTATCTTTATCCTTGAACAAATGGTTATAAGAGATGCAGTGGACATGGGTTCTAAAGCTCACCTAGACATTTGGAATATTTAGGCTTGTGGTCTCTTGTTTAATGAAAAATATATATCAGCTTGAAATGTTGAGCATAACATAATGATTTTCCTTAGACATGACACACTGAGTATTAACCAGCAACGCCATAGTAATGTGGCAGCTTAACAAGTGAGGGGGAAATGCACTCCTACTAGATGTGCCAAATGGAAATGAGTTTACAGGACCTTGCTTTGTTCCTTAATATCCATTTAAATGCTATACACCAATAATAGCACTTTAGGGTCATGTCAGCCAGATGATTCAAAATATCATGTAGCTGCTCAGTCCAGATAATTACCAGACACTGACCTTTTTCACCTGTTTACACAACAGAGCAGGACCACAGTCTTCTTCTTCTTTCAGCTGCTCCCATTAGGGGTCACCACTGTCGATCATGTTTCCATTTCTTTCTGTCCTCTGCATCTTGCTCTGTCACACCAACCACCTGCATGTCCTCTCTTACCACATCCATAAACCTTATCTTAGGCCTTCCTCTTTTCCTCTTACCTGGCAGCTTCATCCTTAGCATTCTTTTCCCAATATACCCAGCATCCCTCCTCAGCACATGTCCAAACCAATGCAATCTCACCTGTCTGGATTTGTCTCTAAACTGTCCAACCTAAGCTGACCCTCTAATATACTCATTCCTAATCCTGTCCATCCTCGTCACACACAATGCAAATCTTAACATCTTTAACTCTGCCACCTCCAGCTCTGACCCCTGTCTTTTGGTGCAGAACCACAGTAAAGGTCTATTTATGTCTTTCCTCCCCTGCCTCTCATTCAGGCAGTGTTGTGAAAAGTAAAGCGCAGCAATTAAAGTGCTCATCTAATGATACAGGCTTTTGTTTAGTCATGGCAAATGCAGTTCTCCCTTGTTTTGTGGGCACTTTCCAGTGTATTAGATGCTTTCTCAGAGAAGACCTATTCCATCTGTAGCAGGGATTCTTTTTTCACCCTTCATTGCATGATCATCAGCCTGTAGCCTAAAGATTGTAATTTTGATCCCTAGTAGGCCTCTTTTTTTTCTGAAGTTTTTGCATGAGACCAGGAAGCCAAACACTAGGATATAATTCAATTGGAAAAGATTAGGTATTGATGTCAGATGTAAAACGTCTCATTCTCTGTTTGTCTCATTTTCTTAGCTATAGCCTTTCATATTCCTCTTTTAAAATAAAATTCTCTGCCTTGTCTGCTTACCTCCTTTAATAGCTTCTTTCTTCAGTCCCTCTTGCTGTTTTTGAAGAAAACACTCCATCTCAAAGCTCCAAAAATATTTTGATTCCTATTTTGAATAAGAGCGTTATTCTTGAAGTTCTCACTCAAGCTTATTTTGAACCAGATATTTCAGTTCCTCCAAAGCTTTTTTGGTAGCAACCACATCAATCTGAAGAGTTACTGAGCTGCAAGCTTTCATGAAGACTGAAACATATACTGTCACCTCTGACTACAGGTTTGTATTCTCTCCTAATCCATCTTTTACATCTAAAGTCATGCCTGACATAGAACTTTCACATTTCAAGTAGGAGAATATGTTGCTGACATTTAACACAGCAAGCATCCTGGTGAAAGCAATTTGTACTTTGTGGATCTTTGCAGACAGCTATGGGCAGGAGAGAGTGTGTGTGTGTGTGTGTGTGTGTGTGTGTGTGTGTGTGTGTGTGTGTGTGTGTGTGTGTGCGTGCGTGCGTGCGTGCGTGTGTGTGTGTGTGTGTGTGTGTGTGTGTGTGTGTGTGTGTAAATACTGATATATATGGTTACAGTCTGAAATGTACATTTTCAGGCTGTAAAATAATAGTCAACAATCATATGAGCAAATATTTCACTGGAGTTTTTGCCACCAGCATTTTGTATGGGATTGTGGTGCAGCAGGAGAAGGGAACAAAACTATTGCTACATTACTAAAATGCATTAAAATGAGCAGAGTATACATACATAAATACATAAATAAGCACACACACACACACACACACACACACACACACACACACACACACACACACACACACACACACACACACACACACCCACACACACACACACACACACACACACACACACACACACACTCACACACACACTAACACAATAACAATAATACAGTCATCAGCAGTGTAATATGATCCATATATTTAAAATAACATCACATTTTGAGATAATCTTTTCTATATGACAGTCATATTATTGGTGGACAATAAACTTTTATGTGCAATATATCAAAATAAAGCAATCAGAACTAATTTACAATACATCATTTACATTAGCTTTCTTCAAAATTCATTTACAGTGTGTGTGTGTGTGTGTGTGTGTGTGTGTGTGTGTGTGTGTGTGTGTGTGTGTGTGTGTGTGTGTGAGACTTTTTCTTCTGGTTGTCATCAGATCAGCCCTTAACTCAGTGGACTTATCCTCATCCAGACATTGAGCTGTCTGAGTTTCAGGCCACTACCATAAACCCACAAAGTGCACACAAAACATAGTCAATAATGGGTCTATATTACAACAACGAACCATCAGATTATCGAGCATTCTTATACTGAACTCTAAAGTTCGAATTCATAAGACATCGAACAACCAGAACAGCGATTATTTTTCCAGGGAAAAAAATCGCTGTTCCCCAAAAAAAAAAAGACATTAAAACATTACTTAAAGTGGGGGGGCTTCGCCCCCACCCCCCTACTTAAATATACCAACTCCGAGATCGCACTACAGTGCCGAAAATGGCAAAGTGACAAAGTTGCCAAGCAACTTCTTTCCCAGGGAAAAGCATTTGCTTATATGCCGCTTCGTCATTTTGCCTTTTTGACATTTCAAGTTCGACCAAGACCCGTTCGACAAAATGCGTCTTCGGTTATCTGATAGGAACTCTCAATAACACCCACAAAACACTCTAGTCAACCTAAAACAATCATGAAAACTCACATTTACCCTTAATTTAGAAAAAAGTGAAATAAAATTAATAAAACAAACTTCAGACCACATTTACCATTCATTGCAATGAAAAAAGTAACTTGAAACAGTGTTATGTATAAAGGGTGTGTTTATGCTGACACACATATACATACATAGAAAAAAAGTATCATAGTTAGCTGTCTTGAAATGAGATTAGTTCTTAATAGAATGAGAAATAGTAAAATAAATAAATAATAAATAAATAAAATAAAATAAAATACAATGCCTACTACAAATAGTCAATCCAAAACATCACTACTGGCAAAAAGAGACCCCATTCCAACTACCTGACTTAATTAAAAATAAACTTTATTATTTTATTTATTTAACATTTGTTTCCTCGGAAAGTACAACTTGGAATGGGCCAATTCTCAACAAAGGCCCAGGGAGAAACACTCACGATGCATGTGTTTGTAACACAGGAGGAAACTGGAGCACCAGAAGGAAACCCGAGCACCAGAAGGAAACCCACACAAATGAAGGGAGGACATGCAGACTCCGCACCGCAGGCACCCCAGCTGAGAATCAAACCGGAGAACCTCTTACTGTGAGGTGACAATGCAAACCACTAGACTGCTGTACCGTCCACTGTGCTGATTGAAATACAATTATAAAACTAACAAAACTTAATGTAATCATAACTACATGACTAAAATACATTAAAATGAGCAGACACTACAAAAAAATCCATAGAATTTATAATAGGAAGCCGAGAATTTATAATAGGAAGCCGGTCACAAGACAAACTTTTCATAAGACATGTTCAACACAAATGTAGGCAATTAATGTAGCTCACTGAACGGGTGAAAACACCAACATAAAGAAACACAGAACAACATATAAACTGCATATGTGTAAGCTGCTAAAGCATGACAAAACTCATTCTATAAACCTACAGTACAATATATTTTACATATCATGCACCACACTAAAGGCTAGCAACCCTGGGGCTGTTAGGGCAAGTAATGAGGGTGTCAGGTATAATATCATGTGACCTTAGATTCCACCAAGAATTAAATATTTCAGTGGAAATGTTTTTATACAAGAGCTGTCCTGAAGAGTTATTAGAGCATGTCAAAATTCAGGTTCTGACTGAAAGCCAAGGGACAGCCTATTTTATTGGGTGGTCTAGTTTGTAATTATTTGGACACTACCCATGATAACCCCATATTTGATAACAATAGCTGTTTTATAAAACCAATGATTTTTTTCTACTCTCCCATCATACTATGAAGCTTAAGCAGATTTTTGTTAAGAATTGGGGAGCTGCTGTGGGAATCAATCAATGTCTTATGAGTAAACTGGAGTCTGATAAACATTTTGTTTTTTTTTAAAAGGTAGACATATTAAAAATATGACTGAAAATATTCCATCTGATATTGTTAATCCTCGTTCATTCCTTACATATGGGTATCAGTTCCAACCTCGGAACTGAGACAGCCGTCTTCCAAGCTCGCGTCAGCTACAAACTCTCGAGCTAAAACTCTTACCCAGAATTCCCCTCTCCCTGTTACCCCAGATTTAATTTGCTGCATCGCCATTCAGTCGTGTCAAGCTACTTCTCTTCAACTAAGCATAACATTTTGTTGTCATACTAGTCTAAAACAACGTTTTCTCTCAGAAAAGTATCTAAATCATTTTCTCTTACCTTATCGCATTTAGTGACTATACCTTCTTGAAAATTTTCAATCTTTTTTACCGCAAGGTATTTTCGTCTTCACCATCGGTGATCATTGGTAGACCCCTTTTCTTCATTACCTTCAGGTATTTCTTGTACCATTCCTGGTATTCTTTCTGATTTTCTTTTTTCCTATCATGGCAGATAAAAAAGGTAGTCCAGGATTTAAGAGATGTTCAGATTGTGGCCATAAATTACCTACTTCAGCTGCACATTCTCTGTGTGTCTATTGCTTGGGTGTGCCTCATTTATCAGTTGATCCGCCCTGTGGAATTTGTAAGAACTTCTCTAACAGGACATTGATTGAGAGGAAAAATAAATTGTTACTGAAGGGGCTACTCAAATCTCCTTTTTCAGAGGCTATTTCTGGGTCGGAGGCTTCAACCCCTCCAGGATCCCTTAAGAAAAAGACTGATGATCATTCAAAGGCCAAATCTCTTCCTTCGTCCCTGGCTGGGGACTCCCACCAACCGAGACCCAAGAAGGCTAAGCTTTCTACTTCGGATCTGACTCTTTCGGCTCCAGCGCTTTTGGTGCCTAGACCTTCAGCACCGAGGCCATCGGCGCCATCTGTGATTTTGGCACCGACTAGCATGCCCTTTACCTTATCGGTACCGAGGGGCTCCTCGGTTCAGGCCTCTCTACTGACACCGACTATCCAGTCGGTGCAGACTGTAACCACATCGATTCCGACACCTTACCCAGAACCAACAACTCAGTTATTGACACCGATTTTTTGGTCCCAGCCTCGGTGCCGACAACCATTTCGACACCGACCTTATTGTCGGTGCAGACCATGACTTTGGCACCGATTAATTCCTTGGTACAGACACCTGTAGTTCAGTCTCTTATGGCCTCATTGTTTTCAGTGCAGACTGGTGAGGTGGGCAACAAGCTTGTCCCCTTTGTGGATAGACCTGACTCTCCCTCAGCCATGTCTGTGAAATCTACTAGAAGCCTCTCTGAACATGACGTGTTGCATATTGTGGATCAAGTGCTTTTGGCCAGAGGTATCCTGCCCCCCCAGGACCTACCCTTCCTTGGGAGGTGATCACCCTTTGTCAAAGACCCCTACTTGTTCTCCTCTTTCATTGCCTTTGAAGCCCCTTGATATAGCACAGTCTTCCCCCTCTATGGTTCCCTTTATGGACCTCACTAAGGAACTGCAGTTGCCTTTGTAGCAGGAGCGTTTTGCTATGACCCAGAATGTCAGCTGTGGCATACGTAATTTGGTGTTTCACAGCCATCCAGGGACTCCGAGTCGGCAGGCTGAGCCACTTAGGGAAGGGGTGACCCCTGTCCTGGTCACTCACCTGTCTTCAGGTGGACCAGCCTTCCAACTAATAGAGAAGGCTTTAGTATCTGCTGGTGATACTGTGCTGTCAATCTCCCTGCCCTCCTCTGGACTGCAATGTACACAAGTCACTCCTAGTGGACACTGGGCTCAAGGGCCTCAGGATGTACTCCCACAGAAAACCCCTTTTGCGTTGTCTTCC
Organism: Protopterus annectens; assembly: GCF_019279795.1. Lineage (NCBI taxonomy): Eukaryota > Metazoa > Chordata > Ceratodontiformes > Protopteridae > Protopterus > Protopterus annectens. The sequence goes on from NC_056741.1 coordinate 141,476,980, forward strand.
CCAGCTTCTCCCTCTGAGGAAGTTCATTGAAAAAGCTTGTGCAAGAGGAAGCATATGGACTCCACAGAGAAGTCCCTTACTGAAGACACAGACTTTGATGATGGGGAAGGGTCCCCTCACTCACCCTCTGCGGTATCCTTTGGTGATATCCTCAAAATCCTTAAACAGAGAGGTGACTGGCAGCCCTCTAACCTGACCTCTGAAGAATCTGTGTTCCTGCAGGCCTTTTGTGCCTGGCCCCCTACCTCCTGGGTTACTCCACCTGCTGACAAACTGGTCCAGCTCATCATGCAGCGTGCGTGGAAGGCTCCTGACACCGTTGAGGCCATTTCCCGGAGGCCAGATAAAATTTTGCCCCTCCTGCTACTGACCCCCATTAGTCCAAAGGTCTTCCTGTAGATGTTCTGGTGGTGGTGGCTGCAACCAAGAGGGACCTGGCAGAAGAAGAAAGCCAGACTGTCCATCCACCCAGCAAAGAGTCACGGGCTCTGGACAGAATAGGGAAGCGTACTTTTGCATCAACGACCTTTGCAATCAGGTTCCTGAATTATATGGCACACTTTACTAGGCTTCAAAGGGATTTAATTTCTGTGCTCTCTGAAACTTTGGCTGGTGCCGTGTCTGATGAAGTCTGTGACAAAGTGGCCTTTCAGCTGGCTACCACTGAATTGATATCAAACTCCTCCATGCACCTGATATCTCACGCATCAGAAGGAGCAGCTAGAGTGGCGAGTTCAGGCATTGTTTTGAGATGACATGCCTGGATGCGCTTATGTAATTTCATGGAACCCTTCAAGGCTTCCTTTCTCAATGCTCCCATTGAAGCCTCGTCATTGTTTGGACCCAAGGGTAAAAGCACACTGGCCAGATGTGAACAGGACGGTAAGACCCTTTCTGCCTTGGGTGTCCGTTATTCTTCCCCTCAACGTGCTTTCTCCAGAAACCAGAAGAGTGGGAAGATATGGTAAAAAAGTCTCAGGGTCCTTTCCGTGACACACAGGCCAAGTTCTCCCCTAGAGGCAGAGGGGGAAACTCACAGGGAAGACACCCTTTTCGGGGAAGAGGGGGTCCATGTAACCAGGGTTCCAGGGACTCTTTTCCTGGACAATCCTACCAGCACTCCTGAAGAGCAGCCCAACTCCTTTCCTCGGGAGGTGGTTGGGGGTCATTTCTCCTTGTACCCTTCTGTCTGGCTAACCGTCACCACTGACTCTTGGGTACAAAGGATAATAACCAGAGGTTACCATATTCCCTTCGATCTTTGTCCTGCCCCCCCCCCAACAAACTTATCCGACATTCCACCCAGTCAAAGGGAAGAAGCAGCACTAGAGATAGCAAAGCTGCTAAAAAAAACAGTCCCTCCAGACCAGATAGGATCCGGATTCTACTCAAGACTATTTTTGGTGCCAAAGAAAACCGGGGACTGCAGACCAATTTTGGATCTCAGTGTATTGAACAAGTTTGTAAGAGTACAAAAATTCCGGATGGTCACAATACAGTCTATCCTCCCACATTTGGAAAAAGACAATTGGATGTGCTCGATAGATCTTCAAGATGCGTACTACCACATAAAAGTGGACAGGCCATCAAGAAGATTTCTGCGCTTCCGTGTGGGAGCCAGTCACTACCAGTTCAGAGTACTGCCCTTTGGAATCTCTACAGCCTCCAGAGTGTTCACAAAGTGCATGGCAGTCATCACAGCTCACTTGTGACTACAAGGATTCCAGGTGTTTCCATACCTAGATGACTGGCTCATCTCCGCCCCCACCAGACATCTATTGGAAGAAGCCCTGGCATACTCTCTCCTCACTGCAGAAAGGCTAGGCATAACCATAAACTGGCAAAAATCCAATCTTACCCCATCTCAGTCCACAGAATTCATAGGGGTTATACTGGATACAAAGAATTGCAGAGCATCCATTCCAGAACATAGAATTCTAAGGATAAAGCAACAACTGATCCCAATCCTTTCAAGGGAGAAATTCACAGCTCACTGTGTCCTACAGCTGTTGGGTTCCATGGCAGCCTCCATCATCATTGTCCCCCTGGCCAGGTTTCACATGAGGCTTCTACAATGGCTACTGCTCACCCAATGGTATCCTATTCAGTATCCTCTTTCAGCCAAGATTCGAGTAACTCACAGGTGCAAACAGGATTTAAATTGGTGGATGACCCACAACCCATCACAATGGTCTCGCCCCTTCTCCCCTCAGCAGCCCAAGGCTACAGTGACCATGAATGCCTCCCTGATGGGGTGGGGGGGGGGCTATGTCAGGGACAGACAGTCCAAGGCACTTGGTCCAAATTGGAGGCCCAACTGCATATAAATGTTCTAGAGCTGAGGTGCGGTGCTTCTGGCATTGCAAGCATTCCATCCCCTGCTGCCGTGTGGGACTATTGCGATACAATCAGACAACATGGCGGTGGTCTGGTACATCAACAAACAGGGTGAAACCAAATCTTACCCCCTTTGTCGAGAGGCCATGAGGGTATGGCAATGGGCAATGGCTACCAACCATTTTCTTCTAGCAACGCACATTCCCGGGAGTTCCCGTGTGATAGCAGACAGACTCAGCAGGTTCATTATACAACCTCACAAGTGGTCCCTGAATCTCTCGATAGTGGTGGAGATCTTCCACCACTGGGGCCATCCTTGCTGAAACCTCTTTGCATCCCTGACCAACTACAAATGCAGCAACTACTTTGCCCTGATTCCCACTCTGGGACAGTCACCCAGGGACGCTCTAGTCCACGATTGGCCCTCAGGTCTTCTTTATGCATTTCCACCTCTTCCCCTCATTCCCCAGTTTCTGAAGAAAGCCCGTTGGTTGAAGAGCAAGGCAATCCTCATAGCACCATATTGGCCTCATCAGATTTGGTTCCCCTTCCTTTGGCCTCACCTGCTAGATCAACCATGGATTCACCATCCAACCCCGGGGTTGATCTCCCATCCGCAAAATCTGATTCATCACAGCCTGGCCAGCCTGAAGCTCACAGCTTGGCTCCTCCAGTTCCTTTGATTGCCAGGCAGAATGATCTTTCTTTATCAGTACGGGACATTCTTATTGCATCTCATAAGTCTTCCACTAGAATTACTTATCTAAGCAAGTGGAAAAGATTTACCTGTTGGCTGAAAGAAAAGCAAGTAGATCCCTTTTCAGCACCAGCGTTGATAGTACTAGAGTATCTAGCTGATCTATTCCAATTGGGTCTATCGGCCTCTACCATAGGTTGGTTGGTACTCGACTATCAGCCCTAGGGCCTATAGAAGCCTAGCCATAACAATTCCCTGGCTATTTCTTCCCACACTATTTACTTCCCTGGACCCCTGTCTAGCAGGGTGACTGACGTGATCCCTGGGATGAATTTCCTTTCTCCCATCCAATCATCAAGGTTCTTTTTGAAGAGGGCCAAAGAGGGGCACTGCTTGACATGCATGGGCAGTCTATTCCAGAGTCTGGGGAGTCCCTGGGTCAGGAACCTATCCTTCCAGCATGTTTTGTTTATTGTGATGACAAGATTTAGATCCCTGGTGCATGTGGTTCTGAGGGATTGGGATTTCTTTAAGTGTAGCATGTCCAACAGCTCTGGGTTTGACATGGCCTTGTATGTTAAGCAGAGATCACCTCGGAGTAGATGATATGCGACAGAGTATAGCTGGAGTTTTTTAAGGCGGTCAGCATAGGGCATTTGCTTTAGGCCTGTGATTCTTTTAGTGAGGTATTTCTGCGGCCTTTCCAGTTGTTGCAGATGTCTTGAGAGGTACATACCAAATGGGGTGTTGTATTCTATAATGGGTCTAATGAGAGATGAGTACAGTGGGACAATGACCTCCTTTTTTCTGGATGAAAAGCCCTTAGTGATGAGGTGTGCCACATAGGATTTCCTGACTGTTGTGGCGATGTGGTTATTGAAGGTGAGACCAGTGTCCACCTGTGTCCCTAAGTCTCTTATCACACTTTCGGCATTTAGTGTACTGCCACCTATGTGGTAATTCACGGGTACTTGTTTTTTCCCAAAGGGGATAACTATACATTTCTTGGCATTGAGCTTGAGCCCATGGCTCTGGCACCAAGCATCTGTTTCTGTAAGGCCCTTTTGTAGAGTATCAACATCATTTGGGGATTCAATAATGGCTCCCAGTTTACAGTCATCTGTGAACTTTGTTAGCCAGAGTCCCTTAGTGTTGGCCTGTACTTCAGAGAAGTAGATGCCAAACAAGAGAGATCCCAGGACTGAACCCTGAGGTACTCCACGTGTCACTTGTCTGAAGCTGGATTTGGAGTCAGCTACTTTTACAGTGTGGGTTCTGTCAGTAAGCCAGTTGGCAACCCATCAAGTGATGTAGGGATTAATGCCCAGCTTAGTAAGTTTATTTCTGATTCCAGAGTGGGGGATGGTGTCAAAGGGCTTGGCGAGGTCCAGATAGGCTAGAGTTCATTTGGCTGCAATATCTAATTTCCATGAGGGTGTCCAAGGTTCCTTTCTTATGTCATACAAATTATGCAAGACCTTCATAAAAGGTGTGAATCATCTGAAGCCCCCTTTTAGAGAACCTATTCAACCATGGGGCCTGTCATTAGTTCTACAAGCTCTGACAATGCCACCTTTCGAACCAGCTTCTTCATGCGACCTCAAATATTTGTCATGGAAAACCTTGTTTTTGGTCGCCATTACTTCTGCCAGACCTATCTCTGAGTTTCAAGCCTTATGCATCAAGAGTCCATATTTGATTTTTCATAGAGATAGAGTGTCTTTGAGAACAAATCCTTCTTTTCTGCCAAAAGTGATCTCTGAAATGTCCATTAATCAAACCATTGAATTGCCAGTTTTCTTCCCCAATCATTCAAACAAAGGAGAGTATTGCCTACATACCCTAGATATTCACAGGCAAATTCACTTCTACTTGAACAGGACTAAGGCCTCTCATAAATCAGACCAGTTATTTTTGGCCTATTCTGGATCTAGATTAGGATGTGCTGTTGCTAAGGTCACATTGGCTAGATGGTTGAAAGACCTTGTGACCTTCGTTTATACACAACGTAATATTCCATTGCCGACTACCATAAAGGCTCATTCGACAAGATCGGTGACAACTTCTGCTGCCTTCCATGCCAGAGCTTCTTTACATGACATCTGTGCAGCTGCAACCAGGGCTATGCCTCATACCTTCATCAATCATTACAAATTGGATTTGGCCTTCAGGGGAAGAGCATGTTTTGGTTCTATGGTGCTCAGGAATGTCCTTCCATGAGAGTCTCCCAGGAATAGAGGTAGCTGGGGACTCTGTCTCATATGTAAGGAATGAACAAGGATTAACAATATCAGATAAAGAAGTTATGTCTTACCATAATGTTCCATCTGTATTGTTGATCCTCATTCAGTCATTACGACGTTCCTTCCTTCCCCCTCCTGTGGCTTTTAGTGGATCTCACCATACGGTTCTTTTAGGTCATTTGACCAGAGGTAGCCTCTACCTTCTTTTGACTTGCAAACTCAATCTGAGGTAACAGGGAGAGGGGAATTCTGGGTAAGAGTTTTAGCTCGAGAGTTTGTAGCTGACACGAGCTTGGAAGATGGCCGGCTCGGTTCCGAGATCAGAACCGATACCCATACGTGATGACTGAACGAGGATCAACAATACAGATGCAACATTATGGTAAGACATAACTTCTTTTTATATAAATGTCACCAAATCAACAGAATGACTGAATGTGGGGCTTGTGGACAGTGTTCTTTTATTTCAGAAGGCACAGAGTTTAGATAGCAATGCTCCCTACATTCTGTTTTTTGAAGAGGAAGTTTTAATAATGGTTCAAAAGGTGTAGTATATGTTGTTGTTTGTGATTTGTGTCAGGCATTTTATATTGGTAAAATGTAAATGGGGGGTTTAGGAAGAGTATTTTCCAGCATTTATACAGCATAACAACTAAGGACATAAATAATGCTTTGTTTAAGCATTATGCTATTACAATAATTTTTTTGAGATGTATGTATTTTATTGTTGAGAAAGTACCATTGCTTATGAGGGGTGGGGAGTAGAAATCTCTGCTTGAAGCATGATAATTGTTTTGGCAAATCAAATTTAATGCCACCCCCCCACCCCCCCGGCCTTAGTTATTGCATATCTATCAATATTATTTTAAAGTTAAGAGCTGCTGTTCTATGACATATTATGGTCTATGTTTGCATTCATCATTTTATAAAACTATTTTTAAATGCCAATGTGGGTATATTAATATTTATTAAGGGAGTTTCTACATGTTTTGTCTCAGTTTTTATAAAAATATTTAGATACATTTTAAAATGAGAAAATGAGTAGAGAAATTATTATATTTATTGTTAATTGCATATGCACATATGGGAGTGCTACAGAATCCTGAAAGCCCAAAATCCTGAAAGTTCAAAATGCTGAAAACTCAAAATCCTGAAAACACACAGGATACCAACACTTACTATATTCCACCACAAGTACATACAGAAACATATTACCCTTCAACTATATGCAGGGGGGCTGCCCACACCCCCCGCTACTTAAATATATCAACTCCAAGATTGCACTTCACTACACTAAGTGCAATCTTGGAGTTGATATATTTAAGTAGCAGGGGGTGTGGGGCGGCAGACCCCTACATGAGGGGTGCAGGGGGGCTTGCCCCCTGCTTATACTTGGAGAGCAGTAATATAGTTTGTGTTTTATTTGTTTCTGTATGTACTTGTGCTGGAATATAGTAAGTGTTGGTATCCTGTGTTTTTTTTAGGATTTTGAATTTTCAGTATTTTGAACGTTCAGGATTTTGGTCTTCAGGATTTTGGGCTTTCAGGATTCTGTAGCGCTGCCGACCACTGGCAGTGCAGGTCATTCAGTTTATTGATGGATAGTTGACATACCCCAGTATAAAGGTCTTGGGTTTAATGCTCATTTCAGCTAATGTGTTAAGATAACTACCATGCTCAGAAAGGGGCATAGAGAGTGTTCTATAGCTACATATGAAGTGGTAATTAGTCTTGTGTATGGTGATTTGAACTTCCAGGAGTTTAAATGTGATGTCCAAATGAAGGTGTTGTGAGGTGATATCCTTAACAAATAGTGATACCCCCCACAAATGACAGTAGGTCTGAAGATGTGATAGGTATTATACCCAGGAAAAGAGGGAGTGATTTAATTGCTCTGAAACCATGTATTTATGAATTTGTTCAGGTTGCAGGACAGCCTCGAGTTCTGTTTTTTTTTTTTTTTGTTAAGACACCTGCCATTGAGTAAAGCCAAATAAATGTATTCCAAATTAGACCACACTACGTTGGGTTGGAATGTCCATCAGGTAGATTCTGCCTTAAAAAAGTCACTATTGGGCAGCAAAGGCTTTAGCCAGAATGTGAAAGCCTTTGTAAGAGAAGTGCAGAGCATCCCTGGTAAAGAAGGAAGGCTTGTCAGCCATCTCATCCCAAGCTGACACATACTGGATCTCTCTAGAATGACACTAGCTACATAGCCAATTATTAAAGCCAATTATCTTATCTTTGATTCTCTGTGTCATTCTGGGTGATGGCAAAACACCATTCAAGACCAATGTCTTTCCTGCCTCAGATACATGCATAGCAAGATCAATACTGCCCTCCTGCATGTTCCTCTGAATAGAGTGTCTAAGGTAATTCATCCCCCACCCCTGTGGACCACTATCAGATCATAGACATATTTCTCAGGATGGCGGGATCTAAGAGCCCTTGTTACATCCCAGGTTCTGTCTCCAGAAAGACAGCTAACTGTCAGTCTATTCTTATCCAGTCTGGTGAGGGTGGTGACTGTATGCCTTATAATAGTCACCTATTACCAAACATTACCATGGATTGATGCAGTCTCGGTAGGTCATAAGGGCTTGGAGTCTGCACCCCTGAGCCTCTTAGAGGTATGGGTCCTAGGTGTGCCCACTGCTGCAATGGCTCAAGTGCATGGTATTTAGGCCCTGCATTTGAGCAGGTTTTCTGCTTGTTTGCACATCATGCAGCACCATGCACTGCAGTGCAGTTGTGCAGCAAAGCCAGACAGTTAAAGTCAACAAATTTTCCCTAAAACCCAGACAGAAATATCCATCCACCAAGCTCCTCTCTGATCATTTCTGAGTAGCCACCCCTAGTGACAGCAGTCTTCAACTTAGCATTATGGACAGTTGGACTACCCTTGTTTCTCCTGCCATCGTTCTTGACTTGGGTCTCTTGAGCCAGTGTAGCAATTACCTCATGTACACAGACAACCCTCTACTAATAACACTCTAGTACAGAGTGTGAGAGATGTATTAATACAATAATCTAGAATCCATGCTCTCTCACACCAAAACAATAACACAGAGAAGGTTGTCAACTCACCTACCATTACATATGCTCATAGTACCACTACTCATACACACAGCATGCATCAAACATGTAAATCCACATACGCAGAGGTTTTGAAAAACTTACTGAAACACACAGATCTCCAAAACAAAAGACTGCTACAACTAACACAATCTCCACAGCACCCATGACACATAGCAACGCTAGTGTCTCACCCACCAAGTCAGTAACGTGTAACACTAAAAAAAAATTTCTTGTCACTGGAGACTCAATAGTGAGAAAAAAACAAATTTTCTTGTCACTGGAGACTCAATAGTGAGACCCATGGATGTCCCACCACTAGGTTGGACAAGGAGGAAGTCACGGTAAGCTGCCTGTCCAGTGCCAAGATTTGTCAGATCACTCATGCACTCAGGTCTCTCAACAACAAATACTGTTATAATTTTGTCATAGTTCATGTTGGTGTGAATGACCTGAGACATACTTCACTGGACTATATGAAGAGAGACATAGTTGAGCTCTCTATGTCCCACGCATGTGTCCCTAGCCTTGAGTAGTATACTACCCTTACCTAGAATGATGCCACATTATAAACAAAAAATGATGGATTTCAATAATTGGCTCAGTTTTTGGTGTCATTCAAAGGGGATCCAGTTCCTGTCAGCACGGGAAGTCATGGTCGAAAAACCTTGCCAGAGATGGTTTGCACCTGGCACCTCTAGGCTTTCGGCTGCTCTCAAAGGCTCTTGCCTCCCCCATAGTGCCTTTTCAGGCAAGGTTTTGAAAATAATACTGTTGAGGTGAAATTAACCAATCAGAACAAAATAAGGGTCATGCTGCTAAATGCTAGCAGCTTAAACCAAAGACTGCACTCCCTGGAAGCACTTCTAAAGATGTAGATAGATGTCTGTGCAGTCACAGAAACCTGGTAAAGGCATCAGGCAGTACCCTGGCCTTACAAGGCTGCAATGCCTTCCACAACTTTAGACTGCAAAATGAACATGTTAAAACCAAAGAAGGCGGTGTTTCAATCTATATTAGAGATAAATTCACCTCACATCTAGTTAGACTGGACAACTCCATGCAGTTACTCAAGGTCCAGGTTACAGTAGGTAAGACCCCCCATTCAAGTCATAGCTAGTTATAGATCACCTCCAAGGGTCACAATGCCCACAAAGCCTACTTGACCAAACTGGAGACAATCCAAATTCTGCAGAACACACTGGTTTTGGGGGATTTCAATCATCCCACCATCAAGTGGGAAACCAACGCTAGTTCTAACTCACTAGCACAAAAGTTCCTTGACTTTGTTAATTCAAATGTCCTGGAACAAGTTGTCCATACCCCAACAAGGGGAACAAACATTCTGGATCTGGTCTTCACCAACATATCAAACAGATTCACTTCTGCAACTGTTGGACCCTCATTAGTTAATACTGACCACAAATCAGTCACCTTCAAGCTGGCACTAACACAAGAACTCACAAAGGGTGAAATCAGACTAAAATACTTCACCAAGGCAAACTATACATGCCTAGGTGAAGGTATAAATGCATTCCAAGCCCCACCCCTAGCTGAAAGTGGTAACTACACCAAACATTACACTAAAGCCCTGTACAACCACTTGCATAAGTGTATAAATTCGGCCATACCAGAAAGAATCAAAGTAAAAACAAGCTGCCATGGTGGACATCCAGCATCAACAAACCTTACAATAACTGCAAAAAGTCGATGTCCAAGAAAACAAAGGCAAGGCCCCAACAATGGAAAAGCACTGTCTTCAGCCTCAACAGTCAAATAAGACAACTGGTCAAATCCTCCAAGGGCTCCTTTGAGAGAAACTTAGCGAGTGCAGCCAAGGATAACCATAAGGCCTTTTACAACTACATATGTAACCTAAAGGGTAGGACCCAAGTATGTGCAGAATTAGTGGCCAATGGTATCACACACACTGACCCCACAGAGATAGCAAACCTGCTATCACTCCGTTATCCCCGCCTAACTTACAACAAGCCTTCCGCTAAACTTCACCCACCCTACATATCTGAAGAGTAGGTCCTTAAAGCCTTGTCCAAGGCAAAAAACACAGCTTCCATGGGACCAGATGACATCCCAGGCTATCTTCTAAACAGGTTAAAACATGAACTAGCATCACCCTTTTCAATCATAGCCTAACCACAGGCTTTGTTCCTGTGGAATGGGAACAGCAGCAGTTATTTCCCTCCACAAAGGTGGCCTAACATCAGACCTGGAGAATTACAGACCCAAAAGCCTGACCAGCCTCATGTGTAAGGCCATGGAACATATCATTATGGACCTCATAAATGAAGATATAGGTGAACTCCAAACCCTGGATCCTACCCAATTCAGCTTTGTGAAGGGCAGATCCTGCCTGTTAAATCTGGTGGATTTCTTTGAAAATGTGAGCAATGCCATTGATGAGGGCACATCTGTGTACACAGCATACCTCAACCTGGCAAAGGCTTTTGACGCAATCCCACATTCAGGCATTACCGATAAACTTAACAAACTGAATGTAAACCCCTTTGTTATAAGATGGGGTGCCAACTGGCTTACAAACTGGATACACACTATCAAAGTGGGTGACTCCACATCAACCAGCAGACCTGTTACCAGTGGGGTGCGACAAGAGTCAGTGCTTGCCCCCCTACTGTTTGGTATATACTTCTTAGAAGGTCTGGTCAAAACAAATAAGGGGTTGTTACTGACCAATTTTGCAGACTAGTTGCAACCATTGAATCCCCAAATTATGTCAGTATACTTCAGGAGGGTCTCACGCAGACCAATGACTGGTGTATTAGTCACAATCTCAAACTGAATGCAAAGAAAGGCATCTTCATTCTCTTCGGCACAAACAATATCCCCTCACACTATCAAATCAACAATACCCTAAGTGCCCATGAAATGGTAAGGGACCTGGGATCACAAGTTGACTGTGACCTTAACTTTGACCACCATGTGTCTACTGTAGTAAGAAAAGCTTTCTATATAGCACACTTTATTAGCAAAGGCATCACCTCAAGAGTAAAAGAAGTTATACCCTCCCTATACTCATCACTTATCTGGCCCATAATTGAGTATACTGCCCCATTTGGCATGTACCATACTAAGCACCTGCAGCAATTAGAGAGACCGCAGAGGTTTCTAACAAAGAAGATCAAGGGGCTCCAGCATGTGCCTTACACAGACCAACTAAAGTCCTTGTCACTATACTCCATATCATATAAACTTCTTAGAGGAGACTTACACCTGGCCTACACAGCAATCTAAGACCCAAATCTAATGAACTTGCTGCATATCCATAAATCAAACAGGACGAGGGCTACCCATTCCAGGGACCTAAATATGGCCTGTGACTTAAATAGAACATGCAGAGGGATGGATTTATCTCCCAGCGACTGCTGCATCTTAGGTTCATAGGTTCATAGGTAGGTACTAGGCTATCGGTCCAAGGGCCTATGCAAGCCTAGCCAACAAGGTTCCCTGGCTTATGCCACCCAAGAAAGTTATTTTCCTGTGCCACTGACGAGCAGAGACACAGAAGTGATCCCCGGGGTGTATTTCCTATTTCCCATTCACTCATCAAGATTTTTCTTGAAGAGTGCTAATGAAGAACTTTGCTTGACATAGATGGGTAGCCTGTTCCAGAGTATGGGAAGCCTCTGGGATAGGAATCTATCCCTCCAGCATGTCCTGTTTATTGTGGTGACAAGGTGTAGGTCCCTAGAGCGTGTAGCTCAGAGGGATTGGGATTTTTTTAGGTGTAGCATGTCCAACAGCTCTGGGTTTGACATAGCTTTATATGTTAGGCAGAGATCACCTCTGAGTAGGCGATATGCTATGGAGTAAAGCTGGAGTTTTTTGAGGCGGTCATTGTAGGGCATTTGTTTGAGACCAGTAATCCTCTTTGTGAGGTACTTCTGTGGCCTTTCCAGCTGCTGCAGATGTCTTGTGAGGTACATTCCAAAAGGGGCGTTGTACTCTATAATGGGTCTAATGAGTGAGTGAGTAGAGGGTAACGATGACCTCTTTTTTCCTGGACGAGAACCCTTTTATGATGAGGTGTGCCACGTAGAAGGACTTCCTGACTACTGTGGCGATGTGACTATCAAAGGAGGGACTACTGTCCACCTGGGTCCCAAGGTCTCTTATCACGCATTCGGTGTTAAGTAGATTGCTGCCTATGTGGTAGTTCATGGGTATAGAGTTTTTACCAAAGGGGATGACACTGCACTTTTTTGGCATTGAGCTTGAGGCCATGGCTCTGACACCAGGCAGCTGTCTCAGAGACGCCCTTCTGTAGGATGTTCACATCATTTGGGGACTTGACTATGGCTCCAAGTTTGCAGTCATCTGCGAACTTCGTTAGTCAGAGGCCTTCTGTGTTAGCATGTACTTCAGAGAAGTAGATACCAAACAGGAGCGGTCCCAGGATGGAACCCTGTGGGTCTCCACTTGTCACTGGTTTGAGGTCAGATTTGGAGTCTGCAACTTTTACAGTGTCGGTTATGTCAGTGAGCCAGTTGGCAACCCATCTTGTGACTTAGGGATTTATGCCTAGTTTATTGAGTTTAGCTATAATTCCAGAATGGGGGATGGTGTCGAAAGCCTTGGTGAGGTCAAGATAGGCTGTGTGAACCACTTTACCCTCATCTATGGCTTTGGTGACTGCCTCAAAGAAGTCGATCAGGTTCAGGAGGCATGATCTGCCTTTCATAAACCCGAACTGGGTGGGATCCAGAGTTTGGAGGTTACCAATGTCTTTGTTTATGAGTTCCATGATGATACGTTCCATGGCTTTGCAGACCAGGCTCATCAGGCTAATAGGTCTATAGTTCCCGGGATCAGTGGTGGCTCCCCCTTTGTGGAGTGGGATAACTGTTGCTGTGCACCATTCAGTGGGCACAAAGCCTGATGTGAGGCTATTATTGAACATGGTGCTTAAGTGGGGAGCCAGTTCATTCTGAAGTTCATGTAAAATGCAGCCTGGGATGTTGTCCGGTCCCATGGATGCTGTGTTTTTTGTATTAGAGAGTGCAGCTTTCACCTGCGTAGTTGTGATTACAGGGACTCTGCATTCTTCCTGTATAGATATGGGCCCTTTAGGGGGTGAGGGGGGTAAAGTTAGCACTGAACCTATCTGCCAGGATGTTGGCAATATCAGTTGGTTCTGTAATTTCCATGCCTTTGTGCTGTAACTCAGAGCAGATCTGGGTGTTGCCATTGAGATTCTTGACATAGTTATAGAATGCTTTGTGGTTGTCCTTGGAATTAGTAGCAATTTTATTTTCATAGCTAGCTTTGGAGGATCTTATAAGGGATCTCAGTTTCTTACTGGGGCTGACCAGGGAGCTCCTCCACTCATGGGATTTTACTCTCTTTTGCAGCAGTTTCTTCCTTCTGTTGTACAGTTTGTTTATGGCAGGGGACCACCAGATTGGCTTCCTTTTTTTGGAGGATAGCATCTTGGTTCTGTTTGGGATAGCATGATCCATGCACTAATGTAGGTGCTTATAAAGCGCATTTGTGTAGGATTCAGCAGTTGTAACTGTATTGTCCATCTGCATGGGTGTCATGAAGTTCACTACTTCTGTTTTAAGAAGCATGAAGTTGGCTTTGGAGAAATTTCTTACGGTGGTTTCCTTAATGGGGGTGGGGGTGGGATGTGGATATCGAGGGTGATTAGCTTATGGTCGGATCGGACCAATGAGGAGTTGACTTCAGGTGTGGAACACCGGTCACTCATGTTGGTAATGACTAGGTCTAGGATATTGTTGCCCCTGGTGGGGGTGTGGATAAGTTGATCTAGGGCATTGGAGTTTATGAATTCCAGAAAGCGTTGTGCTAAGGAGTTAGTACATGAGTAGTTTTCCCAGTTAATGGTGGGGTAGTTGAAGTCGCCCATTATTAGGGTGTTTGGTTGAACCCTAATATTTTCCAGTACATCAAGAAAAGAGGAGTGGGAATCCTGGGGCATGGTAGGGGATCTGTAGCAAGCTACAATTTGGATTGCAGTTTTGCCAAGAGTTAGTTGCACTTGGATAACCTCGAATGCATTATGCTGAGCAACTAGCCTGGAGGTGTGGATATCCTTAATGAATATGGACACACCCCCACCTTTGGTGTTTCGGTCCAGGTTAGATAGCCGAAAAGTGTGGTATGAGTTATAGCCTGGTAGTGCAGGGGTGCTCTCTGGAGCCTTGAACCAGGTTTCAGTCACTGCACAGATATCGATGTTCTCCATTTTAAGGAGTGCCTCAAGTGAGTGCATTTTGAAATTTAGACTTCTAGCATTGAGTAGCATTGCCCTCAGTTTTTGCTTACCTGTTCCTGTTATGGTGGTGAATTTGTTACTTGAACCCTGCCTAAAAAAGGCACTATAGGGGCAGCAAGAGCCTTAGCCAGTATCTGGAATCCTAGGAGCGACAGGTGCAGGCCATCTGTGGCAAAGCATCATGGTCTGTCGACCATGTCATCCCAAGCAGACAGATACTGGATCCCCTTTGAATGACACCAGAAGCTTAGCCAATTGTTGAAATCAATCATTTTGTCCTTGTACTGTGGTATCATTCTGGGCGATGGCAGAATGCTACTCAGGACTAGGGTCATACCTGCCTGGGCTACAAGATCGCAGAGCTCTTCCATGTCTCTTTTCATGTAGTCCAGGGAGGTACATCTCAGGTCATTCACACCAACATGGACAATGACAGAGTCATATTTGTACTTGTTGTGGAGTGACCTGAGTGTGTGGGTTATGTGGCAGATCCTGGCACCCGACAGACAGCTGACAGTAACCTTCTCCTTGTTTAGCCTGGTGAGTGGGACATCAGTGTGCCTGACTATAGAGTCACCTATGACTAATGTGTTGGGTATGTTGTTTTGCCTTATTGGCTGTGTTTGAGTGGCACACTGAATCTGTGGTCTATGTGTCATTTGGGTTGTGTTGGGGGATGGAGGTTGCTTGTGTTTCTGCTTTAGAGGTCTCTGTTGCTTAGGCAGATTATTATTGAGAGCCTCCGCAAATGTTTTTGAGTTTCTATGTGTGGATTTTGGTGGTGTAGACGTAGTGAGACTATCTGATGAGTGTGGTGTGGTGCAAATGTTTACCTTCTCCTCATGACTGTCAGGTTCAGTCTTGGTTGGTGAGAGCTTTACCTCTAGTGCCTATCTTTGCAATAGGCTACCAATTCATGTGAAACAGAGCACTTCTATGACACTGTTCAAAAGGAACCTGAACGAGTGGATGGGCCACCGTAAATTCTTACTGGAGAAAGAGCCCACAACCCTCCTGGACATGGACAGTCATCACTAAAAGCAATCTTGGGTACTGATGAGCATTTCTATGGTATTACATTGAGATGAAACAGCTAGGATTAAAATGACCTCCAGATTGATAGCCTAGTAATCTTCTATGATACTAAAACTGGTATTCATTAGTGCAGAAGATGAAAGCCAGCAGCAAGTGTGTCATAACTGGATGCATGACTTCAAGAAATTAGGCACTATTTCCAGAATCAACTTGTACAGTAGCAGACACATACTGTAAGATGCGTCTGTCAGCCACTGCAGGAGTCGGGAAGTTATACCATCCAGAAAATTCACTGGTGGCTGCCTGAATGGTGTTCACTCACAAATGGCTCTTACCCTACCTCAGAATGAGTGGGTCATTTGGTCATGGAGGGCAGGGGGGCCCAATAAACTAAGTGAGTAATGAGTTAAACATCTCATTTCAGTGGCATGATTTATATTAATTAAATGCTGAACTGTTAAAGCGTTAATAAAATAAGAAGATTCATATTAATGTTGTTGTGCCTTTCGGCTTTTCCCGGTTAGGGTCGCCACAGCGGAACTCCGGTCTGCTAATGATTGGCAGTTGATTTTTACATGCTGGCTTGCCTGGCCTAATGCACAACCTTCAATGAAGGAATGCCCATTCACGCATGTCATCACCCAGAAGACGCTCTAACTGAGAATCGAACGGGCAACGTCTAACTGTGAGGCGACAATGCTACCGCAGCACCACCACCGCAGTTTTTAAGAAGATTCCTATTAATATAGATTTAAAAACTAACACTAACTGCACTGTCTAATTTTATTTTGTGCCTTTCATACTCACCGTTTTTGATGATATCTCAGATTTTAAGGGGACAGAGCAAAATAAAATTTTTCAAACAAAATCAGGAAGCGTTGACAAGTATGGCTGGGCTAGCTGCTGATCTACAAATGTTGTCTTCTCATTTGTTTATATCAAAAGGATCACATCTGAGGCACAGCATTTTCACTGCATTTCAAAAGCTTATGTTGGCCTTAATTTTTTCTTGCACTTAGTAGGTGATGACTTCCTGGACACATAGCAATAATATTTTAAAAGTCCTATAGGCAGAGTTATCTTTACTACTAAAGCCACATACAAAGCACACACACGTGAGCACACACACGCACAGACACACACACACACACACACACACACACACACACACACACACACACACACACACACACACAAAAACATTCTACTGCTTAAATGATTACTGATACTGCTTTCAACTTTTAATTTGCAAGGACCAATCACACACATACCTCAGAACACAAATCACACCCCTGACTGAAAGACTGGCTTTTAAGCAGCCATGACGAAGATCACAGCTGTTTAAAGATTACAAAGCCTGCTAGAGGGACCATGTGACAATTCTTCTGCAATGCCAGTCATGGCTGCTGCATTGGGCAGTTGCCCCTTTCATGCAATCTAGCTACAGCTTTGGGATGGCTCACTGGAAGAATGTTCAGTGACTGATATCTTAGTATCAAATTAGTAATTTGACTGATGACAGCATATACTATAAACACTGACAGTGAAGAGGCATCAGTAGCCCCTGAGGAAACATTGAGTGTGTATGTGAGAAAACAATTTGGTTGTTCAACTACTGTGGGTGAGATTAAGCTAAAAGGCACTGGACTCAGACTATGGTGGACAAAAATCCTGGACAGTCAATGATTATAACCTTCTTCTGTAGCTGATGGTGTAAAGCTATTTTTTTTACATATGTCAGTCAAAATCTAAGTAGTGCGCATTTGTCATATAGTCTTATGTCCAATCTCCCCTTGCTTACATATACGGTACCAAGGGGGCAGATATAGGCTCCATAACCCATGCATCCTATGTTATTTTATGGCAGCATTGGAATTCTAACCCCATCCATCTGTCAGATTATTTGGTAACAGCAGGATGGGATTTAAGACTCATACCCTCCTCGATCATATATATGCTGACAGTGGTAGAATTCAGTCCCCATGTATTCATCACAACTCATATATTTAATGCACCAGTTTATTCAGTCACCAACAGTACATTACATATAACCGTTTGCAAAGCTGGACTGTATTTATGTAAAACTAATCAGAAAAATATAAAATATAATTAAAAATGAAGAAATTATCTGTATCCCATGAAAGATGTAACCTTAGCCAGTCTGATATTTAAATATAGCTCAATAAGAAAAAAAAAGACTCAAACCAAAAGACCAAACTGAAGAAATATGCAGACTTTAAGAGCTGGGCAGGCAAGCATAGTTTTCAAAAGGGACAATGTGTGCTATGGAAACAGGTTGAACAGAACAAATGTGCATCCATTGTAAATGGACCCAAATGACTGGGCTAATGCATTCACCCCTGACTTTTAGCAGCACCTGAACAGTTGCATAGAAAAATCAGTAACAATTTGCCCTAAATATAAGTGTAAATTCAGGAATAAATCTCTCTGATGGAACTCCCATATGAGGTTCATATGTACTTACTAAGTTAATTATCAGAGAAGATCTTCAGAAGCCTAGGCATGCCGTCCAGCTAAGTTTCTATCCCTAGTATTTTAAGTACAATTAACCCAGAGTCCCTTGTATTATGAGTATTTACAACTAATGGACAGGCAAACATTTAAATGTTACTCCTGCTCATAAAGAACTAGGGTGTCAATCCAGGGGTGAACTTGCTGTTCCCATTCATTCATTCATTCATTCATTCATTCATTCATTCATTCATTCAGATTATGCTTAAATAGAATAAGAGACATACTTAGGTTTACAAGGAGAGGAAGGTGATTCCAGATAAGTAGTGCCCACTGTGTGACATATCTAACCCTCCAGCATGGTCTACTTAAGTTACAAAAGAAATCGAGATATCTTGAGTAGATATGTCTGCCCCTGTTGGACATGCAGACATGTAGTACATCTGAAAAGATGTTTTCGACAGAGGATCTGAAAGCAAGGTAGAGATCACCCCCTCCCCACAGTATCCTGTAATATAATGAAAAGAGGAACAAGGCTTTGAAGCAATCAGCATAGTCTCTGTGATTTAGGCTCTTGATTTTCTTAGTGAGAGAGCACTGTGTTCACTCAAGTTGTATCAGGTGCTTGGATGGGTATCGAATAGGACATTATACTCAGCGATCAGCCTAATGAGTGCTAACTTTACCCCTCCTATCCACACTGTTGCCCCCAGTATGCCTGGTTGCTTTAAAAGAGCATCATTAAGTTAGTTAGACAGCCATACAGCAGTGTGTATGGCTACACTGGTTTAAAAAATGCAAATAACAAAATTAGCACTTTTTATTTTAAAAAGTCATGCTGAATTCTAAACACAAAACACAAAAACAGGAACTACCAACAGGTCAACCTTATATGCTATTCATTTAGAGTTCCTGAAAATAAGCTTAATCAATGCAAGTCAGTCCAATGCATAGACTGGACTTCCAAAAACAACAGCAAGGCCGTCTTCAGATGGAAAATGCATATAGGTGCCAAATCTTCATAAAACTGGCAAGTTAGTGTCAGACATAACTCTACACTGCTATGTCAGTGACTTTAGGTGTCCAAAGGAAAAATAGTTTGACCACATCTACTAGGGCTGTTTTAAAGCTGTTGGCTTATACAACACCACACCTTGGGGATATGTTTATGAATGTGGCAGGTGGAATGCAGGTATTGTACCAGACAGCAGTGAAGAAGTAAGGGCTCAATCATCTGATGAAGCTCCCAGTTTACTGGAGAATTTTTACCCCAGTACTTAACTGCCCTCACAAGTTTTATGTACTGACAAAATGGATGAGACTGTGAAGCCATGTAGCAGAAATAACACTGATTTGCAACATGCCTAGAATCATTGTCCATGATAAGGATAAGGAGGTTGGCAGTCTGAAAAGTTAATGAGGTGATTTTAATACCTAGCAATAACACATCTAGACACCTTCCATAGGAAGTGTACCATACAAAGCATGCTAAAAGGAGTTGTAGGGGCTTTCCCAGGATTCACTATACTGACTATGTCTCTTAGTTTGTCTGTGAATACCAGTGAGCATGCTGGAACAGCTGGAGACTGTTGCTAGGGAAAGGGCTTTTTGGCCCACCTAACTCAGCTTTCTAGATCTGTGATCTTCAACAGGACACTAAGCTTAGAAAATGAATGACTAGATGCTGCTTCATTGCAACAGTTCACATCTGGCAGTGATGCATATGAGCAAAAGTGGGGAACCTGAGTATGATGCCAGTTTCTTTCCTGGATCACTCACATTCCAGGAAGTTCCCTTATTTGTTTTTAATTACTTCTATTACATATACATGTACTGATAATGATAGAAATAAAGAGGAGATACAACAGAACCATACCTAGGGTGAGGCAAGCAGTTTCTTCAGACACTAGCGGTTAAGGAAGGTACAATTGGGAATGTTGATCAGGTAAAAGTGCCAAACCAGCATTGCTGGCACTCATTCAGTGGCAATACTAAATTAATGCTGACAATGTAAAGAAAATGTAAACTGAGTTGCAGCAGCTATCAGTGTCTGTACAAGGCATTATTACAAGAATTTTTTTATGCTGCTCAAGTTTGAAGAAGCTACTTCAATTTGACAAAGGACAGTAATCTTGGAGATGCCTGGGGGCTACCAATTTAAATAGCAACTACTCTGGGATACAAAGAACATAGAATGAAACAATGCCCATATTCAGACACCAGATCACAGTTATGCAAGCAATTCAGTTACAAGGCTCCAAAAAGCTGTGGTCAGATAGTCCTTCTATGTGGCACATCTCATTACCAAGGGTTTCGTATCCAGGAAGAAAGATGTCATCATCTCTCTCTACTCTTCCCTCATTAGGCCAATCATTGAGTATAATGCCCCATTTGGCATGTACCTCACTAGATGCATGCAACAGCTGAAAAGGCCACAAAAGTACATCACGAAGAGGATCCTAGGCCTTAAACACATATCTTACATGGACAGACTCAAACAACTCCAGCTATTCTCTGTCTCATATCATCTGCTAAGAGGCGATCTCTGCTTGACTTACAAAGCCATGTCTGACCCAGCTCTGTTAGAAATCCTACATCTAAAGAAATCCCAATCCCTCTGCACCACATGCTCCAGAGACCTCAACCTCATTCCTACAATCAACAGAACATGCTGGAGAGACAGGTTCATAACCCAGACACTGCCCATGCTCTGGAACAGCCTTCCCATACATGTCAAGCAGAGCACCTCACTGGCAATCTTCAAGAAAAATGTTGATGAGTGGATGGGAAATAGAAAGTTCACCCTGGGGATCACTCCAGTGACTTTACCTGATAGAGACACTGGGAACTTAATGTCGGGTGGCACAATACCAGGGCACTTCTATGGGCTAGGCTGGTAAAGGCTCCAGGGCCATTAGGCTAGTGCACACCTGTGAACCTATGAACCTATATGAGCGCTTTCATCTTAAAATGAAAAGCTTCATCAGATAAATACACAAACAACTTCCTCTTTAAAAGTACTGCTTTGACCAATAGAATTCAAGAAACTCCATCATGTGACTACCAAGCCTCCTTAAAAAGGACAGCCCCTTGATAGTAGCCTTTCATTCATAAAAGACTTAAAACAGACATTGAAATTAGACTGAGGTATGCTAAATTTTAAAACTAAAATTAATTTAAGAAATAAATACGCAAGTAAAAACTGTAAGGTAATATTTTATGTTTTACACTGTGTGTTGTTTATAAAATTCAACATTAATGTTGAATGTTAAGAAGAAAACATTGTATCTTTGCAGTGCTTTTAACTTAGGTAAGCATGCAGTAGATAACTGCTCATTTAAACCTAGCCACAAATCTGCCTTCAGGAACAGTTGCCAATATAGCTCCTGCTTTTCAAGGGCAAGTGTCCATAGCCCCCCCCCCCCATAATAGTATTTGTTCCAAACTCACAAATTTAAACTGATGTCCAGGATTCTGGTGCACATGTTTAAAGTCATATTTGTATTCTTCTGTGTTTTAATGTCATATAAATGCTCATAGATTCTGTCTCTGAATCTTCTGTCACTCTTGCCAATTGAAAAAACAGGACATACCAAGCAAAGTGCTCAGCACACCATGTGCTGTGTATTGCAATCATAGTGCCTCTTAATTGCAATGACATTTTTAGCAATGGTGCACTTCTTGTCTATCAACATATGATGGCATTGGGAGCAGTGACCGCACTTACTCATACCAACATTTTTGTTGCTCAAATTCACCTTAGATATATTTATCCCTGTTTCCAGCAACACCTTGAGATTCTTCCCTGTCTTATAGACAATTTGTGGATACACCCCCACATTCTCTCTCACCACCTGGTCAGTATTCAAAATTGGCCGATGCTTCACCAGAATGTCTTTAACTGCGTAACCGGCCATTAAAAAATGGTGATCAAAGCACTTTTAAAAGGTGCTTGATAGTGGGGGTGGGTAATGGGTTGGGTGCCGTGAATATCATCGTTAGACACATTCATCTTGTTATTTAAAATCAGGATACCCTCCCTCTGCTGTCATTTGTTATTGACCTCGTACATTGAGTTATCAATGAAGTCTACTGGGTACCTCTGTACCCTGAACATGTCTATTAACACACAAACACATCCCAGAAAGTTTCATCCAGGGTAACCATCCTTGAAGCTGTAAAGAACTGACCTATAACCACAGCTCTTTTTGGGGTAATAGGCGGGAGCTGGAAAATGAAGAAAGCTGTTGGAATAGGTGGACTTTCTGTGGATCTTTGACACAAACATTTGGTAAGTTGTGTCCTTCATAAGCCAGATGTCAAGATAAGCAATGTTATGATCATCACATACATGTGTGAAATTAAGAAACTTAGTGCTGTTGCTAATATAATCTAGGAACCCTGGGTGAGTTATTTACCATCATCCCAGAGAATGACATTAACATCTTACAGGAAGGCTAACACAGACAAATGACTGGTGCCACAACCACAGCTTAAAACTCAGTGCCATTAAATGCATAATAGTACCCTTTGGAAAGAATCTTTGTTAAATATTTTACATGTATTTTCTTAAGCATATTTGTATATGTACATTTTTATTGCCATTATTATGCTGAATGATACTTTACTCTATTGTTTTTTCCTATGTATAATTTTGCAAAGATATGTGACTTTTGTAATGTTTTGGAGCTTTTCTCCCCGGGCATCGACTTAAAATGGACAACCTGCTGATCGGACTCTCCTGGTAAACAAATATAAAATAAAATAAATAAATAAAAATAAGTTGGTCACCTTAAGACATTACCTCATCGATAACACTACCTTAAGAGTAGAACTAGTAAAACAAGTAGTCAGGGATTTGGGTACGTATGTAGACAGTAATCTGGCTTTCGACCAACATGCATCTAAGGTAGTAAGGAAAGCAAAAGCATGGTATCTAGGTCCAAGGAAGTCATCATTCCACCATAGTCAGCCCTCAGCAGGCCCAGCACTAAGTACAACACCCCTTTTGGTATGTTCCTGACCAAGCACATCCAATAACTGGAACACCTACAGATGTTCCTCACAAAAAGAATACAGGGCATAAATAGCACATCCTATGCAGGTCACCTCAAAACCCTATCTCTGTACTCTATTACTCTATTTTTAACAAACTGCTGAGAGGTGATCAATGTCTGGCATACAAGGCATTCTTGGATCTCACTCTGATGGACCTTTTACATATCCACAAAATAAATGTCATCAGAGTTACTTGATCTAGGGATTCAAACTTTGCTTTTGATATGGGTAGGACACATTGGAGGGACAGGTATGTGCCTCAGAGAATTCCTCTTCCCTCAAACAGGCTTCCAATCCATGTGAAATAGACCTCTTTCCAAACCCTATTCAACAGAAACATTGACCTACAGATGGGATATTGGTAAAATACCCCAGATCTAGTACCTGTCTATCTAATGGATGGAGGCAGCCAGTAATTTTGCCTTAGCTTACATATACCCCTTGAAATAATCTCCAAGATGCAAAAATGTGTGGAATACAGTTGGGATGCTAGACTATGAAGCTATGGACAAGCAGATAATAGCCACAGTAAAGTATTCTAACTTAATTCACACACTCATGCACATGAGTGCTACAAAAATCAAATTAAAGACTGTTTAAAATGATGATAAGAGTATAAGGTACTTTCATCCACAGATATCCCTCCACCTACATCAGCAGTTATAACCACTTTGTTGACTATGTACACCCCTAATGGCTATGGAGAAATAAACTACATGTACTTTATTGGTATCTTTGGATGAACTAATAGTTTAAGGTAGAGTTTACTGCCTTCAGAGTTGCTTAATTTGTATTGTAATGCATTTTCTCTTTATAATATCCAGCTTGCATTGAATGTTTTCAGTTAATGCATTCATAAGTGCTGTCTCAGCCAAAGTAAAACAGCTATTAATATCAGTATTGTGACTCTAAAGTGCTAGCTATTGCAATGTGTTAGCATGGTCCAGATGATATTATTCTGCTGTCCTTGATTATCAGATGAGTATGTGTACTTTTCTGATGTATTAACACTGAACTTCCCTAGTTTGTGTGCCTAGTAATGGCTCCTTGATTTCAATACTGTGTTTTTAGTCACCATTGCAGTCCACAGTGACTGATATTAGTGCTTCCATGATATATGGCTGAAGGTAGTCAGTCATTAGCATTTGAGTCTGTCCATGCAGTAGTAATGAGATAGCTGGGATGTCTGGGTTTGCATATGACCTGCATTAACATGTGTTTGTTTTCAGCAACATGGTTACAGGTCTTACTGCCTACATTGAATGTTTTATCCTGTCTAGCTAGGGAGGGTCTCAAACTGTTTCAATGAGGTCCTAAACATCATTATCCTTATGTTAGTGTAATCCCTGTACTGTTATTGTATACCTGTTTTTGCTGGGATTTTGTTACATTTGTTTCTTTTTATGCAAATTAAAGCCTTGTGCTTATTTTACTTTGATTTAAATCTCATCCTGGTCATCTTCACCCCCCTGAGCCTAATTCTTTTCCATTTTGTCTTTGCCCTTTAGAAAAAACAGTGACCTCTTATATTCTGTGCCCCCCCTCCCCCAAACTGAAAGTGCTCTACTGGACAGCCTTCCAGTGGAATGTGCTGCAACGGCTTTTATTATAACATTGACAGGACACTACTTTAGAAGTGAATGCACGGGTCTCTTTCATAGTGAATGTGCTCCTAAATGTTTACACTTATAAACTGCTTTGTACTTTACAAGTATTGACAAAATAGCTGAATATAGCATCCTAGCACTCACTAAGCCAGGGGCAACAGCTGCATACAACCCTCTCATAGCCCCCCATTCCTTCAGACTAACACACTTCCCTCCAGTGACTCTTTTCAATACTTCTTGTAGTTTGGCGATCCTGTTCCTCAGAAGCATATTTGGACCTAGGGCTTATAATTTCCTAACAAAAGGATACCGCCGACCCTCTACCTTACTACCAGGCTTTTCCCTTGGACTTTCACAGACTAGTCCATGAAGTTCTTATTTGACACTCAAAAGCTAGTGCAAGTACTTTCTTTAATTTGTCTTTATTTTAAAGCCATCCTATACTATTTTTCTCTATTCCTGACTTACCTGGTTAGTGTCTACACTGATTGATACTGATAGTTTTTATTCTGCAGGCTCATTTCTGCTACTGCTTTGTTAGCTCCAGGTGCTGCCTACTCCATTCTCTTACCCTACCACCATTCTCACCCACCTCAGGATCAATTTCCTTTATTCCTAGACAGGCTCTTTCCCTTCTCCCTATCTTCCAGTCAGCACTCCACCTACAATGTTCAATCTCACTTCATCCATTATCTCATCAAGTCTCCTTTCTGACTCTTCTACATAAGATTTTCTTTACTTTATCTACAATCTGACTATCATCCTGACCTGAACTACAATCTACCTTCTTTACTATGCCTCTAATAAAACCTATCATCTCTCTCCCTGTCCTGCTAGCTCTGTTATTCCTAGCCCTTTATAACACCTCCTTCCAATCATACCTTCTCACAAACAACCCTTCCCCAACCTTGCCAGTAAATGAGGACCTGCATCTTGACAAACCCACTGTACGGCTACTACACTATATATATATATATGTGTGTGTGTGTGTGTGTGTGTGTGTGTGTGTGTGTGTGTGTGTGTGTGTGTGTGTGTGTGTGTGTCGCAGTCTGTTTTCCAAACTAAGATATCTTACCTTTCATTCCCTTATCCATATTAAACTCCAGTGTGACATACATCCTAATTCAGGCCCAACCCTCACCACATTCTCTACCCCACCTCCCCCTCAAATCCACATTCTGACACCTCCCCTAACTCAACACCTAACTCCTATCTGCCACTGAAATAAAGTAACTCTGACCTTGTCATCATTAATGTCAACCTCAGAAGCTTGATAAAGAAAGTATATGAATTTCATGCTGCTATTTCCCTTTAGTCCCCTGATATAGCTGTCATTACTGAAACATGGCTTAAGCCTCATATTAAATCTAAATAATTTCTTCCCAATGGTTATAACATCCTCAGAACTGATAGAGTATCTAGACATGGTGATGGGATTGCCATTTTGTTTAAAGACAATCTTAAATTGGCACAACTGAATTCTACTCTACCTGATATCCCTAACTCAGACGTTTCAGCAGGACACCTAGATATGAATAATAATAATAATAATAATAATAATAATAATAATAATAATAATAATTCCATTATCTTTATAGCAATCTACCTGCCCCTGCTAATAACTTCCAAAATATGAAAATATCCTTGAATGGGCCTCTACCAACTTTAGCCATGAAACTATTATATTTTGAGATTTTAACCTTGACTGGACTACCTGCTCTTCTAACCTCCCCACTAACTTTATAAACCTGTACAATTTCTGTCAACAAAATTAAATGCCCCACATGCATCGACAAACACACCAACAAGCAATCCATTTTTCTGACTGGATTTTAACAAACAAATGATGCTGGGTGTCTCCCTGACAAACTAAGTGATCACTTCCCTACCTACTTGATTAGAAAACATAAACATAACTCCTGTAACATTTCTTTTTGCTACATTCACAATAAAAAAAACACTTTTCTTCTACATTATTTAATACTCCTCTTCAACAATATGACTGGGCACTTCTAAAAACTTTTCAATTGGACCGTGCAATACAGTACTTCAATAGTGGTTTCCTACAAATACTTAATGATCAAGCCCCAATTAGAAAAATTCGTACCAAATCCAAACAGCTTCCCTGGTTGTCAAAAGACACAATTCTTCTACTAAAACAAAGGGACAGAGCCTGGTACCCCTTTCAGAATAAAAGAAGGAAACAAAATCTCATTGTCTACCAACAACTTAGAAATCAAACCAAAAAACTAATTAAACAAGACAAAAAACAAACTACTTCCAAACAAATCAGCTAAAATACCAGAAAAATCCCAAAAGATTCTGGGGAGCAATCAATCTCCTTCTCAACCCAGAAAAACCCACTACCTCAGCCCCAAATTTGATCAACCCAAAGCATTGCATAGCCACTCAATTTAACTCCCATTTTATTAACTCAATAACCTCTCTACTAAACAGAACCCCTAATACGCCTCTGCCCATACCTCAAACCTCCAACAATTCTACCCTCCTCTATCTCAAATCTATCCAAACAAGTTATGTTAAAAATCTTCTTTCTAAACTAAAACTTTGCACACTAGCTGCAGATTAGCTACCTGGTGACTTTCTACAACTAGCTGCTACTTCCATCGCTTATCCTATATTTAGTCTCATTAACCATTCTATCTCTGAACAGTACATGCCACTCTTCTGGAAAATATCTAACATCATATCCTTGCATAAAGGCGGTCCCTCTACTGATGTATCCAACTACATACCCATAGCCATTTTGTCACCATGTGCCAAAATCTTAGAAAAATGTATACACAAACAGATCGTAGACGGCTTTCTGTCAAATAATCTATTATCTAATACACAGCATGGCTTTTGACCTAGGCATAGCACCAGTATAGCTCTCATTAGCTTTATTAATACCATAAATCAACTTAAAAACAAAAAAACAACTAGTCTCTGCTACCTTACAAGATATGTCAAAAACATTTGACACTGTATCTCATCAAATACTTCTCAATAAACTGGCTTTCTACCACTGCAGTTCTGAAGCCCTAAGCTGGTTTCACAGCTACCTGTCAGATAGGAAACAAGCCACTTTATGAGACAATAAACTCCCCCTCCAGCTCCCTATATGTGTAGGAGTCCCACAAGGATCTATCCTTGGACGATTTTTATTCACAATTTTTACCAATGAGCTAAACTCCTCAACAAATCCAGTCTCAATCATATAATATGCTGACTATGCTTCAATAATCTGCTCTGCCTCTTCTATCAAGGAACTCAGAGAAAAAACTCAGGCAGCCCTCCACAATATTGAAAACTACTTAACAGCCTATCAACTTATACTTAACCCCAATAAGACCAAGCTTAAGGTCTTCTATAATACCTCAACAACAACCAGCCAGCCGCCTGTCTCTATTTCCTCCTCCAATGGCACAAAAATAGAACCCGTTGAACATAAAAACTTCTTGGTGTCACAACTGATAGTGGACTTAAGTTTGACAAACACCTTGCACTAACAATTAAAAAGGTTCATGTCAAACTGGGTTCTCTCTGTAGGGCTAAATCGTATCTTACTGACCATGCCAGACTTGCAACAGCCAGAACCCATCTCTTATCTTCCCTGCTTTACTGTTCACAAATATTTACCAGTTCTCACAAATCTGAACTGAATAGCCTTGAATCCTGCTATAACAAAATACACACATTTGCCAATAATCAGTCTCAAAGATTTCACCATTACACTGCCCTTCTCCAGCTGAACTGGTTAGAGCTCCCTCACCTGCTTACTCTGACTCAGCTACTAACTGCCCATACAGTCCTATACAAACCTGACAACTGTCCAGCTCTATCTGACCTTGCCCAACCCTACAATAACCTAAAATCTCTTAGGTCTGCTAATAAAGTATTGTTGAAGGTTAACAAAACCCAAAAGTCTCACGGCGTCTCCTTATACTCGCATATCATTGCCAAACATTGGAATTCTCTACCTCAGTATATTCTGTCCATCAATGATACACATTGCATCCTACATGAACTCCAAGAAGAGCTAAACCCAAACCTAAAACTACTGTTCAATCTCAGCCTTACTACAGGATATGTACCCAAAGAGTGGCGTACAGCAACAGTGGTCCCTCTCCATAAAGGTGGTGCCTCAATGGATCCTGGAAACTATCGCCCCATAAGTCTCACTAGCTTGGTCTGCAAAGCTATGGAAAGGATCATCATGGATCTTATAAATAAAGATATTGGTGACCTACAGACACTGGATCCTACCCAGTTCGGCTTTGTTAAGGGCAGATCCTGCCTCTTAAACCTGGTTGATTTCTTTGAAACAGTCACCAAGGCCATTGACAAGGGGAAGGTGGTCCGCACAGCCTACCTGGACCTCGCAAAAGCCTTCGATACAATACCCCACTCGGGCATTATAGATAAGCTCACCAGCTTAAATATCAACCCCTATGTCACTAGATGGGTTGCAAACTGGCTCAAGGACAGAACCCACATGGTTAGAATAGCTGGAGCCATGTCAGACTCCAAACCAGTTACAAGTGGCGTCCCACAAGGCTCAGTCCTGGGACCTCTCTTGTTCGGTATATATTTCTAGGAGGTACAAGCCAACATGGAAGGACTGTGGATGACCAAGTTCACAGATGACTGCAAACTGGGCGCCATAATAGACTCTCCAGCCGACACAAGCATCCTCCAAAAGGGCCTCATAGAAACAGACAACTGGTGCCAGAGCCATGGCCTCAAGCTAAACACCAAAAAGTGTATAGTCATCCCCTTTGGCAAAAACAAAGTGCCCACAAATTACCACATAGGTGGTAATCCATTAAGTACAGAAGAGGTAATTAGGGACCTGGGGACCCAAGTTGATAGCAATCTCTCATTTGACAACCACGTGGCCAAAGTGGTTAGAAAACATTTTATATAGCCCACCTAATCATGAAGGGATTCACATCTAGATCAGGGGAGGTCATCGTGCCTCTTTACTCATCCCTCATCAGGCCCATAATTGAGTACAATGTCCCTTTTGGGATGTACCTTACCAGACACCTGCAGCAACTGGAAAGACCCCAAAAGTACCTCACCAAGAGGATCAAGGGGCTCAAACAAATGCCGTATGCTGCCCGGTTAAAGAAACTCCAGCTCTACTCAGTGGCATACCGCCTGCTCATAGGCGATCTGTGCCTGACGTATAAAGCCATGTCCAACCCGGAATTAATGGACATGCTGCACCTCAGAAAATCCAAATCCCATTGAGCTACGTGCTCGAGGGACTTGAACCTCAGCACTGAAATAAATAGGACATGCTGGAGGGACAGATTCATAACCCAGAGGCTCCCTTCACTCTGGAATAAAATCCCAGTCCAGGTTAGGCAGAGTCCCTCATTGACTCTCTTCAAGAGGGATCTTGATGAGTGGATGGGAGATTGTAGGTTTACCCCGGGTATCACTTCTGTGTCACTGTTAGACAGAGGCACAGTATACTAACCTCGAAAAAGGGCATAGCAAAATTAATTTAAAATGGGTGGCGAAAGCCATACACACTTTGGCTAGGCTTATAAATGCCCTAGGGCAGATAGCCTAGTATGTACCTATGAACCTATGAACCTATTCATTTAAACAGTCCCTAAAGGAATATTTCACCAAACATAGGCTTTGCTCATGTTCTCCACCAGGCTAACTAATTTAACCTCTTACTGTCTAACTTTCTTCTCTCCACCACCCATTGTCAATATTTATTGGGAATTCAGCCTTCTTAGCTTCAGTTTGTAATATTTTTATCCTGAAAAAATATACATATATTTTTTTTGTCTGTATGAATAGTATAAGTTTATTGTACTACCATTGTTATAATCTTTTAGAGACAATGTCAAGGAACTTGCATTTGAACTCCTATTGTAATTGTCATATGTACAAATGTATAATTATGTATCTCCCTTGGAGCTTTTCTGTCCGGGTCCCCGCTGAAAATCGGCCTCTGACCCAGCCGGACACTACCCGGTTATCAAATTTAAATAAATAAATAAATAACTACAAGAAATTGTAAACAGATAGCGAGCATCACACCATAAAACCAAGCCATATGTACCACAGTTACACAGAAGAGTATTTATGATGACAGCATGACATTTTCACCACCTGGTAACATATGCTAAATCAATATGCACAATCTCTGCAAAAATAAAAGTCATCAGAATAATTCTGCATTAAAGAAAATGATTACTAATGCAGATGTTGTTGCTGGCAAACAGCTTTGCAGTTCAGTGCTTCAACTACAAATGCAGTACCTACTGCCCTTGAAGAATAAATGACCTCTGCTGCATTAAAAAATGGGTTTACTATTGAAATTTCGAATCAGCTTCGGTCGACCAATAAAAAGGTCAACCCGAAATGCTGAATATGAAATTGCAAATAGCAACTCAAAGCAAAAATGAATACATCAACCACCATGGTTCGATGTATTCGACATAGCAGGAGGTGACATTACGCACCTTCTGCTATGCACATTAACATACCGTTGAACTCTACAGTTAACAGTATGTTACTTCTGCTACTTTTGCAGGGGGGGGGGGGCTACAGCCTCTGCAACCCCTACTTCCCCTGCACATTAAATATACCAACTCTGAGATCACACTACAGTGAGGAAATGGGCTAATTCCCTGCTCCTCACTGAAGCATGACCCCCCAGCACAATGTCGAACCAAAATGATCGACGTACACTATCCGTTCACTGTAGTGTAAGTTGATCGATTTTGGGTCGACATTCTGCCAACTTGGGAAACTGTCTTTCGACCATATGCCAGTTGACAGATTCAGTTTCAAAGTTGTCATAGTAAACCAAAAAAATGATATGCTGATAATATTGGCATGATATTTCCTGAACTAGATCAAGTATGCAATAGGGAATGGCTGGCAAAAAATGAACACCGGTTCATAACTGGCTACTAGGCATGCAGTCTAGGAGACCATTAAGGAGCCTAGCCCAAATTCCCAATTGCCCCAAAGCACTGTCTGGTTAAGTGACTTGTTCAAAGTTCACACAGTAAGTAAATGAAAGTAGAAAGATTCAAACCCTATTCTTCTGTCATACACTACCCCAAACACACCATGACAGTTGGCTGTAGCTCCTCTGATTCTAGCTTTGACCTTCTCCTAAAGATTTCCCTTCTCCTCAACTACCCCT
Source organism: Protopterus annectens (assembly GCF_019279795.1). Taxonomy (NCBI): domain Eukaryota; kingdom Metazoa; phylum Chordata; order Ceratodontiformes; family Protopteridae; genus Protopterus; species Protopterus annectens. Next base: position 141,508,964 of record NC_056741.1, read on the forward strand.
CCCAGATACTTGAAGGTGCTAAGCTATTCCATTCCTTTCTCTTCTGCCTTAATTCTCAGCTTCTTCTGATTTCCTCTATTTGCTGCCATTACAATGGTCTTATCTGCACTTATTTTCATCCCATGTACCTTCAGTTTTGCATTCCATTCCCCTATCCTTTGCTGAAGTTCTTGATCAGAGTCTGCCCGCAATGAAACATCATCTGCATACAGCAGCTTTGTTGACCTGTCCCCTCTGACCTGTTTGCTAATGTAGTCCATCACCAGCATGAATAGCAGTGACCATAGAGCTGATCCCTGGTGCACACCCACTCCCACAGGGAGTCCCTCTGTGAGACTGAACACTGTTCATACCTGAGTCACCAGTCTTTGTATGTAGCCTCTACTAATGCTAACAATGTATCTGGGAGTTCAAACCACTGCAGGACTGCCCAAATCAGCTTTCTTGGGACCTTGTCACATGCTTTCTCAAAGTCTAGGAATGCCCAGTTGGAATTTTTCTTTATCTCTAGCTTTTTCCTCATCTATCTTTCTCGCTGTAAACATCAGGTCAGTTGTGCTGCATCCTGATATGAATCCAAACTGCTCATCTCCAATCTTCCTTTCAACTACTCTTTGTATTCATTTACCAATCACCCTCTCCAGAATTTTCACGTGGTGTGACAGGTGTTTGTTACCTCTATACTGCCCACAGTTGTGAATGCCCCCTTTGTTCTTGTACACTGGCACTAGAATGCTTATTCTCTATCTGGGATATACCTTTCTGTCTATACTACTATGAGTACCCTCAGGAGCCACTTCTTTCCATCCCATCCAACAATTTTATATCTGCTGTGATCTCAGCTGAGCCTGCTGCTTTCCCTAACTACATTTTCCTTAGTGCCGTTCTTACTTTTTCTAGGGTGGGCTCCTCCTCTTCTTTCATTGTAAGCTGTGTCTAGAGCAGCACAGTTTCTGAAGGTTTTTTCTTTCATTCAGAAGCTGATGGAAGAACTCTTTCCATCTGCTTTTGATTTCCTATTAACTGGTGAGCAGGTTGTTGTTGGCATCCATTACGAAGGGTGTCTCACTATCTTCTTTACCTTTCTGTCTTTGCAGTGAAACCTGAAAATATTTCTTTGTACCAAATACTTGTCACTTTCCAAAAGCTGGTAGAGTGCTTTTGATACCTTGTTCTTTGCTACTGCAACTCCTCTTTTAGCCCCTTTGTTAGCCAGCCAGCATTCTTTTTTTGCCTGGTCCGTTGTATCTGTCTCCTACTTTTTCCTGCACTCCTTCTTTCGTTGGTGACTTTCTGGGCTTCTGCATTCCACCACCAGATTTTCATATGTAATTTATTTCCATACTTGGTTTAGCCATATACCTGTTCCATAATCCTCACACATGCTGTTTTTGAAGTGCTGCCATTCTTCTTCATCTGCACCTATTTCTTCTTCTTCCTAAGGGGCTAGAACCTTGAGTAATTCCTTGAACCCCCTTTACTTTCTCTCCAGTCACTTTCTAGGTCTTCAGCCTAGTCTCTAGTGACCTTATAGCCTTCTCTGACTACTGTTTAAAGCTTATTTTGGCAACCAGTGGTTTATGCTGTCAGCTGACTGTTTCACATGGGATGACTTTAAGAGAATGATTCTCCAGCCTGACCTTCACTCATCAAATTCTTGAATTACTATTGTGTCTCTGAACTGGGGGATGGAACATCTATCTATGGAAAACTTCAAGCTGTAGGCACAAATGAGACAATTTAAAAGTAAACTGTTGGCTGGCCATGCCCCTCCCCCAAAGCTGTGGGGCTTCAACAATCACCTATTTCAACCCTAGTATAATCAGCAACTGCAGGGCACAATATGAGAACATTACCTACTTGGTAGGTCATAAGAAGACAAAAGAAAATGGAGAAATGTGGAAGAGATTCAGGAGGCACATGCGTATAGTCCTGTAAGCAAACAACATATCTGCATAACTTTTTCAGAACAATATGTCATGACCCTCATATGCTATACATTCTACTTAGCCAGTAAATTTCAATTATAATTAATAAAACATTCTGGGCCAGATTCAGGAAGCCTCCGTGTAAGAGTTATAACTCTTACACGGAGGCTGCAGTTAAACTGTGTGATGTCAGCATGTCATGCATATGCATGAGGTGCATGAGGCATGCTGAATCACACCAGTAACTCTTACACGGTCCGTGTAAGAGAGTAGGGGGCGTGTCTGTAGGCTAAGCTCTGCAAGTGGACACGCCCCCGGAAAACTAGAATGGCTGAAAGTAAACAGCCACGAGAAAGGCCATGAAAATGTGAATAAACACACTATACAACACATGCCCTGACTGGCCATCAGTGTATAAAGTGAAGAGATGTCATAAAAGTAAATGAAAACCTTTTTTTTTTTTTGTTAAACCCCGTAAATGTTTGCTACTGTGTGCGCGGGTGTGCTACTAGCGCAATCACATTTAGCAGTCAGGGGAAAAGGATATAAGAACTAAATATGCAAAGTAAGCCAAGAAATAATAGCTTAGTGGTAGAGTACCCGCCCTATGAGTAGGCAGGCAGGGTTCGAGCCCCTACAACAACCTTTTTGTTATTTTTGTAAATAAGCACTAAAAAGCCCCCAGACAGTATTGTACAAATGTAAATGTATTCCCTTTTGTAAAATGGAATGAAACAGAGCATATATTTTGAAGTAACATAAGAATAAAAATAGTCAGAAATGTACTGATAGCTAAGCTGCCGTGAGACAGAGTGCCCGTGGCAGTAGTGTTAAAAAGCTGCAAACTGCGTGCCCGTTGCCAAGCAGCGGATAAACAGGCTGAAACTGTGTGCAATTAGCTGAACATGTGTGTCACTAGCCAATTAAGATTTATCCCAGCGCACCGCTTGCCCGCTCCCACAAGCTAACTGCCAGTGCGCATGCGTTACCTCCGCAAAGCGCAGAACAGGTTTAAAGTGCTTAAAAGTGCTTTTGGCATGTTTGATTGACAGGTCTTCAACTCATTTCTGTCAGGAAAAGCAAAAAGCAGTTGCCAGATTCGAACACAGGATACCATGCACTAGAGTCAAGGAACTAAACCACCAAGCCATGACAGCAATACCTAGAAAAGCAGAAATAGCATATATATGGGATAAAACCCAGAATGGAGCATGAGAAAGCATTTTCAGTGAAGTAGATACAATTCCAAAACGGCCAATCAGAGAAATGTGCGCGAAAAGCGGCATATATAAGCCCCATAGGCGGGAATACACAGCATAACTGATTGTAGAACAGACTTGCAGTCAGCATGAGTGGAGTAGGTGAGGGACGTTGCTTTCGAGCACAGCGTTGGGGCGTTGAGGAGTCCAGATACATGGTCTGGCTCCTTGTCCATAATCACGAGGCCCAACTCATGCAGGGCCAGGTCTCATGGGGAGTATATAGGGCTGAGGCGTGGGACCAGTTGGCTCGTGAGCTGACCAGTGCTACTGGCATTCCACGCACTGGTGAGCAGGTCCGTCACCACCATGCGGACCTGAAGAGACGCAAGCAGGACCAATTGAACCGTTGGATCCAGGAGGCCCGCAAATGCCCAACGCCCCACTACTGAGTAAGTCACATTTTACCCATGTATGTAAGGATTTCAACCAGCTGATACCATGGAGATGTGTAGTCCAATATTATTCCCTTTGTATTACAGCTGCAGGTGTCCGCTCTGCGAATGTCGAGATGCACGCCAGAAGGCTGGTGCGGCTGCGCCACCATGCAGGTTAGTAACCCCACCCAGTACTTGTAAATAAATATTATTATGTACCATGTATCAGAACAGTGCAGTGTATTGATTAAAAGTAATATAATGTGCAAGCAGGAATTGAACGTCTGCAGGTATGGCTGCAACAAGTTCATCAGTATGCAAGTGTAACTGGAAATATAATTGATAGGATTAAACAGTGCTGTAATACAGATGTCCCATCATTAATTAAATATACTGTAACCTGCAGTATAGTCTCAAGAGTACAGCTTCAGAATCTGAGGTAGTCACATGTCAGATATATCCCTTGTTGAAATGCTGAATCATGACAGAAGTGAGGCTGTTGGAAAGTGTTTGAATCACCACAGGTCTAATATGTGAACAAAGCCTAGAAGTACCAACCTGAACTGTGAAGTTGCAGAATGTGTGAGAGTGACAGAAAGGCTCATGTATGAATAAAGAAAGTAGTAATAACCCCTGAATATATAAGCCTCAGTGTGTTTTACAGAACTAAATGCATGTGGGAAGTACAAATTAACATCCCAAACTGATTTCAGTGTGTCTGAATCTGAATGTCTAGCTCAAAATCTGTATATGGTGATAACAGTAAACAATTTGCAGATAGAATGAATGATTATCTGACAGACTAAACAGCCATAGTTGTCCCCTGTCCTGTCATCAAAGTGTAGCAGGATGATGTATCTGATCAAATTCAAAATAAGTAGGATAGTGATGTATGTGTAACAGGTGTAGCATGACAGTCAAATAAAGATTATTTTGAAACATCAGCCTCAACTTAATTGTGTATCTATGATAAATGTGAATTAATGTTTAACATATGAATGTGTCATCACTTTCTATCCCCACCCAACCCTGTAATTCCATATAACAACATCCACTAAATAATGGTATGTGAACATTTCATTAATCATGGACATTTGTCCGCTCCAAACATATATGCATGTCTGTTCGTGCATGTGCCCTGTTTATACCTGCAAATACGATGGCCTGTTGCCATTAATCAACCCTGCATGTCGTTTGACTGTGTTTTGCTGTTCAAATAATGCATGTGATATTGATATGCCCCTTGTTCAATGGTGTCCATATCTGGGTGTTTGTTTGATGGGAATACCAATGCATGCTGTTACAACTAATCTGAATGGAATAAAATGCCACTAACCCAAACTAACATAACTACTCACAAACCTAGAACGCTTGGGAAGGCAGGTCCCAGCGGACCCACCTCTCCCACCTCAGCTGGTGACTGCACCTGGCACTAGTGCCCAGGCCGGACCCCCCTCCCGTGGCCCTGTGCCCCCTTCGGGTGGGAGCGCTGCAGGGGGTGGGGGCCGTCCCCCCCCTGCAAGTGTGGCCGGAGGGGTTCGTCCACTCACCCTCTGCGGTGTCCGGTCTGTGGTGCGTAGGGAGATCCAAGACACTGTTCTTGGACCCCTACGCCAGCTCGAGGCTCGTGTGGCACAGCTAACGGCCCCGGCCGTTGCCCCGCCTACACAGCCCCCAGCACAGCCCCGTCCTGGGCTGTGAAGGAACAGTGGCAACTGCCTATGGGTGGGGATATCAGTTCCACTGTTGCCATCTGTGGGCTCGTGCATCTCAGATATCCCAACCTCCGTCCCGTCAATTGTGTAACCCCCACGTGTGTCATACACCGTCCCTGTATGCGTCTTGTCTGTCTTGTCTGTTAACCTACCCAACCTACCTCCCCAGCTTTACCGACTTCCTTCACCTGTCATACCACTCTCACCTGTAAAAAAAAAAAAAGGGCACTCTGTCCCACAAAAAATTACGCCCCATACATAGCTGTCCATGTCGCAGACATGTCCGCTGGACATCTAAACTGTTAATTACAATTGGCTGTACAACAAATATTAATGTTGTCCTGACACCTCTCTCAGAGGTGGAAGGTTTCAAATGTCTCACCAAAATACATAGAAATATACAGCTGTTGCTGCAAAAGACATGGGCATCTATGGGCCTTACCTACACCCTTCCTGCAAATCCCACGCTTCTTTCCCTACTGTCTTACCCTCTTTGTGACCCCTTTTCACCACTTTCCTGTCACCCCTTTTCTTTTCTTTTAAAGAAAATAGCTGGTGTAAGGCTTGTGTTAGCGGAGCTCACCGCCAGTGCGCATGCGTGAGCTCCAAAAAGCGCAGACCTGGTTTAAAGTGCTTAAAAGTGCCTTTATGGCACTTTGATTGACAGGTCCTGTACTCAGTTCCAAAGTTTGCTAAGAAAAATAAATTCCCACTGTCAGTCTCGAACCCAGGACCTTGGTAACATTCGTCCGTATGACCTACCACTAAGCCATGCCTGCTTTACAAGAACAAACTGCTAAAATAAATATAACATGTAATAGTAGGAATCAGTATAAAGGTAATATAGGAGATGTACTATCCAAAGCATGTTTGGTAGAGTTTTAATGGCCAAATTACTGGATTCCCATACTAGTTCAGTGTGAGCAGAAACAGCCCTGCTACCTGTTAGCTTGTACATAATAATGTAAGGTAATGTACATATGTGAAGGTATGTATATCTACACATACATATATATAAATATATATTAATACATATGAAATATAATCGTAGGTCTCAGTAGCCATACACACTCACTACAGGAAAAAGTTAACATAATTGCTGCAACCTGAATCTGCAACACAGCCTGACCCCTGTGTGACCTACTCACCCTTCTAACTGCTTACAGGTGGCCTCAACACTTCGATTGACAGGTCCTGTACTCAGTTTGAAAGTTTGCAAAGTAAAAATTCCCACTGTCAGTCTTGAAACCAGGACCTAGGTAACATTAGTCTGTTTGACCTACCACTAAGCCATGCCTGCTGTGGAAGAGCACACTGCTAAAATAAATATAACATGTAATAGTAGGAATCAGTATAAAGGCAATATAGGAGATGTACTATCCAAAGCATGTTTGGTAGAGTTTTAATGGCCAAATTACTGGATTCCCATACTAGTTCAGTGTGAGCAGAAACAGCCCTGCTACCTGTTAGCTTGTACATAATAATGTAAGGTAATGTACATATTTGAAGGTATGTATATCAACACATACATATATATAAATATATATTAATACATATGAAATATAATCGTAGGTCTCAGTAGCCATACACACTCACTACAGGAAACAGTGAAGATATATGCAGCAACCAGAATCTGCAACACAGCCTGGCTCCTGTGAGACCTACTAAGCCCTTTAACTGCTTAAAGGTGCCTCTAGCACTGTGATTGATAGGCCCTATACTCAACCCAAAAGCAGAATATGAGCATACTAGTAGGCCCTACCACAAGACCATTGTAACACTAGTCTGTATGACCTACCACTAAGCCATGACTCTCATACAGGAATATAGTGCTAAATAAGTGGAACATGTAATAGTAGGAATGAAGATAAAGGCAATATAGTATGTCTACTACCCAAAGCATGTCAGGCAGACTTTTATAGTCCCAATTACTGGATTCCCATACTAGAGTAGTGTTAATGGAAACAGCCCTGCAAATTGTTAGCTTGTACCCAATAATGTCAGCTAATGTACATATATGAAAGTATGTATATGTACACAGATATATATATATATATTCATATAGCAATACATATGACATATAGTTGTAGGTGTCAGTATGCATACACACTCACTACAGGGAACAGGCAAGATAAATGCAGCAACCTGAATCTACAACACAGCATGAAGCATGGGAGATGTACTAACCTTCACACTCACAGAACACTGTCAACAGCATACCAGCATGGTCCACGCCTACAATCTGAAAGGGCAACGCCTATCTCACATACCCTTTTATAGCAGTGTCCTGAAATCACAGTGAGACATGCAATTAGTACGCACCCAGCTGCTTGCAATTAGCAAATGCTGCCTTACAATTGGTGCAGAGGCCATCACATGGATCCATGCAGATACCTACAAAAGTATTCAGTACCCACACTCCACTCATGCAATACAGTCATTGCACTAACCGAATGAGAAAGAGAGAGAGAGAGACAGACAGAGAGAGAACAATATATACTGACAGCAAGCAGCAAAACAGCAGCAGCAGCAGCAGCAACAGCAGCAAAATACAAGCAGCACGACTGACTCACCAAAAGCTGCCACAAACACAGGTAATGCAAAGTAGCAGGTTAATCCTGTGTATACTGTGACACCTCCAAATGTATCATAGTTCACTATCAATAGGTATGTCCATGAGATAGGTTGTGTGTAGATAGTCATGAAATATAAACATATGTAAAATTGTTGTACATGTGGGCCATAACTAACACTTCCATAGCTTAGAACACAAGGCCAGTTGTGCATATGATGCAGTAGTTCCCAGGGTCAGTAGAGGTTCCTCCTCATTGGTGTGGGACCACTGTGTATGTATGGCACTGTTCAGGTACATATCCTGTAGTATGGCCATGGATTAATATCAGTCTGTCATGTGGTGCTATGTCCTCCAGGGGTGAATGTAGCACACATCCAGGGATACCATTCCGTAACAGTGATGATATGTGTTCTGCAATGATGAGGGTGGCTCTCACCTGGACATGTGAGAGGATAGGGAGGTTACAGTCATCTGGGATAAGTAATAACACGTGTGTAGGACAATGGGGGTACCTGCACCTAAACTGTCTGCAAAATTGTTGGCAATATCTGTGCATTTGGTGAATGTGAAGCAGCTTAACACTGCAGACAACAGATGCCTTCCCGTCATGTGAATCTGCCCTGTGCTGCAGTAGCCTCCTACTATTGTTATACAATATGCCTGTATCTGTAGTCCACTGGACAGGATTAATAAGTGGTGTGCAGTTGTTCTGGGTTAGATAACTGTGTGCACAGTACATGCAGTATGTGGGATGTCTGTGGTAAGCATATGCAAATGTGCTGGCGGTGTGTGTTGTGGCTTCCACTGGCCCAGTGGGCTGCATGGATAGCATCACTGTCATAACTACTGAATAACTGTGTAATCACATGCATACATAGCAAGGTAGTGTATTGTGCTTGTGGTGTTGTTCAGATATGTATATCCAGGCTGAGTAATTTGTGTCCACATCACAGGGTTGGATGGCAGCACACATCCAGTATGTATGGATGAACACCCAGAATGTGTCACACATGTCACCTGTGCAGACGTATCTGGCCATTACCTGTGCATCCCCCACAACACACACACATGCAACATATGGCAGAAGTACTATAGCAGTACACACATGTTCATAGGTTCATACTAGGCTATCTGCCCGATGGCATTTACAAGACTAGCCCATAGTTTTGTGGCTTACGCCACCCCTTTAGTATGGGGAACCATACCCATTATTTTGCTGTGCCTCTGTCGAGCAGTGACACTGAGGTAATCCCTGGGGTATATCTGCGATCTCCCATCCATTGGTCAAGATTTCTCTAGAACAAGGCCATCGAGGTGCTCTGCCTCACATATACCGTGATTTTGTTCCACAGCATAGGAGTCTTTGGTTGATGAATCTATCCCTCCAGCATGTCCTATTAATAGCCGTGTCGAGGTTTAAGTCTCCTGGCCTTGTGGCTCTGATGGATCTAGATTTTTAGGTGAAGCATATTCATCAAATCTGGGTCTGACATGGCCTTGTATGTTGGGCAAAGGTCACCTCTGAGCAAGCGGTGGCGACTGACTACAACATACATGGACATGCTGGAGGGGCAAATTCCTAACTGAGAGGCTCCCTTTACTCTGTAATGAGCTCGAACAGTTGAGAATGAACAGTTCATAGGTTCATACTAGGCTATTTGCCCTAGGGCATTGGTAAGCCTAGTAGAATGTGTTTGTCTTTGCCACCCAATCAGAAGTTATGCTGCTATGCCCTTGTCCGACTTTAGTATACTATGCCTCTGTCTAACAGTGACATAGAAGTGATACCTGGGGTACAACTATGATCTCCATCCACTCATCCAGATTCCTATGGAAGAGAGTCAATGAGGGACTCTGCCTAACCAGTAGTGTGAGCTCATTACAGAGTGAAGGGAGCCTCTCGGTTAGGAATATGCCCCTCCAGCATGTCCATGTATGTCAGTGCTGAGGTCCAGCTCTCCTGAGCATGTGGCTGTATGGGACTCTGATTGCCTGAGGTACATCACGTTCATTACTGCTAGGTAGGACATGGCTGTATATGGCATGCACAGATTGCCCCTGAACAGGCAGTATGCCACTGAGTCCAGCTGGATTCACTTTACCTGGGCAGCATATGACATCTGTGTGAGCCATTGCATCCCTTGATGATGTACTGTTGTCCTGTACCAGTTGCTGTAGGTGTCTGGTTAGGTACATCCCAAAAGGTGCATTGTATGCAATTATAGGCCTGATGATGGATGAGTACAGAGGCACAATGACCTCCCCTGCCATACATGTGAATCAGTCATGATTAGCTGGGCTATATAACATGTCTGTCAATCCACGTTGCCCATGTGGTAGACAAATGACAGACTGCTACCATGTTTCTTCCCCAGGTCCCCAACTACGACTACTGTACTCAATGGCCTAACACCTATGTTGTACTGTGCCATCAATGTGGAGGCGTGGGAATCCGCATTGAATACTGATACTCCCTCCCTTGTTCAAGTGTTGTGGCCGACAAGAATGGTAACAGCTATAACGTGGTAGTACTGGTGTGCTCCTGTGAAACCTGAAACAGGTTCATGTTACTGCACAGATATCGATGTCCATAATGCTAGGTAGGGTTTTGGGTGCGTGCATCCTTGGGTCTAGACGTCCAGTGTTGAGTAGCATCACTCTTACTTCCTCATCCTTTGTGATACAAATGGATGTGGGTTTGCCTTATGAGCCTTGCCTAATACAGGCACAATGGGTGTAGCAGGAGGCTCCGCCAAATGTCAATAGGACTGTGGTGACAGGTGCAAGCTGTCCCTAGCAAAGCATACCACCCCAAGATGGCAGGGATTGGCACACCTGTGAATGACACCAGTATGTCAGTCAATTGTTGGAAGGGATAATTGTGCCTTGATATTGTGGCATTGTTCTAGGTGAGGGTAGGATGCTACTCAAGGTCAGGGTCAAACTGTCCTGGGCTACGTGCTCAGAGAGCTCTGTAATGTCTCATGTCATGTAGTCCAGGGAGGAATGTGTCAGGCCATTCACAGCAGCATGGACATTGACTGAGTCATACCTGTACCTGCCTTGGGGTTACCTGACTGTTTGTGTTATGTGGCAGGTCATAGTGCCTGACAGGCTGCACACCGTGACCCTCACCTCGTTAAGCCTGGTGAACGTGATGTGAGTGTGCCTGATCATAGAGGCACCTAGTACAGGTGTATGAGGTGTGTTGTTAACTGTTAATGGCTGTGAGTGTTCAGCACATTGGCTTTGTGTGATATGTGTTGCACATGTTAGTTCATGTGGTAGTGGTTGCCTGGATGTCTGCATAGGAGGTCTCTGCTGCATAGGCAGAGCTGTGGTCTGAGCCTACAAGTATGATCATGTGTGATCATGTGTTAGGTCCGCTGTTGTGTTAGGTCTACGTGAGACTGGAAGTGTAGTGAGTGATCCCCTTTGCCACGTGACTGGTTATGGCGGTATTGAGTAGACAGAGCCTAGCCTCCAGTCTGGTATATGGTTGCATCACTCACATGAGTTTGAATTTGTCGTTAGGAGGAGGGTTGTCTGTGTACATGCATCTGTTCTAACATTGTCTCTGGAGTACCACACTCACCAGCTGGACTGAGGAGGGAACTGACAACTGACCTCTGGACATGCTAGAATACTATTGTGAACTCTGTAATCACTAATGATTGAAAACAAGGTCCAGTGGGGAGTGAGGGTGTACTGACATTACCTACAACTGCTGACTGACATAAAAGCGTCAGTGAGCAAATGCCAGGTAACCTAAGTGCAATGTGTCACAATGAAGTAAATGCAACAATGACAAGCAGTCACTTGCTGTCATGTGTAACATGGAAGAACGTACAGTAAGCAATGCAGATAACAGTAGTGAGTCACAGATGTTTTAAAGATGTGTACTATGTGGAAGTAGCATACCAGTGAAATAACAAGCTAACAGATAACAAGCATATAAACAAAGGTAGATGCAGGAGGCCTGGATGTAGTGTTTGCTACAACAAACAAGGTGTAGCAATGTCAGTAAGATACAGCTCAGATATGCATGCACTATAAACCTGATACCAGATGTCCCCAGCTATGAATGGCAGAGTACAGCCTATTGTCACACATGACTGCAGACCACAAACCTCGTTAATGTTAAATAACTGGCCTAAAGGACAACTGCCCATACCAGAAGTAATACACTTGTACACTGGGCCCACAATCAGCAGTTCCCAACTTCAATGGATGAAAGATATGTGTCCTGCCACCACAGTGCTTGCCACCAACCTCCCTAATGTAAAACAACTGGTCTGAAGGCCAAGTACTTAGTACAAATGACATAGAATGATAGCTACACTGTAATCAGGTTTTAACCAATCAGTAATAAGTAGAAGTTAACACTCCCTGTATAGAATGTGTACCATGTATTGTTGAGATACTATGCTGATAACCTGTTTGTGTACCTTTCCAGATAGACATGGCACCTAAGAGAAATCCGGTGTACTCTGCTGCAGAGGATGACGTGATCCACCAGAGCCTGGTGCGTGAGTATGCCATCCTGTTTTCACGCACCACCCAGAACCAGCAGGAGAGGTCTGCACTGTGGCAAAGCCTTGTTAGCAGGATAAATGATGTTGGCATGCATGATAGGACATATGAGCAGGTGAGACATCACTGCAGTGATTTGATTAGAAATGTCCGCCAGCGTGCTGCAGATATCCGCAGGCAACAGGCTGCTACAGGTGGGGGGGTGGCCACACATCCCCCCCTCACCAGACAGGAGGGGCTACTGCTAAGTGTTGTGGATCCAGCCCCAGAACAACATCTGCCATCATGCATCATGATGGAGGTTGGATCCACACATCAGCAAGACAGTGAGCGTGCAGGTAAGATGCCATATTCATTTATTGTTATTACTTTTACATTTGTTGACCCATATAGTCTAGCTGGATATGAGTTCATTTTCAGTAGAGGCATGTGGAGAAAAGCTCCACACATAACGTAATAAAGGCAGACAGACAAGTTGTCAATACAGACAGCCAACATAATAGAATTGTACACCAGCCTGTTAATTAAATAAACATACATGTAAGGAAGTCAAACAGTTTATAGTCATACACAATGTACCGTTGGTTTCAAAGCAATCCTACCTAAAGCATAATGGTTATGCAATAAGGCAAAAGCCATATACAAAATAGTTAGGGCTCAGAAGGGTAGAGAAGTAGAAGGAGTATGACAGATACAATGATATGGAAGAGGCAGGAGTCAAGAAGGGAAGTGAGGAAAAGAAGGAAGACAGTCAAGAGGAGGTGGGAGGGATGGGAGAAGTAGGTCAGAGCATAGAAGGACATCAAGGTGAAAGAAACAGGGTAGAAGCTAGTTTCTATGCACAATGAGGGGTTAAAGGTGAATAGAGCATAGGGAGAGGGACATTAGCCTGGACTCCAAGAAGAACAAAGCCAGTGGTTTTGGAAGTACAATTTGAGTTGACGTTTGAAGAGAGGTACGGGTGAGATTAGAGTTAACTCCTGGTATGTACATATGACTGTTCTGTACGCTGTTACTTCATGCACGCATAAGGTGTGCATGTGGTATGTATCTGTCATCATGATATATATACAGACATGATGTGCAGCTGATGTGTATAAGGGAACTAGTGTACTACTGTACTGTATCATGTGCAAAACAAATGGCACACATGTGCCCACTGACATTACTCTCTTCACACTTCCAGGTCCCTCCCATGTATCACCGAGGCAGGCCATACATGCTGGTGAGTCTTTTAACAGTATCTGTAAAACAATTTATAAAACTAGGAAGAGTAGTGTAACTCTGTAGTAGACATGCTGGTGACTGTGTCCACAAAAACTGTAATTGACAGGTAGTAAATTGAGTAGTGTAACACGGTATTGATGTGTGTGTTTACTGTGGGGTGTGCATGTGTGCAAGTGTGCCTGTGCCCAAGTGTGCATGTGTGTTAGTGTCCATGAGTGCATGTGTCCATTTCTGAATGTGTGCATTAGTATTGAAGTTCATCTCTTTCAAATATGTATTGAGACTGTAATCTGTGTTCCATGTTTTCCTCCCGTAGGTTCTGGTGCTGCTCTGGTGACCTGCAGCAGGGAACCTGAATCTTGTGCCCCAGGTACTGATGATGATGAAATGTCTGTAATGGTGCAGGAAGGTGTGTCTGGGTCCGCCATTGGTCAGCCAATTGACAGTACACAGCTTTCAACCCCGTCAATGCGCACAGTCATCCTGCCGTTACATCCTTTATCACCATTGTCCCTAGGTGATGGACAGTCAGCAGTGGGCATAGATCAGGGTAATGTGGTACCTGTGGCACATGCATCCTCACACGGCAGCCATGTGCAGAGGCCTCGAATGGTACCACGCAGACAGTCGCCCATGGGTTCTCGGGGGGGCATCCGTGGCCGTACTGCCTCTGGCCGACGTGCCCAGGGAGGTATGTCAACCTCCACTATGTGTAGAACTGTCATGCAGGCACAGGCACGTATGGAAAGGTACACCAGACAGGGTCTGAGGGAGATGAGAGCATGTCGCATAGCCATGACAGACGGCATCCATGATGTTGCGAATGCTATCCGTAACTTCACAGATGTCGTTGACAGACGTTGTGGGGGCATACAACAGCTGCTCCACAACCAGATGTCCATGGGCCAGGGCGATGGTGTGCGTTTGCGGTGTCGACGTGGCCGTATGCCAGCAAGAGCACCAGCTGGCAGTGGCCGCGGGCGACAACGGGCCCACTCGCGCGCCTCAAGTGCCAGCACCAGCCCCAGCAATGCTGGGTCTGTGCTGTCATCCAGACGCCCAGGAGACCACGTGCACGTGGCTCTGGACAGTCCCAACAGGGAACTGTGTCCAGTCAACACACCCCTGCTTCCGATGACAGTACCCAGTCTGGGTTAGTACCGGATACGGCCCGTAGCACCCCTGCCAGGCACAGGTACCGTGTCCGTGCCCACAGACACTGATTTGGATGACCTGACAGGTGCAGTCTGTGGCTGTCCACAAAACCCTGTACATGGCAGCCATTATGTGGGACTGTGTGCGTGCTTACACACATGCAGAAACCTAACACCTAGGGCAAACACATACACACACACACTGCACCAACAACGGTCCACCCTGTACTGCTGCCCCTCACAAACACACATACACACACATGTCAATTGGTGTTACCAGTGGCGGCTTGGGCATATCTAACCCACACCCTGTGCATATGATGACACTGTGCCACCTCCTGCATACTACAACATCGGTGCAGGTAAAGGTAAACACGTTGCTGATGCACAGGGTGACTACATAGATGTGTATAAGTAGTAACATGTTGGTAACTGTTGTGTGTTGCAGTATAAATGTGTGTATATCCCATCAGTCCTGCTGCAGTAACTGTATGAATGTCCTCAGTTGTTATCTGCACCCATACTACTTAACAAAGTGTACCTGCTGCACACCATCACATGCTAACATTGACTATGGCAATGTGCATCTTGTGCTGTTATGTAGATTCAGCTACATGTATCTGTTCTGTCACACATGCATTTATACACACCCTGCTACCCACACACATGCACACGCTCACCTGCCATTCCCATTATTTATCACCCTACATGAGTAGCTGTTGATACATGACAGGTACACATTTCAGAAGTGCACTATGTTGTTTACTACTGGCATCCCCTTCTCTACCTGTACTCACAGGGTGCAGGCAACCTCATCAGTTGGAAGATGTAATGTGCATCAGGTACTGTAGTACCCTGATTGCCACAGCAAACATGCTTCCCATATGGAAATGCACACACAGACACATCCCACATCCACACACTTGCCACATTCAGGCTTCAGAACACTATCTAGGTATATTCGGGTACAGGTGCATGTACAAGTAGCATGTAACACTATACTGAGTACTGGCACTTAGTTGTCTGTAGTCATGTTGTCTGTATAGAATAAAAAAAATGTTTTATTATCCTACTCTGTTTTGTGGACATTACTTGAACAAGTGTTACCTTACATGTGTTATCAGTACCAACACCTTCTGTTTTGTAGTTTTGTTTGTATAGGGTGCTATCAACATCACTGCTTGTTAAGGGTAATGACCACCCTGCAGTGCATAGCCCCATGTGGCAAAAGCCACATCCCACCCCATCATTGTGCACACACACTAACCCCACCAACAGTAAAACACATACTTTCCATTTGCAAGGTTCAAACCCACACCTAACTGTGCAATGACAGTAGAAACAGACACATTAGCAGAGTGTGCTATTTGCAGTAGTTGGAGAAACGTTTACTAATGCTGTACTTAGAGGGTGCTGACATCATCTGTGTGTAGGAGGAGGGATGTGCACCCTGTAGTGTGTTCTCCCAGTTGGCAAAAGGCAGTTAACCCTCCCAGCATAGTGCACACACATAAACCACACTCATACATTCCCTTTGCAGGATTCAAACCCCACCTAACTACGTTATGACACTGAAGAAAGACACATTAGCAGAGCTATGCAAATTACTGGAGGACTTTACTACAGGTGATATAGTTATACAGTCCTGACATCATCACTATTTCAAAAGGGGATCTGCATCCTGTAATACGATACTGTCACGGTTGCTAATAGGGACATTTCCACACACACACATCGATGTGTTGGAGGTTTGCATATGTGGGGATCCAGAACACCAGTGTGATTAGTATATGGTTTGATTGCAACAATGAGGATATACTCCCAGTGGTGATTAGTTTTTACTCATGTTTGTAAAGATCAGCTCTAGTATATCTGCCCTCTTGTGGGAAGGTTGGTTACCTGTTCCATAGCCAAAGAATGTCTGATCAATGGGAATCTTAGAGCTTGGGTATTGTGGCCTGTGTAATGTACACAGTCTATGTTTGGGTAGCTGGCATCACCCAGTATGATGGTGTTTGCAGAGTAATCTAAACTCTCCTGTGTCAGCATGAAGGCTGTGTGGGAGACCTGAGTTTGAGAGGGTGCTGTAACAGCTCCTCTGTGTCTCTTTCCATGTGGTCCAGGGAGGCGTCCCAACAGGTAGCTGACTGTGACCCTCCCCTTGCTCTGTCTGGTGCGGCACGTCTGTCAACAGCTCATGTCAAGCAAGTGCACACCCCTCATAAATGATGTGGAAGCCTTCAAAGGCCCAAGGCCTGTTGAAAATATGGACCAGACTGCAGATACCTGTATAGAGGCATTCTGTGGACACATTCAGGAATGCATGGATCATGAAGCCACATATGAAAGCATGACCCAATTCTCCAAAGACAGATGTCCTGGGCACCGGACACCAGCCATAAACACACTATACAATAGAAGGATGGCGCCACTACATGATACAACAACCTCCCAAAATGTGAAGGCACCACTGATGAGTATTGGAAGACAACTACAGGCACCCATATGATTGTCTAAGGCCATCTTTGAGAGAGGATTCCACAAGCCACTGAGGATAATCACAAGGCTGCCTGTAGTTATGTTAGTAACCTGGGTGGTACTACCCAGATATGCTCAGAGGTAATACAATATGTCACACAAAATATAAAACACACAGACATTGCCATCATCCTAGTGGACAGGTTCAATGCTGCCTTCTCTCCCACCACACCAAAAGGAACATATGTCTCGCATCACAGTGCTTCCCCCCCCTGACATCACAGATGCTCAGGTAAGAGATGCCCTTCCCAAAGCAGTAAACACTGCATCAATGGGACCAGACAGTGTCCCAGGCTGTGTCCTACATGAACCACAAGAAGAGCTACACCCAGACATAACACCACTGTTCAATCCCAGCCTTAATACATGATATGTGACCAGAGAGTGGCATACAGCAACAGTGGTCCCTCAACATGCAGGTGGTGCCATCACGGATCCTGGACACTACTGCCCCATATGTCTGACTAGCTTTGTCTGCAAAGCTATGGCAAGAATCATCAAGAACCTCACATATCTAGATATTGTGGACCTACAGACATGTCACCATACACAGTTTGGCTTTGTCAATGGCAAATCCTGCCTATCAAACCTGTTTGCTTTGTTTGAAACAGTCACCAAGGCCACTGTCAAGGGGTAGGAGGTCCACACAGCCTACCTGGACCTTGCATAAGCCTTGGATACAATACCCCACTTGTGCATTCTAGGAAGCTCACCAGTGTACATATTAACCCCTATGTCACTATGGGTATTGCACAGTGGCTCAAGGGCAGAACACACATGGTAGAATTGCTGGAGCCATGTCAGCCTCCAACCTGGTACAAGTGGTGTCCCACAAGGCAAAGCCCTAGGGGCTGTCATGTTCATTATATATTTGTCATAGGTACAGGCCAACATGGAAGTACTGTGGCTCAGCACGTCACAGGTGACTGCAGACCAAACACCATAATCAACTCAACAGCTAACACACGCATCCTCCAAAAGGGACTCTTGCAAACACACGACTTGTGCCACAGCCATGGCCTCAACATGAATGACAGAAAGAGTATAGTCATCGGCTTTGTCAAATAGTAAATGACCACAATGTACCACATATGTCTTAGTCCAGTAAGTGCAGACCTAGGAATTATGGACCTTGGGGTACGAGGTTGATAGCATCCTACCATTTGACAACAACATGGACAAAGTGGTTAGGTAAGCATGTGATATGGGCCACATCATCATGGGATCCACATGTAGGCCAGGGGAGGACATTGTGCCCCTTTACTCATCCCTCATCATGCCCATAATTGACTATGATGAACCTGTCGGCATGCACCTTACCAGACACCTGCAGCAACTGGGGCTACTACATATGTACCTCGACAAGGTGATCAAAGTGCTCAAACAGATGCCACATACTGACTGGTTAAAGTAGCAGCAGCTCTACTCAGTGACATACTGCCTCTTCATAGGCAATCTGTGCCTTACATAGAAGGCCAGGTCATACCCTCACGTAATGGCCATGCTGCATCTCAGAATATCCAGATCCCACCAGGATACACGCTGGAAATACATGAACTTCAGGAGTGATATACATAGGACATGGTGGAGGGCACATTCACAACTCAGAGGCACCCTTCATTCCTGATTATTATCCCAATAGAGGTTAGGCGGACTGACTCAGTGACTATCCTCAAGAGCGATATTAATGACTGGATGTGACATTGTAGGGTTACCCTGGGTATCACTTATGTGTCACTGTGAGAAAGAGGCACAGTATACTAACCTTGGAAAAGGGCATAGCAAGACAGATTCACAATGCATGTTGAAAGGCACGCACATTCTGGCTAGGTGGATACATGCCCTGGGCAGATATCCCTGTACGAACCTATGGACCTATGTCTCTTTTTCACCATTGGCCCATGTGCTGTCAATCACCAATGTAATCTCAATACTCTGGTAGCATGTGCAAAGGTCAGTTGTCAGTCACCTCTATGGTACAGTTGTGGAATATGTGTGTCATGTAGTAATGTCACAGCTGCCACATGTACACAGTCAACCCTATCCCCTACCCATTGATGTACATCACATGTATGAGATGGAAACACATGGCCAAACTGTAACAACAACATACAAGTCAGTCAGATGCATGGACACATATGACTCAGTCATTGTCCATGCCACCACAGCTGATGTGGGATGTCGCTCACTGGGATACGTGATAGGGAACATGGAAGGGATCACTGAGCAAGTGACACAGGCTGGTAGACCCTGACCTTGGTTAGCATCAGACCCTCACCAGGGATTCCGACAAATTACTGAATGCTAATGAATAAGTGTATCTACAACACCCTAGCTGAATGGTTCTTAGCATGCAGTCACTGCATTGCTATGGAATACTGTCTTACCACTACCACAACAGGTGAAAACATGCAGCTCCTGTACATTAACAACATGTAGACCTTATGCCCCAGACCAGGTGTGCATCCCTCACTACTAGGCTGATAGCATCTACATCTCACACTGTATATACACATCCCACATGCAGCATCTGCACAGAAGACCACGGTCATAATGTTACCCTGTGCAAATACCATGTATTCACATGTGGCAGGCATCACACATGGTAACTATTGAAAGTCACAGGTACATATGTGTATTTGGCACACACATACATCATGTGTTCATTGCCATAACCGTGTAATCAATGTCATGCATTATTGTGAGGGACAACCCACATACATGGGCATTCTGTGTGTGCACAACACACATGGCATGTCTGTAATCAAAAGCCATACATAATTGTGATATCGTTTAGAAATGGGTATGTGCATCCTGTAGTGTGTTTTCCCAGTTGCCAAAAGGGATATATCAATCATACACACTTACCCCCTACACACACACTTGTCATGTGCTGGATTCAAACCCCTACCTAACTATGTTAAGACACTAGAGACGGACGATTAGCACAGCCGCTATTCGCATTACTGGGGAAAGTCCTTTCCCTGATATACTTATAGGGTGCTGACATCATCAGAGTTTAGAAAGTGGAATGATCATCCTGTGGTGTGTTTTCCCAGTTGCCAAAAGGGATGTTACTTTCATACCCACACACACTTGTCATCTGCCGGATTCAAACCCCTACCTAACTATGTTAAGACACTAGAGACGGACGCATTAGCACAGCGCTATTCGCATTACTGGGAAAGTCCTTTCCCTGATATACTTATAGGGTGCTGACATCATCAGAGTTTAGAAAGTGGAATGATCATCCTGTGGTGTGTTTTCCCAGTTGCCAAAAGGGATGTTTCTTTCATACCCACACACTTACCCCCTTCACACACACTTGTCATCTGCCGGATTCAAACCCCTACCTAACTATGTTAAGACACTAGAGACGGACGATTAGCACAGCTATTCGCATTACTGGGGAAAGTCCTTTCCCCTGATATACTTATAGGGTGCTGACATCATCAGAGTTTAGAAAGTGGAATGATCATTCTGTGGTGTGTTTTCCCAGTTGCCAAAAGGGATGTTTCTTTCATACCCACACACTTACCCCCTTCACACACACTTGTCATCTGCCGGATTCAAACCCCTACCTAACTATGTTAAGACACTAGAGACGGACGCATTAGCACAGCTATCCGCATTCCTGGTGAAAGTCCTTGTCCCTGATATACTTATAGGGTGCTGACATCATCAGAGTTTAGAAAGTGGAATGATCATCCTGTGGTATGTTTTCCCAGTTGCCAAAAGGGATGTTTCTTTCATACCCACACACTTAGGCGCTTCACAGACACTTGTCATCTGCCGGATTCAAACCCCTACCTAACTATGTTAAGAGACTAGAGACGGACGCGATTAGCACAGCGCTATTCGCATTACTCGGGAAAGCCCTTTCGCCTGATATACTTATAGGGTGCTGACATCATCAGAGTTTAGAAAGTGGAATGATCATCCTGTGGTGTGTTTTCCCAGTTGCCAAAAGGGATGTTTTTTCATACCCACACACTTACCCCTTCACACACACTTGTCATCTGCGGATTCAAACCCCTACCTAACTATGTTAAGACACTAGAGACGGACGATTAGCACAGCGCTATTCGCATTACTGGGGAAAGTCCTTTCCCCTGATATACTTATAGGGTGCTGACATCATCAGAGTTTAGAAAGTGGAATGATCATCCTGTGGTGTGTTTTCCCAGTTGCCAAAAGGGATGTTTCTTTCATACCCACACACTTACCCCCTTCACACACACTTGTCATCTGCCGGATTCAAACCCCTACCTAACTATGTTAAGACACTAGAGACGGACGCATTAGCACAGCGCGCTATTCGCATTATTAGGGAAAGTCCTTTCCCCTGATATACTTATAGGGTGCTGACATCATCAGAGTTTAGAAAGTGGAATGATCATCCTGTGGTGTGTTTTCCCAGTTGCCAAAAGGGATGTTTCTTTCATACCCACACACTTACCCCCTTCACACACACTTGCCACCTGCTGGATTCAAACCCCTACCTAACTATGTTATGACACTAGAGACGGACGTATTAGCACGGCGCGCTATTCGCATTACTGGGGAAAGTCCTTTCCCCTGATATACTTATAGGGTGCTGACATCATCAGAGTTTAGAAAGTGGAATGATCATCCTGTGGTGTGTTTTCCCAGTTGCCAAAAGGGATGTTTCTTTCATTCACACTTACCCCCCTTCACACACACTTGCCACCTGCTGGATTCAAACCCCTACCTAACTATGTTATGACACTAGAGATGGACACATTAGCACGGCGCGCTATTCGCATTACTGGGGAAAGTCCTTTCCCCTGATATACTTATAGGGTGCTGACATCATCAGAGTTTAGAAAGTGGAATGATCATCCTGTGGTGTGTTTTCCCAGTTGCCAAAAGGGATGTTTCTTTCATACACACTTACCCCCCTTCACACACACTTGCCACCTGCTGGATTCAAACCCCTACCTAACTATGTTATGACACTAGAAATGGACGCATTAGCACGGCGCGCTATTCGCATTATTGGGAGAATCCTTTGCTCCAATATACTTATAGGGTGCTGACATCATCAGAGTCTAGAAAGTGGAATGATCATCCTGTGGTGTGTTTTCCCAGTTGCCAAAAGGGATGTTTCTTTCATACACACTTACACACACACTTACCCCCTTCACACACACTTGCCACCTGCTGGATTCAAACCCCTACCTAACTATGTTATGACACTAGAGACGGACGCATTAGCACGGCGCGCTATTCAGATTACTGAGAGAATCCTTTTCTCCAATATACTTATAGGGTGCTTACATGATCAGTGTCTAGACAGGGGGACGACCATCCTCTGGTGTGTTTTCACATTTGCTAGGGGTAACATTTGGACCAAGTGTGTGAGCATGCCCAGTTCAGCCTTCCTGTGGCATGTTGTGTGAAAGATGTCTCATTTATCTAAGTGTGTGAGCATGCCCAGTGTGGGCTTTACATATGTTGAACTCTGCAGCCCATCACATTTGTGGATGAGTGTGACCTTCAACAAATACCTCCATTTAATGGTTGTGTGTACTGTGCCATGTTGTGTAGTTACTGTCCGAATGCTTTTTGTGTGAACAAAACTGGGAGTATACTGTGCCTGCAGGTTTTGCATGGGATACTTTGCACACAATTGTCAACATCCGTTCATACTGACCTAACACTGTAGCACTGTCTAGTGTAGTGTTTCAGTACTTTCACTGTGGTGGTCAGTATCCTGGGCTTCAGTCCTATCACTGATTTACATTTCCATAGTGTGCACAACAGGCTGGTTAAGGTCCAGTTGTGCACATCTGCACAAAGGCAGTGCCTCTACAGACCCTGTTAATTGCTGCCCCATAAGCTTAACAAGTGTAGTCTGCAAATCTATGGAGAGGATCATAATTGAGCTCATAAACAAAGATATAGGGGACATGCAGACATTGTACCCATCCCATTTTGGCTTGGTCAGGGCAGATCATGCCTTTTGTACTGGGTTGACATCTTCAAATTGGTCACTTAGGCCATTGTTGGGGAAAGGCAGTCCATACAACCTACCTTGGCCTTGCTAACACTTTCAACACAATACCCCACTCAGGTATTGTGGAAAGACCTCACAACTGAAATGTAAACCCATATGTCACAAGATGGGTTGCAAACTGGCTTAGGGACGGGACCCACAGGGTTAGAGTTGCTGGCACTATGTTAGACTCCAGGCTGGTCACAGGTGGTGTCACACAGGGCTCAGTCCTTGGCCACCATTGTTTGTCATGTACTTCCCATGAGAACAGGCCAACATGGGAGGACTTTGGATGACAATGTTAGCAGATGAGTGCACACTGGGCACCATAGTGGACAGTGCATCACACACAGATATCCTTCAGAAGGGACTCACAGTAACTGATAGCTGGTGCCAGGGCCATGGCCTGAAGTCAGAGTGCACAACATGTGTAGACATACCCTTCAGGAAAAGCAAGGTGACCCCAAGCTACCATATTGGTGGCAATCCTCTAAGCACAGAGGAGGTTATCACGGACCTGGGGACCCAGGTTGACAGTCGCCATTCTTCTCAGACTCACATTGCTAAAGTGGCTAGGAAGACCTTCTACATTGCCCACCTGATAAGGATGGGATTCACATCCAGATCTAGTGGGTCATTGTTCCCCTGTACTCTTCAGTTATCAGACCGGTGATCAAGTCAAATGCCCTATTCTGGCTGTATCTCACCCAACATCTGCAGCAATTGGAGACACCCTGACTGTCCCGCACCTAAAGGATCAAGGAACCACAACAGCTGTCATATGCTGCCAGATTGAAGACACTCACACTCTATTCACTCACATACCGTCTGCTTAGAGGTGACATGTGCCTGACATGCAAGGCCATGTCCAAACAGAGATTAATGGACATGCTCCACCTCAGACTCAGAAGATCCACCTGAACCACTAGTGCAGGTGACTGACACCTTAGCAGGGATGTATGTTGGACATGTTGTAGGGATGGAGTTATCACTCGGAGACTCCCTATGCTGTGGAATACAATCCTGGTCCATTTGAGGCAGAGCACCTTGCTGGCTGTGTTCAAGAGGTATCTTGACCTAATGCTAGTCGGAGAATGTGTTTGTCCATCAACACATTGTAAGCGTAGTTTGACATGTCATATGTCTTGTTTAGTATACTGTGCCTCTGTCTACCTGTGACATAACATTGATACCCAGGGTAAACCTCCCATCTCCCATCCACTCATTAGGATTCCTGTTGAGGGACAACCAGTGTCTTTATGGACAACCTGTAGTGTTAGTTTACTCATGTGTGGGGTGGCTTCTGTGTTTTGGATAATGCAGTACAGCCTGTCCTATATATGTCAGTGCTGGGGTTCAGTTCCCTCATGTGCATAGCTACCTGCCATTCAGATTGTACAAGGTGCAGCATGTGCATTGATTCCAGCTTGGACATGGCTTTCTACGTCAGGCACAGCTTGCATCTGGGTGGACATCATGGCAGTGTGTGGAGCTGCACTCTGTTTAATCAGACTACACATTACATGTGTTCCAGCTCTGTCATACTCCTGGTGAGGTACTGTTGTGGACTTTACAGGTGCTGGATGTGTGTGCATGAGGTACACCCCACAGGGGCTGTTGTGGTAATTTCTACTGGTGATGAAAGATAACTGCAAAACCAGAATGACCTCCCCTTAGCTAGATGTCATAACCCTCATGATTAGGTTGGTATATGGATTGTTGCTGTTAACCCTACAGCCACATTTTTGTCCAATGCAGGATATCTATCACCTTGTGTCCCCCATTCTGGCATTACATGTTAGGAATGTCATGGGTCGACACCTATGTGGGAATTGGTGGTCACTTACTGGATTATCCACAGAGGCTGACTATACTGTTTTCACCATTTAACATGCTGACATGGCTATGGCACCAGCTGTCTGTTTCTATGTGGCCCTTTTATGGGATGCTTGTGTCAGCTGGTGTATCAGATATGTCAGGCTTGTTGTCCTCTACAAACATGTTCCAGCACAGTCCTTACTTGTTGGCCTGTACCTATGGGGCATATATACCAGATGGTGAAGGTCCCAGGACCAAGCTTTGTGGGATGCCTGTTATATGTGGTTTGTAGTCTGACATGGCTGCTGCATGTCTGACCATGTCAGTTCTGTCGTTGGTCTGGTTTGCAACCCTCCCATGACATTGGGGTGTATATATCAGCTGGTGAGCAAATCTATACGGAACACATAGGGTATTGTACAGAAGGCTTTGCAAGGTCCGGCTACACTGTGTGGACCACATTGCCCTCATCACTGACTTCAAGTACTGTTTCAACTGAGTCACACATGTTTAGGGGTGGGGTCTGCACTTTGTAAACCCACACTGGGTAGGGTCGGGTGTCAATAGATCCACAATATCATTATGTCTGTGGTACATGCTGGTCCTTTCCATAGCTGTGCAGACCAAACCTCTCATGATTCTGTGGTGGTTGTTTTTCCTATCCATTCAGGAGACACCTTTGTTGAGAACACCCACTGTTGTTGTACACTGCTCTTTGGGCATTACCCTGTGGTAAGGGTGACATAATGTCAGGGGAGGCAGTCTGCTGGGGAAGGTATTTGGCATTATGGGGGGGGGGGGGTTTGCACTGCCCATGTCAGGATGTATGTTGGCCATACCTGTGTGTGTCTGGTATGTTGTTTGTAATATCGGTGTGATCCGGAGCATATCCAGGAATCAACAACATGCTTACTACCATCATTTGCAACAGCCTTGGGGTTATCTGTAGTGTCCTGTACAATCTGTATCATAATGGGTTCATACTAGGCTACCCCCTAGGGCATCTGTAAGCCTGCATGTCCATTTTGTTTGATGGATTCTGGGGAATTGTTTACACCTGTGTCAGTGCTAGTATGATACCAGGGTATAGTGACAAACAGCTCAGAAGCTGACTTCACACTTCTTCGGACTGAGATGGTATCCATTAAGCCCACTGGGCCAGTGGAAACCACAACACACAATGGTGACTCCTGCACAGACACTTTCTGGACATCTCCGAGTAAGCATGGACCATGCAATCACAAATGAGAATGACACCTTCACCACCAAGGAAAGTGGCCTGTCTGGTGGACCCCAGCCATAAACAAACTGTATAACAGATGAAGGATACTAATGCAAGACAGAGCTACATCTCCAGAATGTAAGGCAGCTGTGATCAGCAGTAGTAGAAAGCTACATTCTCACATAAAGACACCCAAGTTCAACTTGGGGACATAAATCACCACAGACGATGAAGGTAACCACACTGCTTTCTTCAGTTATGTCTGACGCCTGGGTGGGAACCCTCATATATGCTCAGATTTGGTACACAACAACTTATATCCCAGGGACCTGACAGATATTACTGACACCCTGGCAGACCAGTTCAGTGCAATGTACCCCCTCCCTCACCCCCAAGACATGATAGTTTTCACAGCTGTATGTAACCTCACTGTCATCCTGGATGTCCATGTGAGAGCCGCAGTCAGCAAAGACGAGTACACAGCATCAATGGGACCTGATGGTATCCCCAGTTGCATGCTATGTGAACTACAGATGGAGATAAACCTGTATATGCAGATCCTATTTAACCTTAGCCTTGCTACAGGATCTGTACCTGAACACTGGCATACGGCAACAGTGGTCCCACTCCACAAAGGAGATGCCTCCACAGACCCTGGCAGCTACCACCACACAAGCTTAAACAGCCTTGTCTGCAAAGCTTTGTGAAGGGTCATTATGGAGCTTCCACACAGAGACATTGGTGTCCTACAGACCCTTGATCACACCCAATTCAGCTTTGTACAGTGCAGATCCTGCATTTTGCACCAAGTTGACTACTTTGAAACTGTCAGTAGAGCCGTTGATGAGGGCTACACAGTCCACACAACCTACCTGCGCTTGGCTAAGGCCTTTGACACAATACCCCACTCAGGCATCATAGACAAGCTCAACAGCTGAAATATAACACCATATGTCACAGCATAGGTTGCAAAATGGCTCAGAAACAGAACCCATAATGTCAACATTGCAGGTGCCTTGTCAGGTTCGAAGCCAGTCACAAGTGGTGTCCCACAAGGTTGTGTCCTGGGACCTCTCTTATTTGGTATTTACTTTTCAGATGTGAAAGCAAACATAGGAGGGTTGTGGCCGACAAAGTTTACAGATGACTGCAACCTGGGCACCATAGTGAATACATCAGCCAGCACACACATCCTACAGACTGCCGTCACACTGACAGATAGCTGGTGCTGGACTCATGGCCTAAAACTGACTGCGACTGATGTGTAGCCATCCCTTTGGGAGGAACACAGTACCCACAGATCTGTACATAGACAGCAACCCAATGAGTACAGGAAACAAATCAGACAGCTGGGGACACATGTAGATAGTGACATCTCATTTGACACCCATGTTGCCAAAGTTGTTTGACAGACTTTCTATCTTGGCCACCTTATCATCGAGGGTATTCCATCCAGACCATAGGAGGTCATTGTACCACTATACTTCTCCCTTATCAGGCCCATGCTTGAATACAACGCCCCATTTGATATGTACCTCAACCAGCACTTGCAGCAGCTGGAGAGACCCCACAAGTACCTTACCATGACGATCAGGGATCTACAACACATGTCATATACTTCCAGAATAACTAAAAACAAGCTTTTTCAGTGTCATACCACATACGTACAGGTGACCTATGCCTGACATACAAGACCATGTCCGATCAGGATTTGGTAGACATGCTCCACTGCAAGCAATCCACATCCACCAGAAACATGGGAGCTAAAGATTTGAACCTCAGCACATACATGTATAGGACATGCTGAAGGGACAGAGTCATAACTCAGAGGCATCTCAAACTCTAGCAGAGTATCCCAGTTCATGTTAGACAGAGTACCTCACTGACTCTCTTCAAGAGACATCTGGACAGCTGCATGTGGACAGGGGCACAGACTGGACAGAGGCATAGTCACATTATTCAATTATGTAAGGTGGTCATAATGTGTCACTACTAAGTCAGAGGCACAATATTTCGTATCTATGCAGTACACATATTACCACTATGAGGGGTGGCAATAGCAATATTCATCAAGGACACCCTCACCTCATGGTTGGTGGCAACACACGATGCATTGTACACCATCCGGGTGCAATTAACCATAGGCAAGACTGCTCTGAAGTTTGTAGCATGTTACAGGCCATCCTCTGAAACTCAGGTACCTCACAGAGCTTTCATGAAAACAGTGGCGGGATACATGTACCTGCAAACACCATCACACTGGGTGATCCCAACTATCCAAATATAGACTGGGATCAGTACTACAGCCACAACACTCTAGCCCACAGGTTCCTAGAGTTCATACACTCACATGCCATGGAAGAACTAGTCACCATCCCCACAAGAGGAGACAACATAGTAGATCTCATCATCACAAACATGGGCTCACAATGTTCAACACCAGAGGTATACCCATCATTGGTGAGATCAGATCATGACCTACTCTCAGTGGAAGTCCACATCCCACCTCCACCCCAGATAGAAAAGACCACAGTGCAGAACCTCTCAGAAGCCGACTACACACTTCTAATGACTGTTGTGGTCTCTTTCAAAGACCCAAGCCAGCAGACACCATTACCCAAGCCACTGTATCACTTACAACTGCCTTCTACCAGCACCTTCAAGACTGCATGGATGAGGCAATCCCAAACAAAACACAGACTCGTTGTACCAGAGGCAAGCGTCCAGTGTGGTGGACCTCAGCCATAAACAAGCACTACAACACAAGGAAGGAGGTACTACAAGATAGAGCGATATCCGTGGAAGGGTAGACACCCCTGCTCAATATAGGTGAAACACTGAGTTCCCCCATGAAATCATCCAAGGTGAATATTGGGAGTAAACCCACTAACGGCTCACGGGACAACAATGAGGCCTTTTATAGATACGTTACACACCTGGGAGGAAACTCCCAGATATGCTCAGAATAGGCTCAGAATGCTGTAAATATCACTGAACCTATAGACATTGCCAACATACTGGCTGACAGGTTCAGTGCAGATTGCTCCACCCACCCCTCCACCACAACTGGAGAGATATGTATGAAAGAGGATTGTAGCCCCCCAAACATCTCAAATGCTCAGGTGGGAACTGCTCTATCCAAGGGAAAGGACGCAGCATCCATGGGACCAGATGGTGTCCCTGGTTTTGTGCTCCATGAACTCACTCAAGTATTAAACCCGCAGTCAGGGCAGCTGTATGATCTTAGCCTCAACTCAGGATATGTTCCCAAGGAGTGGCATATGTCAATGGTGGACCCACTTCACATGGGGTGCCTCCACCGACCGAAAACTACCATCCCATCAGCTTGACAAGCAGGGTCTGCTAAGCTATGGAGAAGATCATAATGGAAGTCATAGATGAGGACATAGGGGACTTGCAGACATTAGATCCAACCCAGTTAGGCTTTGTTGAAGGCAGATCATGCCTTTTAAACTTGGTTGACTGTTTCATAACAGACACCAAGGCCATTGACAAGGGCAAGGCACTCCACACAGCCTACCTTGACCTGGCAAAGGCTTTCAACACAATACCCCACTTGGGTAACATTGAAAACATCACCAGCTTAAATGTGAACCCATACATCACAGGATGGGTTGCAAACCGGCTACGTGACAGAACAGACAGGTTCAGACTTGCTGGTGCCATGTCACACTCCACAACTGTCACAAGTGGTGTCCCACAGGGCTCAGTCCTGGGCCCACTATTGCTCAGCATCTACTTTTCAGAAGTACAAGCAAACACAGCAGGATTATGGCTGACAAAGTTTGAAGATGACTGCAGACTGGGAACCATAGTTGGACACCCATCTGACACAGACATCCTTCAGAAGGGTGTCATAGTCACGGATAACTGGTGCCAGAGCCATGGCCTTACATTACACACTAAACAATGCATAGCCATACCCTTTGGGAAGAACAAGGTTACCACTAGTTCCCATGTAGGTGGCAATCCTCTAAGCACACAGGAGGTTATCAGGGACCTGGGCACCCAGGTTGAGAGTAACCTTTTGTTTGACACTCATGTTGCCAGGGTAGTTAGGTAGAACTTCTACATTGCCCACCTCATCATGCAGGGATTCACATCTAGATCCAGGGAGGTCATTGTTCCCCTGTACTCTTCACTCATTGGACCATTGATTGAGTGCAATGCCCCATTCAGCATGTATATGACCCGACACCTATGGCAATTGGATGGGCCCACAGATTCCTCGACAGGAGGAGAAAGGGTCTCAAACATATTTCTTATGCTGCCCGACTGGAGGAATTCCAGCTTGATTCCGTGACTTACCGTCTGCTCAGAGGTGACCTGCGCCTGACATCCAAGGCCATGTCCAAACCTGAGTTAATGTACACGCTTCACCTCAAGACCTCTACATCCATCAGAACTACAGTGGCAGGAGATTTAAACCTCAACACAGATATTAATAGGATGTGCTGGAGGGACAGATTCTTCAACCAGAGAGTCCCTATGCTGTGGAACAACATCCTGGTACATGTGAGGCTGAGTACCTCACTGGCTTTGTTCAAGTGAGATCTTAATCAATGGATGGGAGATTGCAGGTATGCCCCAGGGATAACCTCAGTATCACTGCTTGTCAGAGGCACAGCAATATAATGGGCAAATTATCCGTCAGAGTGAAGGTGCGGCAGACTCCACGGAACTCTGGTCTAGGCTTATAAATGCCCTAGGGCAGATAGCCTAGTATGAACCTGTGAACCTGTGAACATAGGCCTGGGGCAGTTGCTGCTATTAGGACAGTGGTCTGCAGCAAGCTATATAGTAGTAGTCAGTTTTAGCCATTGGTGTTTGACCATGGCTAATGCATGTTGCTTCTTGTTGTGGTAACAACAGGGGTGTGTGGTTATCCATGCCATTTATTGGTAGTCACCCTCATTTTGTATCTTGTTCCATGTTTTTGCACATGTACATCACTGTATGAGGTGTGACCCTGGTAGTGTCAGGGTGCTGATGTGCGCTTTGACCCTGTTTTCTATTACAGCACTGATATGTGCATTCCATACTGTGTGCATTTACACTGCACACATCTTGCTGTTTATACCTTTGGCATTGGGTAGCATTACATCTAGGTTCCTATCCCTTGTGATAGCTATGAGGTGGGTTTGTGTTTTGTGGTTTATGATTGGTGAGGGTGGATGTTAGTCATGGTCCTCAGGTGTGCATATGATACATGGTATTACATTACTTAACACATGGCATTCATGCCTCGGGTGGTGCTGCAGGGCTGCCTCTGTCGGATGCACATACTACACTCCCTGTACATTTGGAAGCAGGTTGTGTCATGTTAGGCATCCCTGTTACTGTATGAGTGAGTCAGAGTGGGTATCAGTCCCAGTGTTCCTACTGACCAAGCATATGTGCTATCGTTGCCTCTTTGCCAAGGCCAGGGCATACTGGGCACGCCTCCTTCTGCCTACTGGGACAAGGTCAGGTTGTTCCTCCTCCAAGTCACCCCTGCCTGTGGTGGCCTTGGCAATGGTGGGGATGTTTGGCCCAGCCCTGTGCTGGTCCTGCTGCAGCTGTTTCCGCGAGGATCATATTATGTAGCATAGCACATATCATGATCATTTGGGTACATGTAGTTGGTGTGTACTGCAAAGCTCCACCAGACGTGTCCAGACACGGAACCGTGACTTGAGCAGCCCAAACACACGCTCTATGATATTACGTGTTTGTGCGTGTGCCTCATTATGGCGTTCCTGTTCGGGTGTGTGTGCATTTCTGATGGGTGTCATCAGCCACGGCTCAAGTGCATAACCAGCATCCACACTAGGTGTCCGTGTGGGAAGTCCCCATTGGCAAATGATTGGTACAGCTGCGTCAGATGCCAGATGTGGGAATCGTGGTAGCTACCAGGGCAGCCAGCACACACATTCATTATTATGCCCTGGGCATCACACACGACCTGGCAGTTGATGGAGGGGTATCCCTTGCGGTTAATGTAGACTCTACCCCGCTCACCGGCTGGTGCCTTGATGCGTATGCGTGCAGTCTATTGCACCCAGCACCTCAGGGTATCCCGCTATTTGCTGGAAGAGACGATATTGCTGGACACAACCTCACGGTCACTAGGGACATATATATGATCACTGACATGTGGTGACATGGCATCCAGGAACTGGTGCAGTACCCTGGAGGCTGATGCCTGTGATATCCCCATCATATCGCCAGTTGGTCTCTGAAAGGTACCTGTTGCTAGTATTCTTAGGCCAGCACATACCTTGGTTTCCACTGGGATGGGTTCCCCTCTGTTGGTTCTGTGTGTGAGGCGTGGCCTGCACAGCTCAACAATCTGCTGCAGGAGCTCTCTGTCCACTCTATAGCTCTACTATCTCCAGCTCATGTAACCCATGGTAGGTGACCCTAGGCCTGTATACTCTTCTCCTTCTCCTCACTCTGGGTTGTCTGTCAGCATCTGCATTATCACCACCCTCGGCAATTCGCCTATGTCTGATTATAACAGCTATGGCAGCCCCTAGCATTTCTGCTCTGAGTTCAGCTTTTTTCAGGTTTCAACTCTGATAGCTTAGTTTCTGGCAGTATCTCTTGTGAGAAACAGCCTGCACTGCTCTTTGTTGTGTTTTAAGTGCTGGGTTGGGCTTCTAGTCTGCCTGTGTAATTGCCTGCTTCTAATTGTTTCCACCAATTAACTTTAGTAGTATCTTCTGGCAGTTTCCCTGTATTTTGGTTGTTTCCTATTTCCTCTCTGTTTCCTGAGGGGGAGCAATGTGCACACCGGCTTAAACACGCTCACAGTAACTTAAACGCGTGTACACATCCCTACACATGCGCATGCACGTATTTCAAGAAACTTAGAGTGTAGGGATAGCGTATGCCCTCAATTTCTTGACATTCCTAGTGTTCTGTTGGGACACACCTCCCTCCCTGATGTCTGTCTGTCATCTCTTACCTTACATTGCCCTCCAATCTGGTACATTTCTTTCTATCCTTCCCCCCCATGATGTCACCTACCTCTTACTCTGTTCCTCCCTCTTCTCTAACTCTTACACGACTCAGAAAGTGCTCATTACTTATGTGGCAGTGTGATTCAGTATTGTAAGCCTCATTTACATAGGATTGCCTAGTAATGCTTAGTTACATATCTTACACGGAGCTTCCCCCCCTTGACAACCACTAAACGGAGGCCATATTGTTTTTGCTCTGCAAGTCCCTCCATTGACATTTCATGTAATACATAAATCCCACAATTGTGGGCTTATAAGCTTCGGTTTTCAGTTTTAGGTAGCGCACCCCGTTTGCGCGGGTGTGCGCTACAGTTAAACACATAAATCCCGTGAAAAAAAAAAAGTTATATAACTTTTTTTTGCAACACTTTCTCATGCCAATGGCCACATATTTGGCCATTGGCATGCTTAATATAACAAATGCACCCTTTATTTGGAGCTGACATAGCTCCGTTTTTAATTTTGCAGAAATGTACTCAGTTGTCAGCTGAGTACATTTCTGCAGCTAACACGTCCGTTACACGGACTGGTTTGGGCTTCGTGGATCGCTCACATACCTCATTTGCATATCTTGGAGCTGCAAATGAGGTATTGAGCATTTCCACGCCCACTCCGTGTAAGAGACGTGTTAGCTGTCTCTTACACGGAGATTTGGGCTGTTGCTGAATCAGGAGGCTTACACGGAGGCTTACACTACTCTTGAACTCCGTGTAAGCCTTCCTGAATCTGGCCCTCTATCTTACTAAACTATCCAAGCAATCTTCCAAAACATTATATTCACTTTTCTTGATCTATATCTATACATGGTTAACTTTCTCCCTTCTTTTCAAAAACTCTCTTGCTCATAACCAGGTCAATGATACTCACAATAAATCCTCCGTTTAACGCCACCAATAGACAAAGGTAAACTAACTTGTGCAATTGTTTTATGTTTATTTTGTTTACATTAAAAAGGGCCTCTGACACTTTAAATTCTATATTTCACATAAATCCACTGTACTTATTTTGCCATCATGACAGTCTATTACAAAACAACAAATTATCTAAACAACAAAACCTACATACAGTAAAAAACTTACAAGGCATCCTCTACAAAAGTTCAAGGAGTTCCTGAAGGCTAGGCCTTTAGACGATTGTTTCTCATAAGGTTTATTAATTTCCTATCTCCAATGTAAAACAATTAATTTATATTCAGATTTTCTCATGCTTTTTATTGTCCCTCACTCTCCATCATATATTTTCATGCAGAAGATGTTTTGTATTAAGGCTTGCACATGTATATCTCAATTGTCGCCAAGCTAATCCAGCAACATATACTTGGAAGCATGGGAATTTAAAATCAAAGGTGTTCCAGTGAGTCATAACATTATGAGAAGATATAAATGTGGTTGCTAATCCAAGCTCAAGATGCCACATCTAAATTTCACCCACAATTTAGAGCCACAATGAAAAAAGAGAGTGGGTTAAGGAGGTGTGGGATTATATCTGACAGATGTATATTGGCATTTATACCACCATAAGGAAACATAAGCATCCATTCTCATTGGTGGCTCTGCTTTGATCTAGATTTACTTACCTACTTACTTTCTTACTTAGTGTTTGCAAACTTTATAGAGAGAACAGTCCAAATTAATCTTTTTGAAGTTATTATTTGAGGCATAAGACAAAAGGAGCAAGAGACTTTTATTTTACTATTAGCCAACCAATATAACTGAAAAATAATGTAAAGAAAATATGCAATGATGTCAAAACCAAAAGTGATTACAAACTGCACAAACTTTACAAAACACTGTCAATAAACAAAAGCAATGAAAAAAGTTAATGTAGCCTATGTGTCTCATTTAGAAAATGTCTCAAATGGAAAGCACCATGGGGACATATGGGCAAAATAAAGTACTGCAAGGAAAGAGGAGGCAGCATTACACCAGAGGAATGCGAGATAATGCACAAAACTATACTTTAGTACAGAGAAGGTGCAACAGAAGCAGGAAAAATACTTTAGCATTATGTGAAATAGTAAGACTATGTCAGTACCCAAAAATTATCAAAGAAAACATACTTAATATGAATGCTGAAGTTGCCCAAGCTCTGCCAAATAAGTGGTGCAACTCAGAACAAAAGAAACCCTACTAAAATACTTTATTTTACAGAAAATGAAAAATACTTGATCGCTGAACAACTTCATTTGTATCATGGAAAACTCAAGACAAACTATTCACTATGATGACAACATAATGGCAAATTCAACAACTACTGATGGCACATTTAAGTTTTTAGAATTTTCAGGTCTGTCACCAGAATATCGTCTGTTTTGGGGCTTTTTATTTCTTTCATATAAAGGTCAACACAATTGGACGGGTTCCTACCTTCAAAGACAACAAAGAAGAAAGCATATTACATTTTACTGAAAAAAGTGACTGATGTCATTTATATGACTCAATGTAGACAAATACAACCACAATCCTTTTAGGTCTGAAATCACACCAACATTATATATTTGTTTTTGGTAGAGTTTGCTTATTTTTTCTGAAGACCACTATTTCTTTTCAGTTGTTTTGTAAAAGGTTTCATTCTTTCAGTTTACGAAGGCCATTTTTGATTGAATTATCCCCAGCTTAAAATGAGAATCTCTCCTACTACTGCAAGATATTTAAAAACAATGCCACTCGATAATCCTACTTTCATTTCACTTTGCACGACCCAATAGCTTTTACAAAAGCAGGTAAGAGAATCTCAGATATGGTTATGCCTCTCAGAGCATGTACAAAATGCATCAGCATCATCATCAGCCCCCTTTTTCCTATTTTTTTCTACGTGGGGTCGGGGTATCGTGTTAACTGTCACCAGCTGTCTTGGTTCAGTGCAACACTCCTGCCTTCTTCAACACTCATGCCTGCTTCAACACTCATGCCTGCTTCAACACTCATGCCTGACTATCGCAGATCTTCTGTCACACAATCCATCCACCTCTTTGCTGGATGTCTTCGCTTCCTCTTACCTTCTTCCTGTCTGTCCCACATCTTCCTCAACAGATTGTCTTCTGCTTTTCTGCACATGTCTAAACCACCATAATCTGTTCTCTTTGATCTTTTCTATAACTGGAGCTGCTTTGGCTTCTTTTCTTATGTCCTCATTTCTTCGCCCATATTACCACCCTTTTCAGGAACTTCATTTACATCACCTCTAGCTTCTTCAACTGTTCTGCCTTTACTGCCCAGGTTTCTGAACCACACAGTAGTATAGTCACACCACTGTCTTGTACACCTTACTTTTCAGCTTCTTTGGCATTCTTCTGTCATAGACTACACCTGACACTCTATGCCAGTTGGCTGCAGCCCCTCTGATTCTAGCTTTGACCTGTTCATTCAGACTTTCCTTCTTCTCAAGCACCCCTCCCAGATACTTGAAGCTGTTTACCTGTTCCACTATCTTTCCTTCTATCTCTGTTCTCAGCTTCTTTTCATTTACCCACTTTGCTGCCATTACCATCTTACCTGTGCTTAGTTTCATCCCATGTGCCTTCAGTTTTGCATTCCATTCTCCTATCCTTTGCTGAAGTTCTAGCTCAGAGTCTGCCTGTAATGCCACATTGTCTGCATACAGCAGCTTTGTTGAGCTGTCCCCTCTGACCTGTTTACTAACGTAGTACATCACCACTATGAACAACAGTGGGCTCAAAGCTGAATCCTGGTGTACACTCACTCCCACTGGGAACCCCTCTGTGAGGCCAAACACTGTTCATACTTGAGTCATTCGGTCCTTGTACATAGCCTGCATTAATTTTACCACTGTTTCTGGGACTTCAAACCACCAAAGTACTGCCAAGATCAGCGTTCTTGGGACCTTGTCATATGCTTTCTCCAAGTCTAGGAATGCCCAGTTCAACTCTCTCATCTCTAGCTTCTTCTCAAGTATCGGTCTCATTACAAACATCAGGTCAATTGTGCTGCATCCTGATCTGAATCCAAACTGCTCATCTCTCATCTTACATTCTACTACTCTGTGTATCCATTTATCAATCACTCTCTCCAGAACTTTCATACAATGTGATAGGAGATCGATGCCTCTGTACTGTCCACAGTTGAGAATGTCCCCTTTGTTCTTGTACACTGGCAAGAGTATGCCTAGTCTCCAGTCATCTGTGATGTACCTTTCTTTCCACACTGTTATTAGTACCCTCAGGAGCCATTTCTCCCCTATCTCACCCAGCATCTTTAGCATATCTGCTGTGACCTCATCTGAGCCTGCTGCTTTCCCTGACTTCATTTTCCTTAGTGCTGTTCT
Source organism: Protopterus annectens (assembly GCF_019279795.1). Taxonomy (NCBI): domain Eukaryota; kingdom Metazoa; phylum Chordata; order Ceratodontiformes; family Protopteridae; genus Protopterus; species Protopterus annectens. Next base: position 141,546,638 of record NC_056741.1, read on the forward strand.
TACTTCTTCTAAGGTGGGCTCCTCTTATTCTTTCATTGTAGGCTGTTTCTGGAGCAGTACAGTGTCTGTGGGGTTTTCTTCATTCAGAAGCTAATGGAAATCCTTCCATCGGCCTTTGATGTCCTGTGAACTGGTGAGCAGATTTTTGCTGGCATCCCTTATGAAGGGTGTCTGACTATCTTCTTTATCTTTCTGTCTTTGCCTTGCAACCTGATATAGTTTCTTTGTGCCACTTATTGAGTCACTTTCCAGACATTGATACAGTACCTCCGATGCCCTATTCTTTACTATTATGTCTTTCTTAGCTTCTTTGTTAGCCAACCAGTAGTCCTTCCTAGCCTGGTCAGTCTTTTCTATCTCCCACTATTTCCTGCATTCCTACTTTCTTTTGATGACTTCCTGGACTTCTGTATTCCACCACCAGCTTTCCTTATGTACCTTATTTCCATACCTGGCTCGGCCAGATATCTTTTCTGTAGTCCTAACATATGCTGCTTTAGGTGTTGCCATTCTTGTTCATCTCCACCTATTTCTTTATCTTCTTGGGGTGCTAGAACCCTGAGTAATTCCTTGAACTGTTGTACTTTCTCTCTAGTCAACTTCCAAGTCTTTAGCCTGGTCTCTGTTGACCTTAGAGCCTTCTCTGACCACTGTTTGCAGCTGATTGTGGCAACTAGTGGTGTATGGTGTGGGCCAACTGTTTCACTGGGGAAGGCTTTGCAATCATGGATTCTACCCCAGTGCTTTTTCCTTACTATGAGGAAGTCTACCTTGTATATGATCTTGTGACTGTCTCTCTTTCTGAACCATGTGTTGGTTACTATCAAGTCATTTGCCAGACAGAAGTCTAGAATGACTTCTCCTTCTTTATTCCTGTTGCCCCACCCATGTGGGCCCAGGTAGTCCTCATATCCTGTTGTGTCTGTCCTGATATATGTATTCAAGTCACCCATTATCAACATCACTTCAAGTTGTCCTGCTTTATCTAGTAGGTCCTGCAACTGCTGTCTGAATGCACTTTTTTCCTCACTATCACAACCCTGCTGTTGGGAATAGGCTGAGATTATGAATACTGCCCCATCATTACACTGGAGTCTGATTGCCATGAGTCTGTCATTAATTCTGATGATATTCCTTACTGCCTTCTGAAGCTTTTCTCTCACAATTCCTACACCAGCTCTAGCCTGTCCCCTTCCTGAGTAGTAGAGTCTAGATCCCAGGCCAAGTGCTGCACTGCCCTTACAGCTCATCTCTTGGATACATAGGATGTCCAGCTTCCTCTGTATTATCATGTCATCCACGTCCAAGCTGTATCCTGTCAGTGAACCTACATTAAGAGTAGCAATTCTGATTTCATGTTTGGCAGGTTGGTTGGTTTTACATCCAGCTTTCACTCAGCAGAGCTATCCCAGGTAACCCAGGCTGGACAACTAGACACCAGTTGGCCAAAAGCTTACTGACCCAGGGCTGGTGGGCTTTATGGTGGGCACATGCTAGCCAGTAGGGGCACATATACCCCTCCCACCATTAGCAAGGATCCCTGACGTATTTCAGAGTAGGCTGGGTCCTCAACCCACTTATCACTGGTAACTGCCCATGCCCATTTTGGCGACATTAGTTAACATGACCAAATCAACTAGAGCCATATTTTATACTGTTGATTGGCTAGCCCTGCAACAGAGTGCAGTCTGTGATCTGTGTTCTCCTATCTTGAGGATACTGCACGCCATACTAGATGCCCAGAACGGTACAACTCTTCCTCCATAGGGCATCATGTAGAGTCTGTGCTGCTGCTGCCACAGCTTTATCCATTGGTGAGTTTGAGATGGAAACACTCAGCATTTTTTTCAGACATGGAGAAACCCCCCATGGAAGCACAGGGAGAACATGCAAACTCCAAACAAGCATTGGTTGGAGGTCAGGATCGAACCTCATTCCTGTCCAAAGAAAAGAAAAGGCATCTGTCTTCCTAGCCTTCTTGCATGGAGTCCTGGAACAGAACCTTGCCAGCTTGATTGTTCAGAGAGAAGGCAAATAGGTCTACTTGAGGAACTTCCCACAGATGGATCAAATATTGGAAGACCCTCCAATCTAGTTTCCATTTGTGAGGGTCTGTCTTGTCCTGATCAGCTTATCTGCCATAAAACTTTGCTCAACAAGAAAGTAGGAAGCCTGTAGTGTGAAACTGTGTTGTGAAGCTATATTCCAAGATAACATGGCTAGTCTGCAAAGGGGAGTATGACCTACTTCCCCTGATTAGTTAATGTATCACATGACTGTGCTATTGTCTGTAACACCTTGAAGAAGACCAAGGGACGAAAGATGATTTGTAAAGTTCAGTGCCTTGATCAGGCAAGCATCTCTTTTATATTTATGTGCTTGAATCTGTTCTTGATGTCGCATATAACTTGAATTTTTATCATTCACGAAATTTCTCCCTAAGCAAAGTTCAAGGCAAAAGCAAGTAATCTAAATATGGAATTTTTTGGATACCCTGCAGCCTAACACACCAGGAAAAAAAACAATCCAAAAAAAGACTTCTGAATGTTGTCTTGGAATCCCAGCAGTATTAGAGATTCCTGACACTTTGAAAAAGGCTCTATAAACAAAAGCAAGTCATCTAAATATGGAAAAATTTGGATACCCTGCAGCTTGCAATGACCTAAAACTTGAGCTAGACACTTTGGTAACACTCTTGGTGCAGTGGATAGTCCAAACAGTGAGGACAATGTGGTTTAGACACACAAAACCTTAAGAAACATTTAAAATCTAGATGAATAGGGGTGTGATAAGCATCTTTTAAATCTACTGTTATCAGGAAACTTTAATGATGAAGAAGAAGTAATAGGTTGTGAAGTGAGAGACCTGGGTTTATAATGATAACTACCTTGTCAGTGTGTCCTTTCTGTTACAGATAAGTTGCACACAGCACATGCATCATTGGGCTGGATAGTGTAATCAGTTACCTGTATGGTTGATGATGACATTGTCCCCATACAGTGGACCTTGGGACATTTATTGGGGGTACCATGGTGTAAAGACAATATACCCAGCACCCACTACCCACATTGGGTATTGTACTCACTGAAACCCATGATAATACTCTGACATACCCACCATCATACATTGACCAGGACTGCAATACAACCCCTTGTCTATCCCAAGAGTGCTACTACAGGGATATGCATCTATTGCACATGCCACAGGGATAGAAGGGTGATGCTTTGTCATGGCTCTCCTACGATCAGCAACATCACTATCCCTTATACTGTGTGGCAAGGTGTATTGTATTAGGAGAATGTGGCTTTATGCTGTATCCTACAAATATACACACTTGCACACATGCACACACTTGCCAGGACTCAGAGGGAAACCCATGCCTATCTACCCATTTGCACAACAGTGTTGTGCTGGTACTGCAAGCTCCAGGTACCCCATAGGGTGAAGAGTCTAACAAGGTACATGTAATGTCTATTACAGCAACAGCCATGTCTAACTATGGCAATGGGGGGTGCAGTGGGTGTGAAGGGCCTCAGGGTATTATCAACTATAGGTTTACAAACACACAGACATGGTTATTCTCAGTAATGCACAATGACACATTTGTCAGTACTGGGGTCCATAGGTGCAGGTGTTCATAGGTGTGTATCAGGATACTGTCTATGGAGAGATGGGAAGAGTAGGGAATTTGGGTACAGTGGTAACATGCCACCTACCATTTGCCAGCAGGCCGTCTATCAACTGATGCCACAGGAGTGATCCTCAGGGTGAGAGTTAAATGCAACATCCAATCATCTATTTGCCTCTTGAAGAGGGGCAGTGAGGTGCTCCAGCTGTCATGTATGCAACATGTATTACATAACATGGTCAGTGTCTGTCTTGGAGACCTGTACCCAAGCATGTTCTGTTGACTGTGGTAGTGTAGTTGAGGTATCCATGGCATGTGGTGCATACAGGGTGGGGATTCCTAGCTCTGGCATTCATAACACAGCTGGGCAGACATGTCAGTGTCACTCAAGCATAGATTGCCTGTAAGCTGAGCCATGCTTAGCAGGTTTCAGCATTGCTGCAATATAAATGCTAAGCAGATTTGCGCACTGATAAGCAAAGCTGAAACGCTGTAAGCATGTATACGTTTAACCATATGTTAGCAGTGTTTACTGTTGCGCAAACCCATGTAAACTCACTTAAAGCTGCTCAAAACTGCCTTAACCACTCTGTATTCAACAGCCCTTGTTCTGCCCAGCAACAAAATAAACAGCCCTTGAACCCAGGACCCTGTACACTATAGTCACAGCAGTTAACCACTAAACCATCACAGCTGTGAAGATGGTTGTTGTTTTTTCCAATATATCTGTTAGTACACATACTGAATAGCAGTGACCAACTGCTTTGACTTCTACAATTCTGTAGTACGTGTTAGTGATATTAGTGCTGAATCAAGTATGTTGTTATATCTAAATATACACATATCAGATAAATTTGATGTGATACATCTGGGAAGGTATATGCAGCAGTCATGTTTACACATAACAAGGATATGGATATATATATATATATATATATATACACACACACACACACACACACATATGTAGATATATGCATACAAGTACGTACACATATATATTTATATACATATTTATATTCCGTTATATATATGGTCATATAGAGATCTTTCTGTATGTATATATAGATATGTGTGTGTGTGTGTGTGTGTGTGTGTGTGTGTATATATATATATTATATATAGATAATATATATATATATATATATATATATATATATATATATATATATATATATATATATATATATATATATATATATATATATATATATATATATATATATATAAAATATATATATATATATATAAAAAATATATATATATATATAAATATATATATATGTATATATGTATGTATATAAATATGTATATGTGTGTATGTATGTATATATACATATATATATAGGTTCATAGGTTCATAGGTTCATACTAGGCTATCTGCCCTAGGGCATTTATAAGCCTAGCCAGAATGTGTTTGGCTTTCGCCACCCATTTTAAATTTATTTTGCTATGCCCTTTTTTGAGGTTAGTATACTGTGCCTCTGTCTAACAGTGACACAGAAGTGATATCCGGGGTAAACCTACGATCTCCCATCCACTCATCAAGATTCCTCTTGAAGAGAGTCAATGAGGGACTCTGCCTAACCTGGACTGGGATTTTATTCCAGAGTGAAGGGAGCCTCTGGGTTATGAATCTGTCCCTCCAGCATGTCCTATTTATTTCAGTGCTGAGGTTCAAGTCTCTCGAGTGCGTAGCTCAATGGGATTTGGATTTTCTGAGGTGCAGCATGTCCATTAATTCCGGGTTGGACATGACTTTATACGTCAGGCACAGATCGCCTCTGAACAGGCGGTATGCCACTGAGTAGAGCTGGAGTTTCTTTAACCGGGCAGCATATGGCATCTGCTTGAGCCCTTTGATCCTCTTGGTGAGGTACTTTTGGGGTCTTTCCAGTTGCTGCAGGTGTCTGGTAAGGTACATCCAAAAGGGGCATTGTACTCAATTATGGGCCTGATGAGGGATGAGTAAAGAGGCACGATGACCTCCCCTGATCTAGATGTGAATCCCTTCATGATTAGCTGGGCTATATAAAATGTTTTTCTAACCACTTTGGCCACGTGGTTGTCAAATGAGAGATTGCTATCAACTTGGGTCCCCAGGTCCCTAATTACTTCTTCTGTACTTAATGGATTACCACCTATGTGGTAATTTGTGGGCACTTTGTTTTTGCCAAAGGGGATGACTATACACTTTTTGGCATTTAGCTTGAGGCCATGGCTCTGGCACCAGTTGTCTGTTTCTATGAGGCACTTTTGGAGGATGCTTGTGTCGGCTGGAGAGTCGATTATGGCAGCCAGTTTGCAGTCATCTGTGAACTTGGTCAGCCACAGTCCTTCCATGTTGGCCTGTACCTCCGAGAAATATATACCGAACAAGAGAGGTCCCAGGACTGAGCCTTGTGGGACACCACTTGTAACTGGTTTGTAGTCTGACATGGCTCCAGCAATTCTAACCATGTGGGTTCTGTCCTTGAGCCAATTTGCAATCCATCTAGTGACATAGGGGTTTATATTTAAGCTGGTGAGCTTATCTATAATGCCCAAGTGGGGTATTGCATCGAAGGCTTTTGCGAGGTCCAGGTAGGCTGTGTGGACCACCTTCCCCTCTTCAATGGCCTTGGTGACTGTTTCAAAGAAATCAACCAGGTTTAAGAGGCAGGATCTGCCCTTAACAAAGCCGAACTGGGTAGGATCCAGTGTTTGTAGGTCCCCAATATCTTTATTTATGAGGTCCATGATGATCCTTTCCATAGCTTTGCAGAACAAGCTAGTCAGGCTTATGGGGCAATAGTTTCCAGGATCCGTTGAGGCACCACCTTTATGGAGAGGGACCACTGTTGCTGTACGCCACTCTTTGGGCACATATCCTGTAGTAAGGCTGAGATTGAACAGTAGTTTTATGTTTGGGTTTAGCTCTTCTTGGAGTTCATGTAGGATGCAGCCCGGGACACCGTCTGGTCTCATTGATGCTGTGTTTTTTGCTTTGGAGAGAGCGGCTCTTACCTGAGCATCTGAGATGTCAGGGGGGCAGCACTCTGCTGGGATAGATATTTGCCCTTTTGGTGGGGAGTGGGGGGGAGAAGTTTGCACTGAACCTGTCAGCTAGGATGTTGGCAATGTCTGTGGGTTCGGTGTATTTGTTGTCATTTTGGACTAATTCTGAGCATATCTGTGAATTACCACCCAGGTTCCTAACATAACTAAAGAAAGCCTTGTGATTATCCTTAGTGTCCTGTGCAATTTTTCTCTCGAAGCTGGCCTTAGACAATTTTATCTGTGCCCATAGTTTTTTGCTAATACTGATCAGTGATGCCTTCCCTTTTTGGGATTTTGCTCTATCATTTAGTAGCTTCCTCCTTCTATTGTATAGTTTGTTTATGGCTGGGGTCCACCAGACAGGACGTCTGCCTTTGGAGGATTGGGTCTTGGTTTTATTTGGGATCGCATGATCCATGCATTCCTGAAGGTGTTCATAGAATGCGTTTATAAAGGATTCTGCGGTCTGGGCCGTATTTTCCACAGGCCCGGGGGCTTTGAAGGATCCCACCTCAGTTTTGAGGAGTGTGAAATTTGCTTTAGAGAAGTTTTTCACTGTGGTTTTCTGGGCAGGGGGTGGGATCGGGATGTGAATATCCAGTGAGATTAGTTTATGGTCTGATCTTACCAGTGAGGGATACACTTCTGGTCTGGAGCATAGAGTCCCCATGTTGGTGATGATCGGGTCCAGTATGTTTTCCCCTCTTGTGGGAGTGGTAACAAGTTGTTCCATAGCATTTGAGTTTATAAATTCTAGGAACCTTTGGGCTAGGGTGTTGGAGCTAGAGTAATGCTCCCAGTCCATGTTTGGGTAGTTGAAGTCGCCGAATATAATGGCGTTTGGAGAGACCTTCATATTTTCCAGTGTTCTCAGGAAGGCCGAGTGGGGTTCTTGGGTTTGGGAGGGTGGTCTGTAGCAGGCTATAAACTGGAAGGCAGTTTTACCCACTGTTAGTTGCACATGGATAGTCTCTGATGCTTCGTGCTTTGCCACCAACCTGGAGGTGTGGGTATCTTTGATGAATATCGATACTCCCCCTCCTTTTGTGGTTCGGTCCAAGTTTTGGGGCCGAAAAGCATGGTATGAGGTATAATAGTGCTGGGGTGCTCTCGGGAGCCTTGAACCAGATTTCTGTTACTGCACAGATATCGATGTTCTCCATGCTAAGGAGAGTTTAGAGTGCGTGCATCTTGAGGTTTAGACTTCTGGTGTTGAGTAGCATTACTCTTAGTTTCTTATCCCTTGTGATACCTATGGAGGTGGGTTTGTCTTTTGAGCCTTGCCTAAAAAAGGCACTATGGGGGTAGCAAGAGCCTTTGCCAATATCCGAAAGCCCAGGGGTGACAGGTGCAAGCCGTCCCTAGCGAAGCATCATGGCTTGTCGAGCATATCATCCCAAGCTGACAGGCATTGGATCCCCTTTGAATGACACCAGTTCTTAAGCCAATTGTTGAAATTGATCATCTTGTCTTCATATTGTGGCATCATTCTTGGTGAGGGTAAGATGCTACTCAAGGTCAGGGTCATACCGGCCTGGGGTACATGCTCAGAGAGCTTCTTTATGTCTCTTTTCATGTAGTCCAGGGAGGTACGTCTCAGGTCATTCACACCAGCATGGACAATGACTGAGTCATATTTGTACTTGCCTTGGAGTGACCTGAGTGCTTGTGTTATGTGGTGGATCCTAGCGCCCGACAGGCTGCTCACTGTGACCCTCTCCTTGTTCAGCCTGGTGAGCGGGACGTCAGTGTGCCTGACGATAGAGTCACCTATTACAAGTGTATCAGGTGTGTTGTTTAGTCTTAAGGGCTGTGACTGTTCAGCACACTGGCTTTGTGAGATATGTGTTGCATGTGTTTTGTTTTGGGGTAGCAGCTGCTTGGGTCTCTGCTTTGGAGGTCTCTGCTGCTTCGGCAGATCTTTATTTAGAGCCTCCGAGTATGGTTTTGTGTGATTATGTGTTTGGTTTGCTGTCGTGGTAGGTCTATGTGAGACTGGAATTGTAGTGAGTGTGGTTTCCTTCTCTTCCTGACTGGTTATGCCAGTACTGAGTTGAGAGAGCTTAGCCTCCAGTTTGGCTATATGGTTGCATCTCTCACATGTGCTGGAATTTGTTGGGAGGAGGAGAGGGTTGTCTGTGTACATGAGGCAGTTGTAACATTGCCTCAAGATTCCCAGATTCACCAGCTGGACCGGAGAGAAGATTGACAACTCACCTTTGGACATGCTAGAATAATATTGGGAATTCCTTAATAATTGAACACCAGGGCCAGTGGGGAGTGAGGGTGTAGTGCTTTTAATTTTTAGTGCTGACTTATATAATTGCTTTAGTGAGCAAGTGCCAGGTAACTTAAGTGCAATGTGTTACAGGTAACTTAAATGCAAAAACGACAAACAGTAACTTTCTTTCAAGTGAAACAAGGAAATAAGTACAGTAAGCAATGCAGATATCACTAGTGATCCACAGAAGCGCTGAGAAGCCGCGTATTAGGTAGAATTAGCGTTCCAGGGAAATAACAAGCAAACAAACAACAAGCATATAAACAAAGCTAGACTCAGCAGGCCTGGATCTAATCTATGCTACAGCAAACAAGGTGTACCAATTTCAGTAAGATACAGTTCAAATATTCAGGCACTATAAACCTTTAACCAGAAATTCCCAGCTCAGAAGGGCAGAGTCCAGCCTCTTCTCCCACAAGAGTGCAGACCACAAACCTTCTTAATGTAAAATAACTGGCCTGAAGCCCAAGTGCTTAAACCAGAACTAATACACTTTAAGAATAACAGACACTGGGCTCTCAATCAGCAGTTCCCAACTTAGAAGGATGAAAGCTACCTGTCCTGCCACCACAGTGCATGCCACAAACCTTCCTAATGTATAACAACTGGTCTGAAGCCCAAGTGCTTAATCCAAAAGACTTAGAATGATAGCTACACTTTAATCAAGTTACTACCAAGCAGTAATAAATACAATTGAATACTTTAGAGAATGCCTGGATTAGTGCTCAAGTTACACAAACAAAGCTACATCCAGCAGGCCCGAATCCAGTCTATGCCACAGCAAACAAGGCGAACCAACTTCAGTAAGAAGCAGTTCAGATATGCATGCACTATAAGCCTTTAACCAGAAATTCCCAGCTCAGAAGGGCAGAGTCCAGCCTCTCCTCCCACAAGAGTGCAGACCACGAACCCTCTTAATGTAAAATGACTGGCCTGAAAGCCCAAGTGCTTAAACCAGAATTAATACACTTTTAGAATAACAGACACTGAGCCCTCAATCAGCAGTTCCCAACCTAGAAGGATGTAAGCTACCTGTTCTGCCACTACAGTGCAGACCACAAACCCTCTCAGTGCAGAACAACTGGTCCAAAGCCCAAGTGTTTAAACCAAAAGGCTTAGAATGAGTTACACCAAGCAGTAATAAATACAATTGAGTACTTTTAAGATGATGCAAAAGTAAAAAAAGTAGGTAGAAACACAAGTACAATATATATATATATATATATATATATATATATATATATATATATATATATATATATATATATAATATATATATATGTGTGTGTGTGTGTGTGTGTGTACATATATGTATTACATATGTACATAACATGTAGTGGAGTCATACCTCAGCACCAATAGTCACAACTTCTTAGTGCGAGGGGATGCCATGTAAGTACTGCAGGTATAAATGTAGACTGTTGCTACTGTAACAGGAGTTGTCTTAACAGAAATGTGTGGGAAGTCACATCTGATAATGACATGTATGCCATCAGTTACTGACAGACATCATAAGATCATCATAGTACAGTACCACACAAATCACAGTAATAATCCTGTGGAATACAGCAGAGATATGAGCAATAAATGTGGACAGTCTGACACACTCTGGTCAGTCTAGAGGTATACACAGAACCCCTTAGTGCAAGATGTATGGACCAAACCTGACAAAGTGGATGTTTACAGCCATGTAAATGGGGATATCACGGAAATACTGGAAAAGATAAGCTCACACAGTTTATGCATTCACACACTCCTGTCTGTCCTGACACAATAACTGGAGGAGCAGAGGTCACAAGTCCACATACTACCCACTAGTTAGTGACATACATCTGTACAGCATCCCACTGCTTTGTCAGAAATACACAACAGTTGTGGTGGCCCGGCAAAAGTACATCTGACAAATATCTGTACATAACATCACACTGGTAAATGCACTGAGCTGCTAGGAATGTCACAAAGCACTGTGCAAACTACAGGCAGACTGCCACAGCACTGGCCTATATTTCTTATGGGGGAATATACATGTACCTGCAAATATAGCAGGCTGTACAGGCATGTAACAGCACAGAGTAACAGACACCTGTGTGAAAGTGCATACCCACAACTGATCTGAACACAGTCACAGTCCCATATGATAAGCGTACTTAATATTACAGTATATGGACTGTGCGAACAACACCATCCTCATATGTGCCACTCACACACTAACTCTACATATACTGGGCCAATATACAGTGTATTCCAATGCCTGACTGTGGTATGGAACATGTCTCGGTCTGGCCCTACAAACATGCACGCCGATAAGGTACCATACACTGGAGCAGCATGCAACATCACATAGAACAGGACCAAGAATAATGGCATCTACCACAGTCTGTAGACAGGCCAAGGTACATATTCACAATACACACTCTGTCGACAATCACCCTAAGCACACAGACCTCACTACTGTACACACTACAACAGAATGTCCAAGTGTTGTCCTCAAATATAAGGCCTACTATACATAACAATTCTAGCAGTCTGATATCTCACTGGCTTGTTATCAGGTATGATGTCAGTACATAATGATGTACTGAACATATGCACCTCTTACTGCATGACATATGTACAAAGGTTGACAGAGTTGTGGCTGGAGGCACAAACACAGGGCCAATATTGACATGTTGCTGTGATAAAGCCATACATTTACTGGTGTAACAGGGTTTGTTGTGACATATGTCTTCTGAGGGATATGAAGTCAGTAACTCACATGGCTGTCACCATATACTGACTGCAATCCTCAGAGTATGCTACTGCATTTCTAAAGATAGGAAATGTGTGAGTAACACAAAACATGTAAGACTCCAAACACTGGCCAGTCTGCAGATAGCCCTACAGGTGAGAGTTTCCTCAACCACATAACACTGTCATGACAGATATTAAATCATGTAGAACAGCCATATCCACAGAAATCCTGTTAAACCAATATTACTTCAAATGTAGAAGAGCAATGCTTACATTCTGTCCTCATGTCTGGAACATCCCCCTCCTGTTTGCTGGTCTGTCTCCACAGTGTATGTTGTAAGAGGTATATCCAACTACCCTCTGTGATGCTGTTTGTCAAACACCCACATGAAGTCCTGCTCAAAGTGAAGGAAGAGGGCCTACACCCATATAACGTGCTTAGTTATAGGAGTGCATTTCCATGCAATTGGCTATAGGAATGATACCACAGCTGTTCCACGTGCAATCAGCTAGTGGGGGACTGCAATTCATGCACAGGCCATCAGCCGATCAGGAGCATTACTTACAAAACTCAAGCTGCTGCCTAAGCAAAGCAGGTGTACTTTTCCACATCCACCAGAGAGGGAGAGAGACAGACAGACAAAGTAAGGGAGTAGGGGAGTAAGATCCAAGCATGTTTGTGTATGATACATGGGTAGAGAGTGGTATCTGGGCATTATGACGGTTGCCTATATTCATAGATTCATAGATTCATAGATTAGTACTAGGCTAACTGCCCTTGCGAGCCATTTTAAGCCTAGCCAATTATTCCCTGTGAGATTCAAACCCTGTACCTTGTGTTTGTAAGGCAAACACCTTAACCATTAGGCCATCCTCCCAACCCCCGGCCATCCTCCCAACTAATCCATACTGTCACATGGTAATTGCACATGGCTATACACATTTATGGCTGAGGAATGTCGACAAGAATCTCTATAATATTTGGAAAATGTTGGCCTTGTAATGTTGACAATGGGACATGTAGCTCCTCAATATAATGATGCGGCAAAACCCACACTGCAATGGACCCTGTCATTACACAATCACCCCAACAGGGCACTGATAACACACACACAAACACACACTTACCAGTACTGAGTTTTAAACCCCTACCTGACTATGTATTGCTATCATATTGTTATGCAGTTATTGCACACGCCACAGAGATTACATGTTGGAGAGCTGTCCAAAGGTATCTTTGAAGGTGAGTGATGTCAGTAACAGTAATAAAGGACAGATAAGGGAAGTGTAGTACATGTGACTGTCCACAAAAGCAGGTGTCAAGGAAGACACAACCACACTCTCTCAGGGAATCACACACATTATCACAGTTGGCACGGTCAGGATTAGAACTCCTACCTAAGTAGTTTGCTGCACAACAGTATTACACAGGTATCACACGTGCCACAGAGCTTATCAGGCTGATATATGGCCAAAGGGTTATTTCAAGGTGACTGATATCAGAAGGCATGCTACAGTAGGGCAATGGGGGTGTAGTGAGTGTGAATGGCTTCAAAATAATTAATCTCCACAACACACACACACTTGCCAGTACTGACATGCATGGGTTCATTGCTTCACAGGTGTGTAGTAGTTGACTTTGCCAGAAGGCTGTACAAGGCTAGGCAAAGGGAATACCTTGGCATCAGGCCACATGACAATGGTCTCCAGTGTGGCTCAGGAGTGTGGTCCCTGGATTGGCCCCACACAGGTGGGTGTTGTATTCACCATCCACTCATCTGGGTTACTATTGTGGGTGGCCAGTACTGTGCAATGCTTGTCATATATGTGATCTATATTCCATAACATGGACAGTGTATGGGTTGTGCACATGTCCCACATGCATGTTCTGTGACGTGTGGAGGCGTACTTGGGGTCTCTGGGGCATGTTGTGTAGACAGATTGTTATCATCTGATGTGACATTCCTGACCTCATGTGGTGAGACCTGGCTATGGAAATGAAGTCGTGCCTGCACCTACATTGACAGCATGATACAGGTATTCAGTGGAGTTAGTGGCATCTGTCTATACAGGGCATGTGTATAAAGCATGGAATTCCCTTTGTGGGTTACATTTGCAGACTCTACAGTTGTAGCCATCCAGTGAGGAACATAACAAAGGACCACTGTAAACAATTATTTGCCTATTGTAGGGATGGAACAGGGTGCCATGTCCTTTTACTTGCTGGATAACACACAGTCAGGAGACGTTACACATCACAGTACATTCTGATGACAGTGGCAGTGTTGTGGTCAACAGGCATGTAGTCCACTGCAATCACACCGTGGTTACTATCTGTGGGCAATATGCAGGGAACTGACAATATAGTGGTTGTTGCCTAGCCAGGTGTGTTTGTGTAGGAGACATGGGTGGAGAGTGTTTTCTGAGTAATACAAGGGTTGTCTATATCGTTTACCGATCCATAATGTCACATGTAGGGCTATGGATTGGCTACACCAGCCTCTCTGCTGTTTGACATCTGTTGTCCTTGTAAGGTGGACATTGTGACATATAGTAGGTCCTCAATATAATAATTTAGCAAAACCCGCCCCACAATGCATCATGTCATTACACAACTACAGTAACCTCCACACAGGATACTGATCACACACAAACACGCACACACACAATTGCCAGTACTGAAATTCAAACCCCTACCTAGTATGCATTGCTATGACAGTGTACCGCATTTATCACATGCGCCAGAGAGCTTATTGGATGGATGTTGTCCCAAGGTACATCTAAGGTGAGGAACATCACCAGCCCTTGTAAATACTGGCAATGGGTGAGGTAGTGGGTGAGAGATCCCAAAAATAATTTTACCCTAATCACACATTTATATTTGCTAGGGGTGAGGTTCAAACCTCTATCTAACAATCTTTATGGACCATTTACCACATGCATCACTGACCTGACATGGTATAAGCTTTGCAACAGATACTTGTAAGGTGGACGATATCTGCAGGACTGCTAAAGTCAGGCTCTGAGACGTGTAATGGCTGTAAACAGGGACAAAATCTTTGAGGTACACACACAAACACTTGCCACAGATGAGATTCAAACCCACAGCTGTGTAGCTACTACTACTACATTGTTCCGCATTTATGGCACACACCACGGAGCTTATAGGACTAGCCCTTCTCCAGAGGTATATTTCAAGGTAGATGACATCAGCAGGCTTGTTAAAGTAGGGCAATGGGAGGTGTAGTGACTGCGAATGGCCTCAAAAGCATTACTCTCTATACACACACACACACACACACACACACACACACACACACACACACACACATACACACACATACAGAGTTTCACAGTTGCCATGTTTGGGATTAGAACTCCTACTTAACTAGTATGTTATACTATAGCATTATGCAGTTATTGCATGCGCCACTGAGCTTATAGGACTAGCCCTTATCCAAAGGTGTATTTCAAGGTGAATGACAGCAGCCTTGCTAAAGTAGGGCAATGGGAGGTGTACTATCTATGAATGGCTTCAAAATCATTGCTCCCTAAACACACACAAACACACACACACACACACACACACACACACACACACACACAGTTTCACAGTTGCTATGTCTGGGATTAGAACTCCTACCTAACTAGTACATTACACTAAAGCATTACACCATCGCACTTGCCACAGAGCTTATAGGGCTAGCCCTTATCCAAAGGTGTATTTCAAGGTGAATGACATCAGCAGCCTTGCTAAAGTAGGGCAATGGGAAGTGTAGTGTCTATGAATGGCCTCAAAATCATTGATTCCCTACACACAGAAACACACACACAGAATTTCACAGTTGTCATGTCTGGGATTAGAACTCCTACCTCCCTAGTACATCATACTATAGCATTACACAGTTATCACATGCACCACAGAGTTTATAGGGCTAGCTTTTATCCAAAGGTGTATTTCAAGGTGAATGCCATCAGCAGCCTTGCTAAAGTAAGGCAATGGGAGGTGTAGTGTCTATGAATGGCCTCAAAATCATTGATGCCTACACACACATACACACACACACACACACACACACACACACACACACACACACACACACACACACACTTTCACAGTTGCCATGTCTGGGATAAGAACTCCTACCTAACTAGTATATCACACTATAGTATTACACAGTTATCACACACACCACGGAGCTTATAGGCTAGTCCTTATCCAAAGGTGTATATGACTTCTAGATAAATAATGACTTGTACTGTCATGTTACACAGTTATCACAAGCATCACAGATATTATAGTGCTGAGGGCTACCAGAAGCTAATGTCTACAGTGTTAGACATTGGCACATCATGTGATATTTGCCAATTGGATGTGTGGTGGGTGGGAAAGGCCTCATGATGGGAAGCTCTTTGTCACTGTCTCTCTCTTTCCCACATCTCTGTTTGTGTATGTTTGCCCTCTTATAGTGTGTTGTCCTTGGATATATGTATGTATTCCTCTCCAATGTGTGTGCAAAGCATAACTGGTGTGTAATGTGGTGTGTGTGCACAGACAACTGAGACTAACAGATATGTATAGTCCAGTCTTGTTGCCAGACATAGGCTTCATTTCTTTAAGTGTGGGAGCATCCACAGTATGACCCTTCTGTATTTTGTCAGACATGGGCTTCATTTCTATAAGTGTGGGAGCATGCCCAGTATGACCTTCTGTATTGAATGTGTGAATCCATTCCAGGTAGGATGTACTTCAGTGTAGGTATTTGTGTTCTACACCTACAGCCAGCAACCTGTTTCTCCAGGATAGCTGTAGATAGAGTGACAACATGGAGTCACAATTTGCAAAGGATAGTGGGATACTGTAACTAATTGTGTCTGTGCTGCTTCTGCTACATGGTTTTGGTGTTAGCAGAGATATTCAAACATATGTACTGTTTTACACTGTGATGTATTATGTCATCACCTACTGACATATATACTTATTTGCTCACAGTAATTTCCTGGGGAATACAAGATGAATGAATCTGTGTCCAGTATTGTGGTCTGCAGCCTACATATTCTTGCACAATCATGCCATTCTGGAGGATTGCTGATGGGTCTGTGTAAATGGTCCAGCACCTTGGTACTGTGGTGGCTGAAGATCCCATGCTTGTACATCTATTGACATGACAGAATGGCCATATCCAGCTGTGGCCATACCTCTCCCCTATACAGATTCAAACAGGTTACCCAGAGGCAGGGCTCATATATCTGGTCATTTCCCCTTCACATTCTGGTTTACAAGCAGGTTTGTAGCCACCCATTCATGGGTCTGCAGGCAGAGATAGTATGGGCACACATCACAGTTTCAGACTTCACACACTCCATGGCATCCATGCTTCTACCCCCCCCCCCATTATTCTATCCTCTTCCTAACATTATGCAAGTGATATTTGATAAGTATCCCTATAGTTATCACTTCATCCCAGCAGTATTTAGGACTTGGTCACAGTTCATGCAGTAGGACATGGTGGACATGCTACTGGGATTTGTCGACATGGCCTTGCATTTGTGTTCTGCGGACTGTGTCATGTCGTTATTTGGGACTCCGTGAGATAACATCAATTGGCAGTACAGGTGAGACACAGGCCTTTGACACAGGTCTGTAGGTCATTTGGTAGTGATGCAGGCCATATGTAGCAGGCCAGTGCATTCTGGCACTCCTACAGTCCCATGCTGCAAGCCACTAGATTCCCCAGGGTGACAGGGTAGGTGTGCAAGGTGTTAATGGCAATAGTTTCTGTCCTTATTATTCCATTGGTGTGGATGCTGGCAGGGTGCTGCTTACAGCTAGGGACAAACCTGCATGGAACACCTCTTCAGCATGCTGCATTCTGTGGGTATTCCCATAGAGAAGTGGGGGTCATATTGTACTCATTCCCAACAGCAGAGATATGACCTGTGATGAACCTGTGGCTGATGGTGGGGTGAGCTGAGTGCATGTGTGCTATAGAAGCTTCTTGCAGCTGACTCACAGATATATGTGGGGCATTCCCCTTCTGCTGGCTTGTGCAGGGACATCAGTGGTTTCTCAGTACTGCACAACTGTGCCGTTTGTGGTCTGCCAGTGTTTGGCCAGACTACATCAGTATACCATACTACACATACACCCAATGTGCTGCTAACCTGTATGTGCAATTCCAAAGGTATGTCCATTTAACATTTTATACACTCTCTGTCTAGGGTACTTTCACCTGTGTACTGTGTGTATGTCTGGGCCCACATTCATACCATATCCATTTTTCAGGTGGTGACAGATATTGCATCCGAACAATTAGTATGGATTACTGCAGGATTGGGTCTTGCTGGGATGCATTGTGTTTGGCATTGCAGTTGTTAGAACTTGGCCCTGTCATCAGAAGTACTGGCCATAGGCCACCGGGACACAACTCTCCATACCTACATGCTGACCACTTTCACACAATATACAACTCACAACAACTTAACACACACAGCCCTGCATATTGTACATGTGCAACGATCTATCCTGCTAATTTGGTCAGCTCAGGTAATCTGTACTCCACTGCTATTATACTCACATGTACGTGTTACTACATTTCTACTTAGGATTGGGGGGGGCACACCTGACAACTGTAAACATTTGCTATGATTGTACTGGTATTTCAGGTACTCTGTTGGCTTCCATTTCATTCTGTATTCTGACCTATCATGCAGACTAGAGGCATATCAGTGTAGTACAGATCTTAGGTTTTATTGACCTACATTTCAGTTTCAGACTTCTTACCCTTCAGAACTAACATCCAGCTGCCTGACCTGTTGTAGTCTGCCTGTGTCGGTCTGGAGGGGGGCTGTTCTCCATTGCCATCAATCTGAGGCCTTATCACAGTCTTTCTTTGTGGCCATCTACACCTGTCCTGCTGGCTGAGACTGTTGTTGGGTGTGTGAGCCTCACTGACATGCATGTGTGTGTGCTATGGACACACATTTGGCCCACCACATGTCCTGCAGTGGGATTTGTCAACTTGTCTAGTACTGCCTACTATGTTGACAACAGTATTTGTTATAGATTTCATGCTGCCCATATAGGTGTCTACTATCTGCTGCCATCCCATTTAGCCACCCGAGTCCCTTGCATGCTCACATCTGTACCATAGATATAAGTAACAGAACATACTACTCCATTCAGCAATTGATAGGGAGAGTGACTTACCTTGTGGCTGTGCCAGTATTGAGGATGGTGCTGGAAGGCTGACTATGTCAGATGCACATAGCACACTTCCTATACATGGTTAAGGACAGGTAGTGTCATGTTTGGCATCCCTTTTACTGTATGTGCGAGTCAGAGAGAGGTATCATTCTCTGGGTTCCTACTGTGTCAGTGTATGTGCTATGTGTTGCCTCTTTGCCAAGGCCTGGGCATACTGGGCATGCCTCCTTCTGCCTACAGGGGCAGGCTCAGGATGTTTCTCCGAGTCAGTCTGTGCCTGTGCTAGCCTTGGCAATGGTGGGGGGCTGTGTGGCCCTGGCCCATGCTGCTCCTGCTGCAGCTGTTTCTGCAGGATCATATTGTGTAGCATGGCACATACAATGACAATTTGGGTACATGTAGCTGGACAGTACTACAAGGCTCCAACAGATATGTCCAGGCACCGGAACCGTGACTTGAGCATCCCAAGCACACACTCTATTATTCTGGTTTGTGCATGTGCCTCATTATGGAGTTCTTGTTCAGGCGTGTGTGCATTTCTGATGGGTGTCATCAGCCACGACTCCAGTGTGTAACCAGCATCCCCCACTAGGTGGCCATATGGGATGTCCCCACCAGCAAATCTCTGGTACAGCTACATCATATGCCAGATGTGGGAGTTGTGATAACTTCCAGGGCTGCCAGCACACACATTCATTATAATGCCCTGGGCATTGCACATGACCTGGCATTTGATGAAGGGGAAGCCCTTGTGGTTTATTTAGACCCTACCCTGCTTGCCAGGTGGTGCTTTGATGTGTATGTGTGTGCAGTCTATAGCACCCACTACCTCAGGGTATTCTGCTATTTGGTGGAAGAGACACATATTGATGGTCAACACCTCACGGGTGTTGTGGAAATATATGTGCTCACTGGCATGTACTAACATGGCATCCAGGAACTGGTGGAGTACCCTGGATGCTGATGCCTGTGAGATCCCCATGATATCCCCAGTTGGCTTTGGGAAGGTACCTGTGGCTAGTATTCCTAAGCCTACACATACCTTGATATCCACTGGGATGGGTTCCCCCCTGTTGGTTCTGTGTGTGAGGCATGGCTGGCACAACTCAACAATTTGCTGTAGGAGGTCCCTGTCCACCCTATAGTGCTCCACTATCTCCAGCTCATGTAGACCCTGGTAGTCTACCCTGGGTCTGTACACTCTTCTCCTTCTCCTCACTGTGGGTTGGTCATCAGCATTCTCATCCTCACCACCCTCAGCCTCTTCCACATATTGATTTATGAGAGCGAAAGCAGACCCTATCATTTTGTTGCTTTTGTTAGGTAAAATTTCCCTGTTTGTGTACACCGGTGGTGTAGAATTTATGGGAAAAACCAGAGGGAAATGTGTTTGCATAGTTTATAGTAGTGTGTTGGGCTGGGCTGGTGCCTGTGTAAATGGCTGATTCTGATATATTTCACCTGCCAGCTATGCTAGTTCTCCTTGATTACCTTCCTATTGCTCTTTTCCCTTCCCATTTTCTTCCTGTTTAAGCCCTGAGGTGTGCCACGCAAACCCAGTGCTCATATGTGAATGGAGCTGCTATTTCCTGATTTATTTATTTTTTTTGTTTAAAACCCGGTGTGCAGTGCACACACCCATTTAGGCAATGTAAATACTGCTAGGCAGCTTCAGACACACCCCCTTCCTTAGCTGTGCTGAGCTAAGGGCAAACACAGACCACAGAGCTCCAGTAAGCTTACAGCATGCATGACACACCCCCTTATGAAGTCATCTAGCTCATAGGCTTACACCATGGTATTACTGCACCTGCACGGTTGGGTGCAGGCTAGCACTGAGGGGAAATCTGTGATTCAGTATCATTGCCTCATTTGCATAGGATTGACTGCTAATGCATGGTTACAAAACCGACACTCAGCCTTCCCCCTTAGCAACCACTATTCCATGGTCTTGTTGTATCATGCATGCCATCGACTATTATGGCAAACTTATGATTTTGGTTTAAAAGCTTATTTCCAGATTTTTTTTACTATTTTCGGCCCAATCCTGTTTGCGCACCACTGCCCTTCCGCTTAAACAGCCGAAATCGACCATAAAAAAGTTATTTTTTTATAATTTTGCAACTAATTTTCATGCCTATGGCCATATATTTGGCCTTTGGCATGTCTAATCCTTCTAATACATGCGTTTTTATGAGCTGTCATGCCTTCATTTTGTAGTTTGCAGAAATATATTCAGCTAGTAGCTGAATACATTTCTGCAGTCTACACTATTCCTGCACGGATGCCTGCCTACTTCCTGGATCACTAATTCACCTCATTTGCATGTTTTTCATCACCAAATGAGCTAATTAGCATACAGAGGCTGTGTCCATGCAGGAATAGTGCAGGAGTGCTTGTGTACATCCCAGGAGCTCACTCCTGGATTGCACGTCGGCCATATTGCCTGCAGCAGCTCTTGCACTATTCTTGCACTCCATGCAGAGCTTGCTGAATCCTGGGGTACTTCTCTTACAATGTTGAAAAAATGGACAAAATATAGAATACAGGAATACTTACTAATTCAACCAGGAAGCCCACTGTATGGTTAAAAACAGTTTCTTTATACTTATTAAAATATGATTTGATAAATAATACCAAAGCATATTACCTTATCATGATAATTTGTAAAAAAAATCACAATAATGAAAATGTGGCAAACATTTTTAATGTGGAACATGAAAATTTAAACATTCAGAATAAGGAATATTCCTCATAATGAGATACAGTTGAAATATTCTTCCTTTCCTCCTTAAATAGATAGCTGCTTTTGGTGATCAGCTGTGATCATCAAAAGTGGGAAAAGAATAGTCACGTAAATGTATGCTGATGCTAGGGGCTGAAGATGCTACTACAGGGAACTGTACGTGTCAACAGTTCCTGATTTTGCAGAATGTCCCTGATTTTGCCTCATATTTTTTGTTGTCTCTGACTTTCTAGAAAATAGTGAGGCTCAGACAGAAGTGAATAATACCAGACGCTACTGTTTCATACTTCTCATTGTTTAGAAAATGAATGTTGATGCAATACTAATTACTCTGTTAACTTTTCTAAGTGAATTAGAATAATGTTTAAACATTTTTCCATATTCTGAGGTTTATCTCTGCATTATTTTTGGCTATGTATAGAATTCTTGAGTAAAAAAAAAAAGTGAGGTATACAGAAAGCCATGCCTCTCAACTGTCCCAAATTTTGCAGAAAATATTTGATTTTGCCTCATATTTTTGCCCCATTCTTGATTTGTCTGTTAAACCACAGAGGATTACACATCAGTCAATAATGACAGATACTAAAGTTTCATACTTATTGCTCAGAAAATTTGTGTTAATGCAAAACCTGTTGTCTATTAAATTGTTCAAGTCAGTTGTTATTGTTGTGTCTTTCGGCTTTTCCTGGTTAGGGGTCGCCACAGCAGAACTCCGGTCCACTAATGATTGGCAGGAGATTTTTACATGCCGAGTTGCCAGCCCTGACACACAACCTTCAATGAAGGTACGCCCATTCACGCATGTCTCCACACAGAAGACGCTCTAGCTGAGAATCGAACAGGACAACGTTTTCTGTGAGGCCGACAATGCTACCGCAGTCAGTAATATTTAAAAAAGTCCAGATTTGGAGCCTTCACCACCCCATTAGTTTTGGATATGTGCAACATTGTTGAGCAAAGAATTCGAGAGGCATACAGCAGGGACACATACCTCTCAAGTTTCAACTGTCTCTGATTTTGCCTCATACATTTTGCCCCATTCCTGCTTTTCTGGTAAATCACTTAGTCAATAATGCCAGATATTAAATGTCATACCTCTTCATCCATCCATTCATCCACAACTCCATTTTCCCATTTTTGCACATAGGGTTGGGATGTCACTTCAAAAGTGATAATTATCTATAACCAATGTTTACACCACTGGCTGGCTAGTACTGCCATGGTAGTTCTTCCATACCACAGACTCGTGCATGCACACACGCCCACACACACACACACACACACACACACACACACACACACACACACACACACACACATACACACACACACACACACACACACACACACACACACACACACACCTATGACCAATTTAGGGTGTCCTATCTACCTATTGCATGTCTTTGGAATGTGGGAGGAAACCCATGTGAACACAGGGAAGACATGCCGATTCCACACAGAAGGCACCCCAGTTGAGAATCAAACCAGGCAACCTCTTGCTGTGAGGCAACAACTCTATCCCCCGCACCACTGTGCTGCCCAGTGTCATACCTCTTATTGTTTAGAAAATGTATGTCCACACAAAACCTGTTGGTCTAGTAACTATTAAGTGAATTAGGGTAATATTTAAAATTGGCCCTGATTTATAGGTTCATAGGATGATACTAGGCTATTGGCCCGGAGACCCTTATAAGCCTAGCCAAGAATTTCACTCATGTTCCCACAAAGTCAGCACCTATTTTCCCTGTCCAGCAGGGACACAGGTGAGATCCCAGGAGTACATTTTCAGTTTCCCATCCAGTCATCCAGGTTCTTCTTAAAGAGGGCTAGTGAGGTACTCTGCTTGACATGGTGAGGGAATCTATTCCACAGATGGGAGAGTCATTGGGACACAGATCTATCCTGCCAACAGGTTCTATTAATGTCACAGACCAGGTTGAGGCTTTATGTATGGGTTGCTCGAGTGTAGTTTGACTTACGGATATGCAGCAACTCCATCAAGGCTGAGTCTGAGACAGCCTTGTATGCGAGCAGTCTGTACGACTACAGTTTTTTTTTTTTTTTTTTTTTAGAGGGAATGGAGACACTTGGCCAACATGAGGAAAATTTGCCTTTTTCCCCACTGAAGTATGATCCCAGATTTTTCCCCAAAATTTGTCCCCATTATTTTTTCTCTGTCTACATTTTTTTGTAAAAAATTTGAGAGAAATTAAGTGATTGCACCCCCCACACTCCCCAGTTTGATATGTGTATATATATATATATATATATATATATATATATATATATATGGGTCTAGGACTATTCACTGAAAGCACATTTCACTGGAACACGTTTGACTGTGCACAATTCACTGAAAGCTTAATTCACTGAAAACACAATTCACTGAAACACATTTCACTGAAAGTTATATATGGCCTTTTCCCCACTGTAGTGCAACCCTTGAGTTAGTGTATATATAGTAAGAGGGGGTGGGGGGCACCACCTCCCATATTGGGGGTTGTGGGGGGCATAACCTCCCACCTATTTTAAATATTTTGAACTAGATACATTGATACTTGCAATTCCAATAAATTACTCTTTTCTGAACATAGTATAAATCCAAACTATGTGGGGGCGGTGCCCCCCACACCCCCTTTACTATATATACTAACTCCAGGGTCGCACTACAGAGGGGAAAAGGCCATATATAAATTTCAGTGAAATGTGTTTCAGTGAATTGTGTTTTCAGTGAATTGAGCTTTCAGTGATTTGTGCACAGTCATTTGACTTTCAGTGAAATGCGCTTTCGGTGACTAATCCTAGACCCATAGATATATATATATATATATATATATATATATATATATATATATATATATATATATATATTCTGCTGTAAACAGTGCTTACTGTTATCACTGCCCACAGTTTTAGCTAGCTGTGTGCCAGTATTCAATATGAAAAAACATATACCTGTTAAGGAAAAACAGTCTACAGATTTAAAATTCCTGGCGGTCTCTAATTATATGACCACTTCATTAGAGAATGTTGGGAAAGCATTATCAACCAGATGCAGGTACTTAGACTGCAAAGTTGCTTGTAGTCACTAATTATAGTAGCAAGCTACTAGAGACTGTTGACTTACAAAGCACTGTGATCAGTTGTGAAGATACCAGGACTGCATAGTAATAGATATGTGTTGGCTACTCACACCCTATTATTATGATCAGGGGGAAAAAAATTCCTCAACTTTGGATTTTTTGTACTGGTGCACTTACCAGGGCACAGTATTTCATAGGTGGGGCATGTGCCCCGGAGTACACCAGTGAAGCACCCCCTATGACAGCAGATGCAGTGAATTATCTGTAGTTAATACTAACAGGAAAATGCGAGTAGTTTTGTTTGTAACAAGAACCATTTTCAGGAGCAACATGCTTTGTTATATTGTACCATTGGGAGATGTTTTGTCATTCCTCTTGTCAGCAAGTTTTTTTTCCATTCTATACATCTTATTAGAAATGTCTATACAGATATCATTACTCTTAATCTATACCTAACTCCCTTGAAAACAAGTCTGAGTCTTAGTGGGGCCAACCTGTCAACAATCAATCAATAAAGAAAAATAAAGGAATAGTACCTCCTTGGTTATTCCTATGCAGTAATCTGTGGAGATAACATATTTGGGAAATTTCTGATTGTGCCAATGCCAAAATATTCTCAAGATGGGATTTGTATGAAAAGGATTGCAAGGGGTTGTGCTTTGAAGGACTGGACAAGAGGAGGGGCAACCACACAACAAAAAAGTCACAAAATTAATTCAATAGGCTTTTCATTTTATGATTATTAAAATAAAAAAAACACAATAATGAGGTTTTAATAGTGGCCAGTAATGCCAAAACATAGAAAATGTGATGTTAATAACATAAAACTATGTGAAAACCAAGAAGAAAATACTTCGACCCAGGAGATCTTGAGATTTGGTTATAAATTCCGAGACCGTGAGATTTATCTAAATGCTCTGAGCCTCAGTGTCAAACTCTAACACTTAGCTGGTCTGAATACCAGTCCTTTTAGATATGCCTCATCTGAAAGCACCTCAGATATCATACTAACCCATTTCCCTTGGATCTGAGACCTTTAAATACATTTTTTAAAGCTTGTTAGACTTCTAAATTACTATCACTTAGTATATTCCTTTTCCTGAAAACTGGCAAGTTTTAAAGGTAGGCCCTTCATGAATGTTGCTCCACTTATTGCAAATATAGTATCAATCACCAAAAAGGAGACACACAGTCACTCTCCTGTCATCTGTAAAACCACAGAACAGCTATAATAATGAGCTATGAAAAATTAATAAATACCTAAACAAATAAAACACAAAGCATGTCCCAAATTAAACAGATATATTAAATGTTATTACTGCATTCACATCATGATGTAGCAAGAAGCGTAAGCTACCAAATAAAATTCAGACTAAAATTATTACAAAGTAATAAACAAAAACATTCAGTCTGTATTCCATAAAGCTGCTTTTCACCTAGGCAAGTGATAAGAAATTGCTTGAGATACTGTATTGTAGGTGTGGTTATAAGTGAAAACTGTCAGTGTTTCTTTGAGGGATTTACTGATAAGACAGTGAGTGGAAGATCATACAGTAAATGAAGGTTCTAAGTAAAGCATCTTCAGAGCAACAGCTCTCTTTGTGTACACTTCATTTAGCCATCTTTGCAATATATATTCTTAAGAACACTATGTGTACATGACATGGTGGGCTATGATATGGTAACTGAAGTAAATTTACCTTTGATACCTGAAGACCTCTTTGAGGCTGACTATGCATTTTTTTAGTGAAGAAAGCACACAACACTGTGCTTTCCGCTGAGTCTTTTTACTGATCATACTCACAGAAAATAGAAGTCCAGCAGCAATGCTGAATAATTCCACTCCCAAACGCTCCCATTAGTCTCATTTTCACACCTTCAGATTGCTCAGGTTAAAACAATTTTTCACATATAGTACAGTCTCAAATTTGCTCCAACCATCAATATTTCATTTTCACATTCCACCGAAGTGCTAACACATATTTATGCATTTTGCAGTGTTTGACTTGAGATGCCTGCAATAAAATCATCAGCATCTCTTATTTTGTAGGGTAAGGTTCTGAAAACACAAAATTGTGTATTCAACATTTGAGCTGTAGCTCACTGTGAATGGACTTTGGGACAAATCTGGGAAAAAAATACAGTGCTCCATGTTCCTTTGTGTCAGTGGCAAGGAAGCCAAGATATTTAACTCATTTACCTTCAGAGATGATGAAAGAGACAAGCTTTCTATTAAAAAAATAAATTTCAAGTTTATGTGAACCAAATAAGAATTCACCACGTGTAAGATGTGTATTCTTTTACTAAAAAATAAGGGGTTCAGAGATAATAGATGCTTCTGTGACTCACCTTAACCACAAATTGCAAGAGTGTGAATTTGATGACTTGGTGGATTCATTTTTTTAAACATCTTTATTAAATTACTTTATTAAAACATACATAGCTATACATAAATAAGAAAAAAATCATTATTTTCATGCAGTTGTTGTTTGTCTTTTCGGCTTTTCAAGGTTAGGGGTCGCCACAACGGAACTCCGGTCCGCTAATGATTGGCAGTAGGTTTTCACGAACGCCGAGGTGCCAGCTCGATGTCCAACCTTCAACGAAGGCACGCCCTTACGCATGTATTTCGAACACCACCCAACCACGGGGAGGGCATGCAGACTCCACACAGAAGGCACTCCCCACACTCCAGCCAAGAATCGAATGGGAGAACCTCTTGCTGTGAGGCAACAACACCACCGCTGCACCATATGCACATATATTATTTAATAATTTTCATTTACTCCAACATTACGCATACTGCTTAATTCATGCCTTCCCTTTAAACTTACTCCTCCACCTGAACATTATTCTGCATGTTGTTCTCACAAATTCTATCAAATCCTGTGTAATTTGTTCCTTCCCTTTTCTAAAGACCCTGACATCAGAGTTCAAAACCACAGGAAATATTAAAAACAACATTGCAGGAGAGTCTCAAATAAATAAAGACAAATACCTAAACTATATTGCTATATTCCTGACTGAATCTAAGAGAATTACTATAACCTAAAAAACTAAATAATAGACCTCTGCAGATGTGGTGAGTGGATCTTGTTGATGTCAGGTCCAAGACATAATGCAGAATGCCCTGTCTCACTAAGAGACGTATCAAAATAATATCTCAAATATTACTGCTGGGATAGCTTGCAGAATGATATCACTTCTTGTCATCTGACTTCTAGTTCCCGGGTCAAAAACCCCATTGCTGAAGCTGGCAGTATTTAGCATCTACCTGTAAAAATATACAGACAAGGGCTTCTCCTCAGATTTTTGGCAGATGTGGGAAGTCATAAAACAATTGCATTCATTCATGCTTTCAAAACTAGTAATTAGCTCACCCTAAAGACAATACAGAAAGTTTCCTAGTACAGACATTGTGTCTCTTGCTGCATTGAAAACTGAAAGATACCATCTTTTATGGCCTAGCCATAAAGTAATTTAATTTCAGTTATTTTTCTGAAGTTTGCTGGACTAAAGTTGACCTCCTGTATTCCAGTTTCCACTATTAAAATATATATACATTTAAACAATTACAATAGTGCATGTATATTTCTGTTCTCTTCCAGTAGGGCACACGGTGGTTACATTTCAAACAGTACTTTGCAAATACCTTTTCAGCACACATGTCTCTACAAGCAGTTTAATATACAAATGACATACAGCTCTAATACATTTGTAACACAAGCAACTTGTATAAATCATTTTGATATTCACCAATGACATAACATATAGTTATTTACAAAATTCCAGCTAGCTGTGCTGGCAGTATTTCCTTTCATCACAGTCATAGTTGACAACAACATGAAATTTGACATACACATATGCCAAACTATAAAGAAAGTACACAAAAAAACTAGGAACACTTTATAGAAACAAGCAGTTTCTAACTCATAATACTACAATAACAACATCACGATCACACCTTCTCTCAACTCACCTGTACATTTCTCCCATTCTTACCAACTTGAAAAATGCTGATCCAGGTAAACTGGAAGCTTTTATAATAAAATTGCAAAATTTGCTACAGATTCATATCTAGCCATAAAGCTACTATCCTGGATGGAACTTCCCCAATTACTAGTCTATATTCTTATTCTGTTATTAACCATGTGTAACTATTTTTTTCCTAGGTTCTTGTTATATCTTCTGCTGTATACTGTATTTTAACATATTGTTTGAAAATTCTCTGTATACTGTATTTTAACATATTGTGTAAAATTTTACTTACTGTGGAGCTTTTGTCCCTGGGCATCCGCTGAAAAAGGACCTGTGTCCAGTTGAACCATACCGGTTAACAAATGTAAAATAAAATAAAAAATAAAATAAATAAATACTATAATCAGCTGACAGCAGCCCAAAAAACTCCTTTTTCACCCAGAAAAAAACACCTGATCTCCAAAACATAACTGAGCCATATACCAACAGAGTATTTCACTCTACTAACAAATTGCTTCTAATAGTAAGCAAAGCTAGGAATACTGCAGGTGACTCACTATTCTCTAACCATGTAGCCAAAATCTGGAACTCTCTCCCACAAACTGTAAGATCTACTTCTAACACTACCCATTAAAAAATACTTAAAAAACACTTATCTAGTTTATGGTTATGTTCATGCACCAATCCAGGTTAGCACAGTTCTTCTGCAAATATTCCACATTTCACTACTGAAACAATACTATGAAAACTAACCACCTCCCCTGTACTACTAACTTACAATTATGTCACCTTAGCTTACACTCCTGCTAAAATACTACTACATTCCTCTTATTTCTCTAAACTAAATCTAGTTTCCACATAAGGAGCTCATACTCAAGTCTTTCTACTCCAGCAATAATCTCAGACACAAATTAATAAACACTTCTGCCTTTTTACATATTCCCCTTAACCTTTTCTTCTCACATTAACCTGCCTACTATGCCTTACTTCAAGTCAATATAAAGCTTTTCCTTCTTAAATCTCAATATTTCTCTCAACCTGACTTCCTACAAATACTAGCTATTACCGTGTCCAACACATTTCATGTGTATGAAAGTATTTTGCCAATTATTATAATTACTAAATCAAAAGTGATGAATGAATAATTATATGTATTATATCTAGTTAATTTGGAGCATTTCTCCCCGGGCCTCTGCTGAAAACAGGATCTGTGGAACCTAGCCAGACTTTCCAGGTCAACAAATGTTAAATAAATAAATAAAAAAAATAAAAATAAAATTTGTAGATATTAGGTGGATCCCTGTCTTTGTCATATTATATTCTATGTATAAGTTTGTCATACATATATGTATATGTAAACATTTCCTCATTGCTTCCCATATCATCATTGTTTATATGTGGATCTTTTCTCTCTGAGCCTCCAGTGAAAACAGGTTTCACCCAGTTGGATTATCCCAGTAAACAAATGTAAAATAAATAAATGTTTTTCCTCCTGCAACGTTACTATTTGCACCCTACACATCTTAATTTTTTCGTCTATATTTATATGATCATTTACATTCCATAATAATATGTGCAGAGTAGCCATTATGACTGAAAGCTATTACACTTATTATACATAACAGTTCTTTAACTGCATTTCATTAAATTTTAAAATGATAAAAATGATAACCATTACAAAAACATTCTGTTATATTCAAAACTGCGAAAATGGCTCATCTCTTTCCAGCACCCATGTAGTATTTTGTCCTCCAACATTGCTAAGTCTTTTTCATTTCACCATAGTGGGTTAATACCACTTGTAGAGATTGAGGGACATTAGCCAGTCAGCCAGAGCCTCTGAATGTAAAAAAAAAAAAAACATTGCCTAAATGCTTACTCTTAAAATTATCGACCATTGTGGCTGAGTAGTTTCCTTTATACTTCCAATGTTTCGCACATAGAAGCTTAGTCACATTAGCCAGTACTCAGTAAACAACCAATATATGATGGAATTTGGAATGCATTTCAGGGATTATGTTGAGTACTGGGAATTCAATCCCAAGGGGTTGGGTATATTGCAGATTATTTTTAGTTTATGACTTAAATGTTCCAAATAGGAGTATATCTTAGGGCATCCCCAGAAAATATTAATTATATCCATATTATGCATCCCACACTTCCAACAGTTGTCATTTTGCTTATGTTTAGACCTCCAAAGTTTATATGGAATAAGATGCCACTTACATACTATTCTTAGTTTTATAAGCCTGCATTTGTATGTTGTAACCAGATTCTGAGGAAGTCAATCTTGTTCTGAAAAAAGCGCTTAATCTATCGGTTATTAATTTTTAAAAATTTTAATGTTTACAGCCTGGTTCCTTCATTCTTGAATGCTGGTTTTGTTAATTACTATTCTTAGTTGCTGGTCCTGGTATCTAGACCAACTTTTCAGTTTATCAGTGGCTTGCCATATTCACTTCCATTTTCTGTCCATCAGCTGAACTTTTTCCTGGGCCATCCACCTACCCTTCATGAGGTGCTCTACCACCTCAGCCTTGACCCAAACATCTATCTATAGATTATTAGCCTTGCTCTTTCCACTGTCATTCTATATTATTTCTTCCAGGGCATCACTTTATTAGCTTTTTCTGATGGGATAATGTGCTTAGACCGTATGGGTCCTATATGATTATATAAAAACAGTCATGTCACTTTTGATGGCATGTGCATACTAGGATTGGCCTGTCATGATTTGTGCCCAATTTCAAAGCACAATATTGACCCAGAATTTTATTGATGATCTGTTCAATAAACCTTATTATCCTTAGACAGTGCCAGATGCAGTCTGCTGGACCTTTACGCCAAGCTAGGCCACCTATCTTTATACTTTCCTTCTATTTGCCACTACCATTCTATGGGAAATTGCACCCAAGAATCTCCATCTGACTCTGTGATCATTACTTGTCTTCCCCTGTACAAGCCATCACATAATCTGATTAATTAAGAATGCTTTAATGTAGTTTGTTAGATAAGAGATCCCATCCACAATATAGTTTAGGAATATAAGCTACTGAAGCTGAGATTTTTATTCACACTTTTCCTAGGACTGAGTCATTTATGAGCCCCTGCAAGTGTTTTATACCAGTGTGATTCACTGAGATTGGGATATTCCTAACCAAGTGGAGGACATGTGGCTGAATCATCATTTGTATTGCTCAAGTCCTGCCAGTAATAGTTGAAAATTTACTCTTCTTAGGTAGGAGCCTAGAAACTTTATCAATGAGCTCATAGATGTTGTAATCTATAATGTTAGCTAGGGACATTACCAGACTTAAAATTAAATATTTAGAGGATTTAATTCTTGGGATGCCTTTATAGTCCATTTCTTAATTATACTGACTAACCAAAAAAGATGGAAAACCGAAGAAAGAATAAACTAGTAATCCAAAACAATCTCCACCCACAGCAGGTACCCAATAAAGGCAGTCTCATGATATAGTTTCACTTGGTTTAGTAACAAAAAACAGGATTGAGCGCTTTCATTTCCCTCCAAGAAACTTCATCAGAATCATAATACCAATTGTAATTGTAGTTTCAATACCAATCAAGGTCCTCCCATTAGTCAACCTGTTGCGAGCAGTATATACACATTGTCACTTGATTGGCAGCATGTCGCCTAATCTGGTAGTCATGTAGATGCCTACACCAATGAGAGCAGATGGTATTAGGCGACATGCTGCCAATCAAATGAAAATGTGTATATACTGCTCACAACAGGTTGACTAATGGGAGGACCTTGACTGGTATTTAAACTACAATTATAATTGGTATCATGATTCTGATGAAGTTTCCTGGAGGGAAATGAAAGCACTCAATCCTGTTTTTTGTTAATAAAAAAAGTGAAACTATATTGTGAGACTGCCTTTATTAATTATACTGGCTACACTGGATCACTGCTGATTTGGAGAAATTGCAAACCAGGATTGAGGATTTTCCAAAGAGGTAGAATGCATCTAAGACTTTAATAAAAATACTGGAAAGGCTAGTACTCATTAATACACACAATCATTGGCAAAAAGCAGAAATGACCTGATTGTTTCATCTAGAGATATATGTGATCTATGATGGATCTGATCTGATGTGCTAGCTTTTTTATAACTAGTAGAAGAAAATCCTAGGGAAAGTGGGCACACCTGTTTAATTCCCCATCCCCTTCCTACTCTATAGTCCCCCATTAACAAAGGTTCTAAAAGTAGATTCATCTTATAAATATGTAGTCAAATCCATGAATATATACCGGACCTCCCTCTGTTCAATGACCAGAAAGACAAAAGCCCAGTTGACTGTATCAAAGTGCTTTTCAGTATCAAATAAGACTACTCCCACATGCTTTTGGGTTGGTCAGCCTGGAAGGGAAAGAAGACAAATTCCCACTATGTCTGCAATATCTCTGCCTTTTATAATCCTCTTCTTGTAGACAGAGATCAGTTATGATAGCATGGTATTAAATCTATTGGCCATGATTTGGTAAAAATTTTTAGGTCAAGGTTAATGAGATTAGTCTGAAATCTCCCAGTTATAGCACATCAACAGTAGTTTGGGGGATTAATGTTAAGACAGGCTGGTTCAACTCAAGATGTGAACTGTCTAAAGTCTAAGTTATTGAAAACCCTGTTAATGTTTGCCACAAGGAAGTGCCCCCAGTTTGTAGAGTTCTACTGGAAAGACATGTATTCCAGGAGCATTGTGTGAGTGTGAGTCGTTTTATTGCATTCTCAACTTCCTCACCTGTTATGGGGCTATTTAACCTATCCAACCCTGATGCACCTAGAGTTTTCTTTTGCTGTGCTAACACAAAGTCCCAAGAATGCATTCCATTGATATGGACTGGACCACATAAAGATATATAAAAATTATGGAAAGACTCTCTCAGGTAATCATCGCCAAGCATGAGTTCTCTTTTTTCTGAAAACTACTGTTGTGGATGCACATGATAACTGTTTGAAAAAAACAGGCTATGCATTTAGTACTCCCTTCTCTTTTGAGCAATCAGAAATGGTCTTGTCTCCGCAGCTCTTGTTTCTGCCTGACTTGCCTCCAGCAAACTGACCTCCATAGATAGTGCTGCTTCTAGATTTAACAGATATTAGCTATTTCTTGAATAGCTGCATCTTCTCTAAACTTATAATAAAGTGATCTTATCCCTTCTTTTCTACCTATATCCCTCCATTTCAATAATGTCCCTTCGCAAGGCTATTTTACAGCATTTTCACCATAATCTACTATACTGTGTATCATGGGGCATGTTCCTGTTCAAGACATCTGACCCCACAGACCCTAAGTGTAACTTGCCCTTGTTAAAAGTGCATCCATCGTCAGTATCTGCAGAGTGAAGACGGTATGACTAGAAAGCCTGTTTTCATGATTCATAGGTGTGTGGCCCTTCCACCTAAAATGTTTCTGAAGAAAGATGATGTCAATCCTACTTCTCTGTCTGGCAAAATATCTGGAAAAGTTGAATTGACACCTTCTGGATGAAAGTCTCCCCAAATATCTAGCCAATCATGGGTAGTCATCCAAGGTTTGAGTAGGAACTGGCATTGCCAGTGACCTTCCCTCATACCAGAAAGTCTATCCTTAATATCAGCTAATGCCAAATGAAAGTATCCCATTAAAATACAAAATGTGGAAGTAGATGCTGTCCTTGACCAATGATCCAATAAATTACTATAAAAATGTTTACTGTCCTTGGGGCACATAGGCTTCCTAGAATCCATCCCTCTTTGTTTTCCTTCCCTCCCATATCAATCACCTGCCAGTACCCTTCTGGTAATGTGCTATGTTTGAACCACTAGGAACATATAAAACAAAAGTAGAACACCCCTATTACTCCCCACTTGGGTCTGCAGAAACATAATTGAAGTACCTGGTAATAAACTTGTACACTTTTCGCACTTTGAGTTTGGTTTCTTGTAGGAAAAATACCTGAACTTTCACCCTCCTAATTCTTTGTTAGACTCTTACCCTATGAATAGAGTGTGGGCTACCTCCTGCATTCTATGACAGGAGCTTTGTTGTGGTGCTTTAGACGTCAGCCAGGGAATAATTACATTAATCCTGTCCAAACCCAAAGCTGAGCTTCCGCCCCATACTGAGAAATACGGGAGCTCTCCCAGGCTGGAAAGATATTCTTGGAGGCTGATGTTACACCTATATAAGGGCTAGAGCAACTAGTGTTTATTGGAAGAGAAGATGGACCCCCAATATAACCTAACCCCTCTGCCAGTCCTGGTTAATTTGTAAACAAATATCACCCCCATTAGACACTTCCAAATATCACAAATGATTAAAAGAACAGCATACATAACAGGCAGTGAATATTAGACATTAAACATCAAGTATCAAACATAGGAACTAGAACCTTAGTCACTCAAAAAGTACTATGTGATTATATTCCAAGCCAAAGACAGAGAGAGAGAGAAAATTGATGGCATAAACAGTAAATATGGTATGGCAGGGATTCTACAGACAGTACCAAGAAAATGTGCACCAGAGCAATGTAATATCAATGTAAACAGTATTAATAATATATACCATCCAACTCCATCCTAAATGAATCAGATTCACCTCCTGTGCTCAAGAGATAGGTTCTGCTAGTGGCAATGTTGCTCTGTAGGACATATATGAAAAACAATAACAGCCATCCCCTTGTATACTTATGAAATAAAGATCCAGAAAGAAAGAGAGGCCACCACCATCAACGGCGATTCAAGCACAAGAAGTCAGGTACATATAAATTTTAAATAGGGACAGTGCCAGTACTGAAATGTGTTAATACAGTTTGAAATACCTTTGGGTGCTAGAGTAAGGAAAAACAAAAGAAGTAAACAGGTTATCCATATCCAGTGGAGTGGGGGAGAAAGAACAAAAAATAAAGAAAGATTACTATTAGAGAGTATAAAACACAGTTAAGATTATAAAATACAGTAAGATGTCATTTAACATTATCAGAGTGCATAGCTAGAGCAACACAATGCTGGGGACTTACACTCAGTGCATCAGAGTGCTCATTGAGCTGCCAGGTTATAAAAAAAGAATCTGTTTCATATACCAGGGTTTGTAGCACAACTGTTGAAATGTTCAAATAGAACTTATCAAATGACAACAGAAAACCATCTGCGGCACATGTGGTCATGTTTTCTAAACCTTATGATGACCAGAAGTGCTCATTCACCAAATCAGATCAGGAAAACAAATGATTTTGGACCATGCTTTGCCACTAGATGAACTATTTTTTTTTCAGGCAAAGTTTCAAAGTGTGTAGATTGTTGAGAGTTTCTTGGCCCCTGTGCATTCCAGCTGTATGCAGGTTGAGAGTTTGGTCCTATCACCAAGTCTTTGGCATTTCCTGGTGTTTAACAATGCTTACATCAAGGGCTTGGTTGTTTGTTTTACCCAGCTTGGCTAATAAGTCAACTTGAGTAGGAGGAAGAGTTTGTAACTGCTTTGACAAGGATGTGGATTTGGGATGAGACACTTAATTGACAGAAGAACAGACCGCATAAGATTTTCTTTTTTTTTTTTTTTTTTTTTTTTTACTGTTGGGCCCAAAAGTTTTGCCAAGGGATCTTAGTCTATGGCTCTCTTTCATGCTGATTCTTTCTCCATTTCTTTATCGGTCTAGTGCCTGCCTTTGCTCTCTTCTTGCACAATACATAGTTGTCTTTTTAACTCTTGAATGAAGCTTTCAGCTTCCTAAGTAGAGTGCAAGACAACTTTGCTACCATCTTTCTCACCCTTATGTATAGCTGGATAAATTAGTAAAACTCTATAACCCAAGTTAATCAGTTCTTTTTCAACAAGTGCATTAGGCTGCCTGAGCTGATACAGCCGCTGTGAATAGTCAGCCAAAAATGAAGGAAGTACTCACCCAGCATATGCCTCTATTGCTTTGGCTTTGCAGTATGACCCAGTCCCTCATATATACTAATTGAAATTAAATGAGGACATGCCTATTGTTCCTGTTTTTTTATTTGTCTTTTTCTGTATCCCTACTCTATGGACTCTTTCAAAAGCAGGATTTAGATAAGCAAGGGCTTGTAATACTCGCCTTCACCCATGGTGAAAATATGTCTGAAAGTCTAAATCTCACACAGTACAAGGTACTCTTTTCACATGTACATTAGTTCAACACCTTCCGTTTTCCAGGTCAGCAATGTTATTATAGCAAATGATAAGATCCTCACGTAGCTTGGTTATCATTCTGGATTAAGTGTGACTGCTGTCCTATAAGGACCTCATGGTTTGCTTCAGCAGCTCTACTTTGGCTTCCAAGCACTCAACAATAGTTTATTACTTAGAGGCCACCTCATGGTAGGCTTCCAATTCCGAGAGATTCTCAAAGAGAATTGGTAATTTCTCATCTGACTGAGCTTTTCTGAGGCACTCCAAGATTATGAATTGCTCCTTCAAAATTTTTGCTGTATAAGTCTCTACAGAGAAGTAGTAATGAAAGTAACAAACACAACAAGACCAGGAGTGCAAGGATCCATTCACCAGGTATCCATCTTCCTTTAAGCCAGCCACCCCTCCCATTACAGCTCTTTTGAATGTATACTTTTAACTTGTATGTATGAATTAATGTTTTGCAGGCTGATTTCTTATGCAGTCCTCTTCACCTCTAGTTGAAAATAGGTCACATTTTCAAGACTTTCTGTTTCAATGAAAACACTCAAACAAAAAAAATAGAGATTTTCAGTCTCCATCCCCCTTTAACTTACAAGAAATATACAAAATGATGTAACATTTCAAAAAATGTAATTTTTCTCTTCTTTATAGGAGCAGCTGCCCAATTCAATGGCTGCACCCACAGCATTACCTATTCTAAAATTAAGGTTACCCATGCTAAAGTGCAAATTAGAACCTGTGTTACCCTTAACACTGCTTGTTCTTTTCTTTTCTTATCTCCATTCCTCTTCCAGATATGAAAAACATCTTGCATGATTTCACTAAACATTAACACACTGGCTACTTTTAAATTAGATAAATTAATTAAGTTATATACCATTACATTAAATACTTTAAAATATTACAGCCTCTGGGGAGACAGCTGCATATATAACTTATTCAGTTTCCACAGTTTCAAATTTAATTTTCTTTTCCCTGACCTGCTTTCCTATGTACCTTTAAATGTCAATTATTTACTTATTTTACTGATTTATGTAAATTTGTTTATTGGGGTAGAACACTGATCAAACAATGACCAATTACAGACTCCACCTGGGTTACATCATAATGTAACAAAAGAATTTACAGTATACAAATAGCAATGGCTTACACTTGTGAGTAAGCACAGAAAATTTGACTATATATATATATATAT
Source organism: Protopterus annectens (assembly GCF_019279795.1). NCBI lineage: Eukaryota > Metazoa > Chordata > Ceratodontiformes > Protopteridae > Protopterus > Protopterus annectens. Next base: position 141,584,697 of record NC_056741.1, read on the forward strand.
ATATATATATATATATATATATATATATATATATATATATATATTCACTAAAGAATCTCAAAATTCTGAAACATCGAATTTCATATGACCGAGACCATATACCATATGATCGATGTTTCTGAATATCGAAATTCCGAAGCAAATAAAAAAAACAACAATTTAAATGATTCTGCAGGGGGTGTGGGGGTGCAGGGGGCAAGCACTCCCCACACCACTTCTACTTAAATATTCCTACTCTGAGTTCGCACAACAGCGAGGAAAAGGGAAATCTCCCGTTCCACATTGTATGCAGATCTCCATTCACAATGTCGAGATTCTGAAAGTTCGATCATATGGTCTCGGCCATATAAAATTCGATCTTTTAGGATTTCGGCATTGTGAAGTGTTCCCATATATATACACACACACACACACACACACACACACACACACACACACACACACACACACACACACACACACACACGATTTAACAATCCAAATATACACACAGTTACACAATCAGAACAGAAGTGAGAGATCAGGTAGAAGTGGTGGGGATATGAGCAGTAGTTGCTAGGTTAGGAAAGCTAGTAGGATGAAAGAGGGGATTAGATTATGCACAGTAGATTCAGGGCAGTAATGGTGTGCCAAGCTGAATCACAGTTTAAGATGAGTGAGTTAATTGGGCGGTTCAGGTATACGGGACATAAGGTAGTACACATTTGGAGATATTGGTTTACCTGATTCATCCTAAAGACAGACAGTTGCAGTCAAACTGTTTTAGTAAGTATTGTGTGAACTGTGGCCTGTATAGGGAGTACTTTGAGTGATCAGTTAAATCAGAAAGTGGCTGCCACAGCTTTGGGGGCCAGTACAGAGAAACAAAGACTAGTAGAGTGCAGTTTGATGGAAGCAGTTTGTAAGGCAAGACCAGATCTGACTTGGCTTCTTAGATTATACGTTTGAGTATCAATAAAGAGTTTGGAAGTGAGAGGAGAAGAGGTATCAAGTCAGAGTATTTTGAAGAGTAAAGAACAAGATGATGATCTGATCTGGCCTACACTGGAAGCTGCCTGGCTTTTGACAGAGTAAGGCAGTGGTGATCATTTCATGGTGAGTTAGTTATGAATCAACATATTTTATTGGAAAGGCTGTGAAAGGTGGAAGTGTTTTTGACAGAGGCCAGTGCAAACAAGGGAAGAACATACTCTAGTTCGTCAATGAGGATGCCTTTTCCTTTAGCAAACTTTGCTGGAAGTGAGAAGAACTGAGACATTTTGTTGGCCCAGAGCATGGCTGTCAGCTTTTCTATGTACTCATGGAAGTTTGCTGATACTGTACCTTGGACATTTTACTCATCACAAAGTGTTCATATCTCTCATAATTGCTTGCATCTAAATACTTCTCCTCTCAAAGGAACAACCAGCAACTTCACAGAAGCATGAAATCTTTTTTGTATAATTCACTTGGGAAACACTTTTTAGACATCTAGCACCCATGGACATCTAGTCTCACAATGAGACAATGGAAGCATTTGCTAGTGGAAATAATAGCGAATATATTTTTAATATGGAAGAAATAACTATCATGTTCCATGCAGTTCAACATTTTTGTCTTATTTTTGCAAGCCTATTTGTTTAAAAACCTTGTCTACAAAATAAATCTAGGATATCAGTGCAGATATACACCTCTATAAAGAGAGGAGAAATTATATTAATTCTACATGTGAATAATTTTGTATCCCCACCTCAGCAGCCCAAGATCACAACATTATATTAACCTTAATTTGCTTTAGTCCAGCCTTTCCCGCTTTGTTACAATGTAATTCCTGAATACATTATAACTAAGAAAAAGTACTTTCTTATTATAATATATTTAACATATACAGGAGTCACTGATAAGACTCACCTCACCTTAAATTTAAAATACCCTGACTGCATACTGTGCAAAGCTGCCTTACAATATAATATGCAATTTTTATAACGAAAATGTTTATACAAATATTAATAAGAATTTGTATTTACAGTTACTTTTTCAGTCTATTCTATATATCAAATACATAAAGTGGGGTATATATTTTACAGTTCATCTACTAGTTTAACACAGACTTCAAAATTCCAGTGTTTCTTAACCACTTCTTGCAAAGCCACACGTTGTATGTCTAATCCTATATTTAATGGAATTTATGCTTTACACTCTTCCATTTATTTGCTAATTTCACAGTGTTGCTAACCCTCTTCCCGATTGTCTTTATCCCCAAGCACTAGTTTCTGGTTCACATCCCAGGTATTTCTGATTTTTCTAGTGAGCTATTGTACTTTTTGTCATTCAAGCATTGTTTTTCTTTGGGTCAGCAAAGTGTAGAAAATATGTGGTTATCTACGGCAGTCTGGGTAGGATATATGTTGTCGCTTGTTCATCTCTACACATATAACAAGAAGGCTTGGGGTTTTGTTCAGACACATCAGGATGGATAGCAGCATCATTAAATACAAACAAACTAGTTAAACAGACTTTACATACATACATGCTTACATCTCAATAGCTAACTAGAAAATGGCAGTCTAGCTTGCATGTGCTCAGTATTTATACCTTTGTGCAAGCCCTTGGATAGCTTCTTTACGGTATATACACTCATATTGATCTACATCCTCCCTCTTAAAAAGATTGGCCTTTATGCAAAACAATATCAGAGCTAAACATGCATTACTATATACATTGGAAGCAAAACACAATGTTCATGCCCAAGTTGCTTCATATCTGCTAAAGGGTTTAGAGATGCGACCATATCTCGTAACATGGCAGTTAGGGCCAAATTTAGCAACAGGGACAGTCTGCGGTGCACAACTCTTATCAGGAACTTCTGGATTCATCATAGGAATGGGAATGTCCTCTGAAACTTCCTCTGGAACTGGAGCACCAGACAACTCACTCTGAGATAGAGCCTTTCTCACAGGCTACCTGCTTTGGTATAGACTCGGACACCGGTCTCAAATATTTCTGATTCCACCTAAAAGTCCTTCTCATGCTACAATGTACAGTCTCTGCTCTGGACCAATATTCTTCATGACACCAATCTGATCATAACCTTTGGACGTTTGCATCCTTGCCACTTCTCCCTCTCAAAATGGATTGAGGGATTTATTGGTCTTATCGTAGTAGGACTTCTGGGATAGGCTCTTCTTCAACAGATCAGCTTTCACTAATCTGTTGTTCTTGATGCATGGAACCAACAATTGACTACCAATTGATAATGTGGTTCTGGTTTGTCTCGACAGAATTATCTGAGTAGGTGAACCAAGATGTTTATCATGAGGAACACTTCTGAGATTCAAGTGAGTCAGGAAAACATCACTATTGTCTCATTTTGACTTTTCAAGTAACTGCACAATAAACTCTTTGAAACAGTTTACTTTGTGAAATATGCTCTGTAATGGCTGTACTCTGCAAAATAAGTCATGTAATAGCTGTACTTTGCGAAATATGCCTTGCAATGGCTGTAGTTTGCAAAATGACTTTACTACAACACTGCACAAACATGCAAACACTTTATACACTTCTGATAACTCAGATACCTTTGCTTAATACAGCAATACATATGCTTTGTGGAAATGCGGTAGTTTCCCTTTATTTTACTCATTTTATTCTATACGGACTTTATTTCAAATATTTTCCATAGTAATTTGAATATTTTTATCAATATTGTACATATCTGTTTATACAAAAATTATTTAGAACATTCTATATGCCCATTTCATATTATGCAAAAAGAAATAGTGTTGAGCAAGTTTTAATACCTGAAATTCATTTCTGACCTGTTTTGCAAAGTATGCACATTTGGGAATGATCCACTTCTTTATATTCCACCAGCATCTAAACAAGTGCCTTAAGTCATTTTAGCCAAGCTGTTTCTGACTCCACTCCCCTTCGGTATGTTTCTTCTAACTTCATGTCCTGTTAGATATCCTACTTCTGACACCATGTCACTTGTTCATCTATAACAAGAAGGCTTGGGGTTTTGTTCAGATACTGCATTAATACATACAAACACATCAGGATGGATAGCAGCAGAATTAAATATGCACAAACTAGTTAAACAGAGCTTATACACAGATACATGCTTACACCTCAACAGCTAACTACAAAAATGACAGTCTAGCTTGCACATGCTCAGTATTTATACACTTGTGCAAGCCCTTGGATAGCTTCTTAAAGGTATATACACACATATTGATCTACATATGTGAAAGCTACTGATCATTAGTACAGAGTCATAATGAATAGCACTGCTATTTCACAGTGCTTGGACCTCTGACAAAGTCTCTCTATGAGATTTATTGAGAGAAGAATAAGAAACAGAGCCCCTTCTATTTAATGTATTATTCCTGATTGGATAAACTTTTTTAAATTTCACCCTTAGCCTGTTCTGCATCCAAAAATGTTTTTGATCCACTGGGAAAAATATTATGAAGACAGTTGGAAATAGTTTAATTTCACACCTGACTCTTCACATTTCCTGACTACCGGGATAAACTTGCTTTTCTTCTTCCTGGTATAGTGAATACTAATTTTTCTACAAACATTCTGGTGCCCTCATTATTTAATACTTTTCCCATGACACAATTTTGTCAGGAGCAGCTCTGTCTGCTGGTATGTTTGCATCTTTACTAATATTGGTCTTGGCAGCAGTCTTGCATCCAAATTTGGAGCATATACATGATATGCCCTTTAAGTTAACAAATCCTGCTAAGGAATACCAGTCTAGTTGTTTATTTGAGCTTTCATAAAATTAATGCTGTGTGTTTCTTCTAATCCTCACAACAAATCTCAGGTTCTCTCTTTCTGCTCTGTCTTCTAACCCTACTATTTTTGAAACAGTTTTTGAGAAGTGTCTTTTTCAGCCAGCTTTTCTTCATTTCAGCCTTTGGTTTTGCAGTTTGATCAGTTTATCTGAGTAGCTATTGATAGTTTCTATTTTCCAACATTTTGTTAATTAAAAAACAAAAATAAAAAAAGTGGAGGGTCACCAAAACTGGTAGAATAATGATAAGTTTAATAAAGTACAAAGAATTGAGACTTCTTCAGATATCAAGACTCTGCACAAAAATACCATTAAATATTCTCTTATATCACATGACCATCAACTGTGCAGTCACACTTAAATGTTATTACAAAAACAGAAGGAAGGTTTCTAAATAAATTTTAAAATTTATACTAGTGTTAAGTCCATTAGCTTTGCAGCCATTTAACATAATCTGCCACCTATATTCTTTACAATCAAGTTCATAATCCCTATTACCATCTCTAAAAATGTCTAGAACATAGTCAAGTACAAAAACAAAAACATGCTTTGACATCAGAACATTTCACTGAATGCCTTTAAAATTCATTAGTTTTATTACCACTTTTTACTGCATATGCATGATCAGACATCTGATTATTATTTTTTTTAATTTCCTGTTAGTTGCGCTTATATAGAAGGCATCACATGAAACAGGAGCTGCAAAATAAATAATAAACTCAAAATGCAGAAAAAATAATCTCGAGGGAAGTAAGATATATTCATGTTTGAGCAAGAAATAATTACTACCTGCAGAAATGAACCTGCACAAACTACAACTAAGGCATCTGAAAATGCCTTTTTCTTACTAATGATGCAAACCAAAGGAGTATTATATTTGAATACATTTTGTTAAGTTCTTTGCCGTTTTATTAAAAAAATTGGGGAGTTGCCCCAAACTTTCTAAAAACTTCCGATGCTCCACTTAATATCTTCCAATTATCCAACATTATTTCTCTAATACTATCAGTATACAAAGAAAAAGTCAAACCAATGGCAGTATCCCAACTCTTTACACTTTTGCCATTGTTATAATCCAAAGCTTCCTCTATGAACTTATTAGAATTCTCTCTGGAAACAAACCTACATGTAAGTTGCTCGTAAATGCTCACTTGATCATCCACTGATGTGGTAAGATTTGTTACCCTATTAAACATTTCCTTTATTACATTATTTGTCATATAATACAAATACATATTAAAATGTAAAAGGTATTTTTTTCAGCAGCACAGTCATTCCATTCACTTAGGTGTCCCTGCATACCTCTCAATTGTCCAGATTTTTGTCTCATATTTTTGGTCTGTTTCTCATAAAATTTCTGTTTTTCTGGCAAATCATTAAAGACTGAAATCACTAAATAATGAAAAATGATACCTTTACTAGCATTCCTATCACTGAAGAGGTCCAGGATGCATTCAATGATATAGCCACAACACCAGCTCAAGCAAAGCCTACTGTGGAGCTTGTGGTCTGGATTTATGTGAAAGGTCATTTGAACAATGTGGAAAAAAAATCAGTGGCCCAAAACATATCCCTCTTGTGTTCCCCATTAGCTAGTGTATGGTGCATAACTTAGAGAGGTTGAAACTTCCATAAACACAAAATAAGATGAATGGTTAGTGAAGCACCTAAGAATACTGTCACCCCACAGTAATGAAGCAGCTTCTGATAATGCTCACAAAGTAACAGGGTACGGGGGTGTGGCTTGGATGGCACACTGAAAGCAGCAGAAATTGTCTGCTCTGCAGTAAAAGGTCAATTCTGGCAGGAATTATTCACAAACTCCACCAAAGAAATCTTTAAAGGCAACTATTTACAATCTAGAATCTATAAGCTACATTTTGGTGTATTTTTCAACAAATAATATTTATATTTTCCTGTCAAACTACAAGGAAGAAGAAAGGGAGAGAAAAAATATACTCTGAAGAAAGATGAGCTTTGCTAAATCCACTCAGCAAGAAAATTATATGAAAAAAGCACTACAAACAATAATAGCAAATATAGAAGACTTAGTAATGAAAATTGACAAACTAGACATTAAAGTAGACAAAATAAAAGAAGATACGTCAAAGCAGATTGAAATAGTAAGTGATGCCCTGCAACAACAGAAAATTCAAATATCAGCTTTGGAGGAATCAGTGACTGACATAGACTACAGATTAACTGAGAAAGGAAAGAATATTGAGTTCCTTCTACAACAAAATAATACTCATCAACAAAATAAATGACTTGGAAAATTCTTCAAGAAGAAATATTAAAATATATGGAATACTAGAAGGAATGGAAGAAGACAACATGGTAACACTACTTCCAACTACATGGCTCACAAAAACTTTAAACTTACCAGAAGCTCTTTCTTTTGGTACTGAAAGAGCCCACAGATCATTATCCATTGCTACATCTTATAATAAGGGCACCCATCCAAGATCCATTATTGTAAAATTTATATCAAGACAAGACAAGGATCTTATCCTAAAATCTGCCCCGGCTCTTTCTCCTTTAAAAACTGGAACTCAGATACTAAGATTTGACAATGATTACTCTTCTGCAGTCATCACAAAAAAAGACGTATCTTCCTCATATAAAATCACTAAAAAGAGCTGGCATCAAGTCACAACTAATCTTTCCAGCTAAAATGAGTATCTGCCTGCCAGATGGAAAAAAGGTTTTTGAAACTTTTGAGGAAGCTTACACATATGTACAAAAATAATAATAATACCATTAGAAGAACAAATGAATACCTCTTCTACATTAAAAAGACAAACATCAAAAAGTGATTGGGTTGTTAAAGACAACAAGAAAAAACCTAGAGAGAAGTAAAAAATTATATACTAAGCTATCAATTTATAACAAATGAATAATTTGCATTTCCCTTCGGACTTTCTCTAAAAAACAACAATAGAAGTAAAGGTAATTTGTCCTTATTCCTTTTTAACATGCTAAAAAGAAAGTCCAGTAACACATTATATATAACATCTTATTTTCAAAAGTTACTTCCTGAACAAATAGCCTGTTCCCTTTCAATATATTTTAATGAGGAACAATTTCTGTAAATGATATGTCTGTCATCAATACATAATTGTAAGTCTAAATATGTTTAATTAAATATATACAAGTGTTTATAATCTTATTTGAAGCATAGGGTAGGTGTGCTTCTGCTAAGAATCTAAATCTGAATGCAACCTGGGCTTATCCAGACAGAGAAAGGGTATCCTATGGTTCGCGTACATAATTGAAGAATTTAACTTACAGATTAGTGTATTTATATATATATTTGTTTTTCCCCTTCACCTCTTAAGGCACCAGCTAGCTATTTACATCAACAGTTTATACAGATCTGTGCAAAAATGTTGAGACAAGCACAGACCCGCAACCTACAGCACATGTCTATATACTGGTGCACCTACAGATTCAACTGGACTATATGGTAGCCATCCCTCTAAATGGGAGAGCAAAATCCAAATAAGAAACCAAACACAGGATTATTGTTATATGCTCTGTTTATATCTTTAAAGGTGTAGTGTTCACAGAGTGCCTGGATATTTAATGCACTTGTTAGACTGGCTTTTATTACAATAGCGGTTTTGGTAAACTGACAATAATTCATTAAAATCTGATACTGAGATTTGGTAATAAGCTCTTGAATATTAGATTTTATACTTTTTAAAGTATTTAATGCTGATACAAGATTTGTTATTTTTGTCAGTCTTCAAAGCTCTATAAGAGAATATAGATCACACTGATGGTTTCTGATATTGTTTATGACTATTGTTTATCCAGACATTCTGTTCTAAAATATTGGGAAGTGTGGTACTATCATAAAGCCATACAATGAATATTAATTAATTCAAATGCAAGTGTTTTGACCATGTACACTGTTGCTTAACCTGTTATGATCTGTGGAAATCCAAAGCAAACACAATTAAACTATGTGGTGATGGGGGGAGCATGTCTGGTAATAATAGTTCAATGCAAAATGATTTGAAGGTTATGCAGTTTGGGTTGTCTGCCCTCTTTTAAATATAGTTAATGTATTATATGTTAATTGAATTAATCCAATAATAAATTCCAGTAGAAGTATTCTGAAGAGACTTAAAACTGCTTAAAAAGAAATATGAAAATATGTTGCTAATCAAAAGAATAATGAATAATGTTGATATTATTGGAAAGAACTAGAAATTTGTCAGAAACACAGTCTGTAAGAAAATCCTTAACTAGACAGAATACAAATGTATTTGAATGACAAATTCCTATTCAACTAAATGACAACTGAAAACTCTCGAATAACATATGTTCTTAGAAAAAAATATTTTTTTTTACTATAAGAACAAACACTGTTATATACTAATTATAATATTGGAATAGTCAAATAGACTTGCAGACAGACATATGCATAACTATAATAATAATAATTCCAGTAATCATCAATAAAATTTCAGACAAATATGATTACATAATTCTGTATGGAACAAAATATCAACTGGTTAATGAAAAATGCAAGATTTGGATAATATTGCAAATAGATCTGTAACTGTAATACGCAAAATGAAAAAAGAGTTATACTGAAAAGTGGATTCAAATATTATATTTGTGACAAAAAAGATTACAAAATAATTACCTATAAGAATAAAAATATTTAATAGAAGCAAATTTACAAGAATTTATTAAAAGCGTTACTATTTTTTAAACCAAATCATAGCCAAATCCACTATAAGCTACTTTGCTATTATAAATATTATCTGCTGCAGATTTTGATCTTCCTATTGATTTATTTTCACTTTTGCTATCTCTATTTACTTGTTTTCTTCTTTTCTCATTATAAGCTATAATTACTGGCAGTAGCGGAAAGCTACCACTAGCGGATATGGTTAGACTGAATAGTGGCCTATATGGAGAACATATAAGGCCAGGAACATTAGGTTCCATGATTAAAGAGTTTAATTTGTATATAGTTAAATTTCTTATTTTAACCATAATTGCTTGGTTCATAATAAGCAATATCTTCATTTAGCTTGAAAACATTATAGGAAATCACTTCAAAATGTTATTAGAACTTAAAAAGTTTTACAATGTCATTCTATACTTTATTGTCCGTAAATGTTAATGGGTTAAATAATCCTATAAAGAGAGCTAGTATAAATAAATATCTTTCTTTGCATAAAACTGATATAGTTTTTCTACAATAAACTCATCTAATACCACAAGATTTAAAGAAACTACTACTAAAGAATTATGTAATGCTGATTGGCTCTCAATTCAAACAAAAAAGAAGAGGTGTATTAATTATTTGGAAAAAAGGCCTACAGTCACCCAAGATTATAGATTCTTACACAGATAAAGATGGCATGCATGCACTAGTAGTAATTAAAATCCAGACAAAAGTTGTTGTGTCTTTCGACTTTTCCCAGTTAGGGATCGCCACAGCGGAACTCCGGTCCGCTAATGATTGGCAGTAGATTTGTACGTGCCAAGTTTCCGGCCCTGGCGCACAACCTTCAATGAAGGTACGCCCATTCACACATGTCTACACGCAGAAGACGCTCTAGCTGAGAATCGAACAGGACAACGTCTTACTTATACTCAAATTAATTCTTACTGGATTCCAGGAATTGGCACAAAATCAGTTAGAAAATATTTAGACATTATTACTCTACACTCCAAAGGACAGATAATGCTAGCAGGACATTTTAACTGCATCCCATCTTCAACAGATACAACAAACCCCAACTCTTTCAAAATTTCTTCTCACATTACTCATATGTATTTGGCACACAGACGAATAAAGACAAAATAATAGTAACAAATTTCTTGCTATCAAAAATAGAAGATGTAGAAATAATATATTGCCCCCTATCAGACCATAACACTATTACTATGAAAATAATCTTATATACAGAGACTTTAAACTTTTTACAGAGAATTCCAGCTTTCATCACTAAAATAAAAGGTTTTCAAAACTGGATCCTCACTGAAATGTAACAATTTTTAGAAACAAATGACAATGGAGAGGTACCAGATATGATCCTATGGGATACAGTTAAAGTTGTCATATATGGGAAAACCAAGAGTTGGTTTATATAAAAAAAAGAATGGGATAAAAGACTATTAGACATACAAAAATAACTTGATAATCTAAAACGAACCCCTTCTTATAGTGATAAATCAGTAATAGATAAAATAAATAAACTAAATAAAGAATACCAAGAAATCCTACATCAACAAATCTCTATAAAGTTAGAAAAAATTAATTTAAATAATTATTCACTTAATCCTAAAAGCCTACATAAAATAGTAAACTCCTAAATGAAAAAAAATATAAAAAAATTATACAAATAGAAAACAAAAAGAAAACTAAAGCAACAGCCCTGAAAACAATATTACAATAATTTAAGATACATTGTAACTTAAATAATATAAAACCAGACACAGCTGATAAAAAACCTAGATAAATTTTTAAAAGAGAATATCTCAAAGAAATTAAGGCATGAATACATTACTAATATAAATACAGCTTTCACCTTCAAAGAGTTAAAAGATCAAATAAAAAAATTAAAACCTAACAAAGCACCAGGATTAGATGGTTTAATTCCAGAAATATATAAATTACTACCTGATAACATACTAAGAATCTTGTTAAACGCATTCCAAGAAGTTAAAAACACATCAAATATTCCCCCATCATGGAAATATTCTCTAATATCTCCTATATTAAAACCCAACAAAGACCCCACTTCATGCTCTTCATATAGACCCATTTCTCTTTTAAGCATAGAGGATAAAGATTTCAATGGCTATTCTTGCAAACAGATTAAATACAATTTTAACAGATTTAATAGGAAATGACCAAACAGACTTTATAATCAACAGAAAAGTTCAAGATAATCTGATTACATTCTTATCCTTAATAGATATAGCAAACAAAGAGAATAAGTCTTGATATAACAAAGCCTTTGATTCCCTGAACTGGGTTTATTGGGTCTATATTATAATTTTGACTGTTTAAAAGTTCAAATGCATAAAGATCTAACTTTATGCATTGAACTCTTAAACAATCGAAAGTAAATAAAAATATCCCTACAACAACAAAAAAAAACTAACAAGTGTAGGCAGGGGGGCAAGCACTCCTGCGCCCCCACATCCCCTGCTACTTAAATATACCAACTCCGAGAATGCACTACATTGAAGTAAATGGAAATCTCCCCCTATGGAAATTTTCCGTTTAAACATTCGATGTAGTGTGCTTTCGGTAATCTTGTGTCGACAAAATCATATTAGATATTGTCAGACTTCAAGATTATGATATAGACCCGGGTTTATTTATTTAAAGTAGAACAAGAATATAACTTTTCCACAAACTTTATCAATTTAATTAAACAATTTTATGAAAATTCCATTTCTTTTGTTAATATTGACTCTTTTTTTATCTCTACCTTTCAAAATCTCGAAGGGTACAAAACAGGGCTGCCCACTATCTCCCTTAATCTTTGCCTTTGCTATTGAACCATTTGCAAATGATATCAGAAAAATACTAACATTAAAGGTTATAACCCCAACAATGACTTATCCCCCAAGATTCAACTATTTGCTGATGATGTATTGTTAACAAGTGGAGACCTAGAAAGTTCAATACATTAATTAATAAGTTCTATAGAATCCTTTGAAAACTTACCAGGTCTAAAATTTAACCATGAGAAACTCAGACACTATTATTAAACAACAAAATCACCTATACATTGAAAAACTATAAACATTTTAGCTGGAACGCTTCTTATGTCAAATATCTAGGGTTATATATCAAATCCAACATCAAAGAAACCCTCTCAACTAATTATAAAAACCTGTTAAATTCAATTAATACCTTAATAGATCATTGTTGTTGTTGTTGTTGTGTCTTTTGGCTTTTCCCGGTTAGGGGTCGCCACAGCGGAGCACTGGTCCGCTAATGATTGGCAGTAGATTTTTACGTGCCGAGTTGCCAGGTCTGACACACAACCTTCAATGAAGGTACGCCCATTCCCGCATGTCTCCACACAAAAGACGCTTTAGCTGAGAATCGAACAGGACAACGTCTTATTGTGAGGCGACAACGCTACCGCAGCACCACCACCGCAGTCATACCTTAATAGATCATTGGAACAACCTATATTTTACCTTCAAAGATAGACTAACACTAATTAAAATGATACTACTACCTAAAATTCTTTATCTATGTCAGTCTCTATTTATCCCCCCACTTAAAAAGTTTACAAAAAAATGGCATAATAAACAAAAGATAACATCCTGCTTGCTTATTATTCAGATATTATTAAATTTTAAAAGACTTATTTTCTCCAACCACCTAACCAAAAATCTAATAATCACTCCCCCAGGTTTACGAAGCCCTTTATAGTGTGCAGGATTAGTTTAAGAGATATTTTTGGCAATATGGCCAATGTGCGATCCAGGAACAAGCTCCGGGGAAGTACACGTGAGCTCTTAGGCTAATCCTGCTTGGACTGAGCTCCTGTATGCAAATAACCCTCATTTGCAGGTGAAAATCATGAAAATGAGGGCAATATGTGATTCAGGAAGCTGGCAGCCGTCCATGCAGGACGAGTGCAGTGTGCAGAAATGTAATCAGTCAGTAACCGAGTACAGTTCTGCAATCTACAAAACGGAGCTATGACAGCTCCAAATAAAGGCTGCATATCATTGAGAAAGCATGCCAATGTCCAAGTAGAAGGCCATTGGCATTGCAAAATGTAAAAGAAAAAAATAAACAACTTTTAATTTTCTTTTCACTGAGCTTGCCTGGTTAAGCATAGGGCAGCAACGGGCAAACAGGATCGGGGGGAAATTAATAAAATAAACCTAAAATAACCATTCTAACTAAAATCAGTATTCTGCCATGCAAGTCAATGGCAGTCAGAAGACAACCTGGCCAGTGAGTAATGGTTGCTAAGGGGGGAGGCTCAGTGTTGGACATGTAACTATGCATTAGCAGGCAATCCTATGCAAATGAGGGAAGGGTTAGTGAATCCCAGTGAGGCAAGTCCCAAGAGTGTAAGAGTATAAATAGCTGGGTGCAAGACTAGGATATAGGTAACACTATGGGGGGTGTATCAGGCATACTGTAAGTGGATTGGAGACCTGTGGCTCGGGATTATTCCTAGTGTAGCACAGCTAAATTAGGGGTGTGTTTAAACCTGCCTAGCACTCTTTACATAGTGTAAGCGGGTGTGCGCACCACGTGCACCAGGTTGTACAGGAAGAAAAAGGAAGTTAAACCAGGAAAAAGCAGCTCTGTGCACATTTGAGCACTCCATTTGTGTGGCACACACACAGGCCTAAACAGGGAGGCAATGGGAAGGGAAAACAGCAGTAGGAAGGTAATCAAGGAGAACTAGCTGAGCTGCCAGGTGAAATGTATCAGAATCAGCTAATCACACAGAAAGCAGACCAGCCCAGCCCAGAACACGACTACAAACCTAGCAAACACCTACCCCCCCTGGTTTTTCCACATTCTACATCCACCAGTGTATACAAGTGGAAACATTTTAAAACCAAACCTACAAAATGAGAAGGGCTGCATCAGGCAACAAAGGACAACATGTGCAAGAGGCTGAGGGTGGTGAGGATGTCAATGCTGTTGAAAAACCCACAGTGAGGAGACAGAGAAGAGTGTACAGACCCAGGGTAACCTACAGAGGCTACATGAGCTGGAGATAGTGGAGTGCTATAGGGTGAACAAAGACCTCCTACAGCAAATCGTTGAGCTGTGCAGGCCACACCTGACACACCACATCAGCTGAGGGGAACCCATCCCAGTGGATACCAAGGTATATGTAGGCCTAGGTATACTAGCCACAGGTACCTCCCAAACTACAACTGGGGATAACATGGGCATCTCACAGACATCAGCATCCAGAGTATTCTATCTGTTCCTGGATGCCATGTGAGCACATGCCAGTGAGCACGTATATTTCCTCAACACACGTGAGGTGTTGACCTGCAATAGGCGTCATTTCCACCAACTACCTAACTACCCTGGGGTAGTGGGTGCTATAGACTGCACGCACTTATGCATAAAAGTACCACCCGGTGAGCAGGGTAGGGCCTACATCAACCACAGGGGCATCCCCTCCATCAACTACCAGGTCATATGTGATGCCCAGGGCATTATACTGAATGTGTGTGCTGGCTGCCCTGGAAGCTATGATGATTCACACATATGGCAACTGACGCAGCTGAACCACAGATTTTCCGATGTGGACATCCCCTACGGTCACCTAATGGGGGATGCTGGGTACCCACTGGAGCCGTGGCTGATGACACCCATCAGATACATACTGGAGTCACCATAGTAGCCAGTACTACACAGGGTGACAAAACCCACTGCAGGAAATGGCCTGAGCAACAGGGGTGTCCATAAGAGCCACACATACCAGTCAGGAAGGATCACATACCCAGCAACGGTCTCAGCCAGCAGGACAGGTGAAGACAAACACAAACAAATGCTGTACTATGGCCTCCAAATGAGCCCTATGGTTAACCCCTCCCCTAGGCCTACACAGACAGACCGCAGCAGGCCAGGCAGTTGGATGTAAGTTGTGAAGGCTAGGAAGTCAGACACTAATATGTAGGTAAACAAAGCTAGGATCTGTACTACACTGGTAAGCCTTAGCCAGCAGGATACGTAAGACTACATACTGAAATGGAGTACCTGACTTAGCAGTACAGTCCTAGCAAATGTGTACAAGTGTCAGGTGCGCCCCCCCCCATCCAACATACACATAGAGTAACAGTCAGGTGTGCACCCCCCCCACTCCTGTGTAGAACAGAAGAAACAGTCAGGTGCCCCCCCGCTATGCAGAAATGTAGCAACAGACAATGGCAGATGACCGCTGGATACCCTGCAGACACAGCATGCTACTTGTTGGTGTACAACAAAAGGTCAGCACCGCAGTACAAACAACCTGGACGTGGTCCACACATGCAACACAGATGACCATACTGGGCATGCTTACACACTTACAGGAATGAAGGCAATGTCAGTCAACAATAGACTGAGAGGTCATACTGGGCATGCTCACATACTTAAACATATGAAGGCCATGTCTGCAAACACCAGTGGACCAAACATATCTGGAAGTTGCAGTTCTCAGTGTGAACACATGTCAGTATGCACCACTCCTGCCTTGCACACACAGTGGATAGGAATGCAGAC
This sequence comes from Protopterus annectens, assembly GCF_019279795.1. Taxonomy (NCBI): domain Eukaryota; kingdom Metazoa; phylum Chordata; order Ceratodontiformes; family Protopteridae; genus Protopterus; species Protopterus annectens. The sequence continues at coordinate 141,600,725 of NC_056741.1, forward strand.
AAATATGTAAGGACAACACACTATAATAAGCCACAGGCACATGGGCAGAGATGTGTGGAAGAGGGTGACTGTGACAAGGAGTCATGTGGGCCTGTCCCAACTGGCACACAGCCTTAGGGCCCCCAACACATGAGGTGTGGCTATAACCCACTGCGGATGCTAGCCACCAGTACCTGTCAGCATGACAGACTATGTGGTGTATGTGCCAGCTGTGCAACAAGACTGTACAAGGAAACAGCCATCTAGTAGCCGTATACACGCACTTGTGACATATGACCCCGTGTGTGCCTGCATGTGGCATGTCAGCCCCTACATGAATGGAGTATGGCCCATGCACACACTGCCCTCCCCATAGTAGTAGTATGACAAGCCTGCTGAGGTCATCCAATGTGAATTACACCTTTGGGAGAGCTATAGCTCAATAAAATGCATGGCGTGTCCCATAACTGCGTACTGCTGTAGTGACAGAGTAGTTAGGTAGTAGTACTAACCCCAGACCTGTCAATTGTGCGAGTGTGTGTTTGTGTGTGTGCCTGTCTGCCTCTGACTGTGTAGAGTGAAATGCTTGTTAGGCTACTTACACTCCGTGCAATACATATATTCAACTTTGGCAAAGCTGCTGATGTCACTCACTTAGAAGTACACGTCTGGGAATATAATAGCCCCTTAATCGCTGTGGTGCATCCTGTAACTGCATACTGCTGTAGTGTGATAAACTAGTTAGGTAGGTGTTCGAACCCCACCCCTGGCAACTGTGTGTGTTTGTGTGTGAGTCTGTGTGTGTGTGTGTGTCTGACTGGGTAGAGAGCAATGCTTTTTAGGCTACTCACACTCCATACAATACAAATACACTACTTTGCCAAGGCTGCTGATGTCACTCATCTAGAAGTACACCTCTGGGAAATTGATAGCCCAGTAATTGCCATGGTGCATCCTGTAACTGCGTACTGCTGTAGTGTGATAAACTAGTTATGTAGGTGTTTGAACCCCAGCCCTGGCAACTGTGAGTGTGTGTGTCTGACTGGGTAGAGAGCAATGCTTTTTAGGCTACTCACAGTCCAGACAATACAAATACTCTACTTTGCCAAGGCTGCTGATGTCACTCATCTAGAAGTACACCTGTGAGAAATTGATAGCCCAGTAATTGCCGTAGCGCATTCTGTAATTGCATACTGCTGTAGTGTGATTTAGAACGGTGGTAGTGTTCCATCTCCATCCATGCCAGTACCGAATGTGATGTGTGTGTCTCAGTGTCTGTGTATGGAGTAATGCATTATAGGCTACTCACTCACAGTACATTACAAATGCCCTACTTTGGTAGTCCTGCTGATGTCATTAATTGTGAAATACACCTTTGGGGAAGATAAACTTCAATAATGTCAGTGGCGCGTAATATAACTGCGTATTGCTGTAGTGTAGTAAACCAGCTAGGTAGGGGTTCTACTCCCAGACTATAACAGGTTGTGTGTGTGTGTGTGTGTGTGTGTGTGTGTGTGTGTGTGTGTGTGTGTGTGTAACTTGTATCCTGTGTAGAGGTGGGTGTGAGTCTGTGACACCTGTGGGCAATGTGGAGGGGTTTTGCTAATTTCATTTATGGTGGCCCTACTATATATCACAATGTCAATCATACAGGGATAACAGATGTAAATGGCTGAGAGGCTGGGGTGCAAAGTCATACCCATACATGTGACATCAAGGCCTACCAATCACAGTCAGCCACCCCACTGTGCCTTCACGTGTGACTCACAACGGACATACCATGCCTGACAACATGGCCTGTATGGACAGATGACACTGACATCAGGAAATGCTGTTAGCATGCTATCAATGTGGGTGTAGGGTAAATCTGCTGACCAGTACCACTCCCTGCCACACGTGGACAAGACTGGCACATATGATGATAAGTTGTGCTTACAGCATGGGCCAGACACCCCAGCTACAGTTCCACATGTCACTGTACATGCATGTGGGAGGTGTGCACATCCTAGACACCATCCAAGTCATGGACTAGGGAACACATACATGACAAGTGAAGCACAGCATTGGCCACACACAATAGTCACCCAGGTGCCTGGAAGACAGATGCAATACCCACCTGTGCTGGCAAATGCAGAAGCTACAGGCCTGTGCCACAATGCAGACCATAGTCATGTGGGCTGATGCCAAGGTATACCCATTGCCTACCATTATATAACCTGCTGGCACTGTTGGCCACCACACACCTATGCAGACATCCACCCATGCACGTCCGAACTGGACCCTGTGTGTTCGTTTGTGAGTTGTATGGTGCATATGTCCACATCCACTACTCCCCCCAGGGCACAGTGAAGCATGCCACCTTATGTCTGACACCCCCTCATACTCACTGCCCATACGACCTCCATATCACCAGTGTGGTGCATGTGTTCCCTGCACATTGATGTGTTGTGGCAATCCCGCTAGTGACGGGTTGCACTCCTGGCCCTGCCAAGTGTGTTAACGTGTGTGTGTCCCTGTGTGAGTGTGCCTGTGCTGACGCTGGCACCTGTTCATGCAGACAGGCATGTGTACATCGCCTACTGTATATCTACCATATCCCTGTTGCAGATGTCATTCACCATCTCATATATGTTCTGAGTGCTCCCCACCAGATAGCCCATGTGGCGAATCCAATAACAGCATCAGACTATGATAACACTACATAGCTGTCAGGTGTTCGATACACTGTGCTGGTAGGTGTATGACACAAACATGCATCGGATTTACCCTCCCACCCCTCCCTGACATGTATTCACTTTTGTCTGCCTCCCCCACTCCCTCTCTGGTGGATGTGGAGGCCCACACCTGCATTGCTTAGGCAGCAGCATGTGTATTTAACGTGATGCTCTTGATCAGCTGATGGCCTCTGCACGAATTGCAGGCCTTCCCTATGCATGTGGAACAGGTGTGGTAACATTCCCATAGCCAATTGCATGGAAATGCACTCCACTACCTGGGAACATCCTGGTGGTGTTGGCCCTTGTCTGTCACTGTGAGCAGGAGCTAGAACTGTCATTTGGAAAACAGCTTTTCAGATGGGTTGGGGATTTACCTCTAACAACATACACTGTGGGAAGAGGGCAACAAACAGGAGGGGGATGTGCCTGACCTGACTACGAACTGTAAGTGCTGCTATACTGCATATGGAGTAATGTTGGATTAACAGTGTTTGTCTGGATATGCCTGTCGTACATGTCGCAATACCTGCCATGTCAGTTCCATGTATATCAGGAATCCCCATCTGCAGGCTCATCTGCACACTGGGCAGTGTTGTGTGTTTGGTGTCATGTGTTAGCCATGATGCATCTATCCGTGGAATGCAGAAGGTACTGTGAGGATTGTAGTCTGTAGATGATGAAGGCCATGACAGTTACTGACTACATATCCCCTCATTGGACATATGTTGCAACAAACCCCGTTACAATGGTAGATTAATGAGAGTATCACAGCAACATGTCTATACTGGCCCTGTGTATGTGCTGTCAGCCACACCTCTGTCAACCTTTGTACATATGTCATGCATGAAGTGGTGCATATGTGCTGTACATGGTAAATAGTGTCAACATATCTGATAACACGCCAGTGATATATCAGAGTGCTACACATGTCATGTACAGTAGGGGTTACACTTAATGCCATACCCTGGAAATCCTGTGGATGTTTGTATAGTACTGAGGTCTGTGTAGTGATGGTGAATGTTGGCAGTGTGTATATTGTTAATATGTACTATGGCCTGTGTACAGACTGTGGTAGATGTCATTATTCTAGCTCCCCTCCTATCTGTTGTTACATGTTGCCCCACTGTATGGTACCGTATTACCTTACATGTGTGTAGGGCCATACACACACATGTCCCATACCACAGACAGCCATCAGACCGGACTGTGTAGCAGCCCAGTATATGTAGGGTCATTCTGTGAGTGGCACATATGAGGATGGTGTAGGACAGATAGTCTATATACTGTACTATTATGCTAGCATACCATATGTGGCTGTGGCTGTGTTCACATTGGTTGTGGTTATGCACTGTCACACAGATGTATCCTACCCTGTGCTGTGACATGGCTGTCGAGCCTGCTATATATGCAGGTACTGTACCATGATAACCTTAGGATGTCTGTCAGTAGCCAATGGCACACATGTTATGAGCAGATGTCACCTTCCACACACACCGTGTCTGTGACAACAATCCCAATGACAGTAGCAAATGTCTATTAATATACCAGCTATACATACCAGACATCTCCCTGCACTACTACATTGGGACTATAGGGGCTGGGGTAGGGCTACACTCCATGTCCAGGACATATGATGGGACGATATGGACATGTACGTATCCAGATAACCATATATATATATAATTGGGCCAAATGGAGAATGACTATAAACCCTGTTGACCAACAAACCTTTAGACAGTTAAGAAATGACAATAAGAAAGCTATACTCTCTGATAAAATAAATTACTACCTACAATTTCAACAAACTAACCAAAACAACCCACAAAAATTCTGGACTAGCATTAACCAATTACTCCACCCAGGTCAATCCACCACACCAAACCCTCAAAATACTGACCATAATAATCCCATACATACAGCCAATACATTCAATACCTTCTTTTCTAATGCTATCCAAACACTAGCTAGTCAGCTATCACCCAATAGCTTCACTTTACCCTCCTATAACTCAACCTCACCCCTCCTTTTCATTTTCAACCTGTCCCAACTACATATATTCTAACCCTTATACAAAAACTAAAACCATGCTCTCCCTCAGCAGCATGGTTTCTACAGTTATCAGCCAAAGCTATAGCATATCCCATTTCCATTCTGATCAATAGGACTATTATCGAAGGTCACATACCTAGCTTATGGAAAGTCTCTCATATTATCCCCCTCCATAAAGATGGACACTCCATTGAGCTCTCCAAATACCGCCCCATTGCCCTTCTTTCTCCTTTGGCAAAGATCATGGAGAAATGCATCCACAGGCAATTACTTGACCACTTAACCCAAAATAACTTACTTTCCAGCTGTCAACATGGTTTCAGACCCTCACACAGCACTACCACTGCCCTCCTTTCCTTTACGGATTGCATAAACAAAAAACGCAACCTTAATACCCTTTCCTCTGCACTATTTATTGACCTGTCCAAAGCATTTGACATGGTTAATAATCAGATTCTCATCAACATACTCAAATCCCTGCCATTAGATGCACCTTCCATAAAATGGTTCCAGTCCTACCTAGATAGAAGACAACAGGCAGTAATTTAGCATAAGACTCTATCTACCCTCCAACCGGTTACCCTAGGTGTCCCTCAAGGGACCATACTAGGACCTCTCCTCTTCTCCATATTTATTAATGACCTTCATCGAGCCATCCCCCAAGCCACATGCATACAATATGCTGATGACTCCACACTTATATGCTCAGCCAAATCCACATCTGAACTTCACTCTCTTACCCAGAAGGTATTTAACACAGTTGAACAATGGTTCACACAGCATTGCCTTCTTTTGAACACCAAAAAACTAAACTCCTCTTCAGTCCTACTCATAAGTCCTCTCCTTTTGATTTCTCTGTTACATTCACCAGTGGTACCATTATATCACCAGACCCAATCACAAAACTACTGGGTATCACCATTGATAACAATCTGAACTTTGACATCCATATCAACAATACTATAAAAACTGTCAACATAAAACTTGTCTCTCTCTATAGGATTAAACCCTTCCTTTCCCCCCACAGCCAGAACAACTATAGCTCACACTCATCTAATCTCTACACTCCTGTATGCCACACCCGTTTTTACTAAGCTATCTAAAAATAACCTCAGCAAATTGGAAATGTCCTACAATAACATTGCCAGATTTGCAACAGGCAACCCTTTCAGAACCCACCATTGCATAAATATAAAGCAGCTAGGATGGCTGGAACTACAAAACCTGATTAAATTCCATCAACTAACCATTGCCCATAAAACTCTTTATAAACCTTCCAGTACTCCTATTCTATCTACCCTCATCACCCCATATACAAATCTGAAGTCCTTACCTTCCTCACACAAACTTCTTTTACACACCTCTAAACCTAACAACAAGGCTGGGGATTCTCTCTTTTCCAATGCTGTCAGAAAAACCTGGAATCTTCTCCCCAGTGACCGTTCCTCTCTTCCCTCTTTATCACTCTTCAAAAACAGACTAAAACTTTTCCTTAGAACACACTGGTTATGCCCCTGTACAAAACCTGACTAGGCATCTATCCATCTGTTTAAACTTAGCTCTGCCTATCCCATACTACTTATGAACTGTTAAATATTCCTCTCTGACTATAAATACAGACTCCCTCCAAAACTACACTGTGTCCAACCTCTGTGAATACTTTCTACTGAGGAATTTATTTTAATACAATTAACCTGTCTTCTCAGTTGACTTTATTTCTTCTTTTTATGTATTATACCTGTATGCTGTATTGTATATGCATTCTTGCACTATAAGGATTTATTTTTTTGTCCTCGCTGAATTTTCTGTTTTAACCTGAAATATGCATTGTATATAATGAATGTAGCTATTTAGTCATTATTTTTTGCTAAGTTTTTCATGTATGTCTTGGAGCTTATCTCCCCGGGCCTTTACTGAAAATGGACATATATCTAGTTAGACTAGCCCGGTCAACAAAAGTAAAATAAAATAATAAATAAATATATATATATATATGTATATATATATATATATATATATATATATATATATATATATATATATATATATATGAGTACACATGTGTAGTACTTCCAATTACCACTGTCATGGCAACCACCCACTATGAATCCCTACATCATGTGGGCGTATTCTCTGTACATTCCCTGTGTGATGGACATCCTTCCTGTGTGTGGGCATCAATGATTGCAGACAGCAGGCAGCAATACCTCTTACAGGAGAACCTACATACTCAGGGCAGCCACATATATGTAGGAGGATCAGGACATACAGACAGACTGTGAGTAGAGTGGTGTAATGCAGTGTGTGTGTGTGTGTGTGTGTGTGTGTGTGTGTGTGTGTGTGTGTGTGTGTGTGTGTGTGTGTGTGCGTGCGTTTGTGTGTGTACATACTAGTTTACCTTGCACTGCAGTCTTTCTGCATAGCTCACTACTGTGGGCCTATCCTCTAGCTGGACAGTGGTGTGCCTATCATGTGTTGTCTGTCCACCACACAGGTCCTGTGTCGGATATTACATTGGCAGTGTGTGTGTTGCGTGCTAGCAGTACATGGCTATATCCATTTGTGTACCTCATGTATTTCTGCATAAGGGTATGTTGCAACACATCCTGTAACACCAGCACATTCCAGGGTGTGTTACTGCAATATTGCGGGTATGGCCCTGCGTTTCTGCCTTTGTCCTTCACATATATGGCAGCCTTTGTCCTGCTGTGATATGTGTATGGGTTGTTAGGTAATGGCCTATCATTAACCACTGCTAGCATTCCTACTATCATCCCAGTCATAGCGTGGACACCCACAACATTTGTTGGCCAGGGACCATACCGGTGACAGATACATTGACATTACCACAAGTAATGAATGCCCCCCTAGGCCTAGACTACAGGGTGCACTTGGAGACTGCTGAACTACATCTGATATTGTTGACTGTTACATATTGTGCAGGCAAATCCATTGTCAACTGTTGTACGAATTGAAGGGCTTAGCCTGGACACCATAGTATGATATATATCCGCACTGTCTGCATTGACTGTTTTGTGTGGGCCTTGCATCCATCACTGGTTATATATATATCAACATCCATGTGCTGTCAGTAATGGCATACATTATTGTATGGTACACAAATAAAGGTTGTCCGTGTATATATACCTGTGTGGTTGTGTCATGTCCTTTGAATTGTGAGTGGGTATATGTGCAATGTAAGTATCCCCTTTGCGGGGTTGGTTGCCACACCACACATGTCACAGGTACCAGTTACAGGGCCTGTGGCTGGGGATATACATTGTACCCAGTACGTCCACACTTCTGCTACACATGTATGGCTACTAATACCCTTTGTCTGTGCATATGTGTATGTACCCATATATCTTATCTATCTATCTATCTATATATATATATATATATATATATATATATATATATATATATATACCTGCACATGATTATCAATGTATGGATGTGTGTGCATATCTGTACCGTTGTAATGTGTAGGCCTTCAACATAGCACATTCCCTACGGTACAATGGCTTATCTGCATGATATGTTACAGATATTGGCCTGACATGTACAGGTGACATGGATAACTGTTGGAGCATTGTAGCTGTGTTGTGGTGGGTCCTGCTGTCAAGTACTGCATGAGCTGGATATTGGATTGCACAGCATATCCATTAGGGCTGGGAGGGGTTACATTGCAGTAATTACCAGGTGTTCTTCATGTGTGCCCCCACCCCCATTAACTGTGCTCACGGTCTGTTATGTAGTAAGGAGTGGGACAGGAGTCCATTCCCATATGGAAATCATATACACATCTATCTGTATATGTATATATATATATATATATATATATATATATATATATATATATATATATATATGTATATCTGCATAAATACATATGTTACACCACCATATATAGAGGGATAGAACTGGACATTGATATAGCTCAAGCTATGTATATATATATATATATATATATATATATATATATATATATATATATCCCTATATATGTGTGTGTGTGTGTGTATATATATATATATATATATATACACACACACACACACACGCACACTGAACATATTAATCTATCTCTGTATGATTGCTGTTATATGGTTATTTGTGAGTCATATATACACACACACACTCACATATATATATATATATATATATATATATATATATATATATATATATATATATATATATATATATATATATATAAATAAAACTGTCTATCTCTCTACATTTATAGATTTATAGCTGTCCATATGTCCATGCATGTTCGGCCTATATGTGTGGCCTGTACCTCATTCTCTTGGCAATTGACATGGATGACCTTAGGACTGAGGTCAGTCATTCATGCCAATACGTACGTGTTTCAGACGTATCATCTCCAGCAATATATGTGTTCTACCACATATAACTGTGTAACTTGCAACGTCTGAAGTGTATTAGAGCAGGATATGACAAATATCCCTATATATGCCCACATTATGCTGCACTATGTCCGTGATTCATGCATTAAGAGGTTGTGTGGTGTGTTATTACTACATTCCCTGTGCTGTTGACTGATTGTGCTGGATGATATGTATGTGGAATGAGTGGTTATGTACATCTGTCATGGTTTAATGGTAAATCACGTAGTGTATGATGTGCAGCATCCTGGGTGTGGCCTTCCACAGGCTGTATATTGTGTTTCAGGGCAGAATACCAGCTGTCAGATACAGAGTGAGTTAGGGACATTTGAATGGTCGTACGCGGGTGTGCACATGTGTGTGCAGAGCTAAGCAATGCTAATCTCGGGTTGCATTACCTTACACTCAGCTAGCATCTACTTAGCTCAATCTATGCAGGCAATGCTTATCCCCATGCGAATACATGTACACACACTTACAACTGCTTATGCATGCGTACTACTGCTGTTATGCGCTTGCACATGCTTTTTAGTGCATTAGTCAGTATGACACTTCACATGTGCATTTAAGGCAGTACTCCTATGCAAATATGAATGCTACTTAGTAGGTTATACAGCACAATGAAGTTAACATATGGATATTACATGGAAAATAGGATGTGCTGCAGTGGGACTCGACCCGGGAATGCGTGCACATTAGGTGGATGCTCTGGCCACTACACTATTGGTGTTTTGCTTCATTTGCATATGTCTACCATAATGACATACCCATGTTCCCTTCCCCCGGCCCCCAATCTCCACGTACACAGCATCCATCCATTTCCCGGTTGCTAGCCCTGCCGTACACCTCCACACATTTCCTTCTCTGCACATCTCGGTACACCTCCAGTATACTGTCCCCACCCAAGCATCTGCAGGCTCTTCATCCGTTTAGTCCACGTACGTACCAGCCTTTCCCTGATCCTCCTCCGATACTGGTGGTGACCTTGATGTGACCCACAACTGTTGGTTCATCCCACCAGGGACGGACCTGTTGTTGTGTCAAGAGTAGACCTAGCTGGTCTGCAGTGTTTCTCCCACTGGTAGCATCCTGCCAGGGTATTGTGTAGCAGTGGTTTGCTCACACATCTGGCCAGCTTCATCTCCTGGTTCCATGGTACCAATGCCCCAGGTGTGACATACTCTGCATGAAGCATGCTCCCACACCCCCATGGTGTGCACCATATATCATTATTCCCTTCAGTATTATGCAGGACTACTGTTCCCACAGTATGATTGGACAGCCACTGTTCTGTGCTGCACATAGACTGCTCATAATACTGTGGTTGAGCAATGGACATGTGTTCTGGTATTAATCTACACACTTATATACATTTCCTATACTGTTGGATGCCTGTGCTGGATGATGTGTTTGTGATCACAGCAGCTGAATGTGTATCCGCCATGGCTTAGTGGAACCCATGTCTACTATAGTGTGCAGGGTCAGGGGTTTTCAACCTGGCAGTGCAGATTATTTTGTTAATGGCCACAGCAGCAGCTGTTGGCTACAGAGTGACTAAGGCACTGTAGAACATTGGTAGGTGGGTATGCACTTGTTTGCCTGAAGCACAGCATTACTGATCTCTGATTGTGGCGTCTTGCCCTCAGTTAGCCTCTACATTGCTTCACCAGTGTGGTACTCGCATACCAGTGGCCAAACAGGCTTACAACTGCTTGCTCCTGCATACACAGGCGCAATGTCATGCATTTTGTTCACATCTATCAACCGGGACACTCGGACTGTATGCTTGTCCATTGTCAGCGGTGGCCCAGGGTGTAGAGCTCCACATTGGCCCCAGCTACATATCCCAATTAATACTGGGGTGATCACATTCATAGAGGGTAACAGACATAACATAGCTACGTCGCCCATTAATCATGCTTAGAGTACTTTAACTGTCAGTATTATCCATGCTTAGGTCAGGTTTACATGTCAGGTATGACTGTTGACAAAGGTCAGTTTAAGGTGAGGTTGGATTCCTGTTTCACAGGTCAGGATAGGTTACATGCAGGTATTCGGGGTAGGTGAAGTTATTCCATACTTGTGTGGTACAGTAGAGGCGAATAGCTAAGAAGTAGGTAGGTAGTGGGGGTGACATTGTAACTGTATAGCAGCCAGTAGGTATAATTGGATGGGGAGCAATAGGGAAGGTATGTCAGATGTTGGGATTTGTATGTGAGGCAGGACAAGAGGTGTCGGTATCACTAACTGATGTAGTAGTATAGAGTGTGAGGTGGGGGGGGTTGCAAGGTGGTGAGCCTGTGCTGCTCCAGGTGTGCTTGTGGTGTTCCTTCATGTGGGACAGCTGTGATACTACATGTGGGTTGGGGTTCCAGATACTGGCAATATAGTGGGGGAAAAGGGTGTCACCTACATGTACCCGTAGACATTAATAGGAATGGAACAGGGGCTGATAGGTACGTGGTGTGCATGGGGCACAAAGGGGGGTGTTAGTAGGGGAATTATGCAGGGATGTGCAGGATGGCTGCAGGGAAGGTCCACAGTTGGCCATGTTGTCTACGACAACAGCTGTGCATATGCACTGCATTTGGTGTTTGAGTTGGACACTCATACCCCTGGATGGGGGTGAGGACTTCAATAATACCTTGTGATGCCTATTACATCAGCTTACATGCAACAGTGGGGTGTTGCGACCATGTGTTCATAGGTGTTGTGTAGTGAGTAATGCAACAACACATATGGTTATACTGTACTTTGCCATGTACACTGGAGTGTGCTGTGGTGCAACCCATGGCTGCCCGTTAGGCGTAAGCATGCCTGTCAACTGTACAGAATCCACGGCCTGTCCAGAGTTTGCTTCATAATATTGGTGTGTTCATCTTACACTCTGCACCTGTCTGGCAAATAAATGGGAACTGATGCCATTAAATACAGACAAGTAATTGGGTTTAAGACTCCACATCCTTCAGATGAGTCATGCTAATGCATAACCTATTATTCTATCAGCTTTCTAATGTTGTAAGTGGAATATGTGCTTTCTGTCCCTATTTGTCCCCCCAACGGTTTAGGTTCTGTCCAGTGATTTAGCTCTTAGAGGTTGAGAGGTATGGGCATAAGCTCTGCCCAATTTGCAATATTACTGACATCCCCGGGGTGGTCCGAATACAACTGCGCCAGCCAACACCTGCACACCTAGGCCCATAATTGCATACCCATAGTTTCCCCAGCTGGCCCTCCTCTGCAGCACTCATCCTTACTGTGGGTGCAGGTGGGGTCTAACCACACCACTACACACTGCCCACTCTCCATGTGTCGGGACCCATGTCGTACATTGTCTCGACCCATGAGTCATCAGGCTTGCACAACCTTCTGGTCCATGTACGTCTGCAGCCTGATTGGATAAATCGTTACAGGGACTGACTCTGATTATCATTAATTTTTGGGGTGTCCCACAAAGGACATTGATGTCTTTGTTTCAAGATTAGACGTGGCAGGTCTCTCCCACTGGTAGTATCCTGCCTGTGGTCTGGGAAGCAGTGGTGTATTTACTTGTATCGTGTGCTTGTATGTTTCACCTGTCTAGGTGAGGGAGGATTGATGCTACATGTTACACGTTTGTTGATTGGACCCCCCACCCCCACTGGCACGGCCTGTGAACATATGTAATCCTTAACTGGTGTATCATTTTCTATATATATATATATATATATATATATATATATATATATATCTATATCTATATATATATAGATATATATATATATATATATATATATATATATATATATATATATATATATATATATATATATATATATACATACATATATATGTAGATATATATATATGCTGTATAATACTATTTTACAAATTGTTTTCTAGTCCTGTGGAGCTTTTCCTCCCTGGGCTCTGCTGTAAATGAGCCAGAAGCTCAGCCAGACTTACCCGGTTAACAGATGTGATTTAAATACATAATTCAATTAATATCCTAGATATATATGTGTATGTTTACACACATGTATACATATATATTTCTACATGTCTATATACATATATATGTATATATCTGTATTTGTATGCATATATATATATATATATATATATATATATATATATATATATATATATATATTGCTGTATATTGCTGTATATATACGTCTAACGACATATGGATGTATGGTTGTCTGCATATGTATATATCTATATGTGGGTGTTTAATTATATTCTGTCTCTGTATGTACACATTTGTACTACAGAGTGGGGGAGGTTTCACTCCATGTAGGTATGGCTATATTATACACACACGCACACCTCTACAGTTGTACATCTACATCTGGTTATTCCATTCTTTGCCATGTACAATAGACTGTGCTGCAGTGGGACTTGTAACGGGAGTGGCTGTCCATTGGGTGGCAGCTCTGCCCAAGGCACACTATTGCTGACATCCCTGGGGCGGTCCACATAGACCCACTCCAGCCAACACTTGCTCAGCTAGGACCATAATTTCATACCAATAGTTCCCAATCCGCACATCCTCTTCGGCACTCTTCCTTACTCTGGGTGCAGGTCGGGTCTGGCCACACCTGTACACTGTACCCACTTCCCACTTCTCATATGTTTGTCTGCCCCATGGATCATCAGGCTTTCCCTACCTTGTAAACTAAGAACATGCGTGGCCTGCCGTTCGACATCGGTGTAATAGCAGGAAACCCAAATATGTTTGACTTTTTGGGTGTCCCACAAGGGACATACATGTCTTTGTTTCAAGATTAGACTTGGCAGGTCTCTCCCACTGGTAGTATCCTGCCTGCAGTCTGGGAAGCAGTGGTGTGTTTACTTTTATTGTGTGTCTGTATGTTTCACCGGTCTAGCTGGGTCATCAGGCTTTCCCACCCTTGTATTCCGAGTATGTACACACCCTGGCCAGAAAGGTCATCGCACCGGCTTCCTCCCATAATATGTCAATTTGTGGGGCGTCCCGCAAGGGACGCTCCTGTCTGTGTTCCAAGATTAGATTTCACAGGTCCACTGTGTTCCCCCCCGGTTGTATCCTGCTTGTGGTCTGGGGAGCAGTGGACTATTTACATTGTTTGTGGGTTTGTTTGTATGTTTCCTGTGTCCGGCTGGGGGGGGTCATGCTACGTGTTACATGATTCTTGCTTGGGCCCCTCACTTCCATTGGCATAGCCTGTGAACATATGTCATTCTTGTGTGCTGTTTCCTATCATAGCTATATATCTGTGTATATCTACGCACACACGCATATATATAGATATATATATATATATATATATATATATATATATATATATATATATATATATATGTATATGTCTGCATACATGTATATATATATGTGTGTATATATATATATATATATATATATATATATATATATATATATATATATATATATCTATATACATATTGCTGTATATATATCTAAATCCATGTGGGTGTATGGGATGTATGGCCTTAATCTTGCTTATCTATCGCTATGATGCTTAGTGGTTAACTACTGTGAACAATTTCTTTCACTCAGTTAGCTTCTAATTTGCTTAATCTGTGTAGGCAATGCTTACCCTCGCATAAACTCACTTAGACACACTTACTACTGCTTATTTGTGCTTAAACCTGCTTACTAGTGCTTTATTCATTATGACACTGACATTTCACATGTGCATTTCATGCAGTACTCCAGTTCACATTTAAATGTTATTAGGTTGTATGGCATAAAGATGTAAATATATGTTCATATACAGTTTTCACATGGAAAATATGTGCTGCAGTGGGACTCAAAGCGAGAATACCTGTTCGTTAGGTGGGTACTCTAACCACTCCACTATTGCTGTGTTGCTTCATTTGCATATATATTCCTTGTTACCCTCTTCAGCCTTTTCAGCTGCTTTAACCATAGCCAAGCGATGGGCTAACCCACGCACGTACGGTTAGCTATACTCAGGGTTTTAAAAAAATAAATAAAATAGTTTCTTTGTTTTATTTCAATGTACTGTTGCTGTTGAACACATGGGGACTATTGGTGGAGATATGCGGACACCTATGAGCATTTATTTACACTTTTCTCTGTTCTGTTTTGCAGGGGCATGTTTATTCTGAGAGCTCTGCTCTCAGACATGCCCCCTGCACTCATCCACGCTCAGTGTAGGATTTGGAGCTCCAGCGGCGCGCCTTCATTATTATGCATGGCGCGCTGCCATCCCCCTCTTAAACTGCCGCTTATGTGCAGGACTAGTTTAGTCCTGCACGGCAGATTGGTGAATCCGGGGGACTATCTTTCCAATTGCCTTTTCTAATGAATGTCTAATCTCTTTTAATATAAAAAAAAATGTTAGATTTTAAGGAAAACAAATTGACGTATTGGAAACAATTTCTAATTACTAATAAAATACATTCAGCTGATGCCTTAATAGCTAGATATAGCTTACAAAACAAAAAATGGTTAGATATACAGTTTTGCAGAGAATTTTTACATAATAAAACTATATTACCAACACCAACATGGGTGACAGGTGTTCCACACCGGGGGTCAACCCGTCACTGGTTAGATCAGACCATAAACTAATTACTCGGGATGTCCACACTCCACCACCACCCCCAATTAAGGAAACCACAGTAAAAAAATTTTCTAAAGCAAACTTCACCTTACTTAAGACAGAGGTGGTAAGTTTCACAGCCCCCACACTAAAAGATAATGCCGTCCAAGATACAGAACACTATATGGCACCAACAAGGATGCATGGATCATGCCATCCCTAGCAAAACCAAGACTCACTCCTCTAAGTGAAGGAAACCAGTTTGGTGGACCGCTGCAATAAACAGGCTATACAATAGAAGGAGGAAACTAGTTCAGAAAAAAAGCAAATACCAAGAAGGAAAGACATCCCTGATCAGTATCAGTAAGAAACTGAGGTCCTTCATGAAACCATCCAAGGCTAACTTCGAAAGAAAAATAGCCAAAGATTCAAAAGATAACCACAAAGCTTTCTTTAGCTATGTTAAGAATCTAAGTGGCAACTCACAGATATGCACTGAACTAGTGCAAAATAGCACAAAATATACTGAACCTACTGATATTGCCAGCATCCTGGCAGATAGATTCAGTACAAACTTCACCCCCTCTCACCTCCAAAAGGGCCCACAACAATACTGGAAAAGTGTAGTGTCCCAAAAATCACAGACGCACAGGTGAAAACAGCCCTTTCAAAAGCCAAAAACACAGCGTCAATGGGACCAGATTGTGTCCCAGGCTGCGTCTTGCATGAACTATAGAACAAACTAACCTCCCACCTAAACAAACTGTTCAACGTCAGCCGCTCCACAGGCTACGTGCCCATAGAATGGCGCACAGCAATGGTTATTCCTCTCCAGAAAGGAGGGGCCACAACTGACCCTGGTAACTAGCGCCCCATAAGCCTGACTAGCCTGGTCTGCAAGGCTATGAAGCGCATCATCATGGAACTCATTAACAAAGACATTGAGAACCTCCAAACACTTGACCCGACCCAGTTCGGCTTTGTTAAGGGCAGATCATGCCTACTAAACCTAGTTGACTTCTTTGAGATAGTCACCAAGGCCATTGATGAGGGAAAGGTGGTTCATACAGCCTACCTTGACCTCACCAAGGCTTTCGACATCATTCCCCACTCAGGTATTACAGAAAAATTCACCAGCCTGAACATAAACCCCTACGTCATGAGATGGGTTGCCAACTGGATTACAGACAGAACTCATACGGTAAGAATAGCGGGCTCCTGGTCCGACTCTAAACCAGTCACAAGTGGTGTCCCACAAGGCTCGGTCCTGGGACCCCTACTGTTTGGCATATACTTCTCAGAAGTACAGGCAAACACAGGTGGACTATGGCTAACCAAGTTTACCAATGACTGCAAACTGGGAGCCATAATTGACTCCCTGGCTGACACGGACATCCTCCAAAAGGGCCTTACTGAGACGGACACCTGGTGTCAAAGTCATGGCCTCAAGCTAGATGCCAAAAAATGCATAGTCATCTGGTTTGGGAAAAACAAAACACCCACTAATTACCACATAGGTGCCAGCCCCCTTAATACAGAAGAGGTAATAAGAGATCTGGGGACCCAGGTAGACAGTAATCTCTCCTTTGACAATCATATTGCCAAAGTAGTTGGGAAATCCTTCTATGTGGCCCATCTAATTACTAAAGGGTTCGCATCTAGAAATAAAGAGGTTATAGTGCCCCTCTACTCATCACTCATTAGACCCATCATAGAATACAATGCCCCATTTGGGATGTACCTCACAAGACACTTCCAACAGCTGGAAAGACCACAAAAGTACCTCACTAAGAGGATTACTGGTCTCAAACATATGTCCTATGCAGCCCAACTGAAAAAACTCCGGCTGTACTCAGTGGCATATCGCTTACTCAGAGGTGATCTCTGCCTGACTTACAAAGCCATATCCAACTCAGAATTGATGGACATGCTCCACCTAAAGAAATCCAAGTCACTGCGAGCCACGCGCTCTAGTGAGCTAAACCTCACCACAACAATAAATAGAACATGCTGGAGGGATAGATTCCTGTCACAGAGACTCCCCATGCTTTGGAACAAAATTCCAAATTACATCAAGCAGAGCTCCTCACTAACACTCTTCAACAGAAACCTTGACGAGTGGATGAGTAACAGAAAATACACCCCTGAGATCACTTCATCGGCTGTGCTTGACAGAGGATCAGTTAATTAATCAATGGGGCGGCGAAAGCCGACACACTCTGGCTAGGCTTATAAATTCCCTCGGGCAGATAGCCTAGTACCTACCTATGAACCTATGAAACTATTAACATTACAAACAAATAAAGAAAACACACCTACGTTATTAGATATTATATATAATGTAATTAGTGGCACTCAAAGAGGTACATCTTTTATATCCTTACTACACAGAACTATTAGATCAGATTTTAGTTTTATAGATGCATCCTTTTGAAACTACTCTGTTAAAATAAATGGAGAAGAATTTACCACTAATAACAAAAAACTACACTTAAGGTCAGCAGGAAAAACAACAGCCTCTCTCCAATGGAGAAATTATACTTGGAAATGTTTTCATAGAAATTTCATTACTCCACAAAAAAATAGCCAAAATGTATAAAAATAAAATGGCAAAATATTGGAGATGTGATTCAATAAATGCTGATTGGCAGTATATGATTGTTACTTGTGAAAAACTATCCTCATTTTGGAATGATTTTAAAATATTTTGTAAAGCATTATGGAATGATAATCTTATTTAATGTTCCGATCCCAGATAATGTACCCAAATCTCAAATGTATATGTTGTGGTCAATTATAGCAGTAGCAAGGAAAGTTGTTACAAAGAATTGGAAAAATGATACCACCCTCTCTTTTTAACAATGAGTTGATTTATCTAGCTAAATATTTATGGGAAAAAGAAATTGCTACCATAAAACTGAAAACAACAAATGTAACACATAATTTAATTGCATGGGAGAAGTTGCAATCCTTACTAGAGAAATACTGATTGATTGATTTCCTGATGTAGATTTATGTTTATAAAGCTTGATTATGGACTATGTATATAGTTAATTATAGTTAAAATGTTAATAATTGTAATGTTAATGGTTTTGTTAAAAACAATAAATATTTTTGAAAAAAAAAAAAGTAACATGATACCACTGATGGACATACCAACACAATAGTTAATAAAGCTTACTCCTCTACTGTTCCTTTACACCTGTATTTCAACAGGTTACTCTGTACTATTCCCTCTTGCACATGACCATGCTGCCTGCATCTATTATTAGTTGGGCAGGGTTCTGGACAGTTCATGATATTGTCTGGTGGCGTATTCTCCCATCCAAATGTCAATTTTTTCTTTCCATAAAGTGATTTTCTTTCCCTATAATTCAGCACTGCACATGCCACAAACAGAAAAAAGCATTGTTTAATAGTTATTCCATTTGTTTTAGATCTGAACTTATTTCTGTTTGCCTTTTTTTCCTGCATTTGTCTCATCTGTTACATCATGAAGGGTACTAACAGTGGCAGAGTAATTAGATTAGATCACTTATCCCAGCTACACAGCCAAAAACAAAACAATGGCATGTGACTTATCAGTCACAGACTGCCAGCATCACACTTCAGATAAAGTGTAGCCTGCCGTCTGAATAAAAGCAAGTCTTTCAAGCTTAATTTTCAGATGCCAAAAAAAAAGGAATTGTCTTTTCATTTAATCAGACTGGAGTGCTACATAAAAAGACAATATTTTCATCTTACTCATTTTATTTTCAATTGGTATTTGATTTTGCAATTTTTTTCTATACCATATTTTCTGCAAAAGTGCATGTTTCTTCTGGTGTTTTGTTATAGCATTTCTGCACTGCATACAGTGTTTTATTGAGACAAGTCAATCCCGGGATTCAAAAATCTCGGCGCAAGGACAGTTTTAGCCTTGCGCCGAGCGTCCTCACTACAGATAGCGCAGCAGCGCCATAAGACTATGTATGAGGGCATGCCGCCGCATCCTCGACATGCACAGGAAACGTGCATACAGACTGTAAGAGGAACACACAAATAATATGAATCAAACTGTGGACAGGCCGCTGATTCCATACAGTTGAACGACATGATGTCGCCTATTGGGCAGCCATTCCCGATACTGTAGGCATGTAATCCGACGTAATAGGCATCACAAGGTAATATCATAGTCCTCACTCCCACACAGGGGCGTGAATGTCAGATGCAAACACCAAATGCAGTGCATTTGCAAGTGCCGGAGCAAGAGGGTGTAAGCCTGTTTGGCCACCAGTATGCGAGTATTACACTGGTAAAGCAAAGTAGAGGCTAACTGAGTGTAAGAAACTGCAACCAGAGGTTAGCATTGCTTAGCACCTCGCAAACCCATGCACACCCGCTCACACCTGCTTTACTGTGCCTTAATCACACCGTATCCAATGGCCTTGTTCTGCCCAGCAACAAAATAAATGGCCTCTGCAAGGCTTGAAAGCAGGACCCTGCACACACAGCTATTGTGATTTACCACTAAGCCATGGCAGATATACAGACATCGGACCTTATCACAAACATATCATCCAGCGCAGTAATTCAACAGTATAGGAAATGTATTCCATCATGTAGATGTATGTGTGAGTGTTTATATCCAGCATATAGATACATACATATATATATATATATATAGATATATCAGGAACATCTCATGTGACAACAAAGCATTACAAAGGAATGAAAAGGGAAACACCAGCAACACCTGTATTATGTAGTGATGTCTTCCTATGTAATATCAAAACTCTCTCAGACAGACATGTGTCAGTCATACACACAATCATTTGTACACTGGCCATAAACATCACTCTGTGCATGTTATTTACATTAACACAACAGTTCCTGTCCAATCATTATGTGAGAACAGTACTCTTGCAAGGTGCTGTGTGCGACATCATCATCATCATAATAAAGGTAAATGGGGTAACCATAGAGGGACCGGTGGTGTTGTGTGTATAATGGGGTCGTCCGCATCACATGTACCTGGAACATTTAGGAGTCATGTGCATACTAGGACCATGCATTTGAGAGACAGGGTGAGGACAACTGGAGTATGTTGTGATGCATATTAAAAGGGTTACATGTGTCCACTGGACATGTGTGTGAAATGGACAGCTATGTATGGGACAAATGTTCTAGTAACCGATTGGCCTTTTGTTTCCATAGGGTGAGAGTGGGATGTGGGGGAAGGAGAGTAGGTATGCTCGTGGAGGATAGGTAGGGTAGGATGACAGACAAGACAGTATACAGGGTCAGTATATGACACATGTGGGGGGATACACCTCGGACAGGGAGGGGTGTTTGGCATTCACAAGCCTATGAGTCCCCAAATGGAAACAGTGGGATGGAGGTCCCCAGCCAAGGGCAGCCACCACTGTACCAAAACAGCTGCAAATGTGGCAGTGCTGGGGGCTGTCTAGGAGGGGAAGCCTGACCCTGTAAATGTGACACTCTGCCCTTAAGCTGGTGTATCTGGCTTCAAAACCCCTTATTGAGCCCCCTATGCACCACATCCGGGACTGTACGACAGCGGACATGTCCCTGTCTGGACCTGCTCCCAGGGGGACAAGCCTCATTCTCGGTGGTGGTACCATCAGAAGGTGGTGCAGAGCCAAAAGAGGTGGCGGTCCAAAGCTGGGCCCCAGATGTGCTGGTGCCCAGTGCCATGGCCAGCTGAAGTGGGACAGGAGGTTCTGCCGGGACCTCCAAACCCATACAGCCTATGGTGTTGCAGTGTAAATACAGATATGGCTTAGTAATAGTCCACAGCATTCAGGATTACTTACAACAGCATGCATAGATATTACCATCAACCCAACACAACAGATGGTATACATTTGCAGAGAGAGCACAACACATGCATATATACTGCATGACATCTGTACAACGTGTAGAAGACTTGTGACTGCAGCTATGAACAGTGGCCCATTATTGGCATGTCACTGAGAACCCCAGACAGTGTCTGTCATACCACTGTTTCATGTGACATATGTCCAGTCAGGGATGCGATGGCAGTAACTCATCACTATCACCATGTACTGGCTGCAATCCTCACACTATGCTCCTGCTGTTCACAGATGTGTGTTTAGTGAGTAACACAGGAAACAAATGGTTCCACACACTGACCAGTCCACAGATGGCCCTACAGATGGGGGTCCCTCACAAACAGAGCACTGTCTTGTCAGTTTTAAAACATGCAGAATAGCCATTACCACACACACATTGTTAAACAGGCAGTTGTCTCAATGAAGCATAGCCGCACTTACATGCTGTAGTCATGTCTGGCACATCACCCTCCTGTCTTTAGGTTATTTCCCACTGTGTATGTTGTTTGAGGAACATCCAGATATCATCTGTGATGCAGTTTACCAAACACCAGATCCAGGTACCACTCACAGTGACTGTCATAGGCAAACACCAACATGATGTTCCTAGATATTGTACTGTGTTTTTCATGCGAATGGCTATGGGAACATCATCACAGCTGTTCCACATGCAATCAGCTACAGGAGGACTGCAATAGGTGCAGAGGCCATCATCCGAACATGGCCATCACTTACAATACACAAGCTGCTGCTGAGCAGGTGTACACCTCCACATCCACCAGAGAGTGTGTGGGAGGGATAGACAGAGGCAAAGTACATCAGAGAAGGGCTTGGAGACTAAAACCTAAGCGTCGTCTGTCACACACCTACCAGTACAGGGGTTCGAACCCCTGATTGACTAGTCATTACTATTACAAGTGTATGCAGTTACTCCATGTGTTACAAAGCTGACATGTTGGTGTGCTGTAAGAACATATATGTGTGTTGGTGTGCGACATCTGCAACAGAGATATAGTAGACAGACATTAGGTGTAGCACACATGGCTGTCCACATGAACAGATGTCATTGTCAACACAACCACACTCTCTAATGGACTCACATTGACACTGTTTGCCAGACCCACAAATACACTCCCAAACCACTTAGTTTGCCACACTGCAGTAATGCACAGGTACTACATGCACCACAGGGGATATCCAGAGGTTCTATAGGCTACGGCATGTGAACGTGTTCGACATCTGTCAGTATGCCAATAGGAGTTATACTGGGATTGACTGTGGTTGGGAGCATCATACCCCACATGCAGACACAAGGTGCCAGTACTGTCATGCATGTGTGCATTGCTTCATGGGTGTGTAGTGGTTGGCTGTGCAAGATGGCAGTACAAGGCTAGGTGAGGAGTAATCCTTGGCATCATGCCACCTGACAATGGTGTGCAGTGTGGTACAGGGGTGTAGTGTCTGCAATGTCCCACACAGATGGGTATTGTATGAACTGTCCTGACATCCTGGTTACTATTGTGTATGGCCATAGTTTTGCAGTGCATGCCATGTCTGTGTTTGATAGTCCTTGACATGGACATTGCCTGGGATGTACATGTCCCACAATAATGTACAGTGACGTGTATAGGTGCACCTGGTTTGGTTGGCACATGTTGTGTACACAGACTGTTATCCTCTGATATGCCAATACTGGCCTGGTGTGGCAGAACCTGCTTATAGTCAGCAGGTTGACCCTGCACCTACATTGATAGCATGATACAGGTATTCCCTGGGGTCAGTGGCATCAGTCCATACAGGGCACATGTGTAAGGCATTGTATGATCTCTGTGGATCACATTTGATGGCACCACATATGTTGCAGGCATCCAGTGGTGAACATAGTGAAGGCACATTGTCCACAAGTATGTGCCTATTGTACTGCTGTACAGGGTGCCATGCCCTCAGCAGCCCACTGCAATCACACCATGCCTACTATATGTCATCAATGTGCAGGGTACTAGCAACATAGCGGGATATTCTAGGCTAGTGTGTTTGTGTATGACACATGGGTTCAGGACGTATTCCGGGTAATAGTAGGGTTGCATACTTTGTTCACCAGGCCTTTTGCCATATGTAGGGGTTTGGCTTGCCAACACAGTCCCTTGGCTGACTGACATCTGTACTCATGAGGTGGACATTGTGACATATAAGACAGACACCATATAGGAAAACTACAAAATCCACTCCCCAACATGTCCAGTGGTTAGACACTCACAGCCACCTCCACACAGGCTCTGACACTCAAACACACACACCTGCCATGTCCTGGAATAGAACCCTACCAAATTAGTGTATCACACTACAGCATTATGCAGTTACAGCACACGCTACAGAGATTACTGGGTTACAGCAGTCCCAGAGGTGTATGTCTAGGCGGGTGACATCAGCAGGATTGCCAAAGGTGATCATGTGAATTGTAAAGAGTGTGCATACTCTAAAATACATAGTTCCTGTCTCAGGCAGACAGAGGCACACACTCACAAACAGTTGGTCTCTCTTGGAATAAACCCCCTACCTAACTAATTTATCACACTACAGCAATATGCAGTTATAGCACGCGCTACGAAGAATACTGGGTTACAGCAGTCCTAGAGGTGTATTCCTAGGTGGGTGACATCAGCAGGATTGCCAATGGCAGTCATCTGAATGTAAAGAGTGTGCATACTCTAAAAAGCATTGTTTGCGTATCAGGCAGACAGAGACACACACACACACACAGTTGGTATCTCTTGGAATGGAACCCCTACCTAACTAGTTTATCACACTACAGCAATAAGCTGTTACAGCATGTGCTATGGAGAATACTGGGTTACAGCACTCCTAGAGGTGTATTTCTAGGTGGGTGATAGCAGCAGGATTGCCAAAGAAGGGCATTCCAAGTGTACCGCGGGTTGTACATGTCTGTTACCTGCGTGTACCCACTGCTTACTGTCACGAAAACACATTTACACCTGCTTAAAAGTGTCTTATGCAGTCCTAATTGACAGTATCAACAAGGCTTGCAGGTCTCGAACCCTGGACCATGCACACTGAAGTCACTGGATGTACCACTAAGCCATCTGAGTTGTATACAAGCTGCATGGAGTCTATAATGCACATCCTACTACAGGTATTCCACAGTACTGAAAACAAATGGGACAGTCCCTTTCTGTACATATGTACAGTACCCTTGAATGTACTGTACTCTGTGAAACAACAAAGACAAGTCTACATCTGTACAACTGTCATAACTACATATATATATATATATATATATATATATATATATATATATATATATATACATATATATACACCTACGGGATGTGTACACACACACACACACATATATATACATGCATATACACACACGCACACACACATGTCTGAATGCCCTTTGTGACACAGAAGGGTTCCAAAGGAATTGATGTGTACACAAAACAGAGGCATCTCTTGTGTTATAACATTTAAATCATAAGCAGCTCACCAGAGAAGGGATGGCTGTTGTGTATGTGGAGTTTGGGGTGGGGAATGATGGCTAACGTAATCTACCCCGGGGATTGTAGTGTTAGGGTGGGCGAATGATGGGTATGGACCTACACCCCAGTGACCACTTCTGTGTCACTGCTCGAAAGTGGCACAGGAAAATAACATACCCAACTGTAGTTGTGCTTGACTGTGTATTCTTTACCATTCCTAACTATGTAACACTTTGTAGACACCGGTCACCACAGATGGCTACCATGGTGTGCTAAAAGACATTACATATGTGTATGCCTGGCTACAGGGTAGTCACACACACACAAACATGCACACACTTGCCAGTATTGTGCATACACATCTTGCCTATGTAAAGGTAACTAGTACAGTGGTATGCAGCTGGGGTATGTGCCACAGAATACATACAATTACACTTACTGATTCCACGTCTGAGCTTAGTGACATCACAGGACCGATTACTTGCAGTGGGGAGAGGGGAAGAGAAAGGTATAGTGGTTGACAAGGATAAAGGCCAGTGCAAAAGGAGGTATCTCTTTGGAATGTAGCAAAACCTGCTGCCATGACAGGATGCAGACACAAATACACACACACACACAACCACACTCAGCCTATGCTGACACACACACTCAGGCATTTGCTGAGACACACACACACACACACACACACACACACACACACACACACACACACACACACACACTCAGCCATTTGCTGACACACACACTCAGGCATTTGCTGTCACACACACAAACATACGCACACAGTTGCCAGGGGTGGGATCAGAACTCCTGCCTAAGGATCACTATTGCAGTACTACGCAGTTACGAGACGCGACACAGAAATTACACATCCCAAGGCAGTCAGACTGCCCTTCTACAATTGAGGACAACAACAGGGAGACTGACAGTCACAAAGTACATAGCTGTAGACCTGTGTGTTTAAAGTAGGTGTCCATTACAACCTGTATGCACAAACAAGACACACCATCCACAGGTAGGCCTGAGAGGTATAGTTGTAGCACAACAGGAACCTGAACTGGAGTATGGCCATCTGCGGAATAGACAACTACTATCACTATACAGGGTTACAGTGGGCATGCTCATACACTTAGTAGCACAGAGCCGTTTGGGATGCACTATGACTACAACTACACAAGGTTATACTGGGCATGCTCATACACTTAGTAACAAAGGGCTTGTTGGATGCACTGACTCAAATTACACAAGGTGGCAGTGGGTACGGTCATACACTTAGTAGCAAAGGGCTGTTTGGGATGCACTCCAATTCTAACCACTGAAGGCCACAGGGTGCATGCTCAAACACTTACATGTACAGTACACATTATAATGGACTCCTATTGTAAACACACAGGTTTACAGTTAGGTACATCTTACCTGTCAGTATATATGCACATCATACTGGTTTACTACCTGATACCTGTATGTGGCCTGTAAATTATATATCTGTGTCTGTGCTGTGTGATACACATGCATACATGTACATGAAGTACTGACATATATATGTTACGTATGCACATTCATGTATGTGTGGACGTGACAGACAATAGGTTACCTGGGTCGCGCAGGTGGATGCTACCTATAGCATGTGTCACACACCTTGCTGCCCTGAAAGGCATACATTGATAGCAGGTTGTGGACAGTGGCATTATACGTGGAACAGTGGCATGTGCAAGCATAATGTGTGAGCCACCTTGTGTAATTGTACTGAGGTGCAGTAGTCAAGATGACCTCTCCCGGCTGTGTTAGTAGTTGTCATTATTAGCAGGACTGCTGCCCTAAGTATATCTCACATTGGTCATATACACAACTTCTGCCACTGTCCATCACCTTACATGGGGCATTTGCTACCAAGCACATTAATGCCACGCACAGTGATGTCATGGTATGGGTAGCAACTGCTAGACCAAAACAATGAGCCAATGTCCTGCTGTTATTATGAGGTTGTCCAGTGTCTGTCATTCCGGGCTGTCATGACTGAACGATGAGCCTTCAACACAGGGCACATGCATCCATGTTACATGTGTGTGTGGATAATACCTAGGTCGCATTTACCCATATAGCCACATTCCAAGGCAAATGTCCTACACACAAATGTAACACCCTGACACCTACATGACAATTGCATTGGA
The DNA here is from genome assembly GCF_019279795.1 of Protopterus annectens. Lineage (NCBI taxonomy): Eukaryota > Metazoa > Chordata > Ceratodontiformes > Protopteridae > Protopterus > Protopterus annectens. The sequence continues at coordinate 141,627,962 of NC_056741.1, forward strand.
TGCTTATGCTAACCCGTGCTAGATGTGTGGCTTTAGTAATCCATTTGCTCAATGTAGAACCTACAATGATGAATACTGACATCTGTGCAGTGAGGAACACCTGGCTGAAGGCTCTGTAGTGCACAATTGCACTACCACCATATAACTCAGATCCAGACATGTAGGCCATAACAGTGGTATGGACCATTCCAGGTGGTGGTGTACACATATTGGTAAAGGCTACTCACATGTAAAGACCACTACTCTGACATAACACATCACAGACGAGTCAGGTACAGGTGACGGTGGCAAATGCTGCATTCTAGGTTGTATCCTCATATACATCCACCACCATGTTCCCAGAATACCAACACACATCCATATGTGGTATGACATAGTATGGTAGACCACCAGATGACCCTCGATTGGTGGACTGTACCTAGGCCTACATCAACTGTGCAAAGTACCCATGTACAGACACAGCTGCATAATGTGTTATGCAATGCAATAATATCACTGTTTGTAACCAGCTCAGTCGTACACATACCAAGGTCCCTCGGATGTTGTCAGCATTAACACGTTCGACTGTTGCTGTACACCAGTAAACAACACCCTCATGGTTGGATATGACCTAACAGTACCTGCCCTGGATATGTACATCCCACACTCATGCAACATAAATTACATTACCACAGCTTACGTTTACCTTTCTACATACAGGTGGCTACAGTCATTATACACATGCACATGGCAGATAGCATGCTAACAGTACATAAGGCTCAATATCTATGTTGACAGAGGTAATGTCCCCTCTCTACTGGTCACTCATGACACCTATCATATCATACAACACCCCATGTGGCATGTATGTCTTTAGACATGTCCACCTAATGCAATGCCTACAAACATACCCAAATAACAGGACCATAGGACCTACACAAGGCCTGTATTGACAGGCTTAGGGAAATTGAGCTCTGCTTTGTATGTTCCTGGGTAGTCACAGGTGATACGTTCATGACATGTGCAGCCATGTGTGGCCACAGCTCCTACATATACCCCATGTCAACAATTGCAAGCCATGTATGCTGTGTGCTGTCTGAACATTAGCCTTAGTACCATAATAGTCAGTACATGCTGGGGTGAGATGTTTACAAGCCACAGACCTTGCACATGCTTGAATGAGTTTACTGCCTAGCTCTAACAGAGCACATTGCTGGCACTCTCCCAGTACACATGAGGTGTGTGTGGCAAATATGATGTGCTCACTGTTGACCATTACAGTGCCCTGACTTCACCATGGCACTGTCAAAGTAACAGTTTGTAGGAGCATGATATGGAATAATGCTGTGTGTGTCACGCTGATATGTGCTGTTGTAATATATGTACACATGGCTACTCGGTGAAAGTGGTGGTGTCCTACCAGTACATGAATACAGCATCCATTATGGTGTAATGCTCGGCTATGTTTCACACCTGGCGTGGGGAAAGTGTGGAATGTATCCTCTTGACCTGCTAGTGCACATACTGATGTAGACCGCATATGTGTACATGTATTGCTGTTTGTGTAGATTCCATGTGTGTGCAGTGTCTGATGTCTGAAGGTGACTGCTGTCTTAGTACATCATGCTGTTGCAATACAGCCTCAACATTGCCAACTGTATATGGTGATATGCTCGAAGTACAGTAAGCCGTACATGAGGTATGGACAGATGTTTGGACATGACTACTAAGTGGTGGGGCTTCCTTGCAGATGAATGATTACTGAGGACAGCTCACTAGTGTGTTACAACCAGTCCTACAATAACCTGTGTACCTGCTAAGGTCAGGGTTTGTTAACTGAAGTGGAAGACAGACAATGTAGAATGCTGTAAGGGTGACACTGAAGGCAAACCTCATGACACCTGTAACAGTAATAACTCCCCTGTGCATATATTGTGCATATATCAGCACAGTTGTCAAAGGAAAGAGTCAGTAAGCATTGTACTGGATGCGATAGTGCTGTACTTCTGGGGTACCTATCATGAGATAGGCTGGTGTTTGATTCACAGTACTGGCACGTGTGGGTGTGTGTCCATATATGTCACGTATGGTTGGGAATACATCCCACATGTTATCACTCTCCTGAACACTGTTGTTGACACCAGTACAGAGTGAAGTGTAGAAAGAAAGGCATAAGCAGGTGGTTAAACTTCACACATGTAAAGTGTCTGTCTGTGCGTAACATAGGTGTATATCTTTGTGAATGCCTGTGTGTGTGTGTGTGTGTGTGTGTGTGTGTGTGTGTGTGTGTGTGTGTGTGTGTGTGTGTGTGTGTGTATGGCTGTCCATGTGTATGGCTGTCCGGTTCCTGGAGTGAGGCTGTATTTTACCATAGTGAAATGTTAATGCCCCCTCCCCCCATCCACTCAAAGCAATCTAGCATCCCTGTTGATATCATCAATCATAGATGGGCATACTAACCACCTGTTAACATGTACTCCCTGGGGTGTGACCTGTTGTTACATAGCCTACTGATGGACCCCCTTCCCCACATACACTCACTGCACTGTAGTATCCCTGTTGATGTCTTCGATCTTGAGCCATTCCAACTACCTGTACATGTGTAATCTCTGTGGTATGTCTTGTAATTGCGTAGTACTATAATTATGATATGCACGTAGGCAGGGGTTCTCATCCAAAGACTGGCAACTCTGTGTGTGTGTGTCAGAGTGTGTGTTACTGTGTCCGTGAATCCTTGAGTGTGTGGGTGTGTCTGTGTTTGCATGCTGTCATGGCAGTGGGTATTACCACTTCCCAATGAGAAGCCACTATTTCCACTGGCCTTTACCCTTGTCTTCCAGCATACCACTCTTTTACCCAATCCGCGCTTCAGGTAACTGTGATGTCACCCACTATGGATGTGACGTCTCTAAATACAGTAGCTTACTACACAGCTATCATGCTCTTGGATCATTAGAACAGTAAACTTAATTGAAACATTGGAGAATATAACTGTGATGTGGAAGCGGCAACATGCATGCAGGTATTGTCTTACTGACCTGTGGGTAGTCAACATGTACATATGGGACTTCCGCAAACACCAACATCCCACGGCACATGCAACTACACCTGAAAGAGGAAGGCAGAATGTCAGGATCAACATGCTGTTAGTGTTGTTACACATGATACATACTGTCAAACGTACAAAATGTACTCTACAACTGTAATACATGGTACGTCTGCTGCCTGTCAACACTACTCAACAATATTAATCTACAATTGTCTACCTAGTATGTTCACCCTGTGCATCAGACCATATAAACATGTCCCTGCACTGATGGTGTGGATAACAGGGATGCGGCACAGGCATCATCATATGCACAGGGTGATAATGTTTGCCAGAAGTCTAGGATGTGCCACTGGATGACATCATGCGTGTGTGTTAGGGTCTGTGATATCATTAGGCATGTGTGGACGTTATGGTGTGTGTGTTGAGGTGCCCTACATTTGTTTCCAGTGTGTGTGTATGCATGCACACAGGTCTGGCATGTGGCTGGCCTACACAGGGGTAATATTGACAGCTGCAGACTGTACAAGGCAGGTTTTACAGTTCACGGTGTCTGACCACAGCCACGTGACCTGTGCCTGCCAGAGATTGCACAGGCACTACCAGACAGAGGTCCAGATTGGGTACCGTCTGATGACACATGTCCACTGGATTCGTGTCCCTGTTGGGACCATCCAGGACCACGTGCTCATGGCCTGCTGTGTCCTGGTGTGGACTGCACAGCATCAGCTGCACTGCTGCTGCTACCGCCACTATGGGAGTGGGCATGTGCAGTAGCATGTTCACGTAGACCTGTAACAGATGATGTAGCTGACCTACGTCCATGTGTCCAACGCCTCGCTCCCAACAGATGTTCCAGCACACATATTCCACACTCGAGGATTGACATGCCATGGTCAAGGACTCCCACCATGTCATCCAATCGTCTATCCAACACATCTGCAAGATGATGGTGAGCATTTGCAAGTGCCTGGATGTTGTCAGTTAATGAACAGACAGCAGCCATCTGATGCCTCAGACCTTCTCTGTTGTGCCATTCAGCACATGCCTATGCCTCCATTACAGCCCAAATCATGTGTCTGGTGACTCCAGCTGATGTACTTAGTCTCACAGGGGCATGTTGGCCAGTGGTCCTCCTACAAGCAGTGCTGGGCACATGCCTGTGTGGGACATCACCAGTCTTTTGACTGGGATAATGGTGTGCAGGCACACCTTCCATAGCCACTACACTTCCCTGTTCCATGCTACCACCTGCCAACTGTCCTTCCTCTATGGCCGGTGGTGATGGGGTATGTGCAGGCAGGGGAACTGTGTGCGAGGATGAGGGGGAGACAGGTGGAATGGCAACCAATGGCACAGATTCAGCCCCTGACAACCCTGCCTGTGCCTCAATCATACTATCATCATCACTGCTAGAGTCTGTTGGGACACTAACATCAGGTGGACCGCAGGAGGGCAACGCACCTACATCAACACCTGTGAGGGGAAGACAAGAACTGTACATTACAAGTTATACCAGACACACACACACACACACACACACACACACACACACACACACACACAGACAGATAGACAGACACACACAGACAGACTCACACACAGACAGACACACACAGACAGACACACACACACACACAGACAGACACACACACGGACAGACACACACATGCACACACAGAGAGACAGACACACACAGAATGACACAGACTGACACACACTGACACACACGCTATATGCAGGTGATATGGCAGATGGCAATCAGCTTAGACAATTATACTTTCAGCGTAAGCAATTATAGTGGTACTTATACATCCCTGAGTTGCACACAACAGCATGCATGTGTTATAGCAGACGGCATGCACCTTACATAATTATAGTGGTGGTTAGCATACATACCTGTACTGCACCATTTCTGTTAGTAGCCTATGCCCCATACCTGCAACACAATGCATGCACTTTGCACCATTGCACTGCACTGCCATGGTGTGTGCAACATACACCGCATGTTACAGACCATCGCTGACCTTTGTACATCTGCCACTGATGCTCTGTGTTGGCCACCGCCCCGATGTGTGAGGACATGAGCTGTACGGTATGTTGACTGCATACTATGTTTGCCTGAGCCCTAGCTTGCATATCTCCCCCAAAGCAGTGCATGTCTGTTTAACATTATTCCGCCTACCCCTGAGCTGAGTGTAGACATTGTGCATGTGGCTGTACACACATGTTTGACATGGCTGTCCCTACTTTGCCATGATGTCACAGACCAGCACAGGTTTACAGTACACTGGCCTGCTGTGTGGCTTATGACCTTGCCAATCACATGTAGTATGACATGTCTTCTGCTGACGTGTTGAATGACATACATACATGTGTAACACAGTGGTGTTCTTTCCAATCTAGAGTACAGTAATGGTGTCCCAATGCAGGGATGTGTTATACTAACATGGCCTTCAGCTGATGCAATGTTGTCTGTCCACCCTACAAATATGCAGGGACATACTGCACATTGAGCTGATGCGCATAGCCACTGCAGGGCATCATGTGACTTCACAATTGCTATACAGTGTGAGCTACTGACACAGTTCATAGCCATGACTATGTTCACATACAATACATATCTAATGTGGAATGTGACCCACATCACTGAGGTGTATACACAATAAACCCTAATGTGGAATGTGTAAAACAGGTCACAGAAGGGTATACGGCTGACACCCCTGCACATCTGCAACCATATTACTGATACCTGGCAACTATGCCCACACATGGCTAACTTACACATACTCTGTGTCCCACATGCCATCTGTGTACCTCACACACATGAGGAGCAGGCATGACAGTGATGTCTGACACCAGCAAGGTGAGTGTACTGTATCTGTGGCTTGATGTGGATGTATGTGTATGTTGTGCAACACGTGTATGTATTTGGATACTGTATAGGTGAATGCTTCCATGTCATGACACACTCCAGATGTTCAAGACATGTTATGTGGTGGTTACATGTTATGCCTACACAAGCTGTGCACAGGCCTGTATGATGTTTAGTGTTTCATATCTGCAATATCACCATTACACAAAGGCCATAGTTGTATTGTGTTGAGCCAATGTACAACAGGGTGTACACACATGTACATCACTTCTACTGTGTGTGTTGCTTCTTGTCTCTGCCCATCCTCCATGGCCATGTGTACACATATTCAGTCCAATGGTTTTGATGACCATCTTATTTCACATGTCAGTGTTATCCCATATGACATACACCCATAGATGTCATATGCCCCACTGAGGACAGGGTTATGCAGACAAAGGGTGGTATGTATGAGATGTGAGACATGTTTTGCAGGATAGTTGAGCAGTGTTGCAGTCAGCCCACTACAGGTCATGGACATGTCTGATAGCACATGACATTGTGTGACATTCATAGCAAGGGTATACTCCACAAGGGTGTATCCTGTGGGCCAGGCATACTCCAGCTCCAACACATTTAGTGTGTGTGCACACATATGCTCTCTATACAGTACTGTTCATATTCCCAACATGTGTAATGCTGATATGTAGTACCTGTCCCTACAGTGGAGCACACCTCCACCATTGTATTCACTGTTGTCCAAACATCTGACAATGACAGTTTGGAAGGTTTAGTGTAGGTGTTTCATATAGTCTTCAATTGTTTCACATGGGTAAACAGTGTGATGCATTGCAGGACTGACCAGTGTCCATTAACAGGACCACCATACATTATGTGTATGTGTGTTATGGCAGATAGCATGCTATTAATATGTTCTGTGCATTATCAGACCTGGTAAATAATAAAAATGTCACTTGACACAGGCTGCTGTCACTGCAAAATGCCAGAGGTACCTAAACAGGGGTATCATAGCAGTAAGATCATTATCCACACCTGTGTGATAGCTACAGGGTGCAATGTCCATGTTAGCACATAAGCCAGTACAATACACTATACTATGGAGTATGCACATCTGTGCATACATAGAGTAGCAGACTATAGGATGTGGCATGTGTGCATACATGTCTTGCATATGATGTTACATTACATATTGTACAGTAACACATGTAACTATTTGATATATAGTTGTGTTTTATGTGCAGTAGTGACTTACCAGGCAACTCCAGGCTCGGTGATTGAGAGAAACCCACCTCCACAATACCAGCTAAAGCTTGTGGATGGAGGCCTGCAGGTGTCCCCAGGTTGGCCAGTAGCTCCTCGGTACATGTGAGTGGGGGCTGCGTGAGTGGCCCCCCACCTGTTGCACCTTGTTCCCTGGTGATTGCATTAGCATGCTGTTTCACCCATCTTATCAGGTCAGTGCAGTGTCGGATCACCTGCTGATAGGTGCGATTGTGACCGCCAGCATCATTTACCCTCCTGCAGAGTTCCTCCCACAGGGCATCCCACTGCTGTGCATCCTGTGGAACATGGCTGAAGAGCATTGTGTAGTTGTTGAGGAGGTATGGAATGAGGACCTCATCCTCCAAGCAGCTGTATGGTGGCAGTCTGCTACATGGCATACCTGGAAGACATAACGATGGTGACAGGTCACAGTAACTCACAGAGTAGTACAGCAGTACAGCTGAACATACATGTGTATCACATTTATTAAGATTACAAATACTTCTTTGTAACTCTACATGACACTAACACTACTGACATGTATAGGTCACACACATTTGACACCTACTGGTGATGTGATATCATCATATATGTGTGTGTGTCATATTATGTTATTGCTCATACACCATGTGGATGTTGTCTTGACGTGGGCATGGCTGTTTGCCTGTAGTGGTGTCTTTACCTATCAGCACATGCCTGGATGTGTTCACATGAATGCAATTGACCTTAATGCTGTGTATATGCCACATATATCGTCATACATAGCCGTTAGGGACATGACCTGTGACCCTGCAGACTTGCAAGCATGTATGTGTTTTGCCATATACATCTACATGGCACTGTACAGCTGTGTAGCATCCTGCCATGTATTGCCTGTGTTGCACATGTGTAACACATGGGACAATAGCTAGCCTGTTGGTATTTGCAGGGTTGGATATCAACTATAGCATGTATGATCATAGTGATCTAGTAGGCTATATGCCCTGGGCCATTTATTAGCCTAGGCAGACAGGTTACCTAGCTGTAGGCAATAGACAGGTAAGTTTCAGTGGCCAGTTCAAGCAGTGCCACAACTGATACACATAGTTACTGATATATTTGGTATGCGGTCATCACACCATGTCACAGAGAGGGGCGATGTGCAGCTTCGCTGGACAGGGATGCATAGTATGGCAAGAGTATGTTAAGTGTATGGGACAGGGATCTGTCAGGCATGTTGTGATCCTTGTACTAGAAAGGTGGATGTTCATGACGTATGTGTTTATTTGGGATCAGGATGTGTTAAGTATAGCATGTCCAACACCTCTGGGTTGGACATGGCTTTATTCAGGGTAGGCTGCATGCTACATAGTGCAGCTAGGGATTGTGAAGGGCAGTGTAGGCCATCTACACATGGGCAATAACCCTTAAAGGAAATATGTGATCTATTATGGGTCACATGGGTGTTGAGTATGGCTGAGCAGTTATCTCTATATTCCTGGATGGCACCCTGTCATGATTAGGGGTGCCACATACGACTACTTGTCTTTTGTGGTGATGTAACCATCAAAGGGAAGTACTGTCCAGCTGCATCCCATACACACAATTGCCATTATGTTGACCGCTGCCTAGGTGGTAGTTAATGGGTACAGAGTTTGTAACATAGGGGATGACAATGCAATACTTAACTGTTGGATGGTGGCCATACGTCACACACCACACATCTGACACACTAAGGGCCTTCTGTATGTTGAACGCAGCACACAATGAGTCAACTATTGCTCCTAGTTCATAGTCACTTGCAAACATCAGTAGACTGATGCCTTCTGTGTTAGTCTATTTGGTATAGATAACAAAGAGGGAGAGTACCAGGAATGACCCCTGTAGTACTGTGGCTGGCACTGGTTTGATGTGCATGTATTCATCAAACACCTTCTGTAGTGTGGGTTCTGCCATCAGTCCAGTTGCCAACCACGTCTGTGACATAGGAATATACACCTAGTGTACTGAGTGTAGCTGGAACACAGTATGGGTGATGGTGTCCTACGACCTGGCAAGGTCATGATATGCAGTGTGAATCAACCCTACTGTCATCTACATCTGTACAGAGTATGTCAATTACGTTGACCACGGTTCATGGCCTACAGACCAGACTCAGAAGGGTAGTTGTGCACTATGTCCCATTATCAATGGTGCCTCCCCCTTTGTGGGGTGTGATAACCGTTGCTGTGCACCATTCGGTGTGTACACAGCCTGACATGGAGCTATGATTGAACATGATGTGTATGTGGATAGCTAAATGTTCTTACATTTGTGTAGGATACACCCTGGGATGTTGATAGGTCCCATGAAAGCTGTATGTATGGCTTTAGAGAGTGCAGCTTGTACCTGCATAGTCGTTAGTACAGGGGCCCTGTAGTGTACATGGATATATTACTAAGTGTACCTGTTGGGGGTGGGGGGAGATGGGAGTGGGTTTAGGTTCTCCGAGACCCTATCTGGATGAATGGGTGCTATTTCTGTAGGTGCAGTACTTCCCATGCCATAGTGCTGTGTAGCATGGCAGGTCTTGTCGATGCCATTATGATTAATGACACAGCTATAGAATGCTCTGTGCTTGGCCTCATAATATGTGGCTAATTAGTTTCACAGTAGCTTTGTGTGGTTTTATATGGTGTATCTGCATCTTACTGAGGTTAACCAGGGATCACCTACACTCGTGTGTTCACTCTTGCAACAGTTACTACCTTCTGTGGTACAATTTAAAGCATGGTACCACCAGTTTGCCTACTCGTATGTGTTGGGTTGAATCCTGGTTCTGTTTCAATGGCACAATCACTGCACATATGTGACTGCTTAAGGTTCATTTGTGTAGTTTTCAGCATTTGCACATGCATTGTCCATCTGCATGGGTGCCATGGCACTCATCACTCTGCTCTTAGGAAACATAGCATTGGCAATGGAGACTAACTATGTGTAGCATATTGTTAGCCCTGTTTGTGTAATTACTGTGATCCAGGTCAGTGGGGTCAATAGAATCCAACATGCATTGAGTGCAGGTGTTGGTACATGAGGAGTCTTCCCAGTTCATACTGGAATAGTTGAGAGTAGCCATTATTATGGTTCTGTCTCAGAACTAATCTTTCCCATTACAGCACATTATGACAGTTGGGAAGTCCGTAGTTTGGTGGGTGATCTGTCTCAATGTGCATTTTGAATTCCACTTTGGCACAAAGGTAGTTGCTCAGCATAATGCATCTGATGTTATGCAAGTGCAATTAGCGTGGGGGTGTACATATCCTTCAGGAATATGGAGACACCTGCGGCCCGTGTGTTCCAATAAAGGATAATGGGCAAGAGGTGAGGTATGTGTTATAACATGGTCATGCAGGTGTGCTCTTCGGAGTGTTGAAACATGTCTCAGCCACTGCACAGATATGTTCTCCATGTTAGGGATTGACATATGTGTGCCCGTATAGTGTTTCTGACATGTATCATTGTGTAGCGAGACCTGCAATTTATTGCTTGGCTGTCTCTGTAACAGCAGTGAACCCTCACTTGAACCATGCATGATGAAGGCACTATAGAGGAAGCATGAGCCCTAGGCAGTATCCAGATTCCCAGGGGTGACAGGTGCAGGCCCTGTCTGGCAAACCATCATGGTCTGTCAACCATGTTATCCCAGGACGACAGATACTGGACACCCTGTGACATGCACCACTACACTAGACAATTGTGGAATACAATCCTTTTGTCCCTGTACTGCAGTATCATTCTGGCCAATGGCAGAATGCTGCCCAGGCCTTGGGACATACCCGCATGGACTACAAGACCTGACAGTTCCTACCTACATATGTTTCCATGCAGTCCTGGCTACTGCATCACAGGTCCTGCACAACAACATGGAATATGCCGGAGCCATGTGTATAGTTCAAAAGGTGGTCTGAGTGTATGAGTATGTGGCTAATCATGGCAGACAGGCAACTGACAGTATGTATGCCCTCGTATAGGTCAGTGTGTAACATAGTGCTAGAGTTTGCATTCACAAATGAGTACTGTTGGGCATGTTTCCAGTCATGTGTTCAGAGGTGTGGCACAATTATGCAAACTATGTCATACAGTTTGTGTATTTCGGTGTCTGTCTCTTCCTGCTTGGGGGGGTCACTTGTCTGGCCATATACTTAGACGCATCTGTGAATGTGTGTGATTTCCAGTAGTGTGTGTGGGTGTCCTTATTGTGTCCTGGTAAGGGTATGTGTTAGTTTTGTTGATGAGCTGCATGTGTTAACCTACACGTCATGACTGTCCAGTCCAGTCATGGCTGTAGACTGGGCTGCCTTCCAACTTACCCCTGTAGCTGCATCCCAGACAATGTGCGGTGTATGGTGTTAGGTGGGTCTGGCAGTGTACATGGCATAGAGATTACATTCTCCCAGGATGGCCACATACACAAAGCTGACATTAGGAAACACCAGTAGCTGACTAGTGGACATGCCTGTATGAGCAGTCAGTATTACAAGTACCAAGTACTGTATTTAGTTTACGTATTGCCTATGAAGATGTTTTAGACAGTGATGCTCACATGTAAATATTTGTGTTATGGACGTGACAACACTGGCTATTATGGAAACATTGTAGCTACCTTTAGCAGCAATCCTCCTCTGAGGAGTACATCACATCCTGTTGAGTTGATTACAGATGATGCAAGTGTCTACAGGTCTGTTTCCTTCTCTGGGTATATACTCACATATCCACCAGGACCATGAGCTCTGTTGGGCACAGACACCCACTCTCCAAATAGAGTCATGTATCAATAGGCTCTGATGCCACTATCAACATGATCAGGATATGATCAGATAGTGTGAGCCATCACCTATGATGCGGCTATTACACATGGGCAGTTGTCTCCTACATCTTACACTCCTACTGCAGATGTTACACTGGAGTTAAAGATGATGTGCAACCTGTTTCATTACCAGTGCTGTGCACTACCTTACATACAGTATGTGCAGGTGGCTGTTAGGTTGGGCTACACAAACCTGGTAGTTCAACCAGTGTGTCTGTACTCTCAATATCCACTCTATGTAGGTGTGCACATAGCCATTTGGCCCAGCCCTGTAGCAAGGGTCACTACACATTTGCATAACATGTACACATGCACAGCAGTTATTGCTTGCAAACAATAGTAGAGAGGTGGATATTACATTTGTTATATGCATGGATAGTTACCTGGCTCTTCCAAATTATCTTTGGTATCATGCTGCTAACCTGTCAGATGAATACTAATGCTATGTATCCTGTCATTGAGTATTGTAATTGCCAATAGACATAACTACTGTTTGCATAACATAACAGAACTGCTATGTTGAATAGAATACAGATCTGCCTAGAATACTGTACATTACACAGTTATTGGCACAATATCCCACAATGCACACCATATTCGCACGGTAAGCCCACCTTTAACATGTTCATCTTACTTATACATCCATACATATGTCGACTGTTACAGTATATTGACATATACTATCCCCTGTTATAGCACATACTTGTTGGACCAATCCTGACACTGACAGTGGCTGGAAGCGAATTGGTGGGTTCCAAGCCCATATCATCCCTTGTGGTGTATGTGGAGTGTGCCGTGTGACCTACAGCAGTACACACATAGAATACTACAAGCATTACTGCTGCTCAACACTACATCACTACAAGACAGTTATTTCCACTATATGCATTGATTACACTGTAATTCTTACAGTACAGATACTACATACACAGACATACTACATGTTATACATACCGTCTTAGTAATCGGAGGTGTTATTAACTAGTGTAATACTTGTTTTCGGTTCATCTTTCAGTGTTTTGTACTGTCCTACAGGTAGATACAGATGATTTGAATGTGTGACAAGGCAACCTTTTATAGTTACAGATCAGTAACATGTGCTATCCCGATAACCAATTGGTGTTCCTAAGTAACTAATTACATGCACATCAGCTGCGCTGCTACTGCCTTAGCCAATACCATGGCAACAGTGGAGTATAATTGAGTACTCCACTTGGGCATTGTCCCTTTGCCTTACTTGTGAGAAAGTCAGCGTGGAAGTTTTGCTTGGAATCTATTGCAACAGCTGTATGGAGACAAGCAGTCATATATTGTGTGCAATGCCTAGAGGAGTTGGTCTAAATGTGAGTACTGCTGTTATATTTCTGAACATTGCTACTTGTGCAGGGTTTGTCTGTACCTAATACTTCTGCATATGTTTCAGTCTGGCCAGGTTGTTTGACCAGCTCAAGGCTGCATAGCTATGCATATAATGTTAGGGGGTTTACAGTGTGCTTACCAGACATATTTAGTTTGGTGTTACTGTGTATCATACTGTGCTAATAATCAGTACTCGGTAAAACTTCCTGGTGTACGAACCTTTCAACCCTCTGAAACAGGATTAGTTCATACAAACACTGTTACATCCACAGCTGTTCAATTGTATAATGGCAACTATTTCACATAGGGCCATGTTAGTGTGTCTGTGTCCAGGTATGTTAAGGTTTCAGCAGATGTTGTACAGTAGTTGCATAATTGGTTATGGTATGACAGTATGTATTGATGTAATTATTTTGGTTGTGGGGTAGATGTTGGTGGGTGTACATGGCACATGCAGGTGTGTAGGAACCCCTTTTATACAACATCTATATGTGTGTGGATGTTCTTTCCCTATGTGAACACCTATCCCTTAGTGGACTAATACTATGGTAATTGCAGGCTGATTCATTAAGGCACTATTAAATGCTTCCTGTATAGCATGCAGGTACTGTTAGTCCTTGAATCCTTTTGGCAATACATTGGAATGTAATAAAGATTTGCAAAATGAAAGCTGTCTGTGTAATTCTGTCAAGGATATTTGCAGTCATTGCAGTTGTGTTGGTGACTGTGCCCATAGAACATATTTGTAATAGTGTATTGGCATATACTCTTCATATGTTATGTTCATATTGTTTGGGGGGGGGGGAATGTGTGATTGTTATGGTCCATGTTATACTCAGATATGACCACTTTGGATGCTGTCTACAGACATGTATGTATGTGTATGTATATATATATATATATATATATATATATATATATATATATATATATATATATATATATATATATATATATATATAGATAGATATATAGATATGTGTATATTTATATAGATATATACATTATTGCATACGTTTATCTGTACCTCCGTAGATGTGTAGATGTTTTTAACCTATCTATATATCTACATGTATATGTAGACCTGTATATATCGACATGTCTCTATATATCTCTTTCTCTGTCTCTCTATATATATATATATATATATATATATATATATATATATATATATATATATATATAAATAAATATATATATCTATATATGAGCATACACCTTTAATACATGGCAGGTTGTCCTATTTCAACACATTCATCCCTTTTGTGTTTTAACCTGTCTGCATACACAACTGGGATAGGTACATCCCAGGTAGCTTAGTGTTAGGTTACTCTGAGGATGGAGTACATGGTTGCGGGTTCTACTCCAGGAAGGTGTTATTATTTTACCTCTCAGAGTAGGCACTGGCAAGGAAAGTGTGAATAACGCACATTTACGCAGTTGTGTGCAGGTTTGCCCATGGTCTGTGTGACGTTAAGCAAAGATCAAAAGTGTGAAGCTCTTCTCCGTTTACCATGTTTCAGCGCTGCTTACCGTCGCGCAAACACATGGAAACCCGCTTACAACTGTTTGAGTGCTTTAATCCATCTGCATCCAAAAGCCCTTATTCTGGCCCTCAAAATAACCTAACAGCCCTTGAACCCAGGACAATAAACACCACAGTCACTGACATTACCACTAAGGCATCTGAGATATGCACGAATGTTATGGTGTTTAGAATATACATTGTACTACAGACATTCCTCACTACTGAAAATAAATGTGACAATCAGTTGGTGTACATATGTCTGATACATGTTAATGTTCATATGTTTGTGAAAGTAGGTGTTGCAATGTGACAGGACAGGGTGTATTATGAATGAGTAAGGTTCTTGCTTTGTGTCCTTTTTATATTGTCCCCATACTCCATGTAAGCCCCTCCAGTTCACTTATTGGACATCCGACCCAGGTCTTCCTTGATGCATGATTGCATTACCCATCATTCCTCCCCCAACCCAATCTTCACATACACAACAACCACCCTTTCTATGGTGAATTAGGTTAAAATTAATTGTTATAATACCAGAGCTGCATGTGTTTTGTGTACACTCCAATTTCTTTGGAGTGCTTCTGTGTCACTAAGTGTGTTCATAGATGCTTATATATATGGCTATTGATGTAACTGTATTATATATATATATGTGTGTGTGTGTGTGTGTGTGTGTGTGTGTGTGTGTGTGTGTGTGTGTGTGTGTGTGTGTGCAGACATCACTGACATTTTATATATATATATATATATATATATATATATATATATATATATATATATATATATATTTCATATTAGTTTGTAACAGTAATACATCTGTAGACTGGAATGTGTTGGTTCACAAACTACAGTACATTACAATGTACTGTACATATGTACACAAAGTCACTGTCCCATTTGTGATCATTACAGTGAAATGCATATGGTATAAGGTGTAGTCTCAAGGCCATGAAACGTGTACACCTCAGATGGCTCAGTGGTACGTCCCATGACTATAGTGTGCATGGTCCAGGGTTCGACACCTGCGATGTTTTATGAATGTTTTTTACTGCAGAATAAGGCTCATTTAAGCAGTTGTAAGCATGTTTAAAAGTGTTTGTGTGACATTATAGCAGTGGTTAAACACAGTTAAACAAATGTTGTAACGTATACCTGTTGCGCAAACACGACCACATCCGCTAACTACTCCGGATATATACCTATCAGTGATGTAACATTTCACTATGTCCTGACATGACATTACATTCTCTGTTAACTGTACTCTCCTGCACACATGGGTTTATATGGGTGATTCGTATGTTTATTATACAGATGATTACTACCTATATATGCAAGCTAAACTTTTGCACATGATAAACATCCCTGCCTTTATTGGGATTGTAACCTCAAATGCACAGATGCTATGCGGATGCTGTAACCATTACACTGTTGACATTAACGTTGCTTCCGCCTATTTTCTATTTAGATGATTTCTATGTGTAAGCTAGGCTAAACAAAGGGCGGGAGCCCCCAAACTCATTGAGCTTCACGTACTCTTGAAATAACAACGTATAACAAATGTACTGTGAGACAATGCATTACATTCCTAACTACATTAGGCATAGACCCTCACTGACACACTTCAAGGGAAATCTTGTTGTGTGAATAGATAAAAGACTGTACACCCCTGGGATCATGTGTCCCACAACCATACAGCCAGGGGGTGGGGGAGCCTGTCCAGTTTGACAGCTGCAAGACCTGTTGGGGGAATTGAATGATGTTGAACTGCCACATTAACATGCCCTCTTTAGATCACTGAGTGCCCCTATCACCCTCCACAACCCCAGTCTTCAACAGCTTCCAGCAACTCTGCCTGGAATTGCTTCATTGGCTATGCTTGACAGAGGCTCAGTTACTTCATTAATCGTGCGGGGAAGGCCAACACACTGTTGCTATGCTTCTAATTGCCCTTGGGCAGATAGATAGTAGGCTATCTGTGAACTTCTAATGTGCAGGCCATCACAGCCATAATATGTGAATAAACAGACCTTCACATCACAATATACAGTGTGAACTCACCATGTAGTCAGGAAATAGCTGAGTACAGCAAGAACATACAAAACACTGATACTTAGTCACTCCAAAAGCCTATCTTGGAAGCTAGAAGACTTGTATAAGTTTAAGGCTTTCTATTGCTTACCACTAGGTTACCTAAAGGGGAGATGAAAAACAAGCACAGATGGGGAACACGCATGCATTGATAACATACCGGCCTATGTGTCAGCCTTACGCTTTGGAATACTGGCCAAGGCTATTGGCACCCCCATGGTGCCTTATTTAGGAGAGTCTCAATGGTGAATACCAGCTCTGTAAACAGCACAATAGCATATTCAATGAGGTTTATGCTACTTAACACCAGGGGTTGTGATCACAACATGCATGCACTCACAGCACTCCTCAGGATGGACAACATCAACATCTGTGCATTAACTGAAATCTGTCTTAAGGCTCCTGAAAGCACACTAGCACTACCAGACTACAACCCATACCACACATCACATTTCAGCCACAGAATATAGACTGACAGACATGGAGGGGCTGTATCCATATTCATCAGGGATACCTACACCTCCAGGTTAGTGGGGCAGCATGATACTTCTGTGATCATCCATGTGCAGCTAACATCAGCCACAACTGCAATGTGGAATATGGCCTGCTACGGATCACCCTCCATGACCCAGGACCTCCACTCCACATACCTGGAGACAGTGGAGAACACGACAGTCCTAACGCACACCCTGGCATTGGTCGATGTCAACTACCATACCATTAACTGGGAAACGTACTCCGGTACTCACTTCCAGGACCAGCGCTTCCTGGAATGTATGACCTCATATGCCCTGTATCAGGTGGTAATCTCCCTAATGTGGGGTGGAAACTACTAGATGTGGTCATCACCAACATGGGCAACAGGTGCACCACAGTGGAGGTTAACTGGTCACTAGTTAGATCTGACCATGAACTATTCACTGTTTCCACACCCTAGTATCTCCCCCACCCACGAATACCACAGTGTATACCTTTCTTACAGCTACATTTATGCTACTAGTGACAGGGGTGGGGGGTTTCACAGCCCCCACGCTAAGGAGAAACACTGCACAAGATACAGACAGATTTACAAATGCAGTTTATAAGCACCTACACAGATGTATGGATCATGCCATCGCTGGTAAACCAAGACTCACTCCTCCTAGACAATGACACTGGTCTGGTGGACCTCTGCAATAAACAGGCTATACTACAGACGTAGGACAGTGTTCCAGACATACAGCAAATCCCACGAAAGGCAGACATCCGTGACCACTATTAGTATGATACGTAGATCCCTCATGACATCATCCAAGGCTAACAGCAGGAGAATACGCAAGGATTCGAAAGATAACCACAAAGCCTTCTTTGGCTATGTCAAGGATCTACATGGTGACACATAGATTTGCACTGTGCCGGTGAAATATAACACAAAATATGCTGACCCTACTGATATCGCCAACATCCTTGCAGATACATTCGGTGCATACTTTACCCCCTAAAGAACCCACAACACTACCTGAAAGGTACAGTTTCCGAACCATCAGAGACACATAGGTGGAAATGGCCCTCTCTAACAGCAGAACACAGTGTCAATGGAGGCAGATGTTGACCCAGACTGCATCTTGCAAACTGTACAAGACAACCTGCCTCCCACCTAATTAAGCATTCCTACCTCAGCCTCTCCACAGGCTACACGCCCATACAATGGTGCGTGGCAACAGTTATTCCACTCCATCATGGTGAAATCACAACTGACCATGGTAACTACCACCCCATAAGCCTGACTAGCTTGGTCTGCAGTGGTATGGTTCGCAGCCTCATGGCACTCCTTGACAATGACATTGGTAACCTTCAAACATGTGACCCAACCCAGGTCAGCTTGGTTGAGTGCAGTTCATGCCTACTGAACCTGTTTGACGTCTTACATACAGTCACCAAGATGTTAGATGACAGGGGAGGTAGTTCATACATACTACCTGGACCTCACCAAGGCTTTTGACACCATGCCCCACTCAGGTATTATTGATAAACACACCAGCCTGTACATTCACCCATACATCACAGGTTGGGTTGCCAATGGGCTTACACACAGAATCCACATGGTACAACTAGCGGTCTCCAGGTCCAACTCTTGAACAGTCACGACTGGTGTCCCACAGGACTCAGTCCTGGGAACCCTACTGTTTGGCATATACATCTCAGATGTACAGGCAAACACAGGTGGACTATGGCAGACCATGTTTGGCAATGACTGCAAACTAGGAGCCATGACTGATAGTCCAGCTGACATGGACATCCCTCAAGGGGCCTCACAGAGAATGTCACAGGTTGCCAACGACATGGCCTCCAGCCAAGTGCCACTAACTGCATGGTCATTCCATTGTGCAATTGGCACCCACATATTAACACATGAGTGGCAGCCACTTTAATACAGACAAGGTAATGGGGTATCTGGGGACTAAGGTAGATAGTGATCTCCCCTGTGAAAATCATATTTTCACAGTAGTTAGGACATCCTTCTATGTAGGCCATCTGACTACTAAAGGATTCCCATGTAGACATACTGGGGTTATAGTGCCCCTTTACTCATTACTCATCAGTCCCATCATAGGGTATAATAACCCATGTGGGATGTACCTCAAAGGACACGTCCAACAGCTGGGGGGGGTCCACGAATGTACCTCACCAAGGGGAATACTGGCCTCCAACATATGGCCTATGCAGCCAGACTGAATAAACTCCTGCTTTACTCAGTGGCATCTCGTTTACCCAGAGATGATCTCCACTGACCAACACAGCCATGTTGAACTCAGGCTTGATGGATATGTTCCGCCTATGGGAATCCATGTCACAGTGGGCCACACACTGTAGTGAGCTGACCTTGCCACAACAATAACCGGAAGATGCTGGAGGGACAGCTTCCTGTCACAGACACTCCCCATACTTTGGAACAACATCCCTAACTACATTATACAGAGCCCCTCACTAACACTCTGCAAGAGAAACCTTGAAGAGTGGATGGGGAACAGCAGATGCACCCCAGGGATCCCTCCATTGGCTCTGCTCTACAGAGAGACGTGTAATGAATCAATGGTGTGGCAAAAGCTGACACATTTTGGCTGGCCTTATGAATGGCCTCTGGCATTTGGCCAAGTACCTACCTATGAATCTATACATACAGTATCTGCATATGCTGATAGCTTAATTTACTGTTCAGGTGTTGACTTACCTTGTGCCAATGGCTGTTGTGTGTGCAATAGTTGAGGGCTGCCTATGTTGGATGCACACAGTAGACTGCCTATACATGACAATTTACAGGTAGTCTTGTGTGTGTGCCATCCATTTTACTGTGTGTGCAGGTGGAGAAATGTGTCAGTCCCTAGGTGCCTACACTGTCAGTGTGTGTGCTATACGTTCCCTCTTTGCCAAGGCATGGGCATACTGGGCATGCCTCCATCTGCCTACTGGGGCTGGCTCAGGGTGTTCGTGGTCAGAGTACCTCTGTGCCTGTGGGGCCCTTGGACATGGTGGTGGGCTGTGAGGGCCTTCACCATTCTGTCCCTGCTGCAGCTGTTTCTGCAGGACCATATTATGTAGCATGGCACACACTATGAAGATGTGGGCACATGTGCCTGGAGAGTACTGCAGGGCTCCACCAGATATGTCCAAGCAACAGAACCATGATTTCAGCATCCCAAACACACGCTCTATGATGATTCTGGTTTGTGCGTGTGCCTCATTGTGGCATTCCTGCATGAATGTGTGTGCATTTCTGATGGGAGTCATCATCCATGGTTCCAGTGCATAGCCAGCATCCCCCACCAGGAGGCCATTTGGGATGTCCCCCTGACAAATAACCGATACAGCTGTGAGGCATGCCAGATGTGGGAGTTGTGATAGCTACCAGGGCAGCCAGCACACACAGCCATGATGATGCCCTGGGCATTGCACATGACCTGGCAGTTGATGGGGGGTATCCCTTGTGGTTTATGTAGCAGCTACCCTGCTCACCGGGTGGTGACTTGATGTGTATGTGTGTGGAGTCTATTGCACCCAGTACCTCTGGGTATTCTCCCACATGGTGGAAGAGACGCATATTGCTGGCCAACTCCTCCTGCGTTCAGGGGAAGTATATGTGCTCATTGGCATGTGGTAACATGGCATCCAGAAAATGGTGTAGTACCCTGAATGCTGATGCCTGTGAGATACCCATGATATCCCCAGTTGGTCTTTGAAAGGTATCTGTAGCTAGTATTCTCAGGCTTACACATACCTTCCACTGGGATGGGTTCCCCTCTGTTTGTTCTGGCTCTGAGGCGTGGCTGGCACAGCTCCACAAGTTGCTGTAGGGTGTCCCTGTCCACCCTGTAATGCTCTACTATCTCCAGATCATGTAACCCCTGGTAGGTTACCCTGGGTCTGAACACTCTCCTCCTCCTCTGCAGTAGTCGTGTGCATCATCCTCCACACCACCTTCAGTCTCCAACACATGCTGGTGGATCAAAGCTATGGCAGCCCCTAACATGTACATAATAAAAGTTCCCCATCTGTATACACCACTGGTGCAGAGTGTATGGAATACACAAATGTGTGTGAGGTGCTTTCACACTTTATAGTATTGTGCTATGGATGCTGCTGATGTAAGTGGGTGTGTATGAACTATTCCAGCTGCTGCGTGTCTTAACTATGGGTTTTGCAATGAGTACTGCAAGTGTGGGGGCCTTACTATGGAGATCTACTTGCCTGCCTTGATTAATCTGTTGCCCTTTAATTTACTTTTAGACCTGGATCCCTCCCATTATCAGGCATGCATCCACCTGCCGTCTTTCTTGTTTTGTACTTTCCCTACCCAGTCATGGCGAAATGTGCCTTTTAGCTGATATACAGCATATTGCCTTTGTTCTGCTTTGACACTTTGCTGTTTTCTTTGCAGTACAGTCCCTCCCCTTCCCTGTTCTGCAGGTAGCTGCTTGCAGCCTTCTTAGCTGTTGTCAATGGCCCACTGTAGGCTCCTAGGTGTTAATTAGTCATTTGTACTCCAATTTCACTGCTGCAGCATTTATTATTTCTTTCCTATATCCTTCCTGTTTCAGCTGCAGTGCGCAATACGCATACCTGTTTACCGGGTTTACGCGCGTTTTCATCTCCGTTCACATGCATACTCAGTTAACTTGTGCACTCTCAGCTAAGCATAGCTATGGGCAATTCGACACACCCCTATCCTGCAGCTTTGCCTAGCTAGGGGCAGACCAGTTTAGCAATGCTTCAATGTGCTTACAGCAATGGCGACACACCCCTCTCTTGATGTCATCTTTATCTCAAGGGTTCACCTCGGTGTTATAACGCTATGCTGTGAGGTGCATCCTTACACCAGCGGGGAATCTGCGATTCACTATTACTTCTCTCATTTGCATGGCATTCCCTACTAATACCTAGCTACTGCACATAACACTGTCACTGCCCCTTAGCAACCCTTGCACCATGAGTATGATGTAGCATGCCTGCCATTGACTATTAGGAAATCGTGATATGTGTTTCATTGCGGTTTTATTCTATATTTTTATATATTCCTTGTGATCCCATTGACTATTATGAGGAACTTGTGATATGTGTTTCATTGTGGTTTTATTCTATATTTTTATATATTCCTTGTGATCCCCTTTGAGCACTGCTGTCCTGCACTTCCACGTCACGATAGTGCGACTATATATATTAAATGTTAATTTTATATTTTGTACATTTTTTTATGCCAATGGCTATATATTTAGCCATTGGCATATATTAACATTATAATACATGTGTTTGGTCGGCTGTCATGGCTCCGATTTTATGTTTGCAAAAATGTAAACCGTTTTCTACAGTTTACATTTCTGCATGCTTACACTATGCCTGCACCACTTCCTGAATTACTACATACCTTCATTTGCATGCGACACTGCTGCACATGGGGTAATTAGCATACAAGGCTCAGGAGTTGTGCTGGCGTAGCGTACGCAGTTAGTGCACGTGTTAACAGCTCGTACCTGAATCGCTCGGCGGCCATATTTGGTGTTAGAATGCTGACGCTATGTCTGCACCTGGTGCAAGCCTCATGAATCCTGGGGAATGAGTTGGAAAGGAAGATTAACATCAAAGACTCAATTTTTGCTACAATTATTAAGATCCGTGAATGCTACAAAAACTATCTCAGCCCCAGTAACACCTATTAATCACAGTGGTCAGATTTCTTACATTTCAACAATGAACTACAGTTGCTACTTTGAAAAGAACAAATGACTTGGTTACATCTTCAAACCTGTCATTCAAACATTCCTTAAAGGGCTGTAACAAAAATGGCTACTAATGAAAATCAAAGGAAGCAAATTAATTAGATATGCAGACTGATGCTGACAGTCAAAGTAGGCAGTTTGAATACTGCTGTAAGCTGTTGAGACAGAAAAACCACAGTAAATGATCCTCAGTTGTCTGTACCTCTAAAATAGCATCAAGAATGTAAAGGCATTGACTGTAAAACAAAATCATGCTAACTATGACATCCCCCCTTTCAGGGCATTCTGGGGTAACAAATTAGAAAATAATAACCATTTATGTTTGACACAGAGACATCAGTAATGCAGAAAAGTTCAAGATATGCTGAAAAACATTTTTTGTTTCTGTCCGAGGTTCTCCTTTAATCACAAGGTAATAGTTATGAAGCAGAACAACTTAAGGATGCGCAAGACCTGAATAAGTGAATTGAAAGGGTATATCATCTATTTCAGATTACTGAAAAAGTGTCAGTTTCCAAACGCTAAATCCAATTTGCTAAATGATAAGCTCTTTTTGTAGAATCTTTCTGTACTTCACGCAAACCAGGAGTATTGTTAGTTTAAAATAAATGAGCTTAGTTCCAAGCTATGTACCTTCAACACACCTAATCGTATACACCTATTATTAAGGCTACTATATGAGATTTGGCATAATATTAGAGAAGTACCTTGCACTTAATTCTGTGCAGGTATGGGTGTGTCAGTAGTGATTGACAGAGAAAATGGGCATGGAAACACTTGATGATTGGCAGGCATGCTAATTCGCATGTCACGTCATGTAAAACTGCTTAATATTTACGCACGCAACAAATTTCAAACCCCATAAAGCAGCTGTTAGTTGCACAGTTACACAGGAAGAAATTACTTTTACTGTCTTTTGCAATGGGGCACCCCCCGCTTTGTTTCTTTACAGATCTGGATGCTTTAATGACAGGTGACCAGTTAAGAGTGCTACTACCATCTTTGTAAAACATTTTCAGCCGGTAAATTGAATGGGTTATTATTTTTTTTTTTACTTTGACACACATTTCACATTTAAGCTAGGCAAAACAGTTTCTGTAAACTATTACTGAAAAAGTGTCAGTTTCCAAATGCTAAATCAATGGGAGGTTGGCATAATGGTTAAGGTGTTTACCTTACAAACATAAGGTTCAGGGTTTGATCCCCACATGGGGTAATTGGCTAGGCTGAAAATGTCCCACAAGGGCAGTTAGCCTAGTACTAACCTGTGAACCAACTGTTACATTTTACTGGCTGAAAATGTTTTAAGAAGACGGTAGCAGCACTGTTGCACAGCACTTGTAAAGAGGTGGGGGGGACGCATAATATTACAGAAGTACTGGTAAAATGTAGCAGTCGGTATAGTGTCAAAGTAAAAAAAACAACAGAACCCATTCATCAATATTAATTACGGCACAGGAATGAATATTCAGCAGATTCCACACGCCTCCAGGAATTGTCAGCCTGGAGGCATGTTTAGGGTGGGATTTGCTACTGCGCATCCTGTGAGATACTTCTCTAATATTATACCACATAATATTAAAGAAGTACCTCGTGCTTAGTTCTGCGCAGGTATGGGTGTGTCGGTAGTGATTAACAGAGAAAATGGGCATGGAAACATCCGATGACAGGCAGGCATGCTAATTCGCCCGTCACGTCATGTAAAACTGCTTATTATACAATGACCCCCCCCCATTAATATTCCAAAATATGCACGCTGATTGGCTAACATGCCCGTTGTATATCCCACAATATACCAACGGAAAAAAGGTCTGGTCGCCTGGACTTTTTTCTGTTGGTATAAAGTCCTCAAAAATTTTTTTATAAAACAAATAAAAAAGAAATAAATGGAGCAAATGAGACTTTTTCTCCATTGCGTCCATTTCAAAGCATTGATGTACTGGGTATGCGTGGGACGCATGTCCCATACGTATGCTCAGTACATCAAAACAAGGAAGCAGTGTACCACAACCACTGGAAGAACAGTAATGCACCGTTATACAAAGACATTATTTAAGAAAAGTATTTTTTTTCTTAAATAATGTCATTGTATAATAGCAATACCTGACTCCGTGGTTGTGGTATATTGAAATTTACGCACGGTTGGCTTTATTTAATCACTCGGGCTTCACCCTTGTGATTAAACCTCACCAACCGTGGGTAAATCCTCAATATACCACACCACATCGTCGGTTATTACTTTAATATTTACGCACACAACGAACTCCAGCCCCGTAAAGCAGCTGTTAGTTGCACAGTTACAGAGGAAGAAATTATTACTTTTACTCTCTTTTGCAGGGGGGCACCCAGCTTCTTTACAGATGTGGACACCTTAACGACAGGTGACCAGTTAAGCACAGGCTGTGCAACAGTGCTACTACCATCTTCGTAAAACATTTTAAGCCGGTAAAATTAATGGGTTCTGTTTTTTTTTTTACTTTGACACACATTTCACATTTAAGTCAGGCAAAACAGTTTCTGTAAACTATACTGACTGTTACATTTTACCGGCTAAAAATGTTTTAAGACGGTAATATAGCAGGCACTGTTGCACAGCACTTGTAATGATGGGGGGGCATAACATTACAGAAGTACCAGTAAAATGGAACATTCGGTATAGCGTTAAAGTAAAAAAAAAAAAAAAAAAAAAAAAACAACAGAACCATTCATTAATATCCATTTTGGCACAGGAATGAATATTCAACAGATTTCACACGCCTCCAGGAATTGTCAGCCTTGGCTGAAAGGACCTAGTCCTTTCAGCCAAGGGAATCTAGCCCGCTCATAGTGAGATGGCTAGATTCTAGTGGGGAAAAGGACTGTCTTTACAGCAATAGATTCTAGCCTTGTTGCTGTGAGCAGGCTAGATTCCCTTGGTTGAAGGGACCTGGGGCTTTTCAGCCAAGGGAATCTAGCCTGTGCAATGTGAGAAGGCTAAATTCTAGTGGGGAAGAGGACATTCTTTGCAGTAATAGAATTTAGCCTACTCACTTAATACAGGGTAGATTCCCTTGGCTGAAAAGACCTAGTTATTAATAAACATGAGGTAGTCTGATGTAATACATATGATTGACAGGGACCTTTCAGAGCATGTAATCTAGCTTTTTTAATAAAGTAGATTCTTTATAAATATTTTACAGTTTATTTATCAGAATAATTCCTAAACTGATTTTCATCTAAAGCAGAGTAGATTATATTGCATAAAATACAAGTTCAGGAAAAATTTCTGGATTGCAGTTTACAAAATTACTCATGTTCGCCTGAAAGGGAGACTAAAGTTAACATTTATGTAAAAAAAAATCCTGCAGTTGTTAACACAAAAGCAGGGGAATAACCAGGTTTGTAAAAGAAGGCGAATTATTGTGAGAAAAAGGAGTTTTTGGAAAAGTAGTACACTTTAGGTTCCTTCAGTACAGATTTCTTTGGCTGAATGGACCTGGTCCTTTCAGCAAAGGGTACCTAGCCTGCTCTTCATGTACACTGGCAGGAATGATCTTTTTCACTGAGCCCTCCAGCCTGTTATCAATAACATGGCTAATTTCTACTGGGTAAAATGACCTTTTTTATTCCAAAAGATTCTGTCACCTCTGGCATACAAAGGCAGGAATGCTTTTTTTTTTTAAGGAAAGAGCTGCACTACTTTCTTTTGTTTGAGCGTAATTTCTGGCACATTCAACATAGATTGCCATGGCTGAAGGACCCCGGGCCTTTCAGCCAATGGAATCTAGCCTGCTGTATGTGAAAATTATAGATTCTAGTGGAGGAAAGGACCATCTTTCTGTGAATAAATTCTATCTCCTCAGGTGTTCAGTGGCAGGAATTACCATTCTGTTTGGAAATACATGAATTACATTTGTTTGGCTGAGAATAATTTCAGTCGCCTTCCAAACAGATTTCCAGGGATAAAGGACCTGATCCTTTCAGCCAAGGGAATATAACCTGTTGTATCAGAAAGTGCTAAATCCTAGTGGAGGAAAGGACCGTCTTTCTGTGAGTAGTTTCTAACCCCTTTAGTGTACACTGGCAGGAATAACTCTTTTTATTCAGTCCCCTAGCCTGTTATGTGTAACATGGCTAAATTCTAGTGGGGAAAAGGACCTTTTTATGGGAATACATTCTGTCACTTCTGGTGTGCAAAGGCAGGAATGACCATTTTTTTCTTTTAGGAAAGAGATGTACTACATTCTTTTGGTTGAGCATAATTTCTGGCCCCTTCAACACAGATTGCCATGGATGAAGGACCCAGGGCTTTTCAGCCAACAGAATCTAGTCTGCTCTATGTGAAAAGGCTAGATGCTACTGGAGAAAAGGACCATCTTTCTGGGAATAAATTCTACCTCCTCTGGTGTTCAGTGGCAGAAATTACCATTATTTTTGGAAATACATCTGCAGCGTTAAGCGTTAATCGCCTCACAGCAAGAGGTACTCCCGTTTGAATCTCGGTTGGAGCACCTTCTTTGTGGAGTCTGCATGTCATCCCTGCGGTCGAGTAGCGTTCGAAATACATGCATGTATAGGTGTGCCTTCGTTGAAGGTTGGGTGTTGGGTTGTCAACTCAACACTGTAAAAATCTGCTGCCGATCATTAGCGGACTGAAGTTCCGCTGTGGCGACCCCTAACCGGGAAAAGCCGAAAGAAGAACATGACTTACATTTGTTTGGCTGAGAATAATTTCAGGCCACTTCAGAACAGATTTCCAGGGATGAAGGACCTGATCCTTTCAGCCAAGGGAATATCACCTGCTGTATCAGACAGTGTGTAATTCTAGTGGAGGAAAGGACCGTCTTTCTGTGAGTAGCTTCTAACCCCTTTAGTGTACACTGGCAGGAATGACCCTTTTTATTGAGTCCCCTAGTCTATGTGTAACATGGCTAAATTCTGGTGGGGAAAAAGGACCTTTTTATGGGAATACATTCTGTCACTTCTGGTGTACAAAGGCAGGAATGACCATTTTTATCTTTTAGGAAAGTGATGCACTACATTCTTTTGGTTGAGCGTAATTTCTGGCACATTCAACACAGATTGACATGGCTGAAGGATCCAGGGCCTTTCAGCCAACGGAATCTATCCTGCTCTATGTGACAAAGCTAGATTCTAGTGGAGGAAAGGACCATCTTTCTGGGAATAAATTCTATCTCCTCTGGTGTTCAGTGGCAGGAATTACCATTCTGTTTGGAACAACATGACTTACATTTGTTTGGCTGAGCATAATTTCAGGCCCCTTCAGAACAGATTTCCAGGGATGAAGGACCTGATCCTCTCAGCCAAGGGAATATAACCTGTTGTATCAGAAAGTGCTAAATCCTAATGGAGGAAAGCACCATCTTTCTCTGAGTAGCTTCTAACCCCTTTAGTGTACACTGGCAGTAATGACTCTTTTTATTGAGTCCCTTAGCCTGTTATGTGTAACATGGCTAAATTCTAGTGGGGAAAAGGACCTTTTTATGGGAATACATTCTGTCACTTCTAGTGTACAAAGACAGGAATGACCATTTTTTTCTTTTAGGAAAGAGATGTACTACATTCTTTTGGTTGAGCATAATTTCTGGCCCCTTCAACACAGATTGCCATTGTTAAAGGACCCAAGGCCTTTCAGCCAACGGAATCTAGTCTGGTTTATGTGAAAATGCTAGATTCTACTGGAGGAAAGGATTATCTTTCTGGGAATAAATTCTATCTCCTCTGGTGTTCAGTGGAAGGAATTACCATTCTTTTTTGGAAATACATCTGCAGCGTTAGCGTTGTCGCCTCACAGCAAGAGGTACTCCCGTTTGAATCTCAGTTGGAGCACCTTCTTTGTGGAGTCTGCATGTCATCCCTGCGGTCGAGTAGCGTTCGAAAGACATGCATGTATAGGCGTGCCTTCGTTGAAGGTTGGGTGTTGGGTTGTCAACTCAACACTGTAAAAATCTGCTGCCGATCATTAGCGGACTGAAGTTCCGCTGTGGCGACCCCTAACCGGGAAAAGCCGAAAGAAGAACATGACTTACATTTGTTTGGCTGAGAATAATTTCAGGCCACTTCAGAACAGATTTCCAGGGATGAAGGACCTGATCCTTTCAGCCAAGGGAATATCACCTGCTGTATCAGACAGTGTGTAATCCTAGTGGAGGAAAGGACCGTCTTTCTGTGATTAGCTTCTAACCCCTTTAGTGTACACTGGCAGGAATGACCCTTTTTATTGAGTCCCCTAGTCTATGTGTAACATGGCTAAATTCTAGTGGGGAAAAAGGACCTTTTTATGGGAATACATTCTGTCACTTCTGGTGTACAAAGGCAGGAATGACCATTTTTATCTTTTAGGAAAGTGATGCACTACATTCTTTTGGTTGAGCGTAATTTCTGGCACATTCAACACAGATTGACATGGCTGAAGGATCCAGGGCCTTTCAGCCAACGGAATCTATCCTGCTCTATGTGACAAAGCTAGATTCTAGTGGAGGAAAGGACCATCTTTCTGGGAATAAATTCTATCTCCTCTGGTGTTCAGTGGCAGGAATTACCATTCTGTTTGGAACAACATGACTTACATTTGTTTGGCTGAGCATAATTTCAGGCCCCTTCAGAACAGATTTCCAGGGATGAAGGACCTGATCCTCTCAGCCAAGGGAATATAACCTGTTGTATCAGAAAGTGCTAAATCCTAATGGAGGAAAGCACCATCTTTCTCTGAGTAGCTTCTAACCCCTTTAGTGTACACTGGCAGTAATGACTCTTTTTATTGAGTCCCTTAGCCTGTTATGTGTAACATGGCTAAATTCTAGTGGGGAAAAGGACCTTTTTATGGGAATACATTCTGTCACTTCTAGTGTACAAAGACAGGAATGACCATTTGTTTCTTTTAGGAAAGAGATGCACTACATTCTTTTGGTTGAGTGTAATTTCTGGATCCTTCAACACAGATTGCCATTGTTAAAGGACCCAAGGCCTTTCAGCCAACGGAATCTAGTCTGGTTTATGTGAAAATGCTAGATTCTACTGGAGGAAAGGATTATCTTTCTGGGAATAAATTCTATCTCCTCTGGTGTTCAGTGGCAGGAATTATCATTCTTTTTGGAAATACATGACTTACATTTGTTTGGTTGAGCATAATTTCAGGCCCCTTTAGAACAGATTGCCGGGGATGAAGGACCTGATCCTTTCAGCCAAGGGAACATAACCTGTTGTATCAAAAAGTGCTAAATCCTAGTGGAGGAAAGGACTGTCTTTCTGTGAGTAGTTTCTAACCCCTTTAGTGTACACTGGCAGGAATGACCATTTTTACTGAGTCCCCTAGCCTGTTATGTGTAATATGGCTAAATTTTAGTGGGGAAGAGGACCTTTTTTATGGGAATAGATTCTGTTACTCCCAGTGTAAAAAGGCAGCAATTCCCATTTTTTTTCTTTTAAGAAAGAGATGCACTACTATCTTTTGCTTGAGCATAATTTCTGGCACATTCAACACAGATTGCTATGGCTGAAGGACCCCGGGCCTTTCAGCCAACATAATCTAGCCTGCTCTATGTGAAAATGCTAGATTCTAGTGGTGGAAAGGACCATCTTTCTGGGAATAAATTATATCTCCTTTGGTGTTCAGTGGCAGGAATTACCATTCTTTTTGGAAATACATGACTTACATTTCTTTAGCTGAGCATAATTTCAGGCTCCTTCAGAACAGATTGCTAGAGATGAAGGACCTGATCCTTTCAGCCAAGGGAATGTAACCTGTTGTATCAGAAAGTGCTAAATCCTAGTGGAGGAAAGGACCATCTTTCTGTGAGTAGTTTATAACCCCTTTAGTGTACACTGGCAGGAATGACCCTTTTTATTGAGTCCCCTAGCCTGTTATGTGTAACATGGCTAAATTCTAGTGGTGAAAAGGACCTTTTTATGTGAAAATATTCTGTTACTTCTGGTGTACAAAGGAGCTGCACTACATTCTTTTGGTTGAGCATAATTTCTGGCACATTCAACACAGATTGCCATGGCTGAAGGACCCAGGGCCTTTCAGCCAATGGAATCTAGCCTGCTCTATGTGAAAATGCTAGATTCTAATGAAGGAAAGGACCATCTTTCTGGGAATAAAGTCTATCTCTTCTGGTGTGCAGTTACAGGAATTACCATTCTGTTTACATGACTTACATTTGTTTGGCTAAGCATAATTTCAGGCCTCTTCAGAACAGATTACCACGTATGAAGGATCCTGGTATTTTCAACCAAGGGAATATAACCTGTTGTATCAGAAAATTCTAAATTCTAGTGGATGAAAGGACTGTCTTTCTGTGAATAGCTTCTAACCCCTTTAGTGTACACTGGCAGGAATGACCATTTTTATTGAGTCCCCTAGCCTGTTATGTGTAACATGGCTAAATTCTAGAGGTGAAAAGGACATTTTTTATGGGAATAGATTATGTTACTTCTGGTGTACAAAGGCAGGAATGACCATTTTTTTTTATTTTTGGAAAGAGCTGCACTACATTCTTTTGGTTAAGTGTAATTTCTGACCCCTTCAACACAGATTACCATGGTTGAAGGACCTAGGGCCTTTCAGCCAATGGAATCTTGTCTGCTCTGTGCAATAATGCTATATTCTAGTGGTGGAAAGGGCCACCTTTCTGGGAATAAATTTTATCTCTTCTGGTATGCAGTGGAAGGAATTAGCATTCTTTTTGGAAATACACGGCTTACATTTGTTTGGCTGAGCATAATTTCAGGCCTCTTCAGAACAGACTGCCAGGGATGAATTACGCTGGACTTTCAGCCAAGCGAATATAACCTGCTGTATCAGAAAATCCTAAATTCTTGTTGAGGAAAGGACCGTCTTTCTGTGAGTAGCTTCTAACCCCTTTAGTGTCCACTGGCAGGAATGACCCTTTTTATTGAGTCTTCAAGCCTGTTATGTGTAACATGGCTAAATTCTAGTTGGGAAAAGGACCTTTTTTATCGGAATAGATTCTGCTACTTCTGGTGTACAAAGGCAGGAATGACCTTTTCTTTTTTTAGAAAAGAGTTGCACTACATTCTTTTGGTTGAATGTAATTTCTGGCCGCTTCAACACAGATTGCCATGGCTGAAGGACCCAGGACCTTTCAGCCAATGGAATCTAGCCTGCTCTATGTGAAAATGCTAGATTGTAGTGGAGGAAAGGACCATCTTTCTGGGAATAAACTCTATCTCCTTGGGTGTGCAGTGGCAGGAATTACCATTCTTTTTGGAAATACATGACTTACATTTGTTTGGCTGAGCATAATTTTAGGCCCCTTCAGAACAGATTGCCAGTGATGAAGGTCCCTGGTTCTTTCAGCCAAGGGAATATAACCTACTGTATCTAAAAATGCTAAATTCTACTGGAGGATAGGACCATATTTCTGTGAATAGCTTCTAACCCCTTTAGTGTGCACTGGCAAGAATGACACTTTTTATCAAGTTCTCTAGTCTGTTATGTGTAACATGGCTAAATTCTAGTTGGGAAAAGGGCCTTTCTTATAGGAATAGATTCTGTCACTTCTGGTATACAAAGGCAGGAATGACCATTTTTCAAGAAAGAGCTGTACTCATTCTTTTGGTTTAGCATAATTTCCAGCCTCTTCAACACAGATTGCCATGGCTGAAGGACCCAGGGCCTTTCAGCCAATGTAGTCTAGCCTGCGCTATGTGAAAATGCTAGATCCTAGTGAAGGAATGGGCCGTCTTTCTGTGAATACATTCTAGCCACTTTACTGTACAGTGGCAGATATAACCCTTTTTATTGACTCTTCTATCCTGTTCTCTACCATATGGCTACAGTCTAGTCGGGAAAATGACCAATTTTAATGGAATACACTCTATCACCTCTGGTGTACACAGGCAGCAATGAACCATTGTGTTTTATGAAAGACCTGTACTACATTCCTGTGGTTCAGCATAATTTCAGGTCCCTTACACACAGATTGCCACTGCTGAAGGACCAGATCCTTTCAGCCAAGGGAATCTAGCCTGCTCTATGTGAAAATGTTAGATTCTAGTGGAGGAAAGGACTGTGTACAGGGGGAGATATGACCCTTTTCATCTTGTCCTCTAGCCTGTTCTCTACAACATGGCTGAATTCTATTGGGGAAAAGGACCAGATGACCAATTAATCTTGATTTCTTGAATTTGTCAGTTATATGTAGACAGAGATGTAATCGTCTGTGAACATCCAAGTAATGTAAAATGTATTTGTCTTTGCTGGAGAAATGTGGGAAGAATGGAATGTTAATAGATTCATTACTGTTGGATCCTGACACAACCTTGGAAGAAAAGATGGACTGGTTCGTAAAGATACCCTATCAATATGAAAAATGAAGTAAGGAGGGTCAGAAGATAAGGCTTGCAGTTTTGAAGTTCTCCTAGCTGAAGTAATGGGTACTACAAATATCAAACTGATGTTGTCAATTTTCATTCTGCCATTCACTCTTGGGTTTGGCCATTATTATACCTTGTGACCACCAAACAACTCTCAAGCTCCTCCCTTACTTATAATGCACCAACCCCTAACATACCCCAGGTCTCATTTGCCACTTTTCAAATAACATGTGTTCACCATTTCAGCTCTTGAGCTGTTCTTCACAGATGAGTTTTTAAAATCTTTTTTATAAATTTTTATTTACTCAGATATTTCCTCCCTTTCTCTTTCACAATAGCTGTAATTCTCATTACCATAGTTGCTATTTTCCTGCCTTTTATATAAGCTACACATTCTGTGTAACTTTATTACCATTTAAGTTGTGTACTTATCATAACATTCCATCTGTGTTGGCCATCTTCATTTGTCCTTGACACTTGAATTCAGTTCCAAACCTTGGAACCGACTCGGCTGTTACTACAGCTCATGAACATCAAAAAACTCTCCAGCCAGATCCTACCCATGATGCTCCTCTTTAAGTTACCTCAGTTTGAGTTTGGAGACAGAAAACAGAAAGATAGCATAATTCTGAAATACCTTTAATGACACCATATCTGGTGTCATTTACAAATAAATGCACAGTTAGGACCATAAGTCTTCCCACCAAGAAATCTGAATGGAAGGGGGAAGAAGGGTGGTGATGTCAAGGATAAATGAATATTGAATGTTATGGTAAGTACATAACTTCTTTATCTGACATTGTCAATCTTCATTTTATCCTTGACACTTTGGACAGAGACCCCAGCTACCATACATCTTGGATGGGCTCATGGGAGGATATTCCTGAGCACCATAGAACCAAATGACGCTCTTCCCACTACAGACTAGGTCCAATTTGTAATGAGTGATAAAGGTATGTGGCATAGCCCAAGCTGACACTGCACAAATATAATCCATTTATGCCCTAGAGAGGAAAACTGCTGAAGCAGCTACAGCTCTACTGGAATGCACCCTAACAGGACCAGGTAATTCAACTTTTCTCTTGTTGTATATGAAGGAAATAAATTCTTTCAGCTACTTTGCTAAAGTAACTTTGGTGACTGGTTTGCTCATTCTAGCAGGTGCAAATGACACAAACAATTGGTCATACTTCCTTATATCTTTTGTTCTATGAAGATAGAAATGCAGTTGTCTATGAACATCTAATTAATATAAACAGTATTCACCTTTGTTTGAGAAATTGGGAAAAACACAGGTAAATGGATCATCTGATTGATATTTGTTTCTGACACCAACTTTGGTAAAAAGGAAGGTTTTGTTCTTAAGGAAACCCTGCCTTTATGAAATATCAGGTAAGGTGCCTTGCAAGACAAGGCTTGGACTTCTGAAATTCTTCTGGCCGAAGTAACCGCTACTAGAGAAATAGTTTTCCAACTTAGAAATTTTAAGTTACAATCAGCAGCAGGCTCAAAAGGGGAATGAAATATTGACTGTAATACCATATTCAAATCCCAGTGTGTCGATGGATCCTTATAGTGGATTTAACATCAAGGTAACTCTTAAGAACACTTTGCAGAGTTTATGAGCTATTAGGGAATTCTCTTCAAATCCATTATGAAAGGTTGAAATAGCCACCAGTTGTACCCTGATAGTAGAGCTAGAGGCTCCTGCTTCAAAGAGCAAAGCTAAAAATTGTAAAACATTATCAATAGGAGTGGAAAAGGGGTCAATGTTATTATCACAAGCCCAGAAAGAAAATTTTTCCCATTTGCTGCTGTACAGCTTTCTGGTAGAGGGCTTATGGGATGCTAAAAGGATGCAATGAACTGGGAAAGAAAGTTTACTACACCTGGCATTCAATGGAACTGTAGACGCCAAGCTGTGAGCTTGAGATTTTGGAGCTTGGAGTGAATCAATCCCTCTGCATGGGATAGGACATCTGGATCTGGGTCCAGAGTCCATGGTCACTGAATCAGACAAGGCCAAAGAAAGGGGAAGCAAATCTGCCAAAACCAGAAGGGAGCAATGAGGTTTACCCTGCTCTTAAACCTGATTGATCTCTTTAGGAATTGAGGAATTAATGATAATGGGGAAAAGCATATAGAAGACCAGAGGGCCAATTGTGCATTAGAGTGTCTCTGATGGACTCCACTTTAGGAGGGATTAGGGCAAACTAGTTGCTACAGTTGTTGTTCAGGGGTGACGCAAACAAGTCAGAGCAAGGATGGCCCCAGTGATGAAAAATCTTTTTCATCACCTTGGGATTGAGAGACCACTCATGAGTCAGGAGAATGCACCTACTCAGTATATCCACTACCACATTTGAACTCCCTGGAATATGCATCACTATAAAACAGTGGTTGGAAGAGATCACCCACTGCCACATTCTGAGAGCATCTTTTTTTTACTCAACTGTTTTTTCTTTTCAAATAATAATTTGTAGATCAATCACATAGTATTATATGTTTTAATCCAATTAAATAACTATATACAATATTTACATTAAGCCTGACAAAAGTGAAAGAAATTAAAACAAATAAAAACAAAGTTAATAAATTCAAATATACAAAAATCAGAGAGAGACAGGATCCAATTACATAGTGTCAATCAATTGCAAAACTTTTCTCCAAGGGTTATTAACTAATGGCTTAGTATACGTTCTGAGTTCTTTGATTTTAATCTCCATCAATGCCGTCTTCTTCAGTAGAGATAAAAAAATTTCCATTTTAGGTGCTGTATTGGAATTCCATCTTTTTGTTATGCATTTCCTGGCAATTGACAATATTGTCCAAAGCAAATATAAATTGATTTTATTCAATCGGAGACCTTCATTTACATTTAATAGTATTAGAGCTTTAGATAAAACAAAGGATTCTGTAAATATAGCCTGTAAGAAGTTGTTAGTATTACTCCAGAAAGTCTTTATATCAGTACAGTCATAAAATATATGATACCAATCAGCTTTAAATGTCTGCTGACATCTCCACCATAGTCCATTTCTGGAGGAACTAATTTTAGTAATTTTATCAGGCATTAAAAAGTGCTATGTAAAAATTTCTAATTGAATATTCTCCAATATTGTGAATTGGATGTGAGTTTAACAGAAAGTAAAAGATTTGATTTGTTTTCTGGTGATAAATATATTGACTAACCTTTGGTAATATGTTGCCAGTATATTGCTTTGGGTATTGTTTTATAGGTTATTATCTCTCTATATAAATTTACAATAGCATTCTTCATATTTTGATCATTGTAAATGATTCCAAACAGCCCGTTTATGAATTTTAGAATATTCTTATAAGAAGAATTATTAATTATTCTACACAGATCCTGAGAATATGATAAAATGCTCTGCAGTATTAACCAGTCTTGTGATGATATTCCATAGGATGACTTTACATATTAAATATCTAAGACCTTTAGATTTTTAATGCATTGTTGCCAGCCAAAAAAAAATTCCTTTGTTCCCGGATATGAGAACTTCTCTATGTACCCTATCAGGAAAATTCTTTGTAATGGTAAAAGGAATTAATAGATCAAACCAAAGTTTTCTATCCATATTTACATTAACAAACTTTCTGAATACATTAAAAAGAAGATTGATCAAATTTAATTTAGTAGTTTTTGTTGTATTGTATTGCATATTAATGCCTAGTAAATACCATAGTTTATTAACTTTGTCTGTTACAGAGAATTTTTTTGATAAGCTATTTTCAATTGTTAGTATAACAGAATGCAACAATTTCCAGTTAGAGAAATAATTGGAATTTATCCAGTCTGAGACAGTTTTAAGTATGAAAGCCTTTATGTAAGATTCAATATCCAGAACGTTTAGTCCTTTTTGTTCCCATGGTCTAATGTGATGTGAGAAAGCCACTCTATTTATTTTAGGAAACCATAGAAATTTTAATAATAGTGTGTTTATTTGCTTAAGAAGATTTTTCTTGGGAAGCATCAGAATAGGTTGAGTTATGTACAGGATCTTAGGAAGTAAAACCATTTTTATCAACTGTAACTTATCCTCAAAGGTGAAAATTATTTTATTCATTCTGAGAGCATCTTGACAAAAGGGTAAGACCTGGTTCCTCCCTGCTTGATGTACCAAACCACAGACATATTGAACCACTGACATATTGTCTATTTGTATTGCAATAGTCCCAAATGGGAGAATGGTTTGAAAGGCTTGCAATGCTAACAGCACTGCTCTCAACTCTTGGACACTGATATGCAAGTTGGCCTCATGGGGGACCAAGTGCCTTGGATGGCCTTGCCCAGATAATGCCCCACACCCCATCTGGGAGGTGTCTGTGGTCACTATGGCTTGGGGTTGAGAAGGAATAAAGGGACAGCCCAAAATAATTTCCTCTGAGTGGCACCACCAAGCTAGGTCTTTCTTGCAATGGTTGTTAATAAAAACCTGATCTGACCTTGGTTGATTCAAAATGGACCACTGAGATGCTAGAAGCCACTGTAAAAATCTCATGTGGAATCTTGCTAGGGGCAGTAAAGCTATGGCTGCTGCTATTGAACCTAAGCCTTGTAAAACAAGTCATGTGGGAACTCTGTTGTTCTTGACAGTTTTCCTTACTTGGGCTTTGATTTTCAATAGTCTCTGTGGAGGAAGGGAGGCTATGCAAGTGTTGCTGTTCCATATTGCTCCTATGAACTCTAATGTCTGAGTCAGATTCAGATAAGATTATTCATAGTTGATCGTAATCCCTAGGTTGGAGCAAAACCAGAGAATGTAGCTCCTTGCTTGTTCTGTATGATGCCTGGTGAGAGGGGTAAGGAGCCAGTCATCTAAGTATGGATACACCCGTAATCCTTGCAGTCTCAAGTGAGCAGCTACTACTGCCATACATTCGGTGAACACCCTTGGGGCTGTGGTGAGACCAAAAGAAAGAGCTCTAAACTGAAAATTACTGTCTCCCAGATGGAAGTGGAGATATCTTCTGGAGCGCTTGCTCATTTTTATGTGTTAATACGCATCCTGGAGATGTATCGAGCACATCCAGTCCTCTTTCCCTAGAAATGGGAGGATAGACTGAACCGTGTTCATTTGGAAGTTGTCTGTTGAATGCAGTTGTTCAAAATGCTTAGATGCAAAAGTGGTCTCCAGTTCCCTGTCTTTTCTGTCACTAAAAAGAATCTTGAGTAAATCCTGGATTTTATCTGGTCTGGCAGGACCTCTTGGATGACTCTTTTTTTCCAGCAGTTTTTGAAGCTCTAAAACTGCTGGTTCCCTCTGACTGGATGGAATGTTGGGGAACTTTTTGCAATTGCAGGGAGGGGAAGAGAAGGGTACAGTGTATCCTCTGGTTATAATCCTTTGCGCCCAAACATCCAAAGTTATCTGATGCCAGGCTTGTTGGTGCAAGGATAAATGCCCCATGACTGCCTTCAGAGGGCAGCAGTCAGGCCTCCCTTCAGAAGTGCTGATAGGATTTACCAGTAAAGGAGTCCCTGGAACCCTGCCTGGTCTTGTGGGCCTCCTCCACCATGTGGACAGTGTCTTCCATTAAAGCTTCCCTCTCTTCCCCAGGGAAGCTGCTCCCACATGTGTCCTGGAAAGGTCCTTAGGATTTCTTAAACTACATTTTTCCACTGTTCTGATTCATAGAATAGGATAATTGAGGAGTAGAAAAGCCTACACCTACAGCAGTAAGGGTCTTTCCATCCTTCTCACACCTGGACAAGGTCTCTCATACTTTAGGGCCAAAAAGGAATGAGCCGTCAAAGGGGGCATTGATGAATGAATACTTGAATGGCTCAGCAAAATCACATAAGCACATCCAGGCATGTCTCCTTATGGCTACACCTGAACCCGCTGCCCTGGTCAGCTGTTTGGCTGCATGTGCTATGAGCCTCATAAACAAATTTGTAATAGACTCTAAGGTGGCCAACTGGAAAGCAGCATTATATTGGACTCCCACAGACATGGCTCCTGCCAGGGTATCTGATATGTCCTTAACCAGATACCTTTGAAATCTGCTGAAGTGTGCCATAAAGTTTAAGGACCGTAATGCAAAAGTCAATAAAGCATAGATCTGCTTTCCAAATCTAGCCAACATCCTAGACTCTCTATTAGGAGGATGGATAGTGGAACTCTCCTCTGCCACTTCCTTTTTTGTAGCTGCCGATACCACCATGGCATCTAACAACAATCCCTCTGCCCAGAACTGGTGGTTCTTGGGAACAGTTAAGATTTTGTCTGGACTCTTGGAGATGGGTTCTATGGAATCAGGAGCCTTCCTTGCCTATTGCGAGACCATCTTAATGAGCTCATCAGTGGGTGTAGTTACTCAACAGGTAGGTGGTTGAGTGCTGAAAGCTTGCAAGTACACTAATTCATATGAGGAGGGTTGTTGGGATGTCCAGACACCCCTCTCCTTTAGGATTTCAAGAATTAAATGTCCTCCGGGGGTGACTGTGGGGAACCCTCCCCTTAATCATAATCTGTTTCCTCTGTGAAAGATTCCTGCAGGAATCCAAGTGTTTCCTCTTATACTTCATCTTCTGAGGAACCTCCTCACTGAGACAATCTGGGGAGGTATCACAATGGGACAACCCTGGTATGGGAGACCCTTGCAGCTTCAACTCCTGCTGTCCAGGTGTTAAGATTGGCTGGGGCTCTGGATGAGGGAAAGGACTGGGGAGCTGCTCTGAAAGGGAAGGAGGTGACTATGCCCATAGAGGACAAGGCCCTCTCCATGACCTGGAAAGCTGGTCCCCCCAAAGAGGAAGGAAGACAGACACAGAGAAGGACTGCCTTGGCACCATGGTTCCACCCTGCTCTGAAGAAACCTCCCCAAGGCCAAAGCCAGTGTCAAGCTAATATGTGCTGAGGCCCCAAGGTGCAGAGATGGCTCTGAAAAAACTGGACTGGAATCCTGCCCCCAGAAACAACAGCATACTTATAATCCAAGAGGTCTCCAGAATCCCAAGGTGCCAAAGAACCCAGGGGCAAATCGGTATCAGAGATAGGAATCTCACTGGCACTGAAACAGTCAGCACAGGGAAGGTTGTAGCTGGAATATCTAAAGCCTCATTGGAGGTCGGAGGAGGAGCAGTAGTAGGGGTTGAGGAAACCAGGCATGGAGGTCAGAGGAGGAGCAGTAGTAGGGGTTGAGGAAGAAAGTGTTCTGGCACCTGAAGGAGCTGGAACCAGGCACATGCCTGGAATCCCTCTTGCCAGGAGGAGCTGATCCACCAATCTCAACACATTCAGCTCTGTCAGGTTGGTGGAGCAAACAGACTGGGTTGAGGGACATTTTTTCTTTCCAAAAATGGACTAGGTAGCCTGTCTGAGAAAGGGTCTACTGATGGTGAATATCTGGTCTTAGGCCAGTCTAAAAAGGAGCATTCAGTTGGTGCCAAAGCCAACAGAGCTGAAACAGAAGACAGCACTGAAATAACAGATCCTGTTTCTAATGCCTGTGCCAATAACTTCAACACCGGAAGAGAAGAAACTATCTGTGCTGAAGTCAGTACTGAAGTATCCTTTTAGGCCCCAATCAGTTCCGCAGAGCTGCAGGTAACCAAGGACTTAAGTATCTTAGCTGTTGGTGCCAGTGGAGAAGTCAGCACCGAATGACTCCACTTTTTTGATTTTTCTGTCCTTGAAAAAGAGGAAGATGATGAAGGGGAAGACACATCTCTTGCTTTTCTTTTCAGATCCTGAGATGGCTTCCTCCAAGGCAGATTTTAACATGTCTTTTAAAATCAATTTATTCTTCCTCTCTACCAGGGTCTGGTGACTAAAGCTGTGACAAATGGAGCATTCCTCCTGTAAATGCACTGGACTCAGGCAATAGACACATAGAGAATGCCCATCGGAGTTGGGCATTTTTCTTTCACACTTTTGGCAATTCTTAAAACCTGAACTGCCTTTACCTTTATCAGCCATGACAAGTAGAAAACTGGTTCTACAACCAACAGTCAACACGCACAGTACCACACTATACTAACAGGGATAGGAAGGATATAATGTAAAGTATCAATACAGACCTAGTTTATATAGACATATTTGAGTAAAGGAAGAGGGTAGGCTATGGTGAAGAAACAGTAGGAAAAAAGTGAAGTATAATACTCACAGAAATAGATATGCAGGAAAAAGACAGACATTGTTAACCAAAAACTCGACATTTCTAGGTGACGGGTCTGTCACAGGAAGTGGTAAACGAGATCTGGGGTAACATAGAGAGAGCAGCATCATAGGTAGTATCTGGCTTGAGATTTGTTTGGTGTTCATGAGGTGTAGTAATGGCTAAGTCGGTTCCAAACTGAACCCAAGTGTCCAGGATAAAATGAAGATTGACAACATCAGATTACAAGTTTCCTTTTCTCTTCTTCTCTGTAAAATTCTTTACAGCACTCATAATGTCAGAAAAAATGTAATTTCAGGTTAAAAATATGTGTGCGCAAGTTGCCTTTATCAGATAAAATTCTAATTCTCGGACTATTACTGATCGTAAAAATAAACTCATTCTGAAAGGATTTCTTTCAACACCCTTTACTGAGGACATTTCTGGACCTCCACCCCCCCAAATCAAAAACTAAGGAGTCGGTTTTAAAATCTCCCAAACTGTGAGGATCTTCAACTCCTTCTTCTTTTTTGGAGCCTCCTAAGAAAAAGCAAAATTTAGATCCAAAGACTTCCACGACAATTTAGGTGCGAGATCCCACATCCCCTTCTTCGGCTCTGAGTACCTTGGGATCTGCATCATTACCTAGGACTACATACTCTCCCACTGTAGACACAGTACTGTCTACAGTTCAATATCCATTTCTGACAATCAAAATCCCTTCCTTGGCATCCTCTCAGTCTTCCAGAAATCTAAGTGAAGCTGATGTGGACAGGATGATGATGATGAGAGTTCTCACCATGCAGATTCATATGGGAGTTATCCTGGATCCCACCACCATGGTTAAGGCAGTCCAGCCTTCTGTCACTCCACCAATAACAACTCCTTCTCTGATCCAACCCATCCTTTCACAGCCCCAGGATCCCAATCTTCTGGGTCCATCTGGTTAGGATCTGAGGATGGCTTTATCTGTGGATCCAAAGATATCTCTACCTGCACCAGCTCAAATAAAGGAGGTAGTGTGGCCAAGTGGTCTAAGGCACTGTATTAAGCCTACAGTCTCTCTGGAGAAGTGGGTTCACATCCTACCACTGGCAAGATAAGGTTGTGAGATGTCTTTGGAGCCAGATGACTCTTGGAGCTGAAGCACTCCTGCTGCATCTGAGGTGTTGGAGTTGACTCTGAAGTTTTCAAAGCCTTCTATACCTCTTGGAACTTTGCCACTGGACACCTAGGCTCCCACTTCTGCCTCGGGTAGGCCAGAGGCCTAGCTTCTTGGCTCTGTTGTCTTCCTTTCCAGTACCAAAGAGGGTTTTCTCTTTAGCAGAGCAGTGGGATCCTCAGATATTCTTTCCGGATCCCAGATGTCCCTGCACATTGAGTGACATCATTCTACACCACAGGGACAGCCAGTCCAAACTCTCCAGACCACCCAGCAGGGTTTCATTGCCTCTTCTGATACTTCACTGGAGCATCCCTTTGAGGAAGTCCCTAGGAAGAAGAAGTACAAAAGTATGCACTTGGGCTCCCCTTAGGAGTCAGTCACTAAAGATTCTGATTTAAATAAAGGGGAAGGGTTCCCACCATCAGCTCCTGAACACATTTCATTTGTAGACATTCTTGAAATCCTTGACCAGAATGGTAGTTGGTACTGTGCTAATCCTTCCCAACAAGAGTCAGTATTCCTGGACAACTTTGGAGCTGGCACGTCTACCTCCTGGATTAGTCACCCAACGATGAGCTGATTGACTTGACCTGTAGGCAGGTGTGACAGGAACCTGACTCATTTGAGCAAATCCCCAAGAGACCATTCCAGATTCTGCCTCCACTGGTAGGTAGGAAATTCTGTAGTAAAGACATGCCTGTACATGCTATGCTTATGGCGGCAGCCACCAAGAAGGAACTTGTTGAGCAGATGTCCTCTGTCCATCACCCCTAACTGAAGTCCAGATTTCCTCTGTCCATCACCCCCTAACTGAAGTCTAGGGCATTGGACAGATTTGGGAAGCATGTGTATGGTTCGGTGACCTTTGCCCTTTGGTTGCTGAAATATTTGCCACACTTTACAGGACTACAAATGCACTTGATCAAGGAATTTCAAAA
Source organism: Protopterus annectens (assembly GCF_019279795.1). Classification (NCBI taxonomy): domain Eukaryota; kingdom Metazoa; phylum Chordata; order Ceratodontiformes; family Protopteridae; genus Protopterus; species Protopterus annectens. Next base: position 141,671,744 of record NC_056741.1, read on the forward strand.
TCCCTTTCCTGGACCACTACTGCTAAGGCTCAACTTTCTGTGGCTTCACAGTTGGCTACTCTTCACTCTGGTTCCAATTTGTCTATGGGGCTTCTGTCACATACACCTGAAGGTGCTTCAAAGGCAGTGGGGTCACGCATTCTATCAGGAGGCAAGCTTGGATATGCTTGTGTGATTTTGTGGAGCCCTTCAAGTCTTCCTTCATCTACTCTGTGATGGCCCTCTTCTGGGCCAGACAGACCAAGGAGTCTCAGTGCTCTCTACTGACACTAGTGTGGGCATGTGCACTTTGGGAAAGATAGATACACAGTAGTTACAGATGCAGACCTCTCTGCATCAAGCACAGTTTGCCTTAAGAGGCAACAGGGTACACAGTCAGCCCGGGGTCTGGAACTTTTATTATCTGTCTCCGTCTAAAAACCCAATAAGGCTCCCCACTAGCACAGAAACAGGGTCAGGTTCTCAGACGAGTGACCAAGCCAAGTCCTACAGCACCCTCCCTGTGAAACTAGTGCTCCATGCCCCTGATCCAAGTAGCTGACACACATACACTTTGAGATTTGGTTTTTCATACACACATACACACCAGGGAAAGGCTGGCACAGATCACTATCAGTGCTCCCTTGGTACCCAGACCATAAGGTAGTTAAATCCACTGCCACTAGTCAGCTCTTAATCAGCTACTGTAAGGGCCTTACAAAGGGTAAGCAATTAATACTGTGCAAAATATTACTAATACAAATAGAGGTAGTTAGACAAAAACAGCCAAGGCTTTCACAGATGGCCCACACGGTGACACTAATCAAGTAAGTACAGGTGCTCTCAAAAATTAAATACTTTTCTAAAAGAACAGCCACAATAAAATGTTTAAATATATTTAATAATAATAATAATAAAGATACATAAAAATTACGAAAAATATATCCACAATAGATAGTACAGAGATCTCTTCACAGGGAATATTAAAATAATAAAAGAAATACTAATCTGAACTAACAAATTGCTGTATTCTTAGCAGTTCTCAAGAGAAACTGTTCCCTGTTTGTATTTAGTAGAGCAAGGCAGATCCTGGGTGTCACCTCCACAAGCAGAAAAAGGACAAAGAGAATAATGTCAGAGATAACTGAATATTTATTTATTTTTTCTTCAGTAAGACATTCCCCCACATCTGGTCACCTGACCTCAGATTCTCACAAATATTTCTCTCTGAAATGCAGCGCAGGACGAAGTCCTGCTGCTCTGATGCAGCTTCTGGAAAGTCAATACACATTCACAGAGCAAAAGGCTAGAGATACCATCTCCATTTCTTTTCAGAACAAAGGGATAATATTTTAATTACTTAATGGCTCACTGGCATTTCTTTGGTATGTCTTAAACCTATAAAATCAAGAAAATCATCTGTTTAACTATTTTTTTCCAGAGACCTCTATTAACATACATGCATGCAGTCTGACATATATTTTCCTACTTTGTCCAGCAGGACCCACTGTAGATACAATATCTTAACACAAACAATTTTACAAATACATTTGAGATAAAAACACCTATGAAAGTCAATTTGTTATTCAAGCGACATACAGTTCTAATACATTTTCTATAAAACAAATTCAGAGACTTTTTTTCTTTATACAAATGGCATAGAATTCTTTATACAAATGACATATAGTTCTTAATCAAACTTCAGCTGGTTACACTGACATAAGTTATACTTTGCAGTTCTTCACAAATGTACCTTTTCATGGCAGTTTGTTGTTTTGCCCAAAAATGAGGGACACACTCTCCAAGTGTGAGAAAGATGGAAACACCCTTTGTGCAGTGGATGCACATTTTTCAAACTGTCAAATATCCTTTTCTAGGAATCAACAAGTTAATCAAAAGATGTGGTTCAGGAAGTCCCATAATGCTTTCCAAGAGTCGCTTACAGATCGTTACCCAAGGAGCAGAGGGGGAAACTGAAATGGGCGATGATTCCCATATATATCAGTGGATGACCACAGAATCAAGACTCCAGAAATTCTTTGTATGATAGACCCTATAAGTGCTTTTGAAAGGAGGCATGATTGTCACCCTCTGGAGGCAATTCGGGGTTGAATATACCTACACCACAGAGCCTGACTAGAGATAACACAACAGACATGGATGCAGAAGATTATTTCCAGAGATTATATAATTCCATTTGCCCTACCTCCAGCACCGGTATGCAAAATTCTCGATGTTCCACCCAGTCATTGGAAAACAGTAGCACTAGAAATACAAAAGCTGGTAGAAAAAAGAGCCATTCCAGAGGTCCCACCTGACCACAACAGATCTGGAACTTGCTCAAGATTCTTTTTAGTGCCAAAGAAAAACAGGTACTGGAGACCAGTTTTGGAGCTCAGTGGCCTAAAAAACTCAGTTTGATGCACAACATTTCTGATGATCACAATTCAGTCCATTCTGCCCTTTTTGGGCAAGAATGATTGGATGTGCTTAATAGACCTTCAGGATGCATACTATCACATAAGAATGAACAGACAATCCAGAAGGTATTTACAATTTCAGCTGGGAGCCGGTCATTATCACTACAGAGCACTGCCTTCTGGCCTCTCCATAGCCCTCAAGGTTTTTATCAAGTGCATGGCAGTGGTAGCAGATCACTTGAGACTGCAAGGATTCCGAGTGTTTTAATACTTAGACAACTGGCTCATTACCACCTTGACCAGGCAGGTACTAGTAAGAGAATGAAATTATGTACTCCAGACCTGTTCTCATCAGGAGAAATCCTTAAATTTCAGCAAATCTCAGTTACAACCAACTTACATAGGATTCATGCTGGTGGTGTTTAGCATGATAGCAGTGACAGCTCCTCTTCCTCTATCAAGAGTACAAGCTATCAGATTCCAGGTCAGGAAAATAGTCAACAGTACCAAACTTTCAGCCCGATTGTTTCTTCAAGTCTTGAGGTCAATGTCAGCTGCCACAATTTTCACTCATGTAGCAAGATTTCATATAAAAATTCTTCAATGGATGCTAGAAAGATAATTGTCGATTCTTTATCATTGAATGTCAGCACAAATAATAATCACTCAGGCATACAAGAAATACCTTTGTTGATGGATTCCATCACATTAGGTTCATCATGTCCGTCCTTTCATTGTCCATCAACCCAAGGCCATAGTGATCACGGACACAGCCCTGATGAGTTGGGAGTAGCACTTCCTGGAGAAGACAGTCCAAGGCACTTGGTCTGCTGAGGAGGCCAATGTGCGTATCCCTGTCCTGAAAATGAGAGGAGTGCTCTTAGCATTGCAGGTCTTCCAAGACTCTCTCCATTCCAGGACAATTGCGATTGAAACAGGAAGTATGTCACTAGTTTGGTACATTAACAAACAAGGAGGAGCCAGGTCTTAGCCTTGTGTTGAGAAGCCCTATGAGTGTGGCAAAGGGTGATCTCATCCAACTGCTTTGTCATAGCAATGCACATTCCAGGGGAGTCCAACATGACAGGAGACAAATTCAACAGGTCCATTCTGCTACCTCATGAGTAGTGTCTCAACATTTTTGTGACAGAAATTATTTTCTGCTGATGGGGCCAGCATTGCTGAGATTTTTTTGCTTCTCCCATAAACAACAGGTGCAGCACCTTCTTTGCCCTGACCCCCCCCCCCAGGGGGAATTACTGACAGACCCTCTACTCCATGGTTGGCCCCTTGGTCTCCTGCTTGTTTATCACTGACTCACTTGATCCACAAATATCTGCAGAAAGCTGCCAGGTTGAAGAGCAAAGTGACCTTCATTGCACCTTACTGGCCTTGAATGATTTGGTTCCCCTTCCTTTGGCATCATCTGCTTTAACCACCTTGGACTCTGCATCCAATTCCAGGCCTCCTGTCTCACCCAACAGTCATGATTCACCCAGACATTTCAAACCTAAAGCTAATAGTCTGCTTTTTTCAGTTCTGTTAATAGCCATACAACTGATCCTCTCTTCCCCTGCCCATCACATACTTTTATCTCCCCATAAGGCCTCTGCAAGAACACTTTACAGAAGTACATGGAAATTTTTTTTTTTTTTGGGGGGGGCACAGCAGAAATACATGGACCACTTCTCAGCTCCTATATAGAGTGTTCTTGATTTTTTGGCAAAAATTTTAATGAGGGGCCTATCTCGTCAGTGATTAGAGTTTGATTTGTACCAGTCTCTAATTTTCCAATTGGATTTGAGAATTCCTGCCTGCCTTCACTTAAGCTGTGAAAAACCTTTTTGAGAGCCATCTTCCTTCTCAGACCTCTATATAAAGACCCTACTATAACTTGGGATTTAAATTTTATACTGCAGACCTTCATGCATTCCCCCTTTGAGCCAGAATCTATATGTGATCTTAATTTCCTGACCTGGAAACTATCTTTCTAGAGGCTATTACCTTGGCTAGGAGAATTTCAGAACTTCAAACTTTTTCCTTTAAACCTCCCTATTTGAATTTTCATAAGGCTAGAGTTACATATCATACCAATATTTCTTTCTTTCCTAAGGTGGTGTCAGACTCTAACATTAACCAGTCCATTAATCTGCCAAACTTCTTTCATAAATTTGAAAACAAGGGTGAATATATGTTATTCCAACATTTAACCAGTCCATTAATCTGCTTTCTTAAATTTGAAAACAATTTTATATTTATTGGACATCCACAGATACATTTTTCATGAATGAAAATTTTTAGAAAGACAGATCAATTATTTCTGTACTTTGCAGAGTCTACAATGGGCAAACCAGTTGAAAAGGTAACTCTAGCCAGATGGCTTATGAACTATATATCAGTTATCTATAGCACATTGGGTTTCACCTTACCCAAACCTTTAACAGCCCATTCAACCAGGTCCATGGCAACCTCTTCAGTGTTTCTATCAAGGCTTTCCACATATGATATATGTGGGTCTGCAACATGGGCTAATCATCATACCTTTATTACTCATTACAAACTGTATCTGGTCTCAAGGTGAAGAGCAGCCTTTGGCTCAACTGTGCTCAGGAATATCCTTCCTTAGAGTCAACCTGGGAATTTATCTAGCTGGGGATTTCCTGAACAGTTCAAGACAGAATGAAAATTGACATAAGATAAATAAGTTATGTACTTACTATACTGTTCCATCTGTGTTGTCCATTTTCATTCTTCTGCAAATTCACATCATGAACCCTCAACCTTGCTCACAAATGAATTCTGGAAGATTGAGACTTTATAAGGGCACCACTGTCCTTCTTGTTGAGCTACAGAGATAGCTCGTTCTGTTAGTATTTTTTATACTATTTTGTTTTATATTTTATAAGATAGCAGACAAGATCTGAGGAATGTTAGGGGTTGCTGCATCTGCATTATGAGTAAGGGAGGAGCTTGAGATTTTTCTGGTGGCCATACAGTAATGACAAAGTCAGATCTGAGGTTTGGATCAGAACCCAACAGTTGACCAAGAATGAAAATGGGCAAAAAAGATGGATGGTAACTACAGAACCTATTTTTCCAAGTTAGACACTGTAGTTCACATTTTACACCTGGTTTGAATGGTGTTTCAGTCAAGGCTTGTAACACTACATTCAAATTCCATGGTAAAGTAGGATCTGTAAAGAGGAATTTCAGTAAAAAGGTCTTTTTTATAACTGCTTTACAGAGTCATGATGAAGCTAAGGCAGAGCTGTCAACTCTGACATGACAATTAGACATATCAACCATTTGTACTTTAACTGTTGATGAACTAGACCTTCATTAACAATAGAAGCCAAAAATTCAAGAACTATGGATACTGGTACACCAAAAGGATTGATGTTTCTTTGTTGTGCCCAAAAAACAAATCTTTTCTGTTCACTTTTGTAAATCTTCCTTGTGGAAGCTTTGTGGGAAGACAAAAGAGTGGGATAGACATGGAAGGACAACCTGGGCTGTGTAGCTATCAACAGAATTGGAGAAACCATGCGGGGAACTTTAGTGTCAAAATGTCCAGATGAATCTTGTCTGCTGCATCTCACAGAAGGTCTGGAATTGGGTCCAGGACTGACAGAGGCTGAACTACAGGAGGCCAAAGGGATAAGGGCCAAAGAGGACTACTGTAGTCTTTAATCCAGATGCTTTCTAAAGACATTGGGGAATCAGAGGGGTTGGGGTAAGCATAGAGGAGACCAGGGGGACAATTGTGGAGGACAGCATCTCTCACTGACTTCTCTCATGGGAAGATCAGGGCAAAAAACCTGCTGCACTTATGGAGGGTAAATACAAATAGGTCACAGCGTAGTTGGCCCCATTGATGGAATATCTTCTCTGCAATTTTCTTGTTCAGGCACACTCTTGAGGTAATAGGATGGACAACTTTTCTTCTATCACATTGGATTTCTCTGGAATGTACATTGCTATCAGACAGTGACAGGATGAGATCACTGATTGCCATACCCTTACAGCTTCTCATCATAAGGGTAAGATCCGGTTCCTCCCTGATTGTTGATGTATCAGACTACCAACATATTGTCCATGTGAGTTGCAATACTTCCTTAAGGGAGAGAGTCTGGAAAGGCCTGTACTGCTAAGAGGACTACTGTCATTTCTACAACATTGCTCAGCATACTGGCATCTCCTTAGGACTAGGTGCCTTGGACTGTCTTTCCCAAGAACTGCCCCACTACCAAATTGGGATGTGTCTGTGTTCACTGTAGCCTTGGCCTGAGGAAGTATGACAGGTCATCCCTGTAAAATTTGTTCTGAGCAAATCCACCACCTGAGATATTCTATGTATGCTGATTTATTCTCATCTGGGAGGACAAGGGCTGGTACAGAATGGATCACTGAGTCAACAGATTCCACTGAAGAATTTTCATATGAAATCTTATGGGAGCAGACATTAACCAAAAAGGATGTAAAATCAGGGATGACAGCAGGGAACTTTGAATTACCTTTTGGACTATTTTAAGCAAATTATTTTGGACCTTGACAAGGGAAGGAAGGCTGTCACTGATACAGTGTTGAACAGTTGAGCTGGTTCTAGGTGAGATTTGTATATATTGATTGTAATACATATGTGAGAGCACAATTGCAGCACATAATCTTTTGGTTTGATCACTACATGGTTGGTCAGAGTGGTCATGAGTCAGCCATCCAGGTAAGGAAACTGTAGATCAGTATGCATGTTGTACTTCATCAGCCACCATGGCTAAACAATCATGTGTATAAAGTAGAGTACAGGTGTAGATTCTGCTAGTGTGTAGTGTATCTGCCATGTCTGAAGTTGCATCTGAGAGTATGACTGAAGTAACAGTGAATCAGCGAAGTATAAGAAATCCAAGTAAAGTATTCCAGTGTACTGAACCAATGCATCCTGATGTGTATCTAATGAAAGACAATTGAATTCACAAGAAGCCTCTGCGTCTCTTTAATGAATTATGACACGTGTGACTGAAACAGTCAGAATTCATGCTGTCTCAAGTGAGCCACTACTACTGCCATTCATTTGAAAAACACCCTGGGGGCTGTGGTGAGGCCAAAGGGCAATGCTCTGAACTGCTAATGACTGACTCTCAACTGAAGCATAGCTATCTCCTGGATTGCCTATTTATTTCTATGAGACAGTATGTATCTGGAAGATCTACTGAGCACATCCAATCATCCTTGTGCAAGAAAGGCAAAGTAGACTGAAACATGGCCATTCAGAACTTTGTATATTGCACTGATTACTTCAGTTTGCTGAGATCCAGAATTGGTATCCAGTTCCCTGCTTTCTTTGGCATGAAAAAGAACATTGAGTAAGGTCAGGATTGTCTGTGTTCTGATGGAACCTCCTGGATTACTCTTTTTTTCTTGCAGTTTTTCTATTTCTAGAGCTCCTACTTTCATCTGACTGGGTGGAACCTCAGAAATGTTGTTTATTATTAAGGGGGTATGGATAAGGGAATTACATAACTTCTAGAAATAATCTTCTGGATCCAGGTATCTTCTGTAATGTCTAGCCACACTTTCTGGTGCAGGGATACATGACTCCTGAATGCCTCCAGAGGTGGACAATCAGGCCTCCTTTCAGGAGTGCTGATATGGTCTGTCAGAAAAGGAATCACTGGACCCCTGGTTTTGTTGGCCTCCTCTGATATATGGGTAGTATCTTCTGTTACAGCCCCTCCTCTGCCCCCAGGTGAACTATCTCATTATGTATCTTGGAAAGGACCCTGGGACTTCTGAGCCACATCTTTGAACCACCTTGTTGATTCCTACAGAAGGTTCTTTGAGGAGTCACAAAACCTATGCCCACCTTAGGGCCAAGCAAGTAACTTCTGTCAGATGAAGCATTGACAAAGGAGGACTTGAAGGGCTCCACAAAATGACACCGGCTCATCTAGGAATGTCTCCTAATGGAAATGCCAGAACCTGCTGCCCTACAGGTACCTTCACTTGCATGTGAAACAAGCGTCATGGGAATTAGTAATTGTCTGTAAGGTAGCCAGCTGTGATGTAACAGAAGTCTGTGCCTCAGCAGTTACTGCTCCTGAGAAGAATTTGGAGAGTTCTTTAATAAAATCCCTCTGAATCTGGTGAAGTGCGTCAAACAGCGCAGTGATCTAAGTCTGAAAGTCACTGAATTGTAAACACACCAGTAATCTCTCCATCACCCTAAACTCTTTTTTAGGGGGATGAACAGATTAACTCTGCTCTATAATTTTCTTCTTTGTGGCCACAGCTCCACCATAGCATTCAGTGGTACTCCTTTGCTCCAAAATTATTTCCCCTTTGGTTTTGAAAAGATCCTCTGTTGTCTCTTGCGGATCAGCACAATAATATCAGGTTCCTTCCACACCACTTGACAGGTCAATTCAATGAGCTCATCAGTGGATGGAGTCACCCAGGAAAGGGAAGGGTTATCAGTACACCCACCAACAATTTCTTCAAAGGAGAACTCATCAGATGGTGATCTTGGGGACCCTTCCCCTTCACTGAAATCAATATCATCTGTGCTTGACTGCTGAGGGGAGTCTAAGTGTCTCCTCTTGCACTTTCACTTACTAGGTACTTCTTCAGTAAGTGGGGCTAGATAAGTATCAGAAGAAATAAAAATATCATGTTGGGCGGCCAGGAGACTTTGGGCTGACTGTCCCTGTGCAGTACAGTGATAAGGCTCGTGGCACACTGACATCTGGGATGGCAGATCCAAGGGTGGTGGAGGTGACCTGAAGTGGTAGAAACAGGGAGAACTCCCATCTGTATCTGTGCCAAGAGAAATTTACTCATCATCCTATATACATCTGCCTCTGTAAGACACCTGGAAGAAAGGGAAAAAGCTTAGGAGGGGGTTCAAGAATGCTGGTGGCTCTCTAAAGAAGGAAGGTTACCCAGAGGGGACTGGGTCCTGACAGGATGCATAATCGGTCTAGGGGAGTTATTTTGGCTCAGAGAGAAGCAGATCCAGTTAGGCAGGCCATCACAGACAGTTGGATCTGAGGTCTGAGATCTAAGCCTTTCAAAATTTTTTGGATCGGTTCCTTGTTGAATCCAAAGAAATAGTGCAAGTCTCAGACTGCTCATGGACTGATTTTTATTAACTTTTTTTGTCCTGCCTTGGAGGACTGAGCTCCAGCCCATGATTCTGAAAAGGTTTCAGGGAGAAGTCCCTTCAGAATTATTTTCATTTTTCTAGTCTACTAAAGCCTTTGGATTCAGAGATCTACAAATCTCACAAAGAACTTTCAAATAGGCAGAGTCCAGACAATAGGTACAAGACTCGTGGGCATGACTCTTTATATTATTTGAAACTGGAATGTTGTTCTGGCATTATGGAAAACAGCAAGAAGAATAAGACAGAAAAGTTTTCTTTTTCACTTGTTCTTTTATATTAGTAAGACAAGGAAAGAAAAAAAACTACTAGCAATGGTAGTTTGGAATACTAAAATGCTAAGAAAAGATAGAAACAAATATACCAATGGTGGTATTAAACTATATGGGGAAAAAAAGTGTAAGGATAAGGGAGGATAGCTTGTAACTATCATGATATATAACAATGAAAAAAGGCATATGTATACAGCCAAAAACTCTTTTAACCTACTAACTACTCAACAGTTGACAGTGACCATGTCCATATGTGAAGGCTGCAATTCAGACCGGAGATACAGAGGGGCCTACAGCATCATGGGTAAGGGAAGAACTCAAGAGTTTGCTATAGCCACAAGTTGTAAAAAGCAGTCAAGTCAGACCCAAGGATCGGATCCAAACACACATGTCATGGAACACCAGAAAATTTACAATATCAGATGAATAATTTTTATCTGCTGTATGAAAATCTGATATGACTGCCATCTGTAGTTTAACGTTTGAAAAAAGCAGCCAGAAAATCAAGAACATGAGAGACAGGGGCAGTAACAAGGTCAGCATTGTTTATTAATGCCCAAAGGGAAATCTTTTCCATTTGCTCTTGTCAACCTTTTTGGTGGAGTCTTTTTGTGAGGAAATTAAAGTGGTACATACCGGGTAGGGAAGCCTGGGCTGTCTGGCTATTACTGTAAATGGAAAAACCATGTGGTTAGTTCGAGGGCTAGGATATTGGGAGGCTCTTCCATCTGATGTGTGAAAGAAAATTTAGAGTTGGGTCCAGTATCCAGGGATCATAACAAAGATGAGACCAAAGGAAGGGGAACCACAACTGGTGAGAACATAATGGAGCACACATGATGACTGAGATCTTCAACCAAATTTTTTAAACACATTAATTGAATTATCACTTTTGACACAGGCAAATTTACATTTATGTGAAAGTAACCAAACAGTATTAACAAGTTCACATATACAAACATATCTCACATATATTGCTGTAGTTCATACAGCATTACATAATGTTTTCCTTTCCTGCCCTTTTTTTAAACAAGAAACATCTTTATTATATTTATTACACCATCACTTACAACATAGGCAATCATACATTGCCGCCATTTTATATTACAAACCATACTGACTCAATCCCAGTTGCAAACATTATACAACATTAATCTAATCTGCCCAGTCATTTTCAGTCAAACATTACCTAGCTCATTTAATGCCTGCCTTCTTTTAAACCTCATTCATCTCCTGTATGTCTTATTCCCACAATTCTCATTTCTCCTATATAGTTTGCTCCTACCTTTTCTAAAGATCTCAATTATAGTTGGTTTATCTCTGTTACTATATTCACTACTTCTACTATAGTTGTTTTACATTTTGATTTTCATTTCCTAGTAATTGCTTTGTTGGCAGCAACCATAAGTAGACACACCAAGTCCTTCTCATGTCTACGCAATTCCAGTTCTGTATCATACCTCAGAAAAGTTATCTCCCTTGTCAGAAAAGTCTGTCCACCCATGATCTCTGACAGTACCTCCCGTAGGGTAATTCCTAAAAGTCCACCAGCTCACCTCACTCCCAGGAAATATGTTCCCAGTTACCTCTTGCTTCCCCATCACACCTGCAATACTTGCTGTCTATTTCAGTGTAACATTCTCTGGAGTGTACTTGGAGTACAAAAATTACCCATGTAAACGTTTCCAAGCAGAAATCCGGAATCTTCTATTTTTTATGGCATATTTGGGAGACATACATGCATCCACCCATGGTTTCTTTATGAATTACTTATCCAATCTCTCCTCTTAATCCCTTCTAACCTCCTCTGATTGATTCTAATAGTTATCATGCAATATTTTATATGCTCTACTAATTATTCATTTTTTTACTGGTAGCTCCTGTTGTACATTGTACTAAAAATATACCACTGCTGGTCTGCCCTTAAGGACACCCCACAGATCTTTCTCTTTCCCACACTCTGATATCAATCCTTCATAGGGAAGGCAATCTGTAAAGTCTAAGCAATTTCTTGGCATCTTCCCATTCTATCATCTTCCACTCTCTAGCTCTTTGATCCCAGTACTATGGTTCTTTTGCCAGTTTTCTCCAATAAATTCAAGCCCCTTCTTGCCTATTGCCTATGTCCCTAATTGCAGTTATCCCTCTCTGCAGAATCTCCTTGTTCAGATACTTCCTGATACTTTATACATATATTCTGTATGACTATTGTTATTCTCCTCAAGGGCTTGCATCCAAAATCTGTCTCTGTTTGTTTCTTGACCTTCCCCCATTTCCTCATCATCCCTTTCTACTTTTAGTTATAATTTTCTGCTTGTGCTATGTATAAAAGCCTTGGCTGTGCAGCTCTGAAATACCACTTCAAATTGGGTAATCCCAATCTGCAGTGTTTAAATGGAAGAATCAGTTTATCCCATTTGACTCTTGCCATCTTTCCCTCCCAGATAAAGGCCTTCAACTCTTTATTATTGCTATCCATGATTCTCCTCTGGTTGATACAAATATGGCCAACCTAGATAAAAGATTAAAGGGACTAAAACATTTCAACGTTTTATATCTCACTATCCATATACCTATAACAAAGCTTCCATTTTCTCAGTTTTTCAATTATCTTTTGCTTTCTTTCTTCCCACATATTCTCAGCTGCCAAACCAGAACACTTTCTAATCCACTCCTAAATACTTAATCTTATTATGTCCCCCTAAATATGGATATTGTCAAACCATTTCATATCTGGGTATATAAATTACCATTACTGCCTTTCCATTTTTAGTTTCATTGATTTGGTATCCAGAGAAGATATGAAACTGTCTCAAAATGTTCCACAGCACTGTAATGTCTGTTTCTGGCTTTGTCATGTATAAAATATCACCTTCAAATAGCGAATATCTTTTATGGACTAATATGCCAATTACATCCTTGAAGTTCTGAGGCCCTTATTTTCTTTGCCAATGGTTCTAAATATAATGCAAATAACAAAGGGGAAAGCAGATATCCCTGTTTGGTTCCTCTTGTCAAGCATAAATTACCACAGACAACCCCATCCACTTTACTTTTTGCCTCCTATCCCTTATTTATTCTCCAAATCAACCATGTATTTTTTTCAGGACATGCAAACACTTCCATTGCCCTGCTCAAAAACTGCAAACTTACTCTCCCAAATGCTTTCTCTAAATTAAGATCCATCAACAACAATGACATTCTGCTTCCCTCTGGATCATCAGTGTTCTGTTACTGTTCTCAAATGTTAGTCTCCCCTCCACAAAACCACACTGATTACTGTCTGTCATGTTTGGCATTACTTTTTCTTTACTTTTAGCCATTATAGACATGGACACTTTATACTCATGGTTTAGTATTGAAATGGGCCTGCATGAAGCTGGATCTCATGGACCTTTATCTTCTTTAGCTATTACAGCTACTGCTGCTTTTCTATATGATGTTGGTACTTCTCCTCCTCTTAAAATACTGTTAAACAAAACCTTCCAGGTGTCATCAGTTTTTCCCTCCTATCTTCCATACTTCTACAGGAATAACATCTATCCCTGTGGGGTCTCTTGTAGACTGGTTGTATACCACAACAGTTATCTCATCTCCTCCTATCCTAACCATTAGTAACGGAGCCTTGTCTACCTCTAACCTTGGCATATTTACTTCTTCTATAAACATTTCCATTTGTATCTTTTCTACTTTTCCATATCTATCTGCTTTATGCAGACTTTTACAGAATTTCTAAAATATTTCTAATACCTCTACATGATTTCTTGTTACCTTCCTTGTTATAGTCTCTCTAGGCTTGGTGAAAGCCCTTTCTCATTTCTGTAGGTTGAGTTGTTGTTCTAAAAGTTGTTGTGCTCCACTTTTATTATCCAAAAACAGTTGCTTAACAGCAATATTTATACATTCCTGTATATTGCCACATCAATCCATTAATTTCTGTTTAGCATTCTGCAGTTGATCCTCTTCTTGTCCTGTGAGAGTATCCCTATTTATCAATACTCTAGCATTTGTCAGTACATCCAGATATTTCTTGTTACTTCTTAACCATAGCTCCCTTTCATTTCCACTCTATTTTTAAACTCCAGCTTAAGTTTAACCTACTCCATGACTATACTTTCAGAAGTAATTTCTATCCTCTCAAATAGTTACTGAATAATCTGCACTACCCATTCATTACATCCCTTTGTTTTCAACAGATAGGTGGGAAACCACCAGTGTCTCATTTTTATTTCATTATACTGTGTTTTTATTTTAGTTATTATTGGCACATGGTCTCAAATAGTTATTGGGTGCATATGAATACCTTCAATTAAATGTACATGTTCCTATGAAATGTAAAATGTGTGTAGTCTAGCCCAATTTGTATACCTTTACGAATAATATGAAAATTCCATACAAACTCCTGCTAATGAACTCACATCTTCCATGCCAAATATTTTCATAAATGCATTCAAAAATCTACCCTCCTTTGTTATACTTTCCCTTCTGGGCCCTGCAAACAGATCTTCATTGCTGCAAATCAAATTCCAGTCCTTACATATAAGTAATATTCCTTGCTGAAACTGATCCATTTCTTCCAGATTTTCATTAAGCTCCATTACAGCAGTTTTGGTGAATATAAATTAATCTCACTGTAATCCATCTCCCTTGCCAGTAGCCCTTAGCACTACAAATCTTCCATTACTATCCTTGTTTTTATCTTCTTCCAGAGGAGCTGCTGTTGCAATTAATAGAAGTACTCTTGTTTTCCTTTAGCTCACATATTCCCCTTAATAACCATCTGGAGAACCTTTGTTTTATCAAATTCACATTCTCAGTTCTTTCCAAGTATGTCTCCTGTAACAAGTTTTTTTCAGTCAAATGTTTTGATACACTTCATTATTCCTTTTTTATATATTTATCTATATACCATTCACATTTAAATGCAGTACAGAAAGCATCACTGCATTCAATAGTTATTAGTCCCGTGATGATGTGATGTAATGCCATCTGTGCCATGGAGAATAGGACGTGTAAATATGCTAGCATAGCCTGCTGGAGTTTTGTAAAGAATTTTATGTAATTTCACTATTCCTCTGAACTGCACAGTTGCTTGTATTAAAAATGTAGTTGTGGAGTTTCTTATTTTGAAAATATTTTGATGGTGGGTCTTGCTGAACACAGAACACATGTCCTTGTATGTCAGACATTATTATTATAACTGATTAAATGCATACGTTTTAACAGAGAATTCTAGAAGGGAAGAATGGTAGTTCTTGAAATTGTTCTATAGCTTTCAGATGCTGTAACAGATGTGATGTCATTTCAAAACCAGCACTGAAAGGACCAAACTCTTTCTGTTTTGTTTTGATTTTTTGGAACATGACAAGTAAAGATCTTTGACAGTTATTGCAGTTAGTCAGGTAAAATATCATCATCTTGCCTTTTGGAAGAAAGCATCCCAGCACTTCATTTTGCCTTGCTGAATTATTTCAGTTAAATAGGGAACACTTCTTTAGACAGGAAAATATAGTGAGATTAGTTAAGTATTGTTTTCCTGTATCTATGTAAATCTATCCACTGTGTTATTTCTTATAGCACCTGTGATTAAAACTCTGTCCTTTCCTGTAACTAGATATTCAGTATTTTGATGTTTTCTATTTTATTAGCTATTATTACATTTTTCTATGCCTTTCATTGTGGCTGGTCTTTTAGAGAATGTTTTCATATCTTGAGAGTGCTTATGCTTATTTTAGTGACACTGTGACCACCCTGCAAAGCTTTTTGCTTTGGTCACACTATACCATTTGTATTACAATTACTTTTACTCAGTAATTGGATACCCTTGCAAAAGCTTTAGAGTAGCTGACTGGTGTCAGCATGATTACCTTATAGTCTTGGCAGAGTGGCATATCTAGTAAATCTCTGCCAGCCTTTCCCAAGACTGTGTGTGCATGACAATAAAAAAAAACTAGTGTGGGTGTGTCAGCTACTTACAACTGGGACACAGTGCTCCAAAGTGGTCAGTGTCAAGTCTTGTTTGGGGTCTGGAGAGAAACACAGAGCCCATTCCCAGGTCTAGATCATGTTCTGTATGCTATTACAAGAAATTCTGCTTGGTGCAAACAGCTGAATTTCAAAATAATGAGTAAATCCATTCCTGTTTTTAGTGGCCGCATCTCACTGGTGTCAGTGGTGAGGATTGAGGCTCCTTCAGTACTCACCTAGGCCATCACAAGTACCACTATGTCTAGTTCCAGCTTTTGTGTTACATGTATACTCTGGTGGACAGGTGGAAATGTTATATACTATACACTCTTAGTCACTGGAATGAATAAAAATACAGACTCCAGATGTCACATAAAATGGAGACTTGCCAATTACATAAAAACGGTCAAACGCTTTTGTCTACTCAACCATGGACTTCTTCACAACCATCTTACTTACATCTAACACCTCTTTCTATTTAAAAATCATGCAGTCATGTTATTGTTCAATTGATCCTACATTTGAAAGTTTTAAACAGACAATGTTACATTTAACCATATAACATGCATTTTACCACAAGTTACAAGACAACAGATATCAACCAGCCTAAAAAATCCTGTAAAGTATTATGTTATAAAACAAATGAATAAAAAAATGTAGTAAATAGGTATTTCTAGCCAACCCTTATATATTGTGTGTTAATCACATTTAAAAAGTAAATAGCAAACAATCATGCAAGTTGTATACAATAAACATTTTAATCATTCTGTAAGTTACCTTCTCAAACTCCATTTTTAAAGTAGGGATCCAAATAAACCTTGTTATGTTTTGCTTAGTTATTTCTCTTCATTTATACATCAGCTGATAATAGTTTCAGTATTGGTGTCAATGAGGTCTGGTCATTTAAACTAAGAACTGACATGGCATTCATCCTGAGCTGCCAAATGAGCTCCCTTTTCTCTACCTGTGTTTCCTAACTGCCCCCGATGCTCTTAGGTATTGTTTCTAAAATACCAAACTTACACTTTGTAAATGTGGGTCACATGTCTCTGTGTCCATAAAGGGCACTGCTTGTGTTGCTTTTGGCAGTTGTATGTAAATGTTCATAAATATGTTCACAAGACTGCCTTTCTGTCTTTCCACTGCAGAAATATTTATGGCTTGAGAAAATTGCTATATACACTATTCCTCTGGTGTTACAATTCCCATCTACAAAATGTACTACTCTAGCAGGTTACCTATACTGTTTTTCTGTTCTTCTGAAATATATCTACATTGGTTGCATGCACTATAATGTTTGGTGCCCTTGTTGCTATACATTGTTTTTATCTTGGGGTGTTCCAATCAAAAATGTAACTTCTTCCCACTCATATAGACAAATCTTGGAGTTTCACCAGTGGTCGTAAAGATATCATCATTACCCCTAAATATGTTCTAGTTTCTAATAAATATATCCTTTTTTTTCTTTGGTGTAGCTATCCAATTATAACACCACAGACTTGATGTAAACCCTTTCCTGATTGTATTTTGTCCTGGTGTCTCGGGCACTACCCTCGTGTCATACCTAATAGTAGATTTTATTTAGTGCCCCATCCATTAGTAATTCCACACTAATTTTGTATACTACATCTCTTGCATATCCACTTTCTCAGAAAATATAAATTAATTTATTTAGTCCCATCTGGAACTTGACCCTGTTGGAACTCATTATGGATGCTCTCACTAATTGACCTTTGAAAATGTTCATGTTTGTGTATCCAGGGTGACGGCTGTTGAACTCCAAATATTTATTAGGAAATGTAGGTTTTCTGTACAGCCTTGACCCAAAACACTAGTTCTCATATCTCTGTAGACTGTCACTTCCAGATAGTCAATCTGATTGTCAGTGGGGCTCTGGTTTAAATCTTACAAAAAGGTTAATATTGTTGATGTAGGTAATAACTTCTTCCCTTTATTGTTCTCTACCCTTCCAAAGGATGAACATATCATCCAGAAACAAAGGTAGGCATTCCATTCTCTCTCTTAAATCAGATTTTACAACATACTTCTTTTCCCATTGGTATATAACCAGGTTAACATATATGGGGCACAATTCCAATAATTTCAAATGTGGTATCCACTGAACAATCACATGACTGCCTGATTTTTAAATAGAAATTATTTTTATATGCAAGTAAAATGGTTCTGGATAAGTCCATGGTTGAATGGATGACAGCATTTGACCTTTTTTATATAATTGGCATTTTTTCCTGTTTGGAATTTATAAATTCTCTGTTTTTATGTGATATCTGCAGTCTGCATTTTTATTCCCTTCATTGATGAACTAACAGTCTACTCTGCATAGAAATTAGAGTGTTGTTGGTGACTGTTCAGTATGTGAGCTTTTTGTTTTACAAACTTTTTCTCTGTCTATATGGCACACGCTGGTTACAGTTCTTCTATAACTTTTATAGTGGCTTCTTCTCATATCCATTTCAAAATATGTCACATCTTACAAATGTATTGGTTGTATTGAAAACCTTCAAACAAAAAAACAACCCCCATATTTATTGAACAGTAACACACAAAACTATGTACAATTTCAAATATTGAAGTTTTCAGCTTGTAATAGGAACAAATGTCCCAAACTGACAGCTACACTCACAGACCTCTGTTAACCTAAAAGAAAGGTTGTCCATGCTAAGAAGCATGGTGCAACTTGTGCTTCTACTAGCTGCTAACTGGTTTTGACTTATCTGTATAGCTCTCCTAGCAGTGAAAACACCAGAATGCTTTCAGAGAACATTATCTACTAGCCAGTTCTCTTTTTTCACCAGCCAACCACTCTCCACCAGACTGTAACCCATTTCTGCTTGTCAGATTGACTCAATGGAGACATGAGAACCAGACAGCCAATTTAACATTATCAGATTGTCTCCATGGAGCAATGAGAACCAGACAGTTAATTTTTCTTTATCATACCGTTCCCATGGAGGCATGATGGCCAGATAGCGACTTGTTACTAAGCATACATTCATTTGCTAGAAAAAAGTGTCATAATATTCAGTATTCTTTTTGATTTACTTGCTTTCTCTTAAACTTTGTTACTAAACCAATGTAAGGTACTTAATCCAGTCATTCCCAAGCAGGAATGAGAAAAAGCAGATTAATTGTTCTTTTGTCATGCTCTTTTAACCAGGCTTTGTCTTTCTTTGTGACATTTCAGTGCCTATGTTTCTTAAAAGTGAACAGCAAACAGAGAAGGCCAGAAGAATGAAAAAAAAAAATGAACAGCAGCACCTACTTACAATCCCTATTAAACTTACACATACCTGAGGAAAATTTCCTTTACAGCACGCAAAGAAAAACATACACCACAAGCATAGTACTATTAAGAAAAGGAACTGTTTTCTTTACTTACAGTTCAATTTCTCCCTTCTCTTCCCCTCCACAAAGCATTTCTCCAAACCTTACTGACATGAAGTAGGGCACACCCCCACAAATTCAACACATTCTGAAAAAGTCCAATATGTCTAGATGGCCTTGCTCTGTCATATTTCACAAATATAATTATTGCAGTGTAATACTGCATTAAGTTACTGGCTTTATTACTGTTCATCTCCATCTGCCAAATCCTGTCTCTGCTTCATTTCCAATGTACTCTCAAATCTTCTACTCAAGTCTTAAGCTCTGGCCTTCTCTCTTACATTTTCCATTGAAACAGTGGAAATTGTTGCACAGATACAGTCTCTCTGTTGTATTTATTACTAGAACAAGAAACAGAATTGCCTTCTGTTTCACAACTACTTTTTGTTGGACAAACTTTTGGTATTTTATCCTAATTATGTACTTCATCTAGAAATGATATTGTCCCTCCATGAAAAAATAACTTGAAGACAGCTTGGTACAGCACTTTAAATCTCACACCTGCATCTCAACATTCCCTGAATAGTGGACTGAGTTTACTCCTCTTCTGCCTGGGGTACAATGAGCAATCATTATCAACAAACACTCTGCTGTCTCCCACTTTTAGTATTTCGACCTTTGGCACAGGTTTGTCAGAATAAGCACCTTATGCTGGTAGGATTGCATCTCTGCCATTAAAGGTCTAGGTTGCTTTCTCACAGCCAGGTTTGAAGCATACACACAATGTGCCCTTTCATCTAACTAATGCTGTGGAATACCACTTCAGTTGCTTATTTGTGCTTTTATAAAATTAATGTAGTATGTTCCCTTCAGCTTCTCTGTTACAGCTGAAAATCTCCAGTTTTCCCTACATGCTGTGTCCTGCACTTCTATTATTTTTTGAAAATCTCTTTCTAAGCAGTCTCATATTCAGCCACTGCTATCTTCATTTAAAACTCTGCATTTTTGCAGCTTTATCACCTCATCTGAATATCTGTTTACACTTTCTTCCATTTTTAAGGCCTTGCATTGTTTGTTTTAATATACTCTATCATCCTTTGTTTGTTTTACAGGTCTGTGTGCAGTTCTCTTATATGTTCCTGTAGGTAGCTGGAAATCATGTCTGGAGGTTTCATTGCTTTTTGTGGAACAGCTGCAGAACTTTCCACAGTCACTGTATCTTCTTCACTCTTTGTAGCTGATTCTTTTCCAGATGCTCTGTATTTCTTTTTTCCTGGCATCCAGGCAGTACACTACTCAACCATTACTGATATTTACCCAAAATTAAAAGTCTACTGGCCTTCTCTGTTGAGTTTCTGTTTTCATACTGGAAGACCTGGAGTTAAGCTGCTACTTATTGTGCAGCCATCTTGGAAGTCCAACATAAATGCTTTCTGTAGAAATTTGAGGAACAAAGGAAGTGGGGGATAAGCATAAAGGAGACTGGATGGCCAAATGTGGATCAGTGCAAAATACCTGTTGCCCTTGTTGCTGTGGGAGAAAAAAGAGGTCACAGCAAGGACGGCCTCAATGACAGAAAAATTTATACACCACTGACTGAGAGACTACTCATGAGGTAGTAAAATGAACCTGCTGAGTTTCTCCCCTGGTATGTTGGATTGTCCTGAATGTACATTGCAGATAGAAAGTGGTTGGAGATCGCCTATTGCCACACTCTCATACCTTCTCAGCAGAGGGGTTAAGAATGGGCTCCCCTTTGCTTGTTGATGTATCAGACTACAGACTTGTTGTTGATTTGAATCACAACAGGCCCTAGAGGAACAGCATCATGAAATTCCTGCAAAGCTATGACTGCTCTCATCTCCAGGTTGCTGATATGTGAATTGGTCTCTTGGAGGACCACATGCCTTTGACCATTCTTCCCAGGTAATGCTCACCAATTGGGAGGTTTACGTATTCAATGTGGCCATTGGGGGTGGTAAAACAAAGGATACACCTAAGTAAATATCATCTGACTGGATCCACCACTGAATGTGGTGTTTGCATATTGTTGAAAGCTTGATTGGAAGAGATAAGAGTTGTTGAAAAATAGACTACTGAGCAGCTAGACTCCACTGAAGGATACATATAAAGTCGCATGCTAAAGGAAGTAGAACTTTCACTGCTGCCATACACCCTAAAGCATGAATAATTAAGCTTTTTGAAGTGACACTTCTTATGGCTCATTTAG
Source organism: Protopterus annectens (assembly GCF_019279795.1). Taxonomy (NCBI): domain Eukaryota; kingdom Metazoa; phylum Chordata; order Ceratodontiformes; family Protopteridae; genus Protopterus; species Protopterus annectens. The sequence continues at coordinate 141,693,113 of NC_056741.1, forward strand.
CCAGAAGTGAAACTCAAAAGTAAAATGGAAGTACATAAGTCTGACTCCATCTGTAGGGCTGAGTTTGACTTCCCTACTCTACTTCAGCTTTTCAAACACACACATATGCACACAGTTTAGCTTTTCAAACACACAGACACACACTAATGATTGTCACCTTAAATAAAGAAAAAAAAGCTAAAAACTGTTTTCCTGCAAACTGTCAAACACTTGCCCATTACCTCTACAGGACACCACCAACAAAAACAGGCCAGTCCTGCAAATCCCCTCCCCTGACAACTAACAATTGGAAAACAATTCCCATACCACAGAAGTGAACGGGCAGCTACCTACACTGTAAGGCCAGAGTTTTAAGTACTAAAACAAACCATACAAAGTATAACATTAAAAAAAAAAAACAGAATAGCATGCTTGTGATTACTAATAGTAACACACCAACCCTCCTGGATTGCAACCTAAGTCCTGCTTGAGTATTTCAGTGAAAATACAAACTAACAGCTGAATGAACAGGAAGCCTCAGAGCAAATAGAATACACTTGCTTTGAAACCAGAGCTCAGCTTATTTTGGTGACTGTTTTGGGAGATTAACAAGTTCATCGCTTATGTGATTGGTTTAACATGTAGTAGGGGATACACCCTCTTTTGTGTAGACTACTTTCTTTAATCACGGTTATAACTATTTTCTTCAAATGTATATTTTTTTTTTCCTCCATGTGGTTTTTGGGTGAATCAGAGGCATTATTACTGAAGAAGAACAGGACCTTTCTTATTTGTCCCATATCTCTTGCTTTGCCTATGTTAGGTCCACTATTCCATTGAAAGGAGGATGTTGTCACTCTCTTTACATGTGCTGGGTGTAGGCAAATGTAATGAATGGCTTGTCAGTAGTTCATGGTATTATGGTATTAACCTGTCTTGTGCATTAGTCAGGGAGAACTGCTCAAAAAACATTGAGATAAAATTACTGCTGTAAAGGCTGGCTAATGATGTCATGTTTTGCAAAGCTAACAGCTAAGTTATTAAATGGTTTTGTCAGCTCTCCCAGGGGTGCTGACTGAGTTAGGGTGACAAGTGCTACTCATACCTCTCATCCTCAGAAATCTGTAGAAAGCCATACCTTATTTATGGGGGACAAAGGCCCAAAAATAGGGAACATTGTTATAATATTTTTAATTATTGCTCTTACAAACTTAGACATTTAGAAAGTAAATGGATAAAGAAAAAATATGTGCATGGCCGCCATGCATGTTAGAAGTGAAACTTCTACAATGAACTATGAAAATGTACTTATTTGGAAAACTGTGTGTGCATGTTCATTTCCACACTTCATTACACAAGTTTCACTTCTAACACACCTTGCTGCCATGCACAAACATCTTCTTTTCCATATATATTGACTTCTCTTGTATCTTATCTTGTATTATACTGTTATGTATGTAGTGTTAGTTCTGTACTTAGCATCTGTCATGTATCTGAAATTTTCTGTACTTGGTGTTATTTTTGCTTTACAGTTGCTCTGTATGCAGCTTTTCTCCCCAGCTGTCCATTGGAAAAGGGCACATGCTCAGTCTGACATACCTGGTTAACAAATGTCAAAGTGAAATAAAATACATAACTAAAATTACTTTGGCTAGAGAAGGTGGATGGGATAGAATCCGAAGAACCTGAGACACGAGTGTATTTATGTGATGAGTAGGCAAAGAGGCAATTTGCATTGCTGCATTCATATGTGCACCAATACAATCCAAGATCTGTACTGGTGTCAGATTTGATCTGGCATACTTGACTGTTATCCCCAGTGAGTGAGAAATGTGGAGCAAATAGTTCATGGATTGTTGTACGAGATGCATGATGTGGTGGTGAGGAGCCAGTCGTCTGGGTATGGAAACAATCGGAATCCTTATAGCCTCAGCTGAGCTGCCACCACACCCATACATTTGGTTTACATCCTGGGGGCTGTGTTGAGTCCAAAGGACAGGAGTCTGAATTGGTAATGACTGGCTCCCATCTGAGAGTGTGTCTACAGGACTGCCTGTCCAGTTTTGCTTTGATAATACACATCCTGAAGATCTAGGGAGGACATCCAATGGTCTTTGCTTAGAAATGGCACAATGGACTGGACCATGACCATTTGGATTTAGTTTGCTTAGAACCAATACTGGTATAATGCCCCCTGACTTTTTGGCCATTAACAAGCAAAAATAAGTTATTGTACTCACCATGACATTCCATCTCTGCTGACCATTTTCATTCTTTCTCAACAGGTGGGTTCACATCTGATCTCTGGATCTGACTTGGCCATTATTGTAGCTCATGGCTACCAAAAGCTCTTGAGCTCCTCCCTTACCCATAGGGTGCCAACCCTAATATACCTCAAATCTTGTTTGCTGGTTGACATAATGTCAGAAATATTACCACAACATCCTGATAGAAGACAAGGGTTATCGTTGATGTCTGCCCAGCCAGTATACAAAAGCCTACTGTTTCTTTAAGGTATGCCGAATTTCACAAGTATGCTTTTTGCTTGGCACAGTGGTGATGTCTGTATATAGCATTCTCTGAATTGATTGCCCCAGTAGGAGACCAGTGTAATAAATGCCAGGATCTAAACTGTACATCCATGCAGGAGGAGGACTGGGGGATGGAGGTAGTGAGAGAATACTGCAACAGTGAAGGAAAGGACATATATTGTTATGGTCAGATTTTACACAACTGTACTATGTCCTTCCATTCACTGTTGCAGTATTCCTTCCATGTGGGAGACTGCCAAAGCTCAAGAACAAACCTGGGAGGAGGAAGGAACAGTGCATCCCTCTACAAAGCCATGAAGAATGGCTGTAACAAAACCATCTCTACCTCTGCACACATCATCCAATTTGTAGTGTTTGGTAAAAGTATGCATAGAAGTTCAGGCAGCAGCTTCAAGACTAGAATTAGTATCCAACCCCTTGAAAAAAGCACCAGAAGAAGCTACAGCTCTAGTTGAATGAGCCTTCACAGAAGAAGAAAGGCTCTTGCCATGAAAAGTGTAACAAAAATAAAAAGCCTTTGAAATCCAATAAGAAATACCTGGCTTGGATACAGCTAATCCTATTGACCTACAATGAAAAAAACAAACAACTGATCAGATTTTCTAATACCTTTATTTTTTTATTTTTATTTTACATTTGTTGACTGGGAAATTCCAACTGGACTAGGTCCATTTTCAGCGGAGGCCCGGGGAGAAAAGCTCCAGATTGGTATCAAATAGTAATATATTTATACAGAGTTGTAAAAACAAAACACAGTACATTATACTTCAATCAGATATTCACATTGAACTATAGAGACAGTCTGAACACTTTTCAGCAATTAGATACATTACAAATAGCAAGGATTAGGAGATACATTCAGTCTAGAAAAACAAAATAGCTGTTAGAATTTTAGTACTGTAGGGCATAACAGTGAATAGCTTGGTAGTTGTTCATAGGTAAGTAGGGGAGGGGACAGGAGAGCTTGCTGTCGGGGTCAAAATGGAGTCCCCAAGACTTTGGGAGCATTCTGTTCTATTATGAACTGGACTTTTCGAATGAAAGGAAGGGGAGGAAATCCATACCGAAACATCCCATTCCCAATAAAATAGACAGCATATCACTGCCACACCAGAGGACCTGGGACTATGTCACAAAACAAATAAAGCTGTGTGTTCAGAGTATAGGCAAACCAAACTACGTTTGGAGTACACCATTGGTGGACAATGTCCATAAACACATCCCTGTGAAGCATCCATTCCTGGGATTGAGATAAGGCTCTGCTCAGTGTCAGCTATAATGTTCACTCTGAAGGGATATGAACTGCCTGAAGAGTCACTTGATACATGACACCAGCATCCCAAACTGTGTCATCTGACAAAGAAGTTCTTGTTCCTCCATGTTTGTTTACATATCACATCACTGTGATACTGTCTGTGAATACCTTGACAGTCCCTGTAAAAAAAGAGAGGCTGAAGGGCCTGCAGAGCCAACATAAGAGGTCATACCTCTTGGGAGCATGCACTCCTTCTGCTGAAGAGGTGATCATCCTCTCTGTACTTCTTGGGAGCCAAAAGCAGCTCCTCATCCCATGTCTGAAGCATCTGAAAACAATTCCTGAGCTGAAAGAAGAGGCTGAAAGGTGAGCCCTAGATTTAAAGACAACTGTTGAATCCACCAGAGAAGTTCCTTCTTCAGACAGGGAACAAGAGAAACAACAAACACTGAAGGATGAACATGTAGAAACCACACTGACTTCAGAAACAACTGATACTTCCTCATGTGGACTCTGGTCAGAAGGAGTATAGGAATGATGGCTGCCATAAACCCCATAACTCTCAGAAAGTCCCTGGCTGTAATGGAGGCCAAAGGAAGAAGAGTTTAGAGGAAGGAAACAAGTTTTAAGGATTTTGCAGAAGGTAAGGATGCCAATATGATGGTCCTCAATCCTGTCCACTGACACCAGTGAGGGAATGTTCACATTGGGGAAAATACAGTATTTACAGATACAGATCTCTCTGCATCAAACACAATTTCCCTTAGGAGCACACTAGGAGAACACTCAGCCCGGGGTCTGGGTCGCTTTATATTTGTATCCCTCCAAGGCCCCAATAAGGCTCCCCACTAGCACAGCTACAGGCTCAAGTCCTCAGCCAAGTGACCAGGCCAAGTCCTCCAGCACCCCTTCTGTCAAACTGCTTCATGTCCCTGCCCCAAGTAGCTCAAAAAAATCTGGGCGAGGATGGCACAGGTTTACCCACTGTGCCCCCTCTTCCCAGACTATAAGGTACTTCAATCACTGCCACCAGTCACCCTATTTAATCACTTTAAGACCCTTACAAAGGATATCCAATTAATATTGTGCAATATTAATATTAATACAAATAGAAGTAGTTTGACCAAGACAGCTTAGGCCCTCAGAGACATCCCACACAGTCACATGAAATAAGTAAGTATAAGGAGACTCAAAGTTTGAATATTTTCTAAAAAGACCAGCCACAATAAAAAGTTTAAATATATTTAACAATAAACAAAAGACATGGAAATACTAAATATATACGTACAGTAAACACAGAGTTCTCTTCACAAGAAATATTAAAATAATTGTTGAACAGTCTTAGGCAGTAAAGAAAAACAGAAATAAACTAATCTTGCTAAATATTCCTGACTGCCCTAAACAATACTGTCTTCTAACAACTTACTCAAGAGCAAGCAAGGCAGATGATGGTGCATAATCCTTCCAGTGTCAGGCCTCAACACAGACTATGCTGTACTCATGGATTTCCACTAGTAATATCTAAAATATAATATCCAGGATGACTAAACAGAATGACCACATCTCTGGTCACATGACTCTAGGTTCCCACAGTATTTCTTTTGAAGTTTAGACAGGATTTCTTCACCCTCATGTGAAACAGAGTATTACTCAGATCAGGTGCAGTTTTCAGGATGTCATAAAACAATTACTGCTCCTGCAGGGACAAACCATAGAGAAAAACTATTCCAGTAGATATTCTGTCTTTGCCTTCCTTCACAACTGAGAGATAAGATTTTATTGACTTTAATAGTTCATTCACATCTCCCTGATATTTCTTAAAAAAAGAAACAAGATAAACGTTTAACTGCTTCCCAGTCCAGCAGGACCCACTTGTTAATACATTACCTTAACACAAACCACTTTAAAACATTTTGAGGCAAAAGCACCTGTACAAGTCAGTTTGATGCTCAAATGACATACAATTCTAACACATTTTCCACACAAGCAACTTCACAAAGACATTTTCAGTTTCAGATACAGGTGAGATATATTTCTTTATACAAATGGCATATAATTCTTAATGAAATTTCAGCTGGCTACACTGGTATATTTTACACATTTATTGCCCTACTGTCCCAAACAAAGCTGGCATTATCCCATCTCATCAAATTTCTCACAGCCATTATGGGTACTGTCTGAATCCTGCAACCCAGAAAGACATGATCCTGAGAAGGAGTCAGAGAAGCCCTTTAGAAGTGTACTGTGAACCCCAGGCTCTGAAGAAGAGAAATGTCAAAATGAAAAACTTTCAACACCATCTCTTTGGAGAATACCAGAATCAGATCATCCAAGTAAGGAAAGATTTGCACCCCTTGAAGCTTGAAAAAAGTAATTACAACAGCTAGACATTTGGTGAATACCCTTGGGGCAGTACAAAGGCAAAAGGCAAAGCAGAGAACTGAAAATGCAAGGAAGCAACATAGAAACACAAAAAACTTCTTAAATAAAGGATGGATAGTAATATGTACGTAAGCAGAACCAAAGACACCATCTCAGCCTTAGGGATCAAAAGAGGAAACTGAGTCTGAAGAGACACTACATCCAAAAGGATGACAACTTCAAAAAATTATTTTCATAAGAGAGGTCTAGAATTGGCCTCCCAGTATCCTCTTTTCTGGTCATTACAAGCATTCTTGAGTAAAACCCCTTCCCCTTTGGGGAACAGTAACCTTTCAAATAGTACCCTGAGGCAAAATGTCTCAAAGAATCTCTGGGGGAAAAAAAGAAAATTGTTTGTGAGGAGGCTGAGGAGTGCCCATAAAAGGGGGATGGGATTTCCACACCATGAATTACCCTTGGCAACTAATGGACAGAACCCAACAATCCTGATTAATCAGAAGCCATGATGGAAGACAGAGACAGGTGAACAAAGAGAGGAATGTGACTGGGAAAGGACTGATACTCGTACAGCACTTGGTTTATCTGGAAAGGGCAACTTTTGATTCCCTGCATGAGTGACCTTAGTAGGTGGAACCTGCTTGCCACCCCCTTTTTTTTCTTAGGAGGAGGACAAGACTGTCTGCAAACAAAAGCTGGCTTACTGGGGTAGTTTCTTTGAAATTTAGACACGGAAAAACAAACACGTTTGACTTCCTGTAAGGTCTTCATTTTACCCTACAGAGAATTAAACAACCCAGCAGCTGCTTCCCCAAACCAAAGTTTATTATCAACAGTACACATCAGCTTAGCATTGATGTCATCAGGTAAAGCCTGAAGCCTAAGCCAAGAATAACTTACCATAATATAACAAAGCAGCAGCAGCAGTAGTAGAAGAAGCATTTGCTGCTGCATAGCTATACTGAATAGAATGGCGAACCATTTGAGATGAAGCCCCATCCAAAGAGCATAACTTTTATCCTCAGAGTCAGGGAGACTGGAAATAAGCTGACTGTCCTGAGAATGAAGAGCCAAAACATAGTTGGACAAATGAGTCTGATAATCAATAGCCCAAAATGCCAGAGTACCAAAAGTGTAAACCTGCTTGCCTAGACATCCCTTGGCTTTACTGTCTTTATCAGAAGGCAGTTATTTTGGATGAAAGAAGCAAATGAAAAGGCTTGTCAAAGGCTACAGACACCACTGAAGGATCAGCAGAACATTTCTACAAGAAACTAAAATACTCAAGCACCCTATAATGCCTATCAGCTTTTTTAGGATCAAGGTGCAGAGAATCAGGAGCTTTACAGCCATTTGAAAAAAAACATCAAACAAAGCAGTCAAAACAGCAGGAATAGCAAAAGGTATTGGGAAATCCATCTGCAGCAACTCATAATACTTCCTATGGATGTCAGAATCCTGATCAAAATCGCATTTAAAAAAATCCATCCTCTTAGAAACTGTGTCCCAGAAGGAAATTTCTTCAAAAGGAGTATCAGGACTGTTACACTCCTCCTCCTCTGACCCACTGTCCAAAGGAGAAGGAATTTGAGTGGAATAAGCCAAGGAATCCTCCTCAGAAGCCGACTCATCTTCAGACGCAGCCTGTTCTCTGGGCCTTTTAACGGGACTACAGGACCAAGGAGGAACAGGTACAGAAACCCTAGGGAGGATTTACTGCCATTAAAGCATTAAACAACCCCTGAGTAAAGGCCTGTCACTCACTCTGTGGATCCGTATGAGCGGAAGAAACATGCTTAGTTTTCTGTTTCTTCTTTAAAATAACATCCACCCTATAAAACTTTGAAGGCTTAGACACAGGATGGCATTCAATAATCACAGTAGGAAACTATTCCCTTGAATCTGTGGAATACCCCCCCCCCCCCCGGCCATCATAATGAATCAGCTGTGGCTCCCCCTGAATGTAAAAAAATGGATGCCTGCAAAGCTTCTTTGGAAGTGCTGCACGCCAGATCCTCGTCACCCTCCAACTCAGTCATGGCAGAGGCATATGACAACACAACCAAGCAAGCCTTAGGGTTCTCAGCAACCTCAGGAGAAACACCCAGCATAAGCTGGACATCAGAAGATTCCAGTCTTGCCTTTTTCACCTTCTTCTTTCTTAATGGCAGACACTTGTAGCGGGAAGTTCCTTACATTGTATCTTTAAAGGGAAGACAACCTACTATAAAAGGTTTCTGGTACAAAAGCCTGACAAATCGAACAGGTTGTATGGTTTTGCAAAGTTCCTAGGCAAAAGAGACACTCGTCGTGGCGGACTATATGGAGAAGCTATCTACAGCACTAGCATTTACCCTTCCTGGATGACATTAACCTTAGCAGCAGCAGCAACAAAAAAGCCAAGAAAAAAAAACAAAACACAATGGGGTACTTATCTGCTACAGCTTGGACTTTAGCAACAGGCATAGGCATTCAACCAGGGAACAGAAATACATTCCAACTGCAGATAACAGATGTAGGCATTCAGACCAATGATTAACGGATGCATTTAGACTGGCAGCAAACAAGTGTAAGGAAGTTACATCCAGACATCACCTTTATACCCTACACTACGCGAGGAGCATACTTGTGACGTTTGGTGTACCTTAAAGCAACATTAGGCTATGGTATACTGGCCGGATGTTGGTCTACCCTTGGCAGGGAATCTCACATGTAAAGAAGACTGCAACAGTGAAAGGAAGGACATCATTGGTGCCCTTATAAATTCTTCCTTCTTCCATAAATCAATTGTGAAAAATGTTGAGGATTGGTGGAAGGGGGGGTTGAGGAAGAATGAAAACAGATAACACTGATGGTGTGATGAGTACATAACTTCTTTATCTGATGTCAATTCTCATTCAATCCTCAATAGTTGGGGCAGAGTCCCCAGCTCCCTAAAATCCTGGGTGTACTCCAAGGAAGGATATTCGTGATCACAGTGCAGCTTAAGGATGCTCTTCCCCTAGAAACCAGATCCATTTTGTAATGGATAATAAAGATATGAGAAATGACCCAAGTTGCAGCCACACATATGAAGTAAAAGACACTTTGGATCTGGGACCTGTTCCAATCTGAAGGCATAGGAGCAGAGCTAGTCAGGGATAAAGCCAAAGTTGAGGAACTAATTCTGTTGGGATCCAGGTCTGGAACTCTCAGAGCTGTCAGATCCTGGAGCTCTGAAATCGAAGGCTGGTTCAGAGAAGGAGTGAACACTGTGTGAGTAGTAGCAGGTAGACTCACATATCCAATATGGGATGGAGCCAAGGTAACATCTATCTTGATCTGAGCTCTGAGGAAGTTTTGCATTATCCTGTCCACAACTACTTCAGAAAGACTTCCAGAGGACCTGTTGGATGGTATGGATGTCTGGGGCCTAAAGTCCTTCTTGGGAGTTTTCATGAAAGGGGAATGGAGCCTGATGGAGATTGGATCAAAAAGAAACTCTTGGGCATGAGCTGTAGGAGTGCAGGACGTACTAGGCTTTGGACACCAGGATTTGGGATCTGTAGTCTTGAGTTGTAGGCCTTGCTGATATGATAATTGGATCCAGTGGTTTACGATCCACAGATTTTGGATCTTGAGTTCATATCACAGAGTCCGAAGAAGTTAGATCAGATATGACATTCCATGAGGCAGTTCCAAAGAAGTCCTGGAAGACTTCGGTGGTGAATTCTTCCTATGTTCAGAAGGAGCTTTACTGGTCTTACCTGGAGTTTTAGCCCAGGAAGAAGATGTTTGGGGAGGAAGTAAACCCTTAAGAATAAGTTTACTGTGTCTGCAGCTTTCAATATGAGAGCTGTAGCTGACAGACATAGTAAACCCTTAAGAATAAGTTTACTGTGTCTGTCAGCTACAGCTCTCGTATTGAAAGCTGCACACACAGAGCAGTTTGTATTTGAATGAGCTGCTTCTACTCAATAGACACATTCCTTGTATGCATGTGAGTTAGTGATTTTGTGCCCAACAGAAGTTCCTATTGGCTTGTTGACCACGACAGTACTTACACACACACACACACACACACACACACACACACACACACACACACACACACACACATATCTGCATACACACAAAAAATTACCAACAATGATAATTAAGAATTATACTTACGACAGGAAGGAAAACAAAATACAGAAATAGAAAATGCCACCCATGGTAAATTTAAGAAATTGCTATAAGAAAATATCCTGTGTTAAAACTGAAGACCAACAGAGAGGATTATAGTAATGAGAGCAATGAAGAACTGCCTAAGAAGTTTACTTATAAAAAAAAATTGAAATACCTGAAAAATCGCTGAGACAATGACCCTGTGTGTGACTGCTTTGGTAACAAACAAGATCTGAGGTACTGGGGAAGGTCTAGTGCATTGTGGGTGGAGAAAGGAGCTTGAAAGTTGAACCAAAAATTGAAGTATGCAACAGACTCGGATCTCAGGACTGGATCTGTAACCCATTTGTTGAGGGAGAATGAACAGAAAAAGAAGTTATGTACTCACCATAACGTTCCATCTGAGTAGGTAACTTCATTTGTCAGCAACCTGTGGGTTTCGGATCCGACTCTGAAGCACACCAAGCTAAAAGATCCAAGCTCCAAGCTCCTCCCCCTTACCCATACTACCCTGCAACCTCCTTCCGATCCTGAGATCGTGTTTTCCACCTGCACAAACTAACAAAACAAACAACCTGAGAAACTTGACTCAAAGACAAAACAAAGCTCGAACGTCCAAACCTCGAGCTCAGCTAAATAACCATCCAGGTTAGGGCGAAGGAGGGGGGGACGGTTGCTGACAAATTGTTACCTACTCAGATGGAACGTTATGGTGAGTACATAACTTCTTTATCTGAAGTAGTTAACTTCATTTGATCAGGAACCTGTGGGACAGAGTCCCCAGCTACCCAAAATCTTGGGAGGCCCTCAAGGAAGAATATTCCTGAGCACTGCAGAGCCAAAAGCAGCCCTCCCTCTAGACACCAAATCTAGTTTATAATGAGAAATAAAGGTATAAGAGGATGCCCAGGTAGCCGCTGAACAAATGTCATCCAGGGAAACTCTAGACCAGAATGCAAAAGACGTTGCCATAGAAAGCGTAGAATGAGCATGAACTCTCATTGGTTCTGGCAAGCCAGATTCTCTGTATGCTAAAAGGATACAACTCGAAATCCACCTGGCAAGAGTCACTTTTGAAACCGGTTTCCCTAGAAAAGGTTTTGCAAACGAGATGAAAAGTTGGTCAGATTTATGAAAGACAGCCGTCCTGTGTAAATAAAAACGTAACTGTCTGTGAACATCCAGTAAATGAAGTTTATACTCTCTTTTGTTCTGGAAATTAGGGAAAAACACTGGTAAATTAATGGATTGATTAATGTTCATCTTGGAAGCAACTTTGGGAAGAAAGGAAAGACTAGTCCTGAGAAATACCCTATTCTTGTGAAATACAAGGTATGGAGGTTTGATACACAGAGCCTGAAGCTACGACACTCTCCTGGCTGATGTAATGGCTACCAAAAAGGCCGCCTTCCATGACAAGAACTTCAGATCAATGGAAGCTGCGGGTTCAAACGGAGGTGAGACTAACACCTGAAGAACCAAAGTCAGGTCCCATGGTGGGGATGAATTTCTAACAGGAGGTCTCAAAAGAAAAGTACCTTTTAGAAAGGTCTTACAAATTCTGGTAGCAGCGAGAGAACCAAAGTTGTCCCCAATATGGAAATGGGAAATAGCAGCCAGGCCCCCTGCTGAAAAATATGAGACAAGAATTCTAGTACCATTGGAATAGGAGCAGTAAAAGGATCCAAGTTCTTACGTGAAGCCCAAATGGAAAAACATTTCCATTTACTATTGTAAATCTTTCTGGTAGAGGGTTTATGTGCCACCACCAGAATGGACTTGACTAGGGAAGAGATACCTTGAGTCCTGGCAACTAAGGGAACTGGATCAGCCAAGCTGAGAGCTTGAGCTCGTCCAGGTTGGGCGGGGCGATTTCCAAGGGATGAGAGATCAGATCCGGAATGGGATCCAAGATCCAGAGAGGAGCTATGAGATGAGACCGTAGGCAGGGGAATCAGACTTGATGAGGCCAGAATGGGGCTATGAGGAGAATCTTGCTCCCCAACCGACGAGCTTTCTGCAAAAATTTTGTCATAAGCGGAAGTGGAGGATACACATAAAGAAGACCGGGCGGCCAAGCATGGACTAGAACGTCTCTGGGGGCTTCCCCTAAAGGAGGAATTAGAGCAAAAAACTTGCTGCACTTCATGTTGGAAGGCAATGCAAAGAGATCGCAGCAAGGCTGACCCCACTTAAGGAGGATCTGTTCTGCTACGGAAGAATTCAGGGACCACTCGTAAGGAGAGAGGATAGTTCTGCTCTATTTGTCTGCCAAAATGTTGGACCGACCCGGAATGTCCGTTACTAACAGGAAGCGGTTGGTGGAGATCGCCCATTCCCAAACTCTCATGGCTTCTCGACAAAGAGGGTAAGACCTGGTTCCCCCCATTTGTTGATATACCAGACCATTGACATATTGTCTGACTGGATCGCAATAGTCCCCGGAGGAAGGAAGGCATGAAGGGCTTTCAACTCTAAAAGGACCACCCTCATCTCCAGTACATTTATATGCAGAACAGTTTCCGTCTGAGTCCACGTGCCTTGGACAGTCCTGCCTGCACAATGCCCCCCCACCTTAGGCGGGAGGCATCCATGGTCACTGTAGCCTGGGGTAGGGGCATAACAAAGGGTCGTCCTTCTCGAAGGGCTCGGATTGGAGCCACCACATGAGGGAATTCCTGCAAACCCTGCCGAGGGGAATCGGCAAGTCTAGCGGATGGTGTAGAATGGACCACTAGACTTGCAAAGTCCACTGTAGCACCCTCATGTGCAGACGAGCATAAGGGATCAGATTGATCGCTGCCGCCATGGACCCCAAAGCTCTCAGGACTAATTCTGCTGGGAGAGCAGGAGACTGAAGAAGAGTTAGTACATGCAGAGTCATGCTGTGAAGTCTGTCGGGCGTTAGGAAAGCCTTGGCCTGAAGGGTATCTATCCTGGCCCCTATAAAGTCCAAAACCTGAACAGGCTGGAGGAATGACTTCTTGACATTTATAGTGATCCCCAACTGAGATAATAACTGGAGGAAGGAGTCCCTGGTTAGAGAGAGTAGATGCCTAGTGGGGGCGGTGAGGAGTCAGTCATATAGGTACGGGAAGACCTGTATGCCCTGGAGCCTCAGGTGGGCCGCTAAAACTGCCATGACCTTGGTGAACACCCTGGGGGCTGTGGTGAGACTGAAGGGTAGGACCCTGAACTGGTAATGACTGGTTCCTAGCCGAAAATGGAGAAACCTCCTGGACCGTCTGTCCATGAGAATATGGTAGTATGCATCCTTGAGATCTATGGAGCACATCCAGTCCTCCTCCTGCAAGAGGGGCAGGATGGATTGAAGTGTGACCATCCGGAATTTCACCTTGGCAATGAAAAGGTTCATCGTGGACAGGTTGAGAATCGGCCTTAAATCCCCTGTCTTTTTTGGCACCAGAAAGAACCTGGAGTAAATGCCTAATCCGGACTGGTCTGGGGGCACATGCTGGATGGCTCTTTTTTCTAACAGGCTTTTTTATTTCCAAAGCTGCGGCCTCCCTTTGAGTGGGTGGAACATCTGGGAGGCATCTTGAGTAAGGGGGCTTGTTTATGAAGGGGATTTAATAGCCTCTGGATATTATCTGAAGCACCCGGCGATCTGTTGTGATGGACTCCCATTGAGTTAGGTGTCTTGAAAACCCCCCTGACAGCCTCCAGAGAGGAGCAGTCTGGCAACCCTTCAGGGCTGCTGCGCGGGTTGGTCGGAAAAAGGTTCCCACGACCCGAAGTTCTTCGGTCCCCCTCTGCCTCTGGGCCAGCGTCCACCTTGTCCCCATCGGCCTCTGGGGGAGAAGGGGTCCTGAGCGTACCGGGCCTGCTGAGATTTCCGGAACCACATCTTCTTCTGCCCTCATGGTTCCTGGAGAAGGACCTTTGAGGAGTAGAAAAGCAGATTCCGATGGCTGACAGCGTTTTCCCGTCTTTCAAGCTCTGGACCAGCGTCTTGCGGATGGTCTTCCCAAACAGGGTAGACCCGTCAAAGAGTGCATTCACGAAGGACGCCTTGAAGGGTTCCAAGAAATCGCAAAGCCAAAGCCAGGCATGACACCTTAAGGCGATACCGAACCAGTTAGCTCTAGTGGCTCCTTCCGTGGCATGGGAAAGTAGCCGCATAGACGTATTAGACACTGATTTGAGAGTGGCCATATGAGCCAAGAAAGTCCGTTTATCCTCAGCCGATATGGACTCTGGGGGAGACTCAGCATACTCTTTGACCAGGTACTGCTGCAGTCTGATTACATGGGCCAAGTAATTCAGTGCCCTAAGAGAGAAGGTAGCTTAAGCAAACATCCGCTTTCCAATACTGTCCATTGCCCGAGACTCCTTGTCAGGGGGATGGACTGAAGAACTGTCCTGAGCGAGTTCCTTTTTGGTGGCCGCCGCCACCACCATGGCATCTACAGGGGAACCCTTGCTCCACGAAGCTTTGTCTGCAGGAGGGCTAAGAATCTTGTCTGGCCTTCTGGGGATCTGCTCTGCAGTGTCCGATTCCTTCCACGCCCTGGCGGTAATCAGGTCGACCAAGGGGTCGGCCGGGGAGACACCCAAGAGGTAGATGGGCCTGTGTCAAATGCCTCCAGGAATACCAACTCGTCCGAGGAAGGTTTTTGGGCGGACCCCCCCCTTGGCAGAGCATTTCCATAATGTCTCCAAAGGAGACGTCGTCGGGGGTGACCTGAGGGAACCTTCCCCTTCCTCCAAATCGGTATCCTCGGTGAGGGACTCGGGGGAGTCCAAGTGTTTCCTTTTGCACAGGTATTTGTGAAAGATCTCCTCTGGGGGGCTGTCCAAGGGGGGCTCATCAACGGATTCATGTTCCGCCAGGGGAACTGGCTGGGGAGTCAAAGACACAGGTTGTCCCTGGGACTGGATGATGGAGGGCAAACCGAGCTGCGAGGGAGCGGGGGTGGACCCTGAGGAAAGAGTGAGGGGTCTCTATCCTCTAGAGAGAACCCTTTCCACAACGTCAAATGCCGATGGGGAACCGGCCTCACTAAGACAGGTGGCCGGCACCCTCGGATCCGAAGGGATCAGTGTCGGAGCTGAAGCGCTCAGACCCGAGTGGATGGTGTGCTCCAACTGTAAAGGAGCCGAAGGCACACTTGCCCCCTCGGATCCAATGCCTGGCTCTCGGCCCCGAGAGCTCAGATCCAAAAACGGATCCGATAAGCTCGAGGGCATGGCCGGCGTCGAGGTGGCAATAACCATCGGTGCCGACTGCCTGACTCCTCGGATCCGAAATCCAGTAGTGGATCGGAGAAGGAGCTATCGGAGAAAACAGTGGAGCTGAACTCTCCCCCCCCCGGAGGGGGGGGGCAGCAACACTCCCATTTGCAGCTGAGTTTGCAAGAAGCAAAGCATCATCCTGTCCATATCTGCCTCCGAGAGGCTGTGAGTAGACCTGGAAGAGGCCGCCGAAGCCGGCCGGGAGGGCCAACGGGATGACCTCGAAGATGGTCAGGTCTCCTCCTCCGGCTCCGGAGAGAAGCATGGCGAATGGAGCTGTGGGGAGGAAGGCTTGGTAATTCTCAATGGAGCAGAAATAACCTTAGTGGGAGGGGCCGAGGGGTCCAATTCGGCCTGCCATTTGCAGCATCTCTCTCTCTCTCTCCCTTCTCTCTTTTCTATTCTTTTTTGCCTCTCGCTCTCTCTGAGATGAAGTGGGAGGGTGAGTCCCAGACAGGGGAGGTTGGGTAGCTGCGGCTGTTGCTACAGAAGGGGAAGAGGAAGAAGAAGCTGATTCCATGGGTAGGAGACCCGCCAGAATCAGCTTATTCTTCCTATCTCGCAAGGCCCCAGGGTTAAAGGCCACACAGATCTGGCAGCCTGAGGAAAGGTGGGTAACCCCCAAGCAAAGAAAGCACTGAGTGTGACCATCCACTGGTGACAGCTTATGGCCACACTCAGTGCACTTGGAAAAGGTAATTTTCTGGCTTTCAGCCATACCCTCACACGCATGCACACTTAAAGGGGAGGGCCTACTAGGGGATAGATAATTATCAAGGATAAGAGGGAGATAGATTAGGTAAGAAGGAAACTAATATATATATATATATATATATATATATATATATATATATAAATGTACTACACACACACAGCTAACAACTAGACTACCCAAATATTTTTGGGAAAAAAAAACAAGAATTAGCTACACTCGCCTGGAGCTCGACAAATCCCGTGCTTGGCAAAGCCGCAGCAAATGAGATTTGGGGATTGGAAGGAGGTTGCAGGGTAGTATGGGTAAGGGGGAGGAGCTTGGAGCTCGGATCTTTTAGCTTCGTATGCTGCTGGCTCGGATCAGAGTCGGATCCGAAACCCACAGGTTGCTGATCAAATGAAGTTAACTACTTCAGATCATCAGATATGACCACTTCTCTTTTATTAAAGAGATGTACTACTTTCCTTTGGATAAGATTTCCCTGTCCCTTTAGCACAGATGTGAAATGGATAAATACTATCAGAGAAAAGGACTGTCATCCTTGGGAATTGACTCCAGACTCTTCATGGTACACTGCCATGAATGACCATTTCCTTTTCTCTATTTGGGAAGGAGATGGACACTTTGCATTTGGCTGAGGATAATAGCAGGTCCTGGTAGCACAGATGGTGCATTTATTGATGACTTGATAATGCTGTGCTCTATCAATATGATGATGTATCATCACCCAAAATTATTCTTAATGAAATGTAAGATGAATCCCAGTTTTCTACAGACTTTACTTTGTCTTTCATGAAGCATGGATTATTAAAATAGAAGCCAGATCCCAATGGAAGGAACAAGGGTGAAAATAGTTTGTAGACAGTTCTCTACAGCATATCTGATGTGATGCCAAAATCCTGATTCATTAATGCCTCTTCCATTGCTTTACTGAAGTAAATGTTCCTTAATTCACAATTTTTTCAGTGACTTTGTAAAATGCGGAAAACTTATTCATGTGTAACATGGTGAACTCACTTGACTTACTTTTTGCATTGTTTTCTATTTTATGTATGTGTGCAAATGTGTTTCACTGTCGTCTTACTACATAGATCACTTTTCATATCAATATACTCGGATGTGGTATTAAAACATAAATGGCCATTATCTAGCTTTTGAATTAAATAGTGCACAAGTAGACAAAACAGCATTACTACTGGCAGTTATACAGTTCAATTTATATATGAGAAAGAACTCCATCTGTCAATTTTTTATGCAAAAGTCTCCCATACATTGAATAGTGAGCAAAACAAACATCTGCAAATATGGCTACAGACCCAGCAGTGCAACTCAAATGTATCATCTCCGTTATTTCCCTGGGAATGCATAAAAACTATTTGCAAGTATACATCCTTGTCTGGAGTTTTCCTGTCAATGATTTTGTTGTTGTTGTTTGTCTTTCGGCTTTTTCCCAGTAAGGGGTCACCACAGCGGAACTCAGGTCCGCTAATGATTGGCAGTAGATTTTTTTTTTACGAAACGCTGAGGTGCCAGCTCGACACCCAACCTTTAATGAAGTACATTAATAAAGTGATGTACATTCTAGCCTACACAGCAATAAGTGATTTGATGTAAGTTAACTTGATTCCATAACAACTTTAAACTGAAATATGGAAGAAAAAAAACAGTTGAAGATGAATTTACTAACTGAGGCTGCCCTGTGTAATCACTTCTGGCATAAGGCACGGATTGCTTCTCTCGGATAGTATGTCTTTGTTTGCCAATAAAAAAAAAAGGAAACTTACAAGACAAGGCCTAAAATTCTGGCACCTTCATAGTTATGCCCAAAACACAAAATGAATTTTCCATAACCGTAACTTGACATCAGAGTAATGAAGTGCATTCAAAGGAGACAGTGTGACCTTTTATGAACAAAGTTTAGGTCTCAATGACAGACTGGGGGCATAATACTGATATTTTTAATAACATCCTTGCATATCCTATATGATGGCACACATAAGAAAAGGAATCCTGTGTGTATAGTACATAGCTGGTACATGTACTTTAATGGAGGAATAACCAGCCCTTTTTTGAACTTGTTCAAAATCCACTTTACAGCTGGAAGAGGTACTTAACTGTGTGTAGTGCTAGGCAAAAAAAAACACAAAGTCCTGCTGACATTACTGGGCATTAGCCTGACTGTACTAACAAGTACGGGAGAATATTGACAAATGTAAGGTGTACAGCAGGAATGCTTGGAATATGTCAGGTTGGGATATAGTGGCTGTTGTACAACGCCAAGAATACAGTATGGACACACTGTGTAAACTTCTAAGTGTCATACTGCAGCTGTAACGTTAAAGGGAAATAACACTCACACCTGCCACCATTGTGTATCACCATGTATGAGGGAGTACTGATTGCCACATCAACATTACTTTCAGAGTTCTTTCTTTGTCAGCTTGATGGCTGCTGCAGCACTGATTTCCCATTACCTAACCTGACCTGTAAGACACACAACTTGTGCAGATTACTGCATTGACAACATTTGACCTGTTACTTCCTAAACATTATTACTGATTATAATGCAATGCTGCTGTACCTTTGGAACTTCAAGACACTGCTGTAATTATTGAAAATGTAGAATGGTTTGTATATCACTTTTAAAAAAATGTCACAAACAGAAATAGGTCTTAATGGAAACAAACACAGACACAGATTTTACAAATGAAATGTAAGTTTTATATTTCAACCTATTTATTTTTCTGAAGATGTTCCACTGGTGAGAATAAAACATATAAATATACAAAGTAGATATACATATTTCTTTTAAACACTATACAACTGCTGATGCTTCAACCATGAATATTTCTGTGAGCACCAATGAGTTATTTGTTACTGTTACATGAAACAGTGCAACATGTCCTTTTACACTCATAACACTGATCAAATGCAAGTACAGTACTGACACAAACACATATGTAACATGAAGTTTATGGTATTGTGCACCCACAATATTTGCAGTAAAAATAAACCATAAATCAGTGCATAACTGTAGTAGTGCACACTTTAGAACACTCATCTGGACAGTAATACTGAGGTAGGTAACAATTATTTAAAAAGCATCAGTAATAATACCCATAGTAACATCAAAGTGATAATCTGAATCCACAGCATTCTGTTAATAGTTGCTCAATTCAAAGCTGTAAAACTAATTATATATACCAACTCCCAGAATGCACAATACCACTGAAGGGAAATATTCCACATCTATATTTACCCAAGCTTGAATTTCTACTGAATGACCTCTCAAACCTCTTGAATCAGAGGCACATGGGATATCTGCATATATCTCATGTGCCTCTGATTCAAGAGGTCGGAGAGGTCACTCAGTGGAAGTTCTAGTTTGGCAGGAGTTTTCATTTAGTTTTTACTGATTGTTTTAGTTTGTTAGTCGGGATATTTTGTAGTCACCCTAATGGTAATGGACATCAGCTGGGTATAACAGCCCTGTGTTTCTTATGCTTAGTCAAACACTCTGCCTGTGCTGTGATGATGAGGTCATACACAACAAGGCTGAAATACACATATCCACCGCTAGTGGGGTTTGGCTTTATTGACCTGAAATTGTCCACTGATGTGGCTTGAAATAAGTCATGGGTATTCAGAATAAGGGTCATTTGCATATATCCCATGTGCCTCTGATTCAACAGGTTTAAGTGGAAGTTCTAGCTTGGCTGGAGTTTTCATTTAGCTTTTACGGATTGTTTTTCCTGCATGACCTTCTCACTCTGTTTTACATTCTATATGTTGAGTTTTTGATCATTTGAATTTCCGTGTTTTAAGCTGTCAGTCTTCTGAAGTAGACCCTACTCATGAAACTCTATAAGTGTAAAACATTTAGTGTAATTCCAGTACCAACTAAAATCACTCTTCTAAAACAAAGTATTTACAATGGAACTGCACATAATGATGCGATGCAGAAATCACTGAAATATATGTTGTGCCACAATGACACAGTGTGCAATTTGTCACATCATTGATGACTATGCATATATCTGCAATGATTCTGACTACATTCATACTCCTACTAGATGTTTCCTTAGGGCTTGAGTTACTTATCTGCCTTCATTTGCAGGTACACTACTGCACAATGCAGTCCAATTCCATGTGCATGTCACTCTTACATCTACATGACATTTTTGTCTTGTCTTTGTTAGGCTACTCACAAAACAGAAACATTCTAGTACTACTTCACTTCCCTATCTTGTATATTACTCCAGTGAAAGTATACAGTTGCTATGGTCTCTTCTTAGGTTTTCCCTTGACACCAGTCATAACTGCTTGTTTACGGAAATTCCCTGCACTGCTTCAGTTTTCAGCTTGATTGAACTGCTAGTATATTTGTACTATATCAGTGAAATATACAAAATACTGATATTTTACATAGCAAAGTGCAATCTATGCCAAAAATGAGGTAAAATACAATATGACAGTGGAGCACTACCATCAAGACAAGAAGTAAGCACTCGAGTAATACTACTGGGTCTTTGCCCTATAACACTGACAGTATGGCTGGTCAACAGAACCACAGTGTTGAAAGCCATGAAATGTAATGTCACATTAGAACAGTGCCACAGATGAAAATACACCTGTTTTAGTGCATCACACTACTCCACTGCTGTTTTTGCTGTATCTATTGCAAAAGAACCTCTTTGCGGTTTTCACACACCGGTCATCCTTTGCAACACCAGCACATGTGAAATGTAGCCATGTTTTACATACATGGCATTCAATCATCCACTTTATATATGTTGCAGAACCAATGGAGTGTCAATTGTACTTTCTTACACTTTTTTTTCACTAGTTTGTGTGGAAGCATCTTTACCTCTCTCTCTCATCAATGCATTGAATTAAATATCGTCTCATGTCCCTTTGGATGAAGTGTTTGTTCGACAAACATAATTCATTTGCAGGAGCAACAGCACTGGCCACAGCAAAAAGACCACTGTCACTGGATCCTATATGTTTTTGACAACACAAAAAATTAATGCCAAGCACTTGATCTGCACCTGCAAATAATGGGGCATACATTCTAATGAGCTGCTACTTTGGTGTGTCTGACATGCCAGAGAATTGTAGAGAGTCAGAGACTGTTATACATGTGCCACACCTGCTTGACACAACCCTGTGTGCCTCAAGATGATGAATCTGGATAATCTTTTCAGAGTCAATTTCACTCTCAGACTTATGAGCAAGAAGCACAGTGTCTATGAAACAACCATAACATGGATGATTTTCCGCAAGTAAATACTGACATGCATTAATGATGCTATCACTGAGCCATTCACAAGTGGAAATATTTTTGTCTCTGTATGCCAGTTTGATTCCATGAATTACTCCAGGTGTCATCTTCATCTTCCACTGTTTCTGACTATTCTTCCTGAGCTGTCAGCCTGTTACCTGGAAGCAATGACCATTTCTCTGCATCCTCTGTGACGTCATGTAACAGTTCCTCTGGTAGTGTCATTGCGATAACAATAACTGACAAGATATCGACATCATCTTCGATTGTGTATTTATGTTCTTTGGTATTCTCAGATATCATCTCAGTACTTTCCCAGACATCAACCTTCTGCAGGTCTGTTTTTTTCCCAACCCTCTGTGCTCAAGACGTTTTTTTTCCATATTTTCATTGTGGAAGGTGATGTATTTATCCATGTGACTGCTGCTTACCAGGTGACTCAATCAGTGGTAAACCATGATCAGCTAGTAATTCTGTGTATGCATATTCTGATACTTGTTTTTGCATATCAGAAAGGTTTTGTAGACTTTCATTTGTCACCAAATAAACAATCTGTTATTTTCTTTAGGTACTGTGTACACTGCCCGATTAACATGGTTCTCATTTGTCACCAAATAAACAATCTGTTATTTTCTTTAGGTACTGTGTACACTGCCCGATTAACATGGTTCTCCTACTTCTCCTACATGGCGGCAGGTCAAGTAATGATTGATCTGTTTTCAGTACCTGTACATGCTCCTGTTTTGCAACAATCTTTGGATGTCTCCCACTGATCATTGCATGACAGTCTTTATCTAATATAAACAATGGGTTTTCGGAATATGAGTTATGAAGGCGATTCCACCTCCATTCATCAATGCAGCAAAAAATGCAACACGTGCTTGCATGGCAAGAGGAATCTTCTCCAATCTTCACAACTGCATGATGGTGACTCACTGCCCAAATCAACTGTATATGTTTTATGAGACTCACTTTTTATTTTGAACATTCCACTTTGGTCATTTACCGATGTTATATATGTGTATTGTCCAGAGTATTAAAGTACCTCTGCATTACATGTAAAACAAAGTCTTGTGGGCAATTCTTCAAAAAAGCTGGTATCTCCTCATTGTATTTATATTTCTCATATCCTTGGGCATTAAGCTAAACATATCTAAATGAAAAAAAAAGAAATAAAACCAATGAAATATGCTAAAAAGTCTTGTGGGCAATTCTTCAAAAAAGCTGGTATCTCCTCATTGTATTTATATTTCTCATACCCTTGGGCATTAAGCTAAACATATCTAAATGAAAAAAAAAAAAAGAAATAAAACCAATGAAATATGCTAAACTCCACAGTAAATACAGTTAGCATTATTTGGTGTTCTTGTCATAATTGTGGTTGTCTTCTCAGACCATTACAGTAGACCTACCAGATATCACTGGTACTGTAAGTTATTCCACTAGAAACTTCATGTATGACACTCTCTCATATCTGCATATGTTATCTGGACCCTACTGAAACTGAACAGCTAATATATACTACTTATTCCCATTGTATTCAATGATCAAGTATTTTTACACATCCATACCTTAAAGTTTTCCATTTCTCAAACCTGGAACAGAAAAAAGTGCTTGCAAAAACAGAACATCATTCTAGTTCCCTCATTGAAAATCTCATAAAATGACATGCAAATATGACATTAGCACAGGCAAAAAGTACAGTTGTGTACCTACCATAAATGTAGATGTTCAAGTGTATTCACTGTTGCTGTCATTACACTTGGGTTATCCTGCTGTCAGGCAACCCGCAGTTGGCCTGAATTCCAAAGTTCTGGTCCGGCGTCGGTTGCTGTCGCGTCTTCCCTGACGTAAGTGCACCAGGGGTATAAAAGATGCAGCCAACGCCATTTTCTTCAGTTTTTCTTGCCCCAGATGTCAGGTGCCCCCAAAAGGGTAGGCTGTAAAAATTATGATCATAAACAAGCATGCACATAGCCTTCATCTACAAGCAAATACACCACATAGGTTGTATAGAATAGAGAGGTATAGATAAGTCCCAGCAAAGAAATAGGGGGATGGTGGGAGGGTAACCTGGACTGCAACAGTGAATACACTCGAACATCTACATTTATGGTAGGTACACAACTGTACTATGTTGATCATGTTTCACTGTTGCAGTTATTACACTTGGGTTGAATCCCAAAGCTGAGGTTGGGTGGCTGGGCCTAAATAGAGTTTGGAGTGGCTATGAGGCCCTGCAGAACTGCAATGGCAAAGCCTGCTCTGCATTTAGAGTAGAGAGGTAAATGGTAGTGCTTTGTAAAAGTGTGCACTGAAGACCATGTTGCAGCCTCCAAAATATCCTTGGTTGGTACTCCTCTGAGGAAGGCTGCTGAAGTGGCTGCTGCTCTGGTAGAATGTGGCCTAATGCCCTTGGGCACTGATTTGCCATGTTGTGAATAGCAGAAATGAATGCAGTGGCCTATCCATTTTGAAATAGTCTGCTTTGAAATGGCTTTTCCTTGCGAACCTGCAGCATATGCCACCAAGAGTTGCTCAGTCTTTCTGAAGGCTTTAGTCTTGTCCAAGTAAAAGCGTAGCTGCCGGTGTATGTCCAAAGTATGCAGAAGTCTCTCCCCCTTATTCTGTGGGTTTGGATAAAAGGTAGGCAAATGTATGGTTTTGGTTAAGAGCCACGCTGGACACTACCTTAGGCATAAATGTCGGGTTTGTCCTTAGAGAAACCCTGTCCTGATGGAAAATAATAAAAGGTTCCACAGCCATTAGTGCCTGTAACTCTGAGACTCTTCTTGCTGAAGTTATTGCTAGGAGAAGAGCGGTTTTCCATGACAAGTATTTTATCTCTGCTGTATTGGCTGGCTCAAAAGGAGGCAGTGTAAGTTTTTCCAAGACAAAATTGAGGTCCCATGAAGGTATTGGAGCTCTCCTTGGAGGTCTTATGTTTTTGGCCCCTCTGAGAAACTGTCTTAGCAGTGGATGAGAAAAAATAGGTGGGTCTGTATTTTAATGAGCTGAAATGGCAGAGGCATGGATCTTAATTGATGAGAAGGATAGGCTTTTGTCCAGCATCTCAGTTAGTTATTGCAAAATCTGAGGAATATTTGGTACAAGCGAGTCAATTCCCTGCGCTTGGTTCCAAGCACAGAATCTCTTCCATTTTTCTGCATAAGAATTTCTCGTGCTGGGCCTCCTGGCCTCCAAAATAACATCCATAACTGCTTTAGAGAGAGGTGTGTTCTGAGTGATTACATTATTCGCCATGCAGCCAGATTTAGGGTTCTGAGTTGGTTGTGCAGGATCTGATTGTTCTGTTGGGTCAGCAAATGAGGTATTAGAGGCAATGTCCAGGCTGGGCCTTGAGACAAGCTCTTTAGGATTGGGTACCAGTGCTGGCGTGGCCAGTCTGGGGCAATCAGCATCATTTTTGGCTTTTCTCGTCTGACCTTTAGGAGTACCTTGGAGAGGAGAGGCAGAGTAGGGAAGGCATATACTGTAAGGGCTTTCCAGCTGAATGAAAGGTGTCCACTTTCCATGCTTGCTTGTGATAAGTCCGAGTGGAGAATCTCTGTAGCTGGCAGTTGTGAGAGGAGGCGAATAGATCTATGTCTGGGCATCCCCATTTCCCTGTTATCACGTTGAAGATTTGTGGATCTAGTTTCCACTCGTGAGGATCCATGAGATTTCTGCTTAGTTCGTCTGCCAAAGTATTTGTCTTTCCTGGCAGGAATTGTGCTTGCATATGTACTTGATAAGTCAATGCTGTGTTCCATAAAGTCATGGCTTGCCTGCAGAGGGGGTAGGAATGTGTGCCCCCTTGCTTGTTTATGTACCACATGACTGTAGTATTGTCCGTCTTTATCAGTAGTTGTCCTGGATGAAATAGGTCCTTGAAGGCTGTCAGGGCATTTTGTACAGCTAGCATCTCTTTTTGACTGATATGAAGATGCATTTGGTTTGTGGGCCATGTGCCCTGAATACATTTTCCTGCTATGTGCGCCCCCCAGGCATAATCTGATGCATCTGTTGTTAGTGTCTGCCTGGCAGTGGGTAAGGTGAATGGCTGTCCCTTGTTGTGACAGGCCTGTGCCCACCATTGAAATTCCTGTTGCAGGCAGGGAATGAGAGTAATTACTGTTTCCAGGCTGTGGCAATGTTGAGTCCAAACACTTTTTAGATACCATTGTAGTTTCCTCATATGCAGTCTTGCATATGGAATTAGTAGAATGCAGGATGCCATGTAGCCCAGAGCCTGCAGAATTTTTCTTGCAGATAACTGGGTCTTTGTTGCCATGTCTTTGAAGTAAGAAGTCAGATGCCTTTGTTTGTCTGGCATGAGATAAGCCATCTGGGCAGTTGTATTTAAGCTTGCACCCAGGAATATTATCTCTTGAGAGGGTACTAGTTTTGATTTCTTTTCGTTTACTGTGTACCCTAGGCAAATTAGTAATCTTTTTACAAACGCCAGATGCTGTAGTAGAATATCTTTGGTCTTTGCTTGAATAAGGCAGTCGTCCAAGTAGGGATATATTTGAATTCCTCTTTGTCTGCAAAATGCAATTACTGGTGCCAGGCATTTTGTGAAGACCCTGGGCGCAGTAGATAAGCCAAAGGGCAGTGCAGAGAATTGGTAGTGCAGTGAGCCAGCTATGAATTAGAGGTATCTTCTGCAAGATTGTCTGATCGGGACATGCAGGTATGCCTCTTTGAGGTCCAAAGTTACAAGCCAAGCCTTCTTGTCCAGCATGGGCAGAAGCTGCTGTAGAGTCAACAGTTTGAATTTTGGGACATCCAGAAAAGTATTCAGAATAGACAGGTCCAGAATCTGACTCCAGGCTTTGTCCTTTCTTGGTACTAAGAAAAGTCTTGAGTAAAATCCTTGTCCCTGCTCTTGTTGTGGCACTGGCTGAATAGCCCCCGTGTCCATGAGAGATGAAACTTGTTTTTGTGCCTCTTGCCATTGATTGTGTGGCAGGTCTGGCATACCTTTTGCCTTTGGAAGGGTGTGAAAGTGGAACCTGTTATCTTGTGCCAGTTTTGTGAAATAAGTGCTAGCTTTCCCCCTAAGGGTGCTGTCAAAAAATAAGTGCTTGGCATTGGCAGAGGGAAGTCATTGGGACTGTTTTCTATAAGGCTGTGATTTGTCTTCTCCACTTTTGGAGGTAGAAGCACCCCGTTGTTTGGGCCTGTATGAGCCCTGGGGCTGTTGCCTGCCTCTAGGGCATCTGAATCTGCCTCTTTGTGGTCTGTCTGACAGTGGAAAGGACTAATTCTTAGAGGGCCACTTCCTGCTAAATCTGGGTGGCTGTACCTGTAAGAAATCCTTTACTACCTGCATAGATTTTGCCTTATCCTCCATTTTCTTCAACACCTCTTCTGCCTTAACACCAAACAAAGTATCATGCTGTAATGGAGCATCCAATAATTTTGCTTTAACATGATCAGGCAGATTCTGTTCCTTTAACCAAGCATGCCTTCTAATAACAGAACCTGTAACAGCGGCCCTGCACGAGGCCTCCAGTGAATCATAGCCACATTGCAAAGTATGTTTTCCCACTTGTTCCGCTGCATGCAATAAATCCTGCAAATCTTTGTTCTCAGAACATTCAGAATTTGACAACTTTTTTTGTTTTAACAAAGACATTAAGTATTGCTGATATTTGAGCATATGAAATTGACAATGTAAAGCCCTTACAGCCAAGGTACCAGACGTGTAAACTTTTTTCCCCCATCTGTCCAAAGCCCTAGAATCTCTATCTGTGGAGACAGGGTTTTTGGCAGAAGCAACCTTGACCCCTTTGGGACCCTGTGAGATAGTTTCTGGGTCTGCAGCAGGGTTCTTGTAAAGAAATTTATGGGAGTCTGGGACCCTGTAGTATCTGTCCAGCTTAACAGGGGCAGGAGGTAGAGAGTCTGGAGACAGGCCGGATTCTGAAAAAACATCATCTACTATGTCTAGAACAGGGGGAATTGCAAGAGGTCTGTGCTGAGGAAGTAAAAGAAAGTCTCTTAAGTCTTTTCTTAGAATCGGAATAATCCTGGCTCTCCCAATGGAAATGCTCCCTCATGGTATGCAGGGTTTCCCCAAATGAATAGTCCTCAGGAGGAGAAGCTGAAGTAATAGAATCTTCAGCATCAGAATCCTCATAGGGAGGAACAGAATATCCCTGATCAGAAGAGGAATGAGAGGAAATGGAAACCTGATCAGAGGAATCATATTCAGTGTCCTGCCTAGGCCTCTTATCAGGAGGGCGATGGAAACGCTTGATCAAAGTAATTAGGTCTTTGGCCATTTTGAGCATCTGTTTTTTAGGCATAGAAGTCTGTCCTGGAGAATGCTGTACTGGTTTCCTTGTCTTTAAAACTGTTTTAGACTTTGTCTTGGATGCTGAAGTAGGCTTTATATAAAGTTGTGTAGGTCTGAAGACACCCTCAGAAGCCGATGCCTGCTCAGCGGCTCCGGACCCATCTGAGGGATTAATTTCCGAAGGGCCAATACCTTGAGTATCCAGAGGCCTAGCTGTCTCCATGTGGGAGTCAGAGGCGGCCTGTGGCTCTGAGGTAGCAGGAGTCAGGGGCTGCAAAAACACCTCACTGAGCACCGGCGACTGGCCTAGAAGAGGCTTCGTCGTCGGTTTTAGACCTCAGATGCTTGTCCTTGTCTTGATCCTTGCGCTTTTTATGAATTCTGGTTGTCGGTTGTTCCGATGGCATTATGTAATTAAACCTTCTGCCAAAATAATGAAAAGCAAAATCGTACCAACGCTTAATAGTGTGTTAGTTAAATCTAGCACAAAACCGACAACTAGCAACGTCGTGGTCAGGGCCTAGGCAAGGAATACAGTAAGAGTGGAAATCCTTATGAGGTATTTGCTTCCCACAAGAAATACAATTGTTAACTTTTTCTGATATCAGTCTGGAGCAAGAAAAAAGTTTCCCCAATGGGGTACTTAGCTTTATTGAAGACTTCGGATCTGAAATTCGATTTCGAAAATCTCAGGAGTCGGCCAACCGGCACTTGCAAACTGCTTTTGCTTCGGGCACCATGTGGCAAGAAAGACTGAATAAAATGGAGTTGGCTGCATCTTTTATACCCCTGGCACACTGATGTCAGGGAAGAGGTGACAGCAACCGACGCCGGACCAGGACTTTGGAATTCAGGCCGACTGCGGGTAGCCTGCCAGCAGGATAACCCAAGTGTAATGACTGCAACAGTGAAACACGATGAACATCAGTTTTGCTGTGCTGTTTTACTATACACTATAATCTAAGTATTACATACATTATTGATTAACTTTTTCCACTGGGGTAGTCATGCCAGGTCAGTGTGGAAATCTGGCCTGTGTACCAGGTAACATCCCTTACCATAGCCATGAATAATTTCAATTGTGCTGCTATGTACGATGGGAGTGTGGAAATCTGGCCTGTGTACCAGGTAACATCCCTTACCATAGCCATGAATAATTTCAATTGTGCTGCTATGTACAATGGGAGGACAATGATGGCATGTAAGACAATGAGGTGAATGGATGCTCTGATCATACAGTGGAATTGAAAGCTCTCTTAGCTGCACTGGAAGATAATGATAATATTCCACAGACACTACTTCAGGAAGTCAAAATAAGTAGTCTGCCTACTAGGTTCTTTTTCAGTTACAGAAAAAACAAGCTGAAGGTGGGTAGGAGCTTTACTTGGGTAGCAGTTGTGCAATGTTCTGATACAGGTACTGTTTTGTCTATACATGGATTATCTATCGAAGAGAAAATGTGGAAGATTTACTGCGTACAAACGGTGATTCAATTTTCATTATGCATATACAGGAGTCAGCTGCAGTGTCCCCAGTATTAACTTATGCTGCATCGACGAGGTCAGCAGCAGTAGCAGGTAACTGTAGTGTCTCTTGGGGACATCACAGATCTGTGGAAAGCAGTGGTGAAAAAGACTTAAAAAGGGGCCTGTTAACAGATGAGACATTTTGTATAGGGTTGTTTTGTTGTTACGGTTTACTATTCAAAATCTAAGGGCATTTCGCACAGTCAGATAGTGACATGAAAGACATTTGAGTATTCACAGATAACTTTCTATGGTATTTCATGAAAGAAAAACAATGTACGTAACACTTGCACTTTGTCTTCCAAAAGTTTTCCAACAGAACTATGAATAATCAGTTTTGCAACACTGACTTCAGTGTGGGTGACATTACATTCAATGTACTGGAAACTGTAATAACATTTATGATATTCACCGGTTCTTAAATAAACACATTTACAGAGTGAAGCATAACAAGTTTTTGATTCTTTGGACGTTCTGAATAATACTGCTACCCATTGTAGGTGCTAGGGTTACTCTTTATGCCTGCAAATCCTATACTCAGTACTGTGGGTAAACTATATCCTGCTATTACTGTCAAGCTTTAACACATTTAGCCAGTAAAATTTTAATTAATGAAAGATGATCTCTGCCAATTGTAGTACGAACATGTGTGAGTAGATTGTGAAACATCACTCTCATATCTGTTTTGCAAACAGTGGTGTGGGATAACAGTACAGAAGGATTTAGGAGTTTATCCTGCAATAAATTTGGTTTACACACTGATGGAGAAGGACAGCTATATAAATACCATAGATATACCCCCGGATTCATGAAACTTCCGTGCAAGAATAAGCTTTCTTGGACAAAATGGATTGTGTCCATGTAGAGCAGCAGCACGCCATGATTATTAATGAAGGTGCGCTGCTGTAGTCTTACATGGACATGATCTGTGTGTATGAGTGCAGGGGTGTGTGTCTGAGACCAGAGCTCTCAAAATACACATGCCCCCTGCACTCCAGAATTGCCGTTCGGCAATTCAAAAGGAGAGAGGATACCTCTCAACCCCAGAGAGCACAAACACTGGCCAAATACACAAATGTTGGGGGGACAAATAGGGACACAGTTTAAATATAGCACATACAAACAGAAAGTTGATAGAATAACAGCTTTCGTATTAGCATGAATTTCCAAAGGATGTGCAGACTTAAAATCAACTGTTCTTCATATACACATCTGAAAATTCACACAATATGCCAAACCTATCCCATTAAAAAAAAAAAAAAAAAACCATTAAATCACACACACACACACACACATATATATATATATATATATATATATATATATATATATATATATATATATATATATATATATATATATATATATATATATATATATGGGTCTACTTCTCTTCTACGAAAGTACAGTACTTCGAGAAAGAGAAGTAGACCCACATTTGTGCGAAAGTGTACATCACCGAAAGTATACTTTTGTGAAGAATGGTTCAATGAACTGTTAAGGAACAGTGGGGAAAGGGAATTTACCTGTTTCCCCATTGTAGTGCAATGTCAGAACTGGTATATTTAACTAGGGGTGTGTGGGGGGCACAGCCAAAACATTGTTTAAGGTTTCCTGAGCGGTTCGCTGAAACAATCTTCACAAAAGTGCACTTTCGGTGAAGTGCACTTTCATGTAAGTGTGGGTCTACTTTTCTTTTTCGAAGAGGTGTATTTTTGATCAAGAAAAGTAGATCCATATATATATATATATATATATATATATATATATATATATATATATATTTTTTTTTTTTTAATTTTTTGGGCCGCAATACAGTTTCAGCATATTTGAGAGGATGTGCACTTCGTTCACCTATGCTTAGCATAACTTAAATATCTGAAGGAGTTAAATAGGAAAATATCAGCTACACAAGTAATCTGAAATAGTGTAGCAGTTAGAACTTCAACTTTGCAAGCAGGCATTCACGGTTCGAGCCTCAATGAAGTCTTTTCACTTTTATATGTGAAAGCAGTTGTAAAAGTCATATGTTGTAATAAATGAGGTAGTAAATAATATTTCTCACCCAGAGTAGTGTAGCAGAACCAAAAAAAGGTGTCAGTCCAGAAAATATGCGAAATCCCCCATATAAACACAAGTGCCCCAGATACAGTACAGTAACACAAGAATAAATGTAATGGAAGCACATAGGGGGTGTCAGGGGAAGGTAAACATAAAATTATAATATGTCAGTAATGATGACTCAATCCCATAAAGCTGATAGTATATAAAATTAAATTTGAGCCATGTTAAGCAGTGCACAGCTATGCTTAGCTGGTATAAGCATTGCATAAACATAATTGCTAAGCAATGAGTAGCCCAGCTAAGTGGATTTGCCCACTGGTAAGCAGTGCTCAACATGCACCTTTAAGCACTGCCAACTTTAGCTAAGCGGGTTTACCCGTAGCTTAGCTTAGCTCAGCATATTCAAAATGATCCAATCATGGCAAAGTGTGGGAAATCAGCCCTATATAAACATCGTAGGCAGGAATGCAGCTCATAACCTGTTGTAGCTCATCACTGCAAGCACCGATGGAGAGGGTTCTCACTTTAGGGTGCAACACTTGGGCATTCAAGAGTCCAGGGTCATAGTTGGACTCCTTGTGAAAGACCATTAAGGGAGACTGTTGCAGGGCCAGTACCAGGGCTCCCAATACAAAGCAGAGGCTTGGGACTGTATCGCATGTGACATCACCAGTGCTACTGTTATCCCTCAGACTGTTGAACAGGTCTGGCACCACTTTGCCGATCTGAAGCATAGGAAGAGGGATCAGTTGGTCCAATGGATACAAGACACTCTAGCACGGAATGTCCCAGATGTGTGTATCAGTATCAAGTAATGTTCAAGATACTCCAGCCTATGTATGTGATGGATAGGTATGCATAAATGTTTCCCTGTCCAGCTGCAGATGAGAGGGTTGTGAACATGTAAGCTCACGCCAGCAGGTTGCAAAAGCTGCTTCACGAGGCTGGTGAGTACAAATGTAGCTTGCAGCAGTCAGGGCAAATAACAGAAAGGAGCAGAATATCACCTGTCAGCAGTGAAATTTGTGTATTGTTTGCATACCTCTCAATTGTACAGATTTTTGCAGAATGCTCAGATATCTGCCTTATATGTTTAGTCTGTTTCCCACACAAATTGTGGCTTTCTGGCAAATCATTAAAGATTGAAGTTAAAAATAATAATGGCAGACGTGAGTTTAAGACTTCATACCCTTCAGAAAATGCATGCTAATGCAAAACCTGTTATTCTATCAACTTTCTAAGTTTGTAAGAGCAATATTTCAAATTTGTCCCTATTTGTACCACTTTTTGTATGGCTTTGTCCAGATGTCTCACTCTAAGATGTTGAAAGGTATGATTGTTTGTACTGAATAAATGACAGATTAGCAGAGTAATATTGATGTATTGGGTATATATCAATTAAAGCGTGTTTACCTGTCAATAAAAGTCTAAACCCCAAACTGTTGTATTTTATTTTCTATGCGTTAAGATTATAAATGTGTACAGATTTTGCACAGCAACTATGGGTCTGATAGCATTAAGTAAGTAAGGCTCAACTGGCAAAGATTCTGGAGATGTAAAACAAATTAACTATAAGAAATGTTCCATGTACCAAGATCTGATAACTGAATGCTAATGTTTGTTAACCATTGTTTTCTGCACTGTAATATCTGAAAGTGTGATTACACAGTATAACTGTTGGCCATGCATAAATGTTAGAATTTCAAGGTCAGATTGTCCGTACCAGAGAGTAATAGGTAACCAACAGTCAAAGAAAGCACAGTAATAACACAACAGCTGGTTGTGATAAAACACAGCCTCATGGTACATTTTTAAACAAACAGGCAGAGTTTGAATCCTAGGAGTGGTAGTAAGCTACATGCATATTTTCACCCAAGAATATGTGACTGTCTAGAAACAGTCAAGTAGTGTTAACATACATTTCCTCCACAGGTTTCACAAGGTAAGTACATGCATAATATTAGCTGTACGAAGTCTGTAGTCACACACTGTGTACAACACCTACTGCCCAACCTCAAGGCCATAGGCAGATGTAATGTGAATGCATATCTGGAGAGTAGTGATTTGACTAATTATCAGAACAGTTGTGAGCAACTGAAAAATATACAGTTGTTAAGCCCCCCCCCACACTCTATCTGCAACAATAATCTAAACACATAAATCAATGGGTATGTTCCTTACAAAACCTACTGTTGGGACATGTTCCCTATTGTTCTACACTTATTTAAATGTTTGAATATTAATGTACCCTGTTGAAATAATATCACTGGTGGCCTGTTGTTATCAATGTAACCTGCATGCTGTTATTATATCCACTGATGTTCCAAATCTGCATGTGTTCTGTTTGCTATGCAACTGCTGGAAACTTGTTTTATGGGTTCAACTGGAACACCCATGCATGCTGTTACAACTAATCCTGGAATTACATTGTTCATGACTAACCAACATATGCTGTAAAACCTCAACACCATAGCCTCTCTGGGATGGTCGATCCCAGCGGATCCGTCTGTCCTGCTCCGGATCTTCCTCATCTGCTGGTCCTGCAACCACCCTCGGGCAGAACCACCTCAGAGGATGGGGCTCGTCCCCCCCACAGGAGTGAGCACGGACAGGAAACTGTCACCCATTCCCAGGTCCGGGGTCTGGTGCGTACTGAGCTTCGAAAGGAGTTTGGAGATCGGCTATGCCAGCTTGAGGGCCGCGTGGCAAATCTTGAGGGTCAGCCTGCCCCTCCTGCTCAGCCCCAGCACAGCCATCTTTGGGGCCGTGAAGGTGCAGTGGTAACTGCCATGGGTGGGGACCTCAGTCCCACTGTGTCCATACGGGGGCTCATGCGCTTTCGATTCACAACCACCCTCCCTGTCCAAGGTGTTTACCCACACGTGTCCAACACTGCCCCTTGTCTTCTGTCTTGTCTGTATTCCTACCCAACCTACCTCCCCAATTATACCTACTATCCTTCCCCAACATCCCACTCTCATCTAAAAAAAAAAAAAAAAAAAAAGGGCAATCTGTTCCCCAAAAAGAATTACTTCCCATACATAGCTGTCCTTTTCGCATACATATCCACTGGACACATGTAATCTGGTCCAACTGGCTTAACACATTACTGTTGTGCTCACCCCTCTCTCAGGGTTTCAAGTGTCCAA